>NC_036455.1:3778530-4983873 GCF_002775205.1 Xiphophorus maculatus
TTTCACTTTGCATCTCATCACAGTGCCTGCACACGCCTCTAACGAGGAGCCGCAGAGGTGGAACTGCACTGGCAGAGAGAAGTGATCTTGGCAGAGTGAATCAGAGTCAAAACGCAGCGTTAGTCACTGCCATCTCTCACCCCAGAGGCTGGCTATACATACAGGCCCCATAATACACTCCGAGAGCAGTTATTATTAGCAGAGGAACTACTTCATGGTAATGGCTTGAACAGAGCATGCTTCTCAAACACAGAGATCAATGTATGATGAGTTATCCTTGTTATCCATGGCCTCTGTACAAAGGAAGAACGTTGTATTGTCAGAACGATAATACCACAACGCTGCTTCACTCATCTGTCCATCCTTCACCCACAAACACACAGCTTACTAAACTTGCTGCATCCTCACATTGACAGCTATTTTCTGCCTCCTCTGTAAATGTTAGGTCAAAAGTTCATTTTGAAATAATGGAACATGTGACCTTTTTCTCTCGGCGAGCAGAAGATATTGCTCCTGAGAAATTGGAGCATTTTTGATGAGAGGGAGGCACGGAGGAGGAGCAAGTCCCTGAGGGAGAAGGAGAAATGTCACAATCACTACCAGAGCGCAGCCTGGCACGGGCATCAACCTTTCGCTGCCTCTGTGTGTGGGGGTGTGTGTGTGTGTGCTTAAGATGGGGAAAAAAGCAAAACACATCCTCGCGGTTGTGGGATCAAATTAGGGAATGTAAAAAAGAGACATTTAGAGAAAGATGAACAGACAGAAAAGAACATGTGGGGAGTGATGTTTCAAGAAGATGAAGTTCCATCAAGTTGTACATTAATAGAGTAATAATTTGGATGTTTATGGTCTGAAAGATAGTAGAATACAATATAGTCTTCACATTAAAAAACTGCTTTTTCAAAAACTACTTAATCTGCACAAAGTTTTTGGATAATTGACCTCCAGGCATCTATTATCTTTTTCTTCTCTGATGTAGATCCGTAACAGATCCAGGAGGAAAGCCCAGTCTTACCCCAAAAACACCCTTCAGCTCTTTCTGTGTGATTCTGATCCTGCTCCCAGGCCAGAAGGGATATGTAGTCCTTCCTTCCAGGGTGTTCTGGGTCTGACTCGGGTTCTGGCCTTCCCTGGAGTACCTCCAAAAGGAGCCACTTATAAGACATCCTCATCAAATTCCTGAACAACCTCAGCGTCTCAAAGTCTTCTTTATTTTACGTAATTTAGCAAATTCTTGGATTCGTGAGATCATGTATCAGAACAGAATAAAACTGTTGCATTGCTAAAAAAGGGTTCTCCTCCTCAACCTGCTACATTCACAGACTGCAGCATCTCCGTGCAATGAATGGCTGGATGCCCAGAAGGTCTGTGCTCAGGATTGCAGTCGTGGGTCCAACTGATGCTCAGGTCAGTCAGCCCTTGGCTCTGGATCAGTCCCAGCTTGTGATGCTCAGGCTGGCTGTCATCAGGTCAGTATGTCAGGTCTGACCATCTTGCACAAACGGCCGCCTCCAGAGCCGCATGAGCTGACTGACCTAATTAGCAGCCTGAGTAATTGCCCTCCCATCCAGCGTGCCTGATTTGGATGCAAGAAGTGCACGTATTTTAAAACTTTTGCTGAAGTAGGAAAAGGAGTGACATGAATCTCTATTGCTGGGGACAAGAAAGTAACATTAAGTAATTTTTTAAATTCTTACTTTGGGTATGACCAAGATACCTTTTTCAAAAGACCTTAGTGATCTACAGTATATGGTTAGTACAACTTACGTAATTTAGAAGAACATGAGAAACTAGGAATACTAATAATTTTTATAGCAGCTAAAGAATCTTAATTTCAATAAAAAGACATACAAATATAATGTCATCCATCCATTTGTCCATCAAATAAAAGTTGGTGTCTTCTCTTCCAATAATGTTGCACTGAATGGGCGCATGTGTTAGTAAAAGAAAAAAAAAAGTGGGGCTAAATATTGAGCCTTTGGGAACTCCATATGTTAGAATGTCAGCTTCCAGGTAAAACTTTTACCTGCTGTAAAAGTTTAAGTTAAACTTTTATAGAGAGTAGGTACAAAATACAATGACAATACATAAAGGAAAAAGTTGGAAAAAAAAAAGAAAAAATAACTTTAATATAAATTCTGATTAGAACAGAACAGAACTAGTAAATTAACACAAAACCTCAAAGTCAATTTGGACTTTCATTCAGAAAAATTAAGGCCAAGAACAAAACCCAAGATGATCTGAAAACTACTAATAGAACCACAAGACCTTGGAGTTCTAATTACTAAAAATATAACTTCATAACATAAAGGAAAGTATCATTTGACTCTTCAATGCACTCAGTTCTGAACTGTTCAAGGTTCACCAAACGTTGGTATTCCTGAAAGATTATACTATAATCTCTCTGAATATATAACCAATATTTCATCCACAATTTGCTAACCTTTTGAGCAAAGTCATGCTTTCCAACCATAATTTATTTATGTCCAATTTTCATCTAAACGAGGTGATAATTCTCCAAACATCTTTGTTAAATAAAATATCACTATAAATTAGTAATAATGTCAAAATGCTTGTTTTTAATACAACTTTCTCAGATTTTGTATCCAATTGAATTCACCACACCAAATGCGAATATGAAGGTTAAAATTGAAGTTAGCTTTACTGATTAAAATCGCTTCTCCAAGGTTTTGGGGAAATTATCCACATATGATTTTTTAAAGAAAATTTTGTCCCTAAAATAAATAAATGAAAAAAAACTGAATTGAATTAACTTAAAAGATTAAGTGAAAGATCTGTGAGGCTTATGATTAACTTGGGGGTTAATTGTAAGTGAAACAATGACTTTGAAGAAAATTATAATAGAAATCTGTTATTATTTTAGCATTTGGCAAACATAGCCGAAAAATGCTCTAAAGTGGGAAAAAAAACAGTTATTTATCTTTATATTATAATATGTGTAAGTTTACATGAATCTTTCATTTAAAGGGTGTTTATGTTTGCTCTTTCTCTCCATGTGCGCAGCTTCAGTTTGGAAACAAGCAATTGTTTTTCTTTTATTAAAACACAGTTTATCTCCCAATCAACCTGTCAAAGGACATTCAGGAACATAACAGCCTTACTTTTCTGTGAGTTTATCATTGTTTTATGATTATATTTCAGTATTTTATTTAGCAGCCATGTTTCTGAGAGCTACATTACTTAAGGTGATATTAATTAGTACGGTGGAGCCTGGCATCGGAGTGGGTTGGAGACCACAGCTTTCAATAAATAGTAAAGCTAAAATCTGCAAATGCTATAAGTGCTAGCTTATAACTAATAACTTCAACCATGAAAAATGAATTAATATGCATTAAAATGTACAGTGGAAGGAGTCTAAGCATTACCAAAGAAGTTAATATCTAGGGCCATTTTTATTTTCGCTCTGTGGAGTACAGCCAATCGTCGCCAAGGATTGGCTACTTTGCAAACACCAATCAATAGTCCGTCAAGTCATATTGTATCTATGTGTATCAGCTTCCTAAGCTGCATTTTCATTTTAATATTTTAGATATGCTTTACCAAAAAATCCATGAATAGGTGAATTTTCCTCTAATACTTTAGAGTTATGTTTCCCAGAGAAATCTGTGGTGAATAGGTGAATCTGCGAACAGATGGGATTGCAATGTTGATGAAATGATCCTCAAATTCTTCCCCATTTCAACATTTCTGTTTGCAAAAATTGTTTTGTTTTGATTTGGGATTCAAAGGAACAAAGCCCTCCCTCTTGTTGTATTCATGCTAATAAATCTGCTTCTTCTCTTTTGTTTGCTCATCAGACACATGCTGCTCAGCTCCTGTTTCCCCCCCCTTTCTGTCCTGCTCAATATTTCATGCCACTGTAAGTGCATCTATTCTCATCGTTCCCCTTGCCCTACCACCTCCTGGCTGTCAAAACATAATTTTCTATCATCCCCATCCACCATCTGAACCCTGTGTGTGCCTCTTGGTCTTCCAAACTATATTATCATTCGTCGTGAAATGACTTATGGAATGCAAATAACGCAAAGATTTGGACAATGATTTATATGGGATAAAACTACAAGTCTATTCTTGCACCAAAGAGCTGGGAACTGATTTTGTGTGTTAGGAAATCACCTGGAAACATGAAATCTCAAGGTACTTGTCTCTGTTTCAGAGCCAACACACAATATTCTAGCCCATAAACTCATAAGACAGTTCAGCATTAAAACACATTGTATCTTCAGAGGTGCTACATCACAAACAACAATGCCTGGATTTAGCAATGATCAAAGAAAGTTTAATGTTTTCCGTACCAGAGGAAATCCACAAAGTAATTTTGCTGTTTGAGGACAATTACATCAAGTCTCAGGAAGCAGGCCTTTTGGACAGCTATAGCTTTTCAGCTTGTTTTGCACCCTCAAATGTCTGAGTTTGAGCAAATGTTAGTATCAAAAATAACCTAAGTAGAGACAGATTTCTTTTATCAAGTGAAGCTGCTGCCCCCGCGACCCGACCCCGGATAATCGGAAGAAGATGGATGGATTGGATGGATGGAAGTGAAAAAAAGCTACATTAACCGATTATGAAAAAGCAATTGCCCCCAAAACCTAATGGCTTCTTGTGCCACCCCTGGCTGCCACAACCGCCATTAAGCCTTTGCAATAACTGACAGAAAGTCCTTTACTCTCCTTTACAGAGATTTATTTTAAAATCCAGTCATGCTGGTTTCAGAGCACAGCATGTTTAAGGTAATGCAATGGCATCTCAGTCAGATTAATCTGGATCTTGACTTTGTTGTGGAGTGGATGTTGAAGGTCACAATCTGACGGACCATCATTTTCCTTCAGGATTTTATAGATTTTATGGTTGCATCAATTATGGCAAGTTGCTTTGTCCCTAAGAAAAGCAGCCAGACCATCACACTGCCACCACCATGTTCTTCTGCTCGTCTGCCAATTTGCTAAAACACTGGTAGATTTACTCTAAATCCAATTACCTTTCAAAAAGTCAAACTTTTATCTCATCGATCCACAGAATGTTTTTTTGTTTTTCAAAAGTCTTGAGGATCATGAAGATTTCTTAAAGATTTTGTGGTGCTAGTGGACTTTATTCAAAGTGTTGACAAAAGAGCGTGAAGAAAGAGAATGGCGACATGCTAGGAAACTTGAGCCAAAAACTGCAGTTAATCACAAGTAAATACTGAGAACAAAGTGTGAAAACCTTTTGTCAAGGGGCCAGTTTAGGTTGGGCAGTGTTTTCTTCACTTCATATGTTGAACTAAGGCATTCTGTTACCTTTTCAAACCTTTGTGTGTATCAAAGTAGTGATCCATGCCTGTTCACTTGCACTTTTGCCTTTTACAACCTTTAACCAAAACATCGTTCCCTTCCCCTTAATGCTATAGAAACTCGTTCTTTTTTGGTTGCAACATTTTAGTTTTCGATCACTGTAAGGTTATTTTATTTGATCCTTCTGCCATTTCCTTTACTTTTTTACACTTGCATGGATGCAGTGAAGGAAGGGAAAGCGGCAGAGGCACATTTTTCACTTTAAAACCACAAACTTCATTGTTCTTCTACAACTTGTGCATTTTTCTCCTGAATTTGACTCAAACCACCAAACAGACATGCTTGATGCATATTCTGCAAATGCCAGGGATCATTTTGGAAGAGCTCTAAACATGCCCATTTGTGCCTAATTTGCATCTTGTTTGCCTGCGTTTATCTTTTTTCTGGTTTAATTATATTCAGATTCATTTTTACTTAATGCTGAATCTGAATGAAAACAAAACCTTGAATATATATATATATATTTACATAATTACAAATGAATCGAGGCTATAAATGGTAATGGGATTTTACAGGATCTGGACTGATTGTAAACTACAGACAGCAAGCAGGCGACCAGGAGTTCAGAAATAGACGGCTCGTGGGCCGGATGTGGACCGGGGGCCTCCATTTGAGGGTCATTGATCTACAGAGGGCCACATAAAAACTTATAATGGGCCAATTTAGTTCTCGAGAGTCTCTCTCTCTCTACATATATATATATATATATATATATATATATATATATATATATGTTTATATACAAAAAAACAATAAAGTTTTGGGGTTTTGTTATATAAAAAGGACAAAATGAGGTATGGCTTTTGTTAAAAGAAGCTACAGTATATGCTTTTCATTTTTTATAAATGGTGTGCTTTCAAAATTTTAACATCATCTGCTTCTGTTGTTATTTTTTTGAACAATGTATTTTGTATTCAAAGTTTGACATTTCACTTGATTAACTGATTAATCAGTGTTTGCTGACATCGCCACCGGACGCTAAACTCAATCAGACCGTCCTCATTTAAACCCATTAACACCAAAACCTGAGAAAACTCCACAATGAGACGAAGGGAGACGGCGAACAGATGGGGGGTTGGAGAAATCAGTGAAGATGCCGACAGAAGCCTCGAGGAAGAATAAGGAAATCCCACAGAGGAAGAAACCGGCACATTTTTTCTCTTACAGGAATATTGCTTACAACGGTAATGAAGTAGGACGAAGGAGGAGATCGATATGTAGCCAACAAGGATATATGAAGGTGTCGAGGCTGATTGATGAGAACAAATTATCTGAATAATCAATATGCCCATAGCTGGTGTTCATGAATTAATCACAAATAGATCCATGGTCAAAGTAACGAGAGGTTAGAAAAGCTCTAACCAACGCCTGTAGCAAAATACAAAGCGTGGCTCTGCAGAGGCAATAAGCAAGTGCAGGCATGGCATCACGTGGTGCAAACCCCTAAGAACAAATGTGCTCAATAACTTATGACACTCAGAAAGCACATCATAAATATGCATTTGGACCTCTGCTGCTTGAGACGGGTTCAGGAAACATATTAAATGTCATTTCTTATATTTTCATCTCACTTTTATTGGCAACTGTGTGGTCGGCGTACGCAACAGGAAGACCGCGATAATCGGTTTATGAAGGAGTGTGGGATTGATGCTCCATATATGCAATGCTTTCCTCCTGAGCGAGAGGCGACAAAAGGATGACAAATGGTGGCGAAGATGGAGGGAAGTGATGCAGTGGAGCTGCACAGATAGGTGTTGGGACAGTGAGAGTTGGCGGGCGGGGGGAAGCGATGGCACTTGCTTATTTCATCCGCTCCTTTAACTCCAGTCGCCACAGCAACATGCCTGGAGGGCACTCAAGAGAGGCATCTTCGCCGACAAAAACAACAGAGAGGCGCAGACTGAGTGCGAGCAAACGGGAGGCAAAGTAGTCACACTAAAATAAACGAGAGCTGCAAAAAGTGGGAGCCAACTAAGCCTGACACGACCACGACAATCAAAGAACTTTGTTGGGGTTTTATGTGAGAGATGAACATGAAGGAAAGGATGGATTGATTTTACAATATTTTACCAACTGCGATGTGAAAGTGTGGCGATTTATATTGAGTTCATCTCACTCAAATTTTGTAGAACCAGGTTTTTTGTTTTGTTATTACAGCTGTGAGTTTTACAATTATGTCTAACAGCTTTGCATGTCTGGAGAATAATATTGTTGGTGATTCTTTACAAAACAGCTCAAACTCAGTTGGGTTGAATGGAGACCATTTGAATTCTTTCTTCAGATTCTCCTCTGGTTTTAGGTCTGTACTTTGACTTGGCCGTTCTAACACACAAATGGTTTGTGCAAAAACATTTCCATTGTAACTCTGGAACTCCCTGATGTTTTTCAGCCTCTAACAGGTTTTCCATTAACTCTGACCAGCTTCCCTGTCCCTTCTGAAGATACCCACAGCATGATGCTACCACCACCATGTTTCACAGTGTGAATGGTGTATTTGGGGTCATTTTTCAGCCACACAATCTGTTTTGTTGATGGCTCAAAAATATTAACCTATGTTCTTCTTTGTCCAGAGCCTCTTTCTCCACATTTTCTGTAATTAGGTGACTTCTAAAGTAATCTAAATAGTTTCATATTATTGTCACAGCATCAGTTACTGTAAGTTTTCTTGCAACATAAATATAAAAAGTATGTTTTCCAGAAGAATCGTGCGTAATAAAGAATACTGTTCTGACTCACTCCTCTAAAGTTTAACCAACAGTGTCCAGATTTATGGGTGTGAATGTCACTTGCATGCCCTTGAAAAATGTCATAAGATACAGAATTAGCAGAGTTAATCAAACCAAGACTAATGTTTCACATTTGAAATTAACAGAGCTGTTAATATGGCGGGTCGCCATTAGGATCGATAGAGTGGTTAAACTACCAGCGGCAAAATGAAGCAGGTTAATTAAAGGCTCCAAATGTTCAAACCCGCTCCCAGTGCAAATTCTGCTATTAAACACACACAGACACGCAGGTACACACATGTAATCATGGAAACACATTTGGTATCACTTCACATCCAATGGCTTCCTGCAAACAGCGTTAATTTCCCCAAATATTAATCTGAAATTAATCCCGACTCACCTCAAACATCAACTTTGATTTTATTTCCTTCTAATTTGGTTGTTTATATCTCTCAACACATTATGAAAGTTATTAAGAAGAAGAAATCCATGCTGCAGCTCCAAATGTTTTCAGCAAATCCTTTCAGTTGCATCCAATAGTGTTTTCTGCAGTGAGAGGAAGAATCTACAGGCAAATTCAAAGCAAACAGGTTTGGAGAATCCCTGAGGATAACTGGAGAGTTTCATCACAACTGCAAACCTTTAAATAAATACATAAGCATCTATTTATTTATTTGCCCAAATAAATGGGTCAGCAGTATTGTACAGCTACAGTGCAAAGGTAACAATATTTGTCTTCTCTACCTAAAAAATCTTAAAAGCAAATATTTACGTTTCTGCACATTCAGACAGGTCTGCTCTACTTCTGAACTAAAAACAATCCCAATTAATTGCACAATTGCCCTGCGTAACTCATGATTAATTACAGATTTTTAAAAAACATATTTGATGTACCTCAACTGAATTGGGGTGGACTAGTTATTATCAGAGGTGTGACCAAGTCACTGTGTTGCAAGTCTCAAGTAAGTCTCAAGTCTTTGTCCTCAAGTCCGAGTCAAGTCTCAAGTAAAGACAGGCAAAAGTCGAGTCAAGTCTCAAGTCAGGAACCTTTAATTTCAAGTCATTTCGAGTCGTTTTTATTTTATTTTTATAATTTGCAATTATACATAAAATTCAAATAATAGACCATTTGTTCGTTTTAAAATATGTATTTATCTCAAATGATAGAACATGTGTAGCTGAACACAAAGTATAAAAAACATTTTTAAATTGGACCACTTTATTGCCCAGTTCTGTTAAACTTGATATTCAATAAAAAAGACGAAAATGCTGACATTTCCACAGCACAATACAAAGAACCATAACAGCAGTTTTTTCCTCTTTTCTCTGACCTGTCAAAACAATATATTGTCAATATAATTTCCCAACGTAGATGTCTTCAAATACACCAACCATCCTTAGATGATACTAGACCCGGCTCATCATCATGATGGGACAGAGAGACTCTGTTCCCTGTGTTCAGGTCCAGAATCTGCTTTCTGTTCCGGAGCCCCGCTCACTATCCACCGGCTTCCTGAGCTAACACGGTGCACATTATTTGTGGAGGCATTTGAAGGACCGGATTTATGGTAAATAATCACCAATTTAACCCGGAGTACACATGGTAACACGAAATTAGCTAAAGTCAACTATCTTACAGCAAAAGAAAAGAGCCACCTACCGATCTTTGTGAAGCTTCAAATGCCGGACAAAGTTGGACGTCGTGGCATCTCCATCCGATATTCTCTTCTTGCATGTTTTACAAGTTGCACTTCGTTTTTTAGTCGAAAGTTCATAACCTACGTAGCCAAAAGAAATTACTCGCGGAAGCATATTCGAGCGGTTATTTCGTATTTCGTTCCCTGAACTCTGCAGCTTTGCCGCGTTTTTTTAAACGTCCAAATCCTGTTAATTTGATTGGTTGTGCTGCAGCTACGTACACATACATACATAAACAGAGAGGAAAACCATAGTGACGGTCTGCGCATATTGATACGGAATGAGTGACATTAATTAATGACGCCACTTTATAAATAATGTGTTTTAAATTTTAAGACTTTGAGTAAAAAATATCAAGTCTTTTCAAGTTAACAGCTTCAAGTCGAGTCAAGTCCCAAGTCAATGGCATGAAAGTCAAAGTCAAGTCCGAGTCTTTGAGCATTTTTTCAAGTCAAGTCTCAAGTCGTGATTTTAACGACTCGAGTCTGACTCGAGTCCAAGTCATGTGACTCGAGTCCCCACCTCTGGTTATTATCCACCCCAAACATGACGAATATTAGCAAGAATATTCTACAGAAAACTCTTATAAAGTGACCCCATTCTCTGAAGCTGTCAGGATTTGAGTTTATTTTGAGTTTCTGTGTCTAAGTCTCCGTGTTGTCCTGTCTCCCCTTGATTGTTCCCAGGTGTGTCTCGTTCCCTGATTACCTCCCATGTATTTAATGTCACCTGTGTCTCTACGTGTTTGTCGGGTCCTTGTCGATTCAGTCGTCTGTTCGTCATTTCCGTCCAGCTGTCTGTTACAACCCCCCACAAGACCAATAAGGGTCAAGTCTGGTACTGGGTGTAACACAAAAAGAAGGCAACCTAAACAGTTGGTGTCGGTACCAAAAATATAGTTTAATTTACAGTTCAAGTAAAATGTTACTCACAGTAGACAGCAAGCACAGGGAAGCTTTAAACTTCAGGGTCTCCAAGGCCAAAACAACAAACATAACATCCCACTCTTAACTGTAAAATAGAAACACTTTCTAGAAGAGAACTGAAAAAGAAAGTACAATACCTGAACTCCCTGACTAACCAAAAACAGGAGAAAACAGTTAAACAAAATGGCAGAGAACTAGTGATGTTACGTGATGTGCCGAGGCTTCGAGGCGTGTGTCGAGTAATGGAGGGGGCGTTTCCGTAAAGCGCGTATCGAAGCTCGCTTCATTTAGGGGAGGAGCCGAAAACGATGACGTCCGAAGCCTCGCTGCCTGGCTGTACCACGTGACTGCTTCGGGAAGTGGCTCAGAGTTTGGCGCGGGGTTTGACAGCTTTAGAAACCCCACAGGCTCCATTCAAAATGTGGGTTGTTGTAGGCAAGTTGCGGTCAGTTGAGAGAGTAGATAGAGTTTTGATAGTTTGGATAGTGGTTATTTAGTTTGAGACAGTTAGTTTGGTGTTTGGAGAGTTTAGGACAGACAGATAGATAGATAGATAGATAGATAGATAGATAGATAGATAGATAGATAGATAGATAGATAGATAGATAGACAGATAGATAGATAGATTTAGGAGCGCAAGGACAGGATAGGAGTAGGATGGAGCCGGCGAGAAAGAGGAGGATTTCCCCTATGTGGGAACATTTTGATTTGATAAGCCCTAACAAGGTAAGGTGAACTGAACATTTGCAGATGCATTACGTTTGCTTATGAGGAACTGTATTTTTCACTGTTTCTTATTTTCTGTAAAGGTGAGGTGTTTATTGTGCTCCAAGGAGTTGGGGTACAATAATAACACCTCATCCATGTAGTGTCAAAAAAGAGAAATCGTTTGAAACCAAAAACTGTGGAGAAATTGTTGTTTCTTAATAAAAATGCATGAAATCATCCAAGTTACACAAGCATTAGCCTATTCACCACCCCCTCCCTAGTTCCACAAGCACTTTCACTGTCCTCTGCCTGATTAAGCCCAGGCCATTTTTCTAGAGTCACAGAAAAACATTATTACACAACATGCCATATCACATGACACTACTATTTTGGGAATAATTACACACAGAGGATACATTCAAACAATATTTTATTATACACATATGTGTATACATAATTTATGTAGACAAATGATTTCGTTCTACACCTTTTGTGAAGTCATTCCCAAGAGCCATAATAGACAAAAATTCAATGCATCACACGTGTTAAGATACAGCTGGCTGTGATTATACACCTGGCCAGTAGGTGGTTTCGTGTGCACATGAAGCTTCAAGAAATGAACCCTTTCTCGAACCAGTTGGCTCAAGTGGTTCAATGCCTCATGAGGCTTCATCTCACCATCACTACAGAGAACCCCTACCAGCTTCCACTGTGAATAGAAACAAAACTTAAGTTAAAGCTTCACAAGAATGCTCACAGCAAAACCATACAAAGTCTCCACAAACAATCAGCTCACTGACAAGATCACATCAGATCAAGGCCCAAGGAAAAAGGGATCTGACAGCTCCGGTTGAAGCTCTTTATGGGGTGGCTGACGAGCTCCAACACATTGCACCTGTGGCAGCCAGGTAAAGCTGAAACACAAAGAAAGAGCTCTCTCATGAAGAGAGCCCCTAGAGGTCAGTGACCGTAACAATGTCCATCCGTATACCCTGTTGCTACCAGTGCTGAGTCTCTGCCTTCCGCTCTGCTGTGCTGCCAGGATTTTGGTCTGTTTGGATCTGTTTGTACCGAATTCATCATTAAGCATCTTCTTCTCACTTCTACCAGGGTCAACTGCGTTTCCCTCACCGTCTTCCACCGCCCCATTTCATGACATAAACTTTTGCCAGAAGCACTCTTATGCACAAACTTTCACGCAAGACAATTGTGTTTTAATGTCATGGAGAAAACGACGATAGATTTTCAGTTGGATTACAACAAGGAAACAAATAGAGCACAACAAATGAAATCTGACATTTGGAAATGTAACGCAGAACTCATTTTATAAAGAGCTGTTAAAATAAGACTTATTATTGTGCTGCTCTTACATATATTGTTTGATGCAAAACAACAAAAAGTTCAAACTTTACAGAGAAAAGTGACCCGTATCAACAGGCAGCCTGAAGAGCAGCATGAAAAATATCAAGAAATCATGACTTTTTCTCCCTCTAAAATGTGATATTTGCTCTTTAAAGCTGCGTCCTAAAGCCACTGTTTCAGCAGCATGAGGATGATTGATAAGACAAACTAAATCTTTGAAAGAGACTTTCTGAGTGTGCTGACTGACTTCAGCACAAAAACACTTATTTGGAAGCAACGTGAATATGATAAGCATCGTGGCATTCTTTGGTTTCCATTTGAATCCACTAAAAAAGCTTAACTTTTAACCAGCATCATGTTGTTTTTTATCCACTTAATTTGCCACCAGCTTCTGTATCAATTATGTTCTTTTTCTTCTGACAGTTGACAAGCATTTGAACAGCATGCCAATGTGTAAATACAGCATAATGATTAAACCTTGGATAATGAGCCAGAGAGGATTTTAGTCTTAAATTCTCTTCTTTCAGTTTAATCCCAAAGTAAACAGCAGTGGATGAGGCCTGTTCTGCATTTTAAAGATATTTTTTTGTTGCCATGAAAGGATTCCCCCCCCCCCTGATATATCAAAAGGAGAGAGGCTGTAATTATTATGTTTGTCTACATGTGCTAAATCTGGTCGAGCCTCAAAATTACCAGAAGTTATTAGGGAAGCATATTTTGCTTTGTTTTTTTTTATGTTTTTCTGCACTGGAGTGATAATAAGAGAAGAGAAGTGCATACATTCACAGAATGTAAAAAAGTTACGGGTGTCACAGCAACACAAGCACAAAATGTGCACTATTCTAAGTCTTAAAACCACATTGTTCACATTTGAGTAATTTGGAGTTAATCCTGTTCTGGTTGCAGGTCACATTCTTAGTGGACGTGTTTTAAATGAATGGATTGTAATCAATAAAATCACCAATTTATTAAAATGTGATTAAACTCCCTGTAGGTGCAGGCATATTTTCAAATGTGAAATATTCAGCATGGCCTGTTTGTCCTGCACGTTCTTCTTCAATTTGAAATTCAAATAATGTTGTTTGCTTCGTTTAACCTGAATTTCTTGCTTAATTTGCGTTTGCTTCTATAGTTGGACTAGGTGCCTTTACGTGCATCAGATTTATGTGAGGTATGTGTTACACTTTGCACATTCAGCCAAGATTTCACATACACATAGATATCCCTTTGTGCAGCCCATCCGTACCCAGTAAGTGTGAAATTCTGGCAAAGAGAGTCGGTACAGTTCGGGCTTGATATTCAGAAAAGCAGAACTTTCTTAAAAATACTTTGACAAAATAGTTTACCCTTAACAGAAATATCTCTTCTGTTAAACCTAATCTACCTAAAGTTTTTCTTAGTTTTTCTGTTAAGAAGCTAAAGTCTCCTATAAAAGTGTTGCAATCCTGAGTGTAAAATAAAAATGGTTAGATTTAATAGAGCAAATGTCTGGTTAATAACAGCCTGACCAAATTCATCTGTGAAAAATCAAAGAGAAACAGAAGAGAAGCACCGAGCCGGGGGTACTTTCTCTGCTAAAGACTAATCAGAGCAATTGGCAGCAATAGCTTCTTTATAAAAGACGCAGCTAAACAACAGTATGGAGAGTTGATGACAGCAATAGCTCAATTATTGGGTTTATCCAAGCACTGGATCTGGAGCGAGAAAGTAAAATAAAGCAGAGTAGACAAAGTTAGTGGAAGCCAAATGTCTTTGTCCAAAAATAACAGGAGTACTTTCAATGGGGAAGAAGAAAAACGCTTCAGGTGTTGGCTTCATTGTTTCAATTGTTGTTTTGTTATTATGTCTGTTTTATTTGGTTTGGTGTACAGTATTCTGGCCAGCAGTGTTGTTTCATGTAAATCAATCAATCAAACCTTTTTATTCAGACAAATCTGGTCCATAATAAACAAAAACAGACAGAACAACAACAAAAAGACAATAAAAACAAAATATAAACTTAAGGCGCCACAAACTAGAGAAAAACCTCCGTGTTCTTTATAAATAAGGGCTTCAATAAATACAAATTTTATTGTATTGTATTTCTATCAAATTATGTTAATGATTATCCTTTTTGTTAATATATATTTAAATATGGAAATCCTGAGTGTGACATCACTGAACATGGTCACTGGGTACAGCAAAGACAGAATGGCTCAAATGCCAATACTAATTGATTAGCGATGCAGCGCAGACGTTTATCATTCTTGTTTGTTAAACGAATCACCAAAGAAAAAAAATTAAATAAAATCTCCTTTTCATTTTAAATTCAAGCACTGGCTGTAATTTCTACCTCTGTTCAGACTGGGAAGACTTTACAGACAGAGCTTTTACAAATCACTCTGGTGGAGAAACTGAATTTGTGCAAAATATATGCTTTTCCTTGTAGGAAAATTATTATTATTCTTTTACAGACAGCCCATGCACACACAGTGCATGAGATGAGGGGGCGTGGCGGATGAGTGGACGGACATGTGCGCGCCTCTCTGCCATCAGAGGGCGGGTTTGTGTCGTTGTGTGCGCAGCGTGCGGCTGCTGCTGCGGCTTCTAGTGAGAGAAGTGGCAGGTACCCCAAAATACCTCCCAGCAAAGATCCAGTGGCTCGGATGTGACTTTAACAGCTGACTAACCTACAATAAACTCCGATATATGTGAATTTGGCGGCTTGTTTCGCCCTTTCACCAGCTATTTTAAATGATAGCCGAGCTTGGAAACAATAGGACAGACTTAAAAGTACGCAGAATTGGCTCAAAGTAAAGATGCCTGAGCGGGTTCTCTCGTCGCGATGGGGCTTGAATTGAGGAACACGTATCCCGAAAGAAGTCGCTGAAGTTGAAGACGCGCTCTCTTGATGACCGCTGGGATGTTGTGAACGACGCGTCGTTTGGGACAGAAGGAGCCAAAAAAAAAAAAAAAAAAAGAAGGAAAGAGAGGGAACCATTCAGGGTTGGACCAGCACCCGGAGGGATTATGGCTCTCGTAACGTTTTCTCTCAGCCTCGTCACCCTGGTGCTTACAAACTTGCACCTTTCGAGAGCCAGCAGCCGTCATGCGGTGTATTGGAACAGCTCGAACCTGCAGTGAGTAGCTCTCTATGCGGCTCTGAACGCGGC
Source organism: Xiphophorus maculatus (assembly GCF_002775205.1). Classification (NCBI taxonomy): domain Eukaryota; kingdom Metazoa; phylum Chordata; class Actinopteri; order Cyprinodontiformes; family Poeciliidae; genus Xiphophorus; species Xiphophorus maculatus. The sequence continues at coordinate 3,794,454 of NC_036455.1, forward strand.
TTTGTTTGCTGGTGCGCACCTGTGCTGCGAACTGTGTGCAAGATTGTGGTTGATGCGTTTTATGACAATAAAATGAAGCTAAACAAAAGAAAAACGCAACATCTATTTTAATCTTTTAATGAAAAGTTTTACTGTTATCAATTACAACACATTTGAGCTGTGTGTACTTTCCAAACATACAGATTCACCACACTTCATGCAGTTGAAAATAGGAAATAAACAGATTTATTATACAGAGCGATCTAGTCAAAGTCTTTATTTCTGTTCATTTTGTGGATTAAGCAATTCGAACCAAGACTGTACATTTCTCAGGAAAATACAAAGTAGAAAATTAATAACAGTAATATTTGCATCTGTTTACACAATGACTGGGGAGAGACACTGTTGAGTTGATTGACACCCTCAACAGGAGGATCACTGAGTAGGACTTAAAACTAGACATGAGGCCACATGTTGCAGAACAAACCAAGTCCGAATAGATCTGCAAACAACAATAGGTGATGCATTTCCTAATATTTCGTCTTTGACAGACAAAGCAGACAAATATCAGGACCCACTTCTGGAACATCATTAACAGCTTTACTAAAAACTATGGGGCCTGAAATTGTTCCTTGAGGTATTTGTGTGTTACTTTTGTAAGCAAACGAACCAATGTCATCAAGGTTTGGGAATGGATTTGAGAAGGAAAATGACAAACTTGATTTAGCTCCACATCTCACTCCAATCAAACCATGCCTTGATGCTCTATTAGGTCATAATATAATGCCTGGTATGTATACATAGTGACACTATTGAGAAAGTTTGATGAGGTGTCATGACTTTCATTGTTGGAGTGGTCGTCCTTTCAGAAGCTTTCTGTCTGCATCGTTGACTCATTCAACATGACATGCATGTTCCTTTAGTTGGACTTGTTAACTACTGAAGGCTGCTCAAACTTCCAGGAACTAATCCCTGCCACGCTTTCAGCATGCAGACATAATTCCTGCCCATTGTTGGACTCCAGCAGAAGTCTGGTTGCTTTCCTCAGGTAAGCCCCTGCAGACTATCCAGGCTGCTTACACCTGTATGAAAGCCGTCTTCCTCTGGGTCAGGGATCGATGTGTATTTCTGTTTCTTTGTCTTCTCATTAGCCAACCGTGAATCCATCTTTTTTACCCCCAAAACACACACACACACACACACGCGCGCCTCCATCCATGCTCCATGTCTGTCCATTTGTATTCCCCTCAGATGCTGGCCTCTCCTACATCTCCTCTCTCTATCTCCTACTTGGTTATTTTCTTCCCTCACTTATTTTTCTGAGGTGTCTCACCAGCTTTTCTGTCCTCTTCAATTACCTTTCTTCAGTGTCTCATTATTGTCGCCCCTCAGCATCTGCTCCTGGTCCCTCGTTCATCTCCTGACAGGACGTACGGTCAATGATTGGAATTAGAAACGGTGGAAAACTTGAGACGGTGACTCAAAATTCGAGACGAGTAGAGACAGAAATGGCTATAAAACTTAATCGAAACAGTCAGCGGCGGATGCTGTAGGACTTTCATGAGCTAATTTATGCTAAAGTTTGAATTTAAGATTTATGACTGCAGTAAATCCCATCTGTATGACAGGAATGGTAATAAACCCTGACAAAGTTGCATGTAAGTGCTGTAAAAGCCACAGTTTTTGAGTGCTGTAATCAATATCAGTACTCCCTATCAACCTCAGCGAAGGCTTTTGGCAAATGCTCCGTCTGAAATGATTTTCTCAACATGTAGCTTGCTCATTTGTCAGCTTTCAGTTGACATCTACGCGTTAGGGTGACAAATATGTGCGTATATTATACTCAATATTGCATGTGTGTAAGAGAGAGACAACAGCAGAAGGAAAACGGAGGGAGACAAAATGCAGGTGTTCATCTGCACGTCTGCATGTGCACAAGCTCCTCCTTTCCTCCCACTGAGATACAAATCTCTAAAATAATGCAAAACCTGACCCAGTTTGCAGGTAGCGGAGAAATCCGCCGAGGCTATGGTAAGAATACCGATGGCCGTCAGGCTTCAAAAAAGGCCTTAAAGCTTTCTCCACAGCTCCATCTGAGGCCTCACTCGCTCAGGAAAGGGGGCTCCCTTCGTCATCCAGACCTCGTTACGGAGACAAGCCCAGGAGAGGGAAAGCAAGAAATGAAAGTAGTGATATACAGCCAGAAAGCAGAAGCCTTTAGGGCCAAACTTTGGTTGAAGCTATAATGTTTTACCTGTGAGCGCATCGTTCAGTGCAGACGGTTACAGCACAACTGCGAGAAATGGGATCACTGTAATGGGAAGCTGTTTGCTCAGAAGCCGTGAAAATGTCATTTTCTGATATTTTAGTTATAGGATGTCTTTTTTTTGTGGCTTTTGCAGGTAAACATTTGCTGTCAACCTTGTGATAGCCTTCGCTGAGGTTGATAGGGAGTACTGATGCTGATTACAGCACTCAAAAACTGTACTTTAACAGCATTTACATGCAACTTTGTCTAGGTTTATTACCATTCCTGTCATACAGATGGGATTTACTGCAGTCATAAATTTTAAATACATATTTTAGCATAAATTAGCTCATGGAAGTCCTGCAGCATCCACTGTTGTCTGTTTTAATTAAGTTTTATAGCCATTTCTGTCACCATTCGTCTGGAATTTTGAGTTTCCACCGTTTCTAATTCCAATCATTGACCATGCATCCTGTCATTCTGCAAAAACACAAAATATTACCAAGAATTTTTGTCTCGTTTCTAGTGCAAATCTCTTCAAGCTCTTGAAACAGGACAAAACTTGCTTGCCAGTAACATTTCATCAACATATGCGAGCTTGGTTTAGGCAAATAATTCTGATAAATAAAAAGTAGTCCCACCTGTAGATTATTTCACTTACAAAACTGCCAATGAACTAGTACCTTTTATTAATATTCTAGAAATATTGACTTAAAAAACACTAAAAAGTTATTTGTAAGTTAGTTTTGCCTTATTTCAAATATACTAAGATATTTGGACTAGAAACTGGGTCAAAATACTTAGTAAGACATTATCGAGACACTGAAAGGTTTTTGAAAAGGACAGAAAAGTTTCCAGTCACGTAGCATTGTGTTGGCAGCATCATGCTGTGGGGTTGCTTTTCTCCAACAGTCACGGGGAAGCAGGCCAGATTTGGTCGGACAATGAATGGCGCTAAATCCAGAACAAACCTTGAAGAAAACGTGAGGGTGTAAACGACTTGAGATTGGGGTGAAAGTTCATCTTCCAGCAGCTATTTCCTTCCAGAATCTTTGGCAAGACATGAAAAAGAAGTTTGTAATCCAATCTGATTAACATGTCAGACTCTAGGTGTGAAAAGCTTGTACAGCGATAACTGCAACATAATGTGGGTCTACCAAGCATTGACACAAAGGAACTGAATCTAAATGCCCACCACACACAAAATATTATGCACTATTATCTTTAAAAATAACAAACAAACAAAAAAACAACAACATAGAGTACAGTGTTTTCTGGTTATAGTGTGACAAAATGTGCAAAAAGTTCAAAGGACACAAATGTTTTTCAAAGGCACACTACACGCCTAATATGTTCTGCTAGAGCCAAATTTGAGCAAATTTCTTGCTAGCCTTCCTTGAAAAAAAAGCCTTTCCTTTTGCCATTGATAACCAGCATGCTGTTTGAATTTACACCGCTTTTAGGAAGTCAACAACATCAAACAACTGATTACAGGTTTTTCTGCTGCCTTATACATTTCCAAACAAGATATCTCGATTATTGTAACCCAGAGAAATGCCTCGGAGCTCTTTGATCATCGCCCAAGTCTGTCACTACCACGCTGCCTCCTCCCCCTGCACCCCCCCGACTAGAAAGTGTTGGTCTCAGCTTCTGCTCTCAGCAGTGCGCCCGGCCAACTCGTTACAGATGTCCCTGCTAATGGCTGACTAAGGCAGGAAAAAACACACACACAGGCCATTAAATCATCTCGCTTCTGAGGCAATCTGCCAATTAGAGGGGGAGATGCGAAACATCTTGAGAGAGCGCGGGAGCAGCGGTGCACTGCGGTAGCCTCACCTACTCGCAAACAGTGTCCCCTGCTCCTTCCACTTCCTCCCATCAGGTGCTTGGCCTCTCTGAATACACAGGGGCACGTCTCTGTAATTGGGCACCCCGTGTCAGCATGATGGAAACAGGAGACCGGCCTTCATTTAATCTACTACTCCTTCCATAAGTCACGCAGTGTGCCTACTAATGTTCAGCCGAACACCGAAGCACAAAGGAAATGTGCCACACATCTTGCTAAATTACTATTCCCTTGCCCACTCAGCAACTGGAAGGCGATCTTTTCAGCTATTTGCGGCTGGTCCTGAGTGATTTACAGCTCTGTGTGTTTCATTCTGCACATTATAACCCTGATTTGGACCTGAAATGGTGTCTGTCAGAGCCCCAGCTCGCCTGATGAAAACAACCCAAGTCCTGACACACCATATCTAGTGCTGGAAAATAAATTATCACCTTGACAAATGACTTCCCCTGGAGAGTTTGGAACTTAGGCTTTGTGATCAATGTTTATTGGAGGTGCTGTCTTTCTAAACAGGCTCATTAACTGGCAGGCGGGTATATCTCGGAGGTTTGACCAAGCGGTAGCTGGAGGTGGTTTCCCTTGGGTGAGTGAAAAGCTGATGGCTTACAGAGAAAATCTGAGCTGCAGTGAAGGAAACTTATCAAGATACAACAGGAAGTACGTTCAGTGATTTTGAAGGGTTTGCAAAATGGGCAAATGTTTTATAGCGCATAATGGAAAAGAGTTGGCAAGCTTTCTTTTTTTTTCTTTAGCAGAACATTTATTGAGTTGGATAAAAGGCAGAACAAAGAGCATTTGTATTCTTTTTTTTTTTTCCACATACAGAAGTTGAGTTATTTGGCTGAATGTGCTGGAGCAGCTGTTTTCTGAGGAGATGATACCCGCAGGAGTTGATCTGTGTTAATGTGGACACCGGCTGGGTCAATCATGTGGACCGGCGCTTGGAGACAATAGCTTCAGCCATCCGCTTGCCCCTCATGCCCCGCACGCCTTGGCACAGACGGTACAAGCAGATTTGCAACCTGATTACATGGACGTTTGTCCGTCTGCAGCTCTGTCTCTGGGCTCTCTGCAATTTTGCATACAAATGCATCCTATTTATTGGCATTTTATGTTTTCCTCCGTCTTTGCACAATGGCGGCATCTCAAACAACCAAACAGAAGCTAGCTGTTTCATACAGCTAACTTCTGTTTTTTAGTTTTAACAGATTTATCACGTTTTTTAGTATTAACAGTGAAATCTTAATTGTGATTTTATTTCAGTTTTAATGTAAAAAAACAAAACAACAACCTTAAAGAAAGACATGTAACCGAGCACTTAGGCCAAAGAACATTTCTGAAAAAAATGAAATTATCTGCCAGTGTAGCTAGTGCTTTTTCATCAATATAAGAAATTATTTACTTAAAACAAGCTCCAGTAAATTACTTGTAAGTTAGTTTTGTCTTATTTCAAGAAACTAGGCTAAAACTCCTTGGTAAGATTTAGTGTTTTTGCCGTGTTCCAGAAGTCTTGGTCTTTGTAGATGTTCAGTTTGCGCTTTGTGTTATTTATAGAGAACAAGAGTCTCCCTTCTACACTTACCATTAAAGTTGCACTTGCCTGAATGTACAGGAATGAACTTTTATATCAACAGTAGCAATAGTCACCTGATTATTTACAAACGTTTTTCTCGACTGATTTTAGGGTGAACTTGCTTGGATGAGCAGACCTGGGTATGTTGGCAGTTGTTTCGAATGAGTGTAGCATATATTTAATATAACAAATAAATAAAAACAATACTGACCATGATAAAGCAAAAGGATGAAAATAAAACCGATGCATCTGTGCCAAGGTGTAGCTCAACCAAGGTCAGAATGAGCTCTACAGATCTAATTTTAAGCAACAATCAACACATCCCAACACTTCATGACCTAAAAGTCTCTTACCCGAAGTATGTTAATGCTAGTGTTAACATGCTTAATGTGAAGATGGAACAAAACTATTACACCTATTAAACTATGGAAGTGTGAAATTTCTCACTAACCCCAACCTCAAAATCCAAAATGGCTGCCACACGTATGAAGTGTAGTCATGGTGGCACTGATAAGCTGTTCATTTATATTTCTGAGAGTTTGTATCTCAACACAATGTATGCAGAGTTAAAGAGTTTTTCTATTGAGACCCATGAAATAAAGAACAAACAAAATGCTATTCCTAATCTATGTGACTCTGTCCCTTTATTCTTCAATGTATATAAATTACAGGAACACATTAAATTAGCTTGTTATGCTAATTGTTGTTGTTTGTTTTTGAGTATAAGAGAGTTCCCCAGGTTTTCCAACTTTCTAAAGGACCAAAACTAAAACAAGATCCAAACTATTCAGACAAATGAGACAGAGTTAGTGTTTTAATAAAAACATTTGTATGCTAACTGCTAAAGCTAACACCAATGCCAACACCCAAATTAACTACATCTGACCAAAATTAGATTAGTTTTCCAGTCTGCTGCTCTTCATATTTGCTACAAGTGACAACCTGATGGGAAAACTCTGAGAGTATGTTTAATGGTTCGTATGGGCCTAAAAGTGGGTGAGCAGATCAATACATTTCTATGGTATGGGAAGGTGAATGGACCCTGAGCAGAACAAAAACACAACCACGTTGCTTTCTGAGCAACAATCAATCTGGGTGCGTCAGGTAATCAATTTCTAAATGCATTTTTAATTTGATTTTGCGGTGTCAGTAAATTGCCATGAAGCATTTGGAGCTCGGGTCGGGAAGCTCAGATCAAGTGTTGCCTCGGATCGACATGCTTGTGAATTGATTATTAAGGGCTTGTCAGTCACTGCTGTGGGCTTGGGAGCTTCTCGGAGGCCACAAGTGTGTTTATACCAAACTTGTTCTGGGTATGACTGCAGCATCTGCTTCAGGCGTTTAAAAAACACTGAGGTAAGCTTAGATGAAAAAGAGGCGTCTTTAAAGTAAATGTGACTTCTAAACAATAGGAAAATGGAGCATTTCATCCTGAACATCGTGGATTAAAATTCTGTTTTCATAACCGGGAGGGATTCCCCTCTTTCCTCCTACTCTAGTGGAGCTCATCATGTATATTTTATGGTGAGCAGAAGCTCAGCTGCAGATGTTTTTTCACAAACTGAACTTTTTTCTTCAAGTCAAACACATTTATACAAGTCGCTCCTTCTCACTCTCTCGTCTCACTGAGGCCACACATCTAGCTGAGGCATATCGCTGCCTTATGTTTACATAAACATAAATATATGATGTCAAACAGTTTAACCTTAATTTATATAAAACTGAGTCATGAAAACGGTATTCACCAATTATGCTATCTTGAATAAAGCTAATTTTTGACTTTGTGGGCCGGTCTATCAGTCAAACCTTTCTCACAGTAGAGCAGAAGAGACGATTTTTAAACCTTTGACGAGGTCGATAAGATAGGTGGATAAGATCAACTTCACATGTAAAAATCAGTCGATCACCAATCTCCCAAAATTAAGGAAATCAGCAACGATAAATCGACTGGCCTATAAATTGGTGCACTCCTATTCACAACTCCTCATTCTGTTCACTAATCGGATGAAATTCAACAGGAAAAAATAAATTCAATGAGAGAAATAAATTCCAGAGCACCTGAGGGAGATGAGAATCGAGCTGAATTGCAAAGGAAGCCAATGACCAACTTACTGCAGAGACATTTTGACCCATTTTTTATGCAGATTTATTTGTTTTATGTTCAGGGACATTAGAGGGATTTTTTTACAGCTACTGTAAGGTCATCCCAAAGCATCTCAGTGGGATTTAAGATTGATCTTTTTGTTTGTTTTGGTCAGCAGTGCTTTTCACCTTGGACCTCTCACATGGCTGCTATTTTTACCCATCCTCCTTATTATTGTTGAATCATGACCACTGACCTTAACCGAAGCAAGGGAGGCCTGTAATGCTTTAGATGTTGTTCGGTTTTCTCCTTCCGCTCCTGGGAAGGTTCAGCACTGCTTCATGTTTTCTCAATTTGATGCAGATGCAGAGGCTACTGTCCTCAGCACCTTGATCCTCGGTTCAATTACTGGTCCATTTACTGCATGTCTTCTCCGTCTCTCTCTTTGCCATTCTTCCTGTCCACAATAAAATCCATTAGAGATACAAAAACCTTTAATAAAATGGATTTGCAGTTTTTTCCAGCCTGAAATTTGTTTTTGAAGTCCTTTAGGGCATTGCGTGTTGCCTTCCAAGATTGTTTTGCTTGAACAATTTCTTAGTTCTGCATGTTTGGCAATAATCAGGTATAGTTATAACTAAATCCCAAAAGCCACATTTAATTCATTAAAATGTTTCACATAGGGTTAAGTTGGGTAATAAAATCATAATTTGAAATCCGTATTTTGTATCAGTTTATCTTTGTCTATTATTTACTTTTATTTAACATGTAGGGGTGCAAAAAAAAGGCAACAAAGGAAGAAATCTGTAATGGAGTAAATATTTTATCATGTCACTGAATTCAAAAGCAAAAAGTAATGCCACTGCCTCTTTTTGTTATTATAAGTCCTGAATTGCAGCTGCAAAATTTAGGTTGTGAAATTGAAATCTGCCAATGGTCAAAATGGATATATACACAGAAAAAAAATTTAGACCACTTAAAATGATCAGTTTATCCGATTTTGTTATTTATAGGTTTATGTTTGAGGAAAATGAACATCGTTCTTTTATTCTATGAACTACTGACAACAGGTCTCTGAAAATCCAAGCAAAACTTTTGTATTTATTTGCAGAAAATGAGAAATGGTCAAAATAATGAAAAAGATGCAGTGCTTCCAGAGCTCAAATAATGAAAAGAAAACAAAAAATATTCATTTAGAAACAACAAAACTAATGTTTTAACTCAGGAAGAGTTCAGAAATCAATATTTGGTGGAATAACCAGAAGGTTTTCAATAGGTTTAATGGATTATACAGCTTTCTTAATTTTTCCAGAGCTGCATATATAAATCACATTTCAGCTGACAAAAAGGTCTTTAAGCTGAATGGAACCTAAATAAACCATAGAAGCTTTGGTTATTAATCTGTTATGATTCAGTCTTCTGTTTTAATGTTTCTGTCTCTTACTCCTCCCTGGTTCCCGTCCATCTTGCTCCAAGTTTGCATTAATATAAGGACCTGACTGGTTCAGCATGTCATTATAAACTGACCATAAGCTCTGATGGAAAGCTGCCCAGGCACTCATCCAACAGCTAACCCAGATGAAAGAAAATGTAGTCTGCCCATCAAAAGACATTAGCATTTCCACTCTCAAAGGTTATGAAAACTGCGGCTAACAGGCGGTGGGAACCCACAGGAGATGGTACTGATCCCAGACAGGTAGAACCAATTTTAGACTCAATGATTTGAATGCAAATGCTTCCTACAAAAAGAGGGCCTTCCAAGTTCTAAATGGTGGCTCCATAGTACATTATTCTGGGAGCCTGCACCACAGCGGCCCGGCTACCCACTGGGAAATTACATTGCTGCAATGATGAAAATGGCTGCCATGTTGGAAAAAGATCAAAGGTGTTGATAGGGGGACGGTCACTGGCTGGAGTTTGATTATTCGGGAAATGGGTCTTTTTTTATGGTACATTGGCTGGAAAAACGATCTGGCAGGTTCAGCGCCCGATGAAAATAAATATATCTGTTTTTTTATTAAAGCAGAAGGCCGCCTCTGAGCTGCGGCTGCAGAGGTGGCGTTTCACACAGACTGGTTCGCTCAGAGTTATTGGTCCCCCCGTTAAATAAAAAAAAAAAAAAGAAGCAGTGGAAGAGGATCGAAGTTAGTGCTCTGTCATATCTTATTCTTACCCTTCAGGTGTTGAGGCGTGACGGGTCTTCCCTCTAATGCAGCAGTGCAAGGAGTAGTGGGAACTGTCCGCACAGCTTAGTGGATTATACGGCTCCACGTTTTTCTTTTATGGGAGGGCAATTTTTGATATGAGCAGTCCTAATAATTAGATATTGTGTTACAATTGAGATTTTTCCTTTTGAAGATGTAATTACGTGGCGACTCTGAGAGCCTCTGGCAGCCGTCGCTCCTGTAATAAGACTATTTGAAGAAAATGGAAATGTCTCTAATTTGACCCTTCAGCAACAGCAGGAGGTGCCTTTAATGAGTTAATGTATCTGATTCTTAGTTTTTTCTTTTGTGGGAGCATTTCAGTCCCTTCAACTGAAACACCAAAGTTTGATGCATTTGGAACTTGGAGAACTTTTTCTGCTGGCAGCAACAGAAGTATATTTTCTTGTGTAAAACATTTGAAGATATTAAAGCTCATCCCTGAAGAATATATTGTTAAAGTATTATATGATGAGATGAATTGAGCATGCAATTCTCAAACTGTCTTGTGATTATTCCTCTAACATATGATATACGTAGATATCAAACTGTTAAGCTTGTCCAGGAATTACTCCATGTCATTAACCCATCAAAGTTTTTCTGAAGAATGACTGGTTTCTCTGAGGAGTAAAATGTATTTATAATCAATGCAAAAATTAATAGTACTCTTGTGTTTTTTAAATTTTTGCTCTATTTGTGCTCTATTGAAGTGCCACAAGATCACAACTAATCCAAAAGGAAACAAAGAAAATGTGACCGTGTGATTTTAAACGACAACAAAAAACAAAACAAAAAAAACTTTACCAATTCCCTTTCAGATTGAAGTTGGGTCCCTGGCTGGGCTGCTCCAAAAGCTTAATATTACTTCCAGTCAGAGGAAACATGCTGGTAAACATAAAAATGTTAATTTAAAGATAATTTGGGGCTTAACTCTAAAGAATAAAAGACAAAATGCAATTTTCCAATCTTGGCAAATTAGAAAAAATATATGTTTTCCATTCTTGCATACTCAGCATATACAAGAAAGCAATCTTAAAGAAAAGTCTAATTAAACGTGTTCACTGGGGATATTAAATGCAAACTTCTGTAAATGTTTTGAGTTTGCGATCACTTTTCAGGAAAATTATGGCAGCTTTTGTATAAACGGACAGTAAGCAGAGCCAGAAAAACACTTATTTATTTATTTTTTTTAGGAATTGTCACCCTGAGGTGAGGGGGAAAATAGTTTTGTTTTGACTAGTCTGAAGTGATCTGGACAAAGAGAGTGTCACTAGGTTAAAGGTCGGATCCAGCTGTGTGAGTAAAATGCTGGCCCAAGTTAGGGTTGTAACACAATATTAAAAATGAAATTAGAATTAATATTTGACGCAATGTATCAGACATCTAGCAGCTTTTTCTAATTTACTTTTCCATTAAACCGGAGAAATGAGGAGGGCTTAAAATCGTGTGGATGGAAGATTGTGTGAGAAAGTAATCTCATCTTGTCTCATGTCAGACAGTACTGTCAACTTATTAAAGTCGGTTTCCAGCTCCAGTCTGTCATTGCTCGGTTCGATTTCTGCAGGAGTCGACTTCCCTTTTTCTTTTTTTTTTTCCTACCCAATTACCGAGGCAGGTTTCTGCCAGAATTAAAACATCTTTTTTAGTTTCAGATGTTGTGTTAAAGTATCAGTTTTACAGAAAACCAGAGCTTCTTTTATACCAGAGCTGTTATTTTTCATGTCAAACTTTTAGACAAACCACCCAACTTGGCAACGTGGACTCATTGAAATGTCCCAATCGAATATCTTTACTGGGCTGTTTCCCAATAAGACCATTGGAGCTCCTTTGCCTCCAAATCTTAATAACTGTTTTTGTCTCCCAAAAGTTTGGAGTAGAATGAGGCTAAAATCTATAAGCTTTGACTGTAACAAATAAGTCATCAAGTTAATCTTGAAATTAGTCATCATCATTGCATATTTAATTACTTTACACTAAAAATATCTTTCACAAATATTTCAAACCATACGAGTTCCTCTTTCAGTTTCCTCAGACAGTTCATTAATCAGCCCCACTAACTGGCAATGTCCCACAACACTGTGTGATCACAAATCATAAGCTAATCAAACAAAAATGAGTAAATGAATTCACCTTCTGGTGGATTTTACTGTGGAACGTGACTACAAACTATTCATGGAAATATTTGAAAGAAAATACAGCTGGGAAACTGAAACAGGGTAGCGTTTCAATCCAAGAGTGGCATTTGTTTTCCTTGCCGCTGATGTAGAGTGGAAATAAGAACTTAATATTGCTTATCATTTTTGTTTTTTTCTTTCTTTTGTTTTTACTTTTTGTTGTCTAAGTACATCTCTGGAAAAAAAATAAGAGCTAACTGCACTGAACCCCATTGAAAACCTCCTGGTTATTCCACCAAATATTGATTCCTGAGCTCTTCCTGAGCAAAAATATAAGTATTGTTGTTTCTAAATGAATATGGACTTATTTAGAATAAAAGAACAATGTTCATTTTACTCAAACATATACCCACAAAAAGTAAAATCAGAAAACTTTTAATTTTAAGTGGTCTTTTAATTTTTTTGGTTTAAAGAATAAAAATATATAGTCAAATCAGTCATGCAGACAAATTTAATTTCTGCCATAATGTTCCACTTCAATCTCTGTTATCATTCACAGCAGTAAAAGTCAGTTTGTGCTGGAATGCTTACAAGGTTTTATGTTTTAGTTATTTTTGTAAATGGAAACTGCACCGGTCGCTCATATTAAACAAGCATATGGTGACTGTGCAAAGGAACAACTCCCCTTTAACTTGGGAACTGGATCATAATGATCCAGTTCTCTATACACAAAGAGCAGCAGCAGCAATCCACTCCCTTCATTAAGGTTTACGTGAAACACAAAACTGGAAATCTGTAAAGGCGAAAGTACTATTTCAGAGCTTTGTGTTTATCAGCATTTTAATGGAATCAGCTGGGTAAGGAAAAGTTGCAGCAATGTTTTTGCAAAGTCATGCTTGCATGCAACTCTCCTCCCTCCCCCCACATCTCTACACTTACATAATCCACTGTATGATCTGCAGTCAGCAGATCAGAAGTAACACTGTGATATCACACTCCTTCCTTTTCATCCTCTGCTCCACATCTTCCACCTCATCATTTAAACAAGTCTCGTGTTGGTCCGCATCAAAAATCTGTCCGGGAATTCGCTCACCGCCTTGATGTGTAAATTCAGTTATGGTTAATACATGAGCTACGGCGCATGCATAATCATGTCTCTATGCTCACACATGGATTTTCCCCCCAACTCTTCCTGGTGTTATCAGTCATTGATTTATACGGGCGGTACGTGACGGCATCCTCCGTCAGTGGAGGTGTAGGAGGAGAATCCTTTCCCCTTCTTTTCCTCCCCCTGTGGGTGGTGGTTCAGTAGAAATAGCTCTATAGTGCAGTCTGTTTTTTATACGTGGGGCTTGTAGAGAGATGATTTTGAATGGTATTAGCACAGAGATAGAAAGCAGCATATTTCCACAGCCTGCATCAATGTGTGTTCTTTTTTTTTTAATGTAGTGAGTTATTTCAGACACGTCCTTATGTTTGCAGGCAAGGTAAAACTCACTTTTTGACTCTAAGCGGTGCAAAAGCAAGATTTGTGTGTGCAGCACATGTCAGAAAATTGATTATCTGCATCATTTTAAAGGACGTCTTCAATGCAGCACAAGCCTGCATCTAGACTAGTGCGTAAAAGTGGGAGAAGCAAAGAGAAGAGCCCGGCTCCTCGCCATGCTGTGTGTGGGTGTATAGAATATCAATGTCCTGCTGTGCTTTCACTCCTGTGTTTGTCTGGCTGCTGTTAGTTGGCATTTCAGGTATTTTCATGTCTTATTGTCAGACTCGTTCAGAGCGTTTGTGCGTGCACGGTTGTTTGATTGATTGTCTGTGAATGCGGAGTAACGATTCTGTCTGCGCATCTTGGAACTTTCTGTCTCTTTCGGTCAGCGCTTGCATGGCTTCCGCAGCAGCAGCAGCAGCAGCAGCAGCAGCAGCAGTCCTCCGTGACTTCCTGCCGTGTTGTTTGAAGTGTTTTTTGCTCAGCCTTCTGTTCCTGCTCAGTTCTCACCTTGCGTGGAGTCAATGGGAAGTCCCAGAAGACTGCTTCGCTCAACCGCAGTGCTGTGCGTTGGCAGAGGATGGGCCCTGCCGCCCATTTACCTCCATTTGCTTCATCGTTCATTAGCACAGCAACTGAAAGAGGGGATCACACATATCGTCTCGTTGCTTGGAAATCCCTTTGCCTATCGCACAGAGTTGCATTCCTCATAATTATTTGCGCTCTGGTTGAGCCTGTCATCAGTGCCCTTTTTGTGTTCATTAAACTTTTTATTTATCTTAAAGCAATCAGAGTAGAATACATTCTTGCTTAGATACTTTTTTCCATATTCTTTTGTTCTGCTTTGTTAGTGAGAAAATTAGATTTGTTTGTTACCTGATTTGTGAGACTGAGACATTATTGATACCGGTCCAAATGTCCATGTTGGTGCATCCCTAATTGTGATCAGTGACAAACTCCATGATTCAAAATGCACAGAGCAATTGGCTGGATATCAGAATTGGCCAGTTTTCTATTGATCGGCTCTAATTATTGATCAGCAGGTCTAGTTTTGATAGATTTCCTACTATTTACAGTCTACACACACATGAATCCACAAGATGCATTTTTGTGCTCTTTTTTTATTTTAGTTCAATAAAAACTTGAAGATTAGAGACAAATATAGTGATGCCCAAATTGGAGATAAAATTGAAATTCTTTGACTTTAGATTCAAAACTTTTTTCTCTCTCTAGTGAAGAGCCTACTTCACTTTTTGTTTTATTTTGTCAGGGTTATAACAATCAGAATAAACAGGTCAGAGCTAAACTTGTATTATAGCCTCACTATTTCTGGTTATGATTCAGGGAAGCGATAAACAAAATTGAAAGAAACTTGTCCGCAGATTCTTGGTCTGACCCACAAAATTGCTCTCCAAAAACAAACTTAAATTTGAAACTAAACTAAAATGAAACTGTTCCCTAAAAGACGTATGTATTTAGAAATTGTTGGCTTGAAAACTGGTAGTTAAAAAGCTGACTACACAACAGTTTAAAAAATGTATCGCATTGGAAGTAATTTGAAGTTCAAGCACTGGAGTTACATGCGAGAGAAACAGGAGTTTAAGTTGACGGGTTATATTTAATATGTCTGGGCTGTTTTTCAAAATTCATCTACGCCTTAAATTTGGATGCATAATGGACTTAAAAAGGTCTTAAGTCATAAATCTAATTCACTTAAGCTGTGAATAAGGTGGAGGGAATTCTGGTTACATTGGCATTTTCTCTGGCATCTTGTTGAAAGCCTTTAATCCATGGAAACGGGGAAGAAGGCAGTTTTGAAACGGTAACAGTTTAAACACTGGCACACCTTGATGCTGGTTGCAGCCTCAGACCAATTGCACATGCAGATTGCTTTCTATGGCAGTTTAAAACACATGAAAGAATCTGTGATCTTCCTCGCAGCATGTTTGTATGTCTTTCATTATAAGGTAAGGAGATAGGTTGGTTGCGATGAATAGATTTGCTTTTGCTGCACTTAAAGGGATTCTGTGCCACTTCCCAGGAGGAAGAGGTAATAAAAGGGAAAAACTGCGACAAAAAAATAACCGAAAGGAGAGAGGAATAAAGAGGGGTTGGAGGGAAATACTCAGAATAAGAAGAGATGTGGGAGGGTGATACAGTATAAAGCAGCGCTGAGATGTGAAGGCAGTGAAAGAGTGTGTGTGGAAGTGAGTATTTGCAAAAGGGGGGAAGGGGATATTCGTATGAAGAGGAGAGAAGGTGTGTGTATGGAGAATATTAATGGTGTGGCAGGAAGAAGAATATCTGTCTAATCTATCTAATCTAATCTATCTAAATGCAATCCCGCTCCACATTTTTTTTGCCTCTGTGACAGGACCCTGAAATCCCTCTGAGTGCTTGTCATCTTTGTTGGGATCTACAGCAAAAAGGAGCCGAGAGGGAATTACGGATGTCTGTGGATGCGTGCGTGGGCTGGTGTGTGGGTGTGGGTGTGTGTGTGATTGAAATGGATGGAGCAGAGAGGGAAGGAGAAGAGCTGCTAATAAACTGTACGTAACATAACTAATGTAAGACACAAATGACCCAAAGAACGGGAACCAAAAAAGAACGAGGAGGCGGGGTAAACGAATACGGGACTCAGAGAACAGTAGGAGGAGGGAGAACAGCCAGAGAAGCACATTGTTAAGAGTTAAATGATGTAGCCAGGGGAATAACACACACAGCCCGGGGTTGTTGTGTATTATTGGAATAGCAGGGGTGACACGCACACGGCAGCTGCAGAAGATGGATTCCCCCTGTGGAAAGAGGGCCAATGCTGGGAGTTTTATTCCCTTGAAGCTCCAAACGCTGGTAGAAATACCTCGGTTCTGATTGGAGAGACGGAGGATAGCTGCATATTTTTTTCTTTATTTGAATTTATAAAATAGGAACATTTATTTGAAAGTTTGAGACAAAGTTCTTTTTTTTTTTGAAATTATCATCAGAACAATTGTAACAACTTCTAAATTGGCGTTTGCAAATTACAAAGCACTTCATAATTGCTTCAATTGTACTAATTGGTCTGAACTTTCAGTCATATTAAAGGTTCCACCAGTCTTGATTTTAACCTCAATTGATTGTTAGAGTGAGGTAAACTGGTGCCTAGATTGTTACAATTCCCCAGGTAATGCATAACATTTATGTGGTGTATAACTATTACTATTTTTACCTCAGATTGCCTTGGTGATAATGACACTGTGGCGGTCTTACCAATATAATCTGAGGTGCTGCACCATGTGGAACAGTCTCTATTTCCATGAGCTAAAATTTGGAACAACTTGTGATTTGGCATTTATAAATTACAAGACATTATGTTGCTAGAAAGCTTTCATTTTTCTAATTAAAAGGATGTTTCAATCAAAATTTGCCAGCCTTAATTCTTTGGTATTACTGTACACATACCATTGCACTGTTATGCTATAATTTGGTGTGATATTACTCCACTGTGCTTTTTGTTATTACGGTGGAGCCGTTTTGTTAGTGTTATTCTTCATTGCTACCATTAAAGATATAATACACAAACTCATATGTCTTTTCCTTTGTGGGTTGTTATAATTTCTCTGTAACTACATTGCACCCCCACCTATTCGCGGTTCAGTATTTTTTTTGATTTGTCTCCAAGTTATTGGTTGATATTTTGCCTATTTGCTAACTTTTTTAATAGAGCACATCCCAAATAATTTAAATAATTGCAGCTTAGGAAGCAAAAATACCTATGCGCAGTAGGAGCAATTCCACTTGACACATTATTGGCTTGTTTTTTGCAAAGCCGCCAACCCTCGAGTGCAGCTTACTTTCTTTTCTGCTGAATGGTTGTACGTCCAAGAGTCAAAATAAAGAACACTGTGGATGTTAAGTTCTTCTCTTATGCAAAAACAGTTTTTACTTAGCGCATTAATGCTTACCAGGGTATATTTGATGTCTGATTTTTTTTTTTTAAATTGGCAGTTGTGTTTCTAGTGGGAGTCTGAAGCTGTCAAGAATGTGAATCTTGGCTATTCGTGGTCCCAAACCTCATAAATATAGGTGTTCCACTGTATTTTTAAGACTTAAAATGTGTAAAAATGTCAATTTTACTGAAGACATGAAATTTTAATCAAATTACATGTTCTATTAGTCTTGATCCTAACATTCAGTGTTAAATGTTGCCAAGCTAATCCTGTATGTTCAAACTCTTAAAGGGGCGCTATTATGTATTTTCCAAGCAGATGGTCAGATTTCTTTAGCACAGTCATGTAACTGTTACCTTCAGTTGTTATCTATCCGTCTATCTGTTCACTCTAAGGTGTTCGATACAGGTCTAGCCCTCTGCAAGGTAATTTAACCACACTTTCTGACCACTTTTAATGAAAATGTGGCCAGAGGAGACAGGAAGTGAAATAGCTCTGGATTCTTGTTTAATGAGCCACTGTTCTGCTGTAATACCAGTTACTGGATGCTGTTAGCGCCGCAGATACAGTAAATCACAATGGTGGCCAATGATTGCTGATTTCTGTTAACTTGCTGGTGTTTTTTCTTTTAATTGGTTGGAAAACCTGAGCAAATGAGACAATATCTGGTCAGGCAGCATTTCACTGCAAATAAGTGCAGACATACATTGTTACTGTAATGAGCTACTGGCTTTCCGAACTGGTGTCAACACTAGTAAGGTGTAGAGAAAACATGGCCTTCAAGGCTGTGGTGTCCTGAGGTTTGCATTATCTTCCTGTTCTGACCTCTCTAGATTTCAGTTTCTGACTCTGATCTGTTTGGTTTGTCCCATGTGTTGTTTTGTCTTCATTTTCTCTATTGTCATGTTACTTCCTTGCACTGTTTCTGGGTTTGTTAGACTAGACCGTTGCAGCACATCGACATGCTGAGGAGGATGTTGCTACCAAGGAGTTGATCTATGGAGAGAACTACAACATCCAGGACTGATTTTGAACAACCGTTAGACCTTGTCCAGTCTTACAAACTGGACAATTTTTTTTTATGGTTTTACAAAGTTTTAAACTTAATGATCATAATTTTAGCTCCTAATGTATAGATTTTTCATACTACAGCTTAAATTACACTTATTTGTGTATTACCTTTGCATTTTTGGTTCTTCAATCAGTTTCTTATTACAGTGAGCAATTTTTTGCTCCCAAATGTCTAGGTAACTAAAATTATATGGTCTTTTTGTGTGGAGTTTGCTTGTTCTCCACATGCATATATGGGTTTTCCCCTGGTACTCTGGCAGACCAAAAGTGTGACAAATTGATCATCTGTCCCTTGCACTTTGGTTTGAGTGTGTTTGTGTGCATTCTTGTCTGTCCTGAATGTCTTTTTTTGTTGCCTTGTTATACACTGGTGCAAATTAAATCAAGAGTAAATACATTTTATAAGCTGCATTGTTATAGATTTAATTGTCAATATGGAATAATATTTTAGCAGTGGTATATGGAGGATTTTTTCTGCCATAATCCAAGAGCAGAGAGTCCGAGCAGAGACTAAGTCTGAGCGTGAGGAGAAGTTTCGAGTACAAACGTTGCAAGTTTTGAGAAGAAAGACATGAAGTCTTGCTTTCAAAATGAAATGTATTTTCAGACTGAAAATGTGTACGCTTGGATTATGGCAGGAAAATTCCTCCATAGAGGAACAGTAGGAAAACCTGAGCCAATGAGGCAATATTGTCTCATTGGCTCCACTAACTAATAGTTACTTTTCTATTTCAAATCGTCTACATTTTTATTTAAAGTTTTTTTTTTAAATTGTAAGTCTCATACCAGCTAATGCCTCCAGCTTGCACAACACACAACATTTATTAGTGATGATTTTTCTTTTGTGTTTGATTAATAATACAAACGTCTCTGCATGTTGTATTGTAGTAATTGTAGTAATGAGGACAAAGACTTGCAAATCTTGTTTTCTGACTAATTATTTTTGCTTTGGTCTCTGTGCCTTAGCAAGATTTGATTTTATTTTCCCATTGAATAAAATATTTTTTCAATCCAGCTGCCTCATAAAAAAAAAAAAAAGCATTTAAGTTCATGTTCTGCCATTATAGCAGCATATTTCAGTGTTTATTGTATATTATGCTCTCTCGTTTTTCCCCATGAGTTGCTTGGTTTTTGATGTGGAGGCAGATGGCTCAAAAGCTCGTCTGGCTTTGATGTGGGAGACCACAGTTTGACTCCTGAAACAAATCTGTAATTAGCAGAGCAGAAGAGTCCAGCTAAAGGGTCGTGAGCACTTTGATAACGAAGGAATCGCTTTTTTTATATTTTTTGTCAACATTTACTCCCACAGTAACTGTGAGCAGGGTATAGTCTGGTAATTTCTCAAGTGACTCAGTTTAACAGATACAGAACTGGTTTTTCTGTTCTGTGATTACTGGTTGCTGTTCTCACAGTAAAGAG
The DNA here is from genome assembly GCF_002775205.1 of Xiphophorus maculatus. Taxonomy (NCBI): domain Eukaryota; kingdom Metazoa; phylum Chordata; class Actinopteri; order Cyprinodontiformes; family Poeciliidae; genus Xiphophorus; species Xiphophorus maculatus. The sequence goes on from NC_036455.1 coordinate 3,814,409, forward strand.
TTTAAATGAAACTCACCTGGCAGCCTGTGCCTTAGGTGTGAAACTGTAGGGAGGAATTGCATTATAACGCTGCACAGTCATTCTGAGAAATGCTTTCCCTGCTCAGCAGTCGACTTCAACAGTGTAACTCAGAAGTAGCATCTGTCCCTGGGTGATTATTATCCTAAACAAACAAAGTCAACAAATAATAGATTATTTATTTTTGCCTGAATAAACATCAAAATGTATGTCCTTTTGGAAAAGTAAAAGCAATTGGAAAAAAAATCTGGATCGTCCTTTGATTATTTCTCAGATCTGATTGAATATGTCATTAAATTCTCATTAGATGATAAAAAAAGAAAAAGAACAAAACTTGTTTGGGATTTTTTTGTTTTATTTTTTGAATAAAACTATACAATATTAAGTAAATAATGTTACATAAGTGTGCAATTCCTCCTTTTCCATATTTGAAATCAGTCTCCATACTCTAGCTAAATAATGTAATGAAGTTGTGAAACTTTTTTTTTTTCTTACTGCTCCCGTACGTCTCATTTTACGTCCTCGTCTTTGGTTCAACCATTTTTTCTTTATTAGATTTGATTTTGTGAGTGCAAAGCTTTATTTATGTACTATTTTTTTTTTGCATCTCTGTCTGGAACATCTCAAGAAGACTTTCATTTAGCAAAGTTCTTACAGAGTCTGGAAAAGTCCAGAATTGTATGGAAAAATTTAAGTTAATGATGAAATTAAGTTTGAGTTGCCAAAGTCAATTTTATTTTCTAAAATATAAAGTCCGAAGTTATAAAAAAAATATTTTTTTTCTTTGGTTTATTTAGAGGAGCTTTCTCTTTAGTTTTGAGATTGATACTTTTACCTTTAGATTGCAAAAAAGACAGATGATTTCATTCTCAATAAAGCTTTTTCTCTTCTCTGGTTAGACAGATTTTGATGAATTAAGGAGATAAGTAGTTTTAAAAACAGTCAACTTCCATGTAATCTAATTGTTTAATATTATATGAAGACTTTCTAATGTACACTATTTCCATTAATTTTGACTCTGACTCCTGTGTGAGTCACCCTTTTATTTTTTACTTTAATTTTACCAGGATAAAAAACCCATAGACATTAAAAACCTTTTTTAAGGGAATCTTGGCCAAGAGGCATCAAAAAATATAAAGTAAAAAATAAAAGTACACAATCACAATTCTTCTAGTATGACTGTTTAGAAACCCTGGCAGAAAATATTTATAGTATCCTATAAATAGATTATTCAAAATGAAATAAAATCTCCTGTTGCAGGTACAAAAGTCCCAGAGGCAGACTTAGACTTTTTAATCCAATGGTGGGAAAATTCACTTGTTACTCTAGCAGACACAAAATAGAGGCGCACAGTCCAATAGCATAAACAAGAGTGCAAAGTAAAAAATAAATGCAAATACAAAAAGTGAATTTAAGTGACAGGTTAATGTGAGGAAAATAATAAACTGCGGGTTTCTACAGTCTTAAATAATGGTAATAAATGACGGTGACACTCAGGGATGTTTTAATGACCTCCCAGAGTCTTAAAAGCATCCACAAAGTCAATGTTTGAGCCCAGAATGTTGAGCGATGTGTGTTTCTCCAAACGTTTAGAGTTTAAGCTTAGATAGTTGCCCTCACATCAGTCCACAAAATCCCTGATGACTGACTTACACTGCAGGTAGTACTCCTCAGACTCACAGCTAGCAATGGCTGAATCGTCCAAGAACTTCAGGAGATGACAGCTGCTGGTGTTGTACATGTATTATGTGAAGAGGAAAGGTTAGAGCATTGTTCCCTGAGGAGCTCCGGTGCTGTAGACGACCACCTCAGACATGCAGCATCACGTACCGAGGGTTGTTGGTGAGGTAGTCGATTATCTGTCCAGCCAGGTGTGTGTCCAGTCCTCCTCCTCTACGCTTCTCCTGCAGCAGGGACAGCTGAATGATTTTGCAATTGCTTGAAAAGTTAAAAAAACCAAAAGACTCTCACAGCAGGTAAAAATTAATCCAGTGTCTTCTCTGAAAAACGCAGATATGAAACATTATCCTAATGTGATTCAGGGAGAAATACAAAAAAAAAAGTTTCATGAATAATAGAAGTTTCTGTTGAAAACAGTGTTTATCATTCTCCAAATGAAATGCCAAAGCTTACCTACAGCCTGTTCCTCTACACTTTTAGTTTTTCACTCTTTTTCATTACAGAAAGAGCACACGTTGTTCCCTATAAAGCTATCCTAAAATATAGTTGAGTTTTTTTTGTGTGCAATTTATATTTCTTTAAAGTAAACTTCTCAGTCCCTTTGTTTTACGTCTCGCATGTGCACAACGAGGGCACATAGCACCCACAGCCGCGCTGCCGCGGTAGAACAAGTCTGTTAACAAAATGAAACCTGGAGTTGTAGGTATTATTAATTTAGTACAGTGTGCCACAGAAAAGAGAAAAAATAACCCATAAAAACCAGTGAAAAACAACTCAGAACCACTCGTATTGTCTTTTCTCACTCTCTGTGTCAACTATGCTGCACCCAGACCCGTTTCCATAGCAACTGACTGACAACAGCTCCACTGCCTTATCAGCGTTCAACATAAAAAATACACAAAAATATTTCCCCCACAAAAAAACAGAACATTCAGTCCGTTACAGTATTTTGTTTTCATGTTTGATATTTATTTTGCTATTATTGATTGAAGTGATCGACTGAACACAGCAGCGTTTGATTAGCTAATTTAAACACCTGCTCCACTGATAATCTGTCAAGAGTTGGTGTGCGGGTCGCCTTTTCGTTAACTGAACCGAAATACGGCGAAGCACTTCTACATGTTAAGGTTGCCAAAGTCAAGCTAGCATAGTTGACCTACTTCCCTCTCCTTTTTTTCCATTAAAAATTAATCTTTTGACGTCATATTGAAACTTTTTAGATCATTTCTAAAACCATGCTGTTAATTTTTATTTAACAGAAATTGCCACCAAGATGGGAAACAAACATTTTGGACCCTTAGCTGTGAGACTCATCAGAAGGCTATAAAAACGGGGAGATCTCGTTGTGCGAGCCGATTGGTCACCCACTTATACGTGCTGGTGATAATAACATGACGGTGATGAGGCTGAAACAGTTTAAAATGAAATCGACCCACAGTCTGTGCCCTCATTTGGAGACAGCGATACGCACACAAGTCACCTTGCAGATCAAAATTTTTATATACCCCTCACCGTTTCCCTACCTTGTTGCTCTGTGGCTGTCAGATTGAGTCTTGACAAGCTCATCAGCTGACAATATGAGGGCATGCACCTTCTCTTTGGTGCTCATGGTAGAAATGTTAAGACTGTCAAAAAATAATAACCACCAAAGTGAAGGAGCAAAGATAATATCTCCTAGAACGGTGCTTAAAGTGAAGATGGTTGGCCATAAAAAAAATGCTGTCAGAGTCACTTTTTGGAGGAGACGGCAGCAGGAAATTGTGACAAATTCTCAACCAGCGTTTTTGTAACAGAGATCTTGTAACATGCGCAGACATAGTCTCATTTATCCTCAAAATGTTCAGCATATCTTCAAACGTGTGCGTCTTTAAGGATGTGCAGAAAAAATTTTTTTGTTATCTTGATGGTGAACTCAACAACAACAATAAAGATTTCTAACTGCCTAGAATGTGTTTAATTATTAACCTGTTGGAATATTTCGCTAATTTTCTCTGAGGAATCCTTGTTGGTAAAGCTCTAACATTGGTATTGAATGACCTCCATTAGAACACAGGTTATCAGTGGTGGTTTAATCTCTTTTAGCTTTATGAACATCAGCATCTGGTTTTCTGAAATTCCCACAAACCTCCCTTTTAATGGAACAATACATTTTGGAGTTCAAATAGGGAATTTCACAGATAATTTAGGATGACAGCAATTGTTAAAAACTCATTCTCAATGTAAATTATCCACTCTTCTGGTTAGTAAACGACATAGAACAAACATGCTATTTCTGTGTTTGCTAACATTTCAAAATGAATGCCTACAATTAAACATATCTTTCATCAGCATTCCTCTTTGCTCTTAAAGGAGCAGCTCCCCTTTCCCCTTTACGGCTCTGCAGCTATATCTATCTCTTTTTAGGTGTTCTGTAGTCAGCTGTGGTCAGCAAAAAATAAATAAATAAATAAAACTTTCAACAAAAGTTATTGCTGTCCCTTTACTATTTGGATAGCATTAGCACCCTTGTTTATGCACCTATGCTGGCTCATTCTAAAAAGAAATGAACTTATGCCAAATGTGAACCTTTTAACAACACAAAGACTCCTAAGTTAAAGCTTCACCATGTATCATCGTTGTAATATTAGTTTACTTGTTAATATTTTAAGACTGCTTGAACCGCAGTGTTTGGGTGGAGTCTTTGTGCAGCAAACACCTTACCAGTGTTTTTAATTTTAATAAGGACCATGTGGGTGGCTACCCAGGGCTGCAGTAGAATGAGGTGGGGCGAGAAAGCACTAGATAAAAAAAATTAATATATCTGTCAAATGTGCCTTAAACATGTTTTCTGTTGCTTTTATTTATGGGTAGCTGTTGTCCATACTCAAATTGGAAATGAGTGTTAAACTGTATTTACTTTTATTATGCAAATGTCCTCCAATACATGTTGGGTAATCATGGCAATTTGATTAAAGTTTTGATTGGAGGGAAGCTTCTGAAGGCTGTTAAGTTATCAGTAATGTGCTTTTATAAAACATCTAATCAGAATTTGAAAAAAAAAAAAAAAGTTGTGGCACAATCAGAATAACATAATGTCTAACTAATCAGAGAAGAAAGAGTTCCTGTGAGGTGCGCAGACAAACACACATTCAGAAAAGCCGCTAACTTTGATTCCTCCCTGTAAAGCTCCGCAGGTGTGGTCCACTCCTCCTGCGCCGGCTATTAGCACAGCCTATCATTGGTATTCATTTCCCGCTCCTGATTCCCCACAGTATTTTTTTTCCCTTCTTACTTGACAGAGGACCGTAGGTTAAACGCCGGGGGGAGCGCTTCATCACGACTAGATCTGATCCAATTAAATACAGATTTAATCAGCCCCGCAGTCGGTGACTGAATACGCAATGCGATCGGGCCGGCGGTGACCGGAGGCCCAGCGGTGATGGCTTGGGTTTGCCGTCCTGCTTCCATCCCCAGGCTGGGAGATTGGCTTAGAGGGTGAGGAGGCACCTTGATCCTATCTGACCTGTCAGCTGAGCACATCCCAGTATCTGCAGATGGGTTCTAGATCCAGTTTTCTAATAACTTCTTGAAGCCGGGTCCTTAATTCTCTGCAGTTCCCCCTATCCTGACGACCTCTAACCTGCTGATTCACTGCGATAAGATGCAAAGGTGGTTGTGGGAGATTTATGAGATTTGCAAAAACACTCAATTAATTACTGATTTATGAGCTGGATTATATCTGTGTCTGAGGGAGACAGTCTCTTTTCTGGGGTGTTTACCAGTCGCTCTATGGAAAGCACAGAGGAATTGATTGAGTAAAGATTTTACTGTGTGTGGGAAGCGGTCCTGTGATATGAAGTAAAGCTCCCGAGTGCCCCATCAAAGTCCACTGTAACTGCTGTGTCACCTTCAGAAATCCAGGGGAGGATTTTACACACGAGCTGCTGCAGAGCCTGCTAATGAGAAGTTATTGGGGAAGAGGGTTGCTTTTTAGCATGGCTCCACTTCTGGGGGTCGTTTCCTCCTGACATGAGTCCTAATTACAGATCCCACTATTTTGTGTGTGTAAGTGTTTGAATGTTTGTAGGGGAAAAATATCCTGTCTGGCTGTCACTCAAAATGTGTAACATAAATAAATAATGGCCGCCTCAACTAGCTGCGACCCACACAATGCAAACACGACACACCACAGCTCTTAGAGCGCTGTTTATTGTCTGAGCCAAATCCAACCTGGCAAGCAGTTTGCCCTGGCTGGCAAATTTAACAAGGAGTGGTGTAGAGGGGGAAGGGAGGTTTACCTCCTCCAGGATGCCAGCCACACAATGCAAACAAGGTTTTCTGTTTTCTGTCTGTTTAGTGTTTAGGCTGGGGAGCTTTGGGCTATCAGATTATGGATGCCTGGGATATAAATGTAATGACTTTTAATGAAAATCCAGTCGGTGAAATGAAGAAATTGTGTTAGCTTGCTCAGAAAAGCATTTCTTAAATTGTTCTGGAAGAAAGCTGAATTAGGACAGAATAATTTTTTTAAGACTAAAGAACTCCAGATTCCACACCTATATGGACATATCAGTTATAATTTCATGGCATATTTATATTTTTAAAGGTGACTTACTATGGGTGTATGGGCTATACAAAATATGTTTGTTAACATTTTTTGCGCAAAATTATTCTTAGATAATGGGATTTTAGTCTGCTCAGCTCTGCCTATTTTTAGCTCCTTTCAGAATGAGCTGTTTTAGAGCCTCTTGTCACTTTAAATCCAAATAAAGCCCCCTGACTCAATGTTTACACTTGCATGTGAAAATGGCTGCAAACAATCTTTGAAAAGCAGAAGTAGAGCCTCCTGCATAACCAACACGACTGCAGCAAGTGGTTTCTGGATGGTGAGTCTGTATTTGCCATTGCACAGCAAATACAGTTCTAAAACCAGGTGACAAAACTTCTGGAACTCAGCTTGGGTTGCTAGGTGATGGGTGGAACTCCTTTGGGGTTGCTAGGCAATGAGCTGGGCTTCACTGGGGTTGCTAGATGAGGAGCAGGGTCTGCTGATTTGTGACGTTATATTCTGGACACCAAAAAAACAAACTTATTGCCAAAATCAGCTGGGTGGGTTTTCTTATTTCTTTATGCGCTTCGATTAGAAGCAGAATCCCAAAAAGAACTACGAAAATATGCAAAATTAAACTTGCATAATATGCTCCTTTTGAAAGAATTGAAAACTCTCTAAATTTAAGTCTGGAGAAGTCTGGAATACTCCAATGGAAAATGTGTTGCCTGTAAACCAGACCTAAAGAAGTGTAATGTGTTAATTGCTTTGGGAAATTCTTTTAGCAGCTGACACCTGGATCTCAGGTCAGTAGTCTTTAATTACTTCTCGTGTTCAGGGAAGTCTCTCATTTATTACTTCCATGTGTGAATGAGGTGAAGAGAGAAGCCTCGTCAGACGGCGGCTCCTTCAGGATGGCCTCCGCCAGACGCTGCTTTAGTTTGACATCTCAAACAGAGTCGTGTTTGAAGTGCTCGGTTGGGTGCCTGCGCTGTCTGCACCGGGGTGACAGTCGCTATGCTTCTTCAGTTCCTGGAGTCCCCCCACCCCTCGCACCCAGGCAAGTTGCTTCTCTTGTATTTGCATACCGAACAAACAGGAAATTGTGTTCATTTGTATGCAAATGTGTTTGTCCCTAAGGCTGGGATTTTGAATTAAAAGTTTTACCGTCCCATTAATTCCAAATTACACTCCCGCACTGACATCGCCTTCTCCACGCGACGTGGGGGTGTTCGACATGCCGTCCAAACGCATCTCAGTCGGCTTGGGCTGTTTAGTTTGCCATCTGCGAAACCGAGTCAGAATTTGGATTTAATCTGGTCCGCTGATTTGCAGATTGATCGTCTGCAGTGTTGCGATCTCTTCTTAATTATCTCTGGAAAATATGCAAAGATTTCTGCGTGATTGATATTTGAAAGTACTACTAGAGACAGACATGAGGAGGCCTTGAAGTAGCTGACTGACGAAGTTGTGGGATGCATGGAGAAATAAAGGTTGCTGAAGGCCTTCCTCCATGTCTTCCTCCATGCACCACACCTCATCAGCCCAGCTCATTAGGCGGCGCCTCATGAAAAATGCATGGCCCTATCATGCATTTTTACAGGCCATACACATGTGGCATGTATGGCCTGATGCTGACAGTCAAGGTAATGTTAAAAATTTGCATCTGCTTCTCAAAAAATGGCCTTATCTTTTCATAATACTGCAGACAAAGCAGAAGGATTATATGAATTCAGTCGTTTGATGAATTGATTAATAATGTCAGTTACAGGAACTAACATTTAGCACATTAGTTCAGACCTCTTAAACAAATTGGAACAAATTCATCAACTTTTTTGTACGTCACTTAGAAGCACTTGCCTTATTAAATCTGATTTCATATAGGATTCTTTAGCCACTGTGACCCACTTCAAAACAAATTATTTTGCACATGTTGCTTGGCGATGCTGCACCAAGCATCCCGTTGTTCGCATCTGGCCAGAATGAACCGTGCACAGAAAACTCACGTCTTGTGTTTTCATGAAAGGATCACTACGAGCTGATCACACTCACTTTTAGAAACTTAGATCTAAGTTGTGTTTTGTTGGTAGTGATTTGAGAACAGTGACAGCCTCTGCTCTTCATCAATGCCAAGTAATTGTTGCTAAACCACTAAGTTGCCTAAACTCTGGCAATTGATTGTCAGAAAGTTGGGGCTGCTTGGTAGAACGATTTGTAAGAGTTTTTTACAGTAGAAAAAAGTTTTACAGTAATTGGAACTAGTCTAGAAAACTAATGAACTTGAAAAGGTTTTTTACAGGAACTATTCAGCGATCATCCATTTATGTCATTGCTTATCCAGTTAATTATTTGGGTGTTAAAAAAACTACTTTTTTGTTTCACTTTTGCAACTAATAAAATGAAAATTATTAGGATAAAATATTCAATGCAAATTTTAAAAGACCTAGTAACCTTTATGTGTTGGGCCTTGGTGAGTAATCGGCTCCTAAAATGAATGTATAAAAAGGATTAGGTCAGTGAAAAACGCACCGCCCAACAATGTTGTTCACGATGAATTATGGATTGGACACGTCTTGTCACCATGCAGACTTTTGGCAGCCATCTGACGTGTGTGTGTGTGTGTGTGATGAGCCAGGGAGGACACATCATATTTGACTCGAGTTAAAGTGTTAAAGTGCTCAGATGCCTGTTTTGCTAATCAAAAGAGGATATAGTTTTCATGTCTTTTCAGAGACTTTAAGCAGGTTATTTTCACTCTCATTCCTTGATCTCAGTCACTCAGATCTTTCACTTGCTGGTTTCAGACTAAACTACGCAACGCAAAAGGATATTTTTAACAAGACTGGCAATTGAAAGGCACACTTTCCAATCATGTCAATGCATTGACTGGAATCAAGGTTGCCACATATTATTACTCTGAGTGAAACTAATTTCATTGTATTGGCACAAAACCAAAAATGTGTAAAATAATCAAATTCTTTTTAATTAAAGCAGCTTCGGAGCCAGTTTGGAACTTGCTAATTGTAGTTGCTGGCGGTGTAACCCCAAAACTTGAAACAGACCGGCCTCTGCTTCCACAGATAGATTGTTCACTTCATTTTGGCAGGTTTTCAATCTCATCTGAACTCTGGTGCTGACCAAACAACTCAGCTGTGGCCCACCCTAAAACATAGGTCTCTGTTTACTTTTAGTAGAAATGCAATCAGACTAAGAAGCCACAGATCTTCTCTCTGCATCTGTTTAACTCCAGCAGCACATCACACTCTCTCTCACTGGTGGCTGTCCTCTTATGTGCTGCAGGATTTGTCTCATTTGAATAGATCAGCATAGTTATATGTCACGGCCTTGCTGCTGCTCATACTGGCTAGCATCTTGTTTTGATAGCTCTCCCAAAAAGCAGCTGTCGTAATTTGGTTTGTCCACTTTCAAAAGTGCATTCCAGGTTCAGTCTAACCAAGTTGTCTTGGACTGAGCTGGTGCAGCAAAGACCAAATAAGCTAACCGTCATGTTTTTGTGGGATGTAGCTGGAGTAACTGGAGAGAAGTCACACATGTAAACTACATGCAGAAAATACCCAGGACCGTCTTACAGTTAAAAAATACAGTACATTTTGGAATTCATTGGAAACTGGTTTCAATTTAGTAACCTTAATTAGTCTTCTATATTTAAAATTTTGCTTTGTTTAAAATTAGGTCTTGGGTTTTAACTTTCTTACTGATTTGCTACCAGTAGATAAGACAAAATATATTAACACATTTGAAGAATAAGTTTGGCTCCCTTTTCTGTTTTTAAGAAAACACGTGATTGGTTTGATTCTGGTTCCCTGTTCTCTAAAGCAAAAGTAAATTAATAAAAAAAAAAAGCAAGCCATTGAAAAAACAATATTTCAACGCATCTGCAAAAACTGATTAAGTGGTGCAAAAATAACATGTTGTAATTGGCATGCTTTATCTTTGTAACAAAACAATGTTCAAAAGAACCACTTAAATTAATTTTCTGGCACATTTCACAAAGATGTGCCAAAATTAATGTCAAAAACAGATGAAGGTGAAATTGTTTTGCACCTAAACAAACCCCACTTTTTAACACCCAGAGAGTAATTGTTCTGTCTCCATTAGCAGACCTCAGAGTCACACTTTCTGACATTTACATTTTTATTCAAAATACTTTTTGTTTGCTGCAAGGCTCTCATTAACATTTCCGTATTACTGAAAATATTACATTCCTGCCTTTAAAAATACTTTACACCAGTTAGATGATATGAAACGTGCATTTCTCTCCTTAGAAATCAGAGTAAAACATGAAAAATTTACTGTTATGTTGACTTGTAGGAAGGTTATGAAGCCTAGGCGCAAATTCAAACTGGAAGACTCTTTTATCCCCATCGGGACCCGTTAATTGAAGCGACCTGCCCACAATCGTCGACCTATCAACGCCGGACCAAGCCACGTCACGTCCAATCATCGACCAAGTCCCAGCTGATAAGGACCTTCATTCATGGCGTCCTTCGCTCTCCAGCCGAGCTCAACCCACCACCACCCCTTCTCCTCCATTCGCCCGGTCCTGAGGCCCGCACCCTTCTTCAACCTCCACCACCAGTGCCGGGCCCTGGGGGGATGACGTTCCTAACAGCATCGGGGATGCTCATCTGAAGCCTATCGCTAACGCTGCGATAACTGTTATCCCCAGCCGGGGCCCGAGCGCCAAAGACTTTAAATTCTGTTTGTCAATAAACTCTTCTAATTGTCTTCTCATCTCCGTCTGAGTCTCTCCAGATTGAAATGAATTATGAAAATTGAATCTCATAGCGAGTGCATAAAACAGAAACAGCAGAATGACTCATTCTTTACTTATTTGAGAGCTCCGTATTCTATATTTTTCTCCATCGCATTTCTTATTAATGGGAAAAAAACATTCTCTTATTTCGAAGATTCAAAACAAAATAACTTGGTGCACAAAAAAAAAATATCCCGCAGCACACATACATTATATTAGCCTGTCACCTTTGACCCTGACTTGCTAATTTCAAACACTGCAACATAACCTCCCCCTCTCCTCATATTTAATCAGTTAAAACAAAATCTCTCCACAAATTTAAATATGTAAAAAAAATAAAGTTTTATCCCGCTAATGGTGATGAGCCACAATTATACCACTTTACAGTAGAGCCATGCTTTACTATATGTCCAGCTCCACTTATGTTAATTTATTTTTTGTTTCCGTATTTTTCCTGTTGTGATTTAGCTTTGCTTAGTTTAATTTTTACAGCACCAAGTCACAAAACCATCATCACCAGGCTCTATACAGGACAAATGAATCCAATATTCAAGTAAATTAAATCAGAAGTCATTGAATTTAAACAGATTTTTGCAGACCTGACAGATTCCAATGCAACTTTTAGTAATTCAGTTCCCAGTTGTTTTTTTCTGATCAGGTAGATCCAATTAGAGGAACGTATTGCAACAAGATAAAAACATAATTTAATTTGATGTTGATTTTGTGTTTTGTTTGTTTTATGCTTCCAAAAAAAGAGTTTTTTACTTGTGTATTTGACTACTCTTATGTGGTAATTTAGTATTTTTAGATTTGGAATGTGGTCACAGAGAGAAAGAGCAATTAGAACTGGACATAAATTGGTTGAATGAATGTCACTCAAAATGATTTTTTTTAGTCCATGTTTTAGTGTGTTGCAGAAAATCTTTGAAAAGTTGTATGTTAAATGTATGTACATAATTTTAAAAAGAGAAATGGAAAAAAAAAGTTAAACACATGTAGGAAATAGTTTGGGACAAAATGTCAATGTATAAGTTGGATGAGGTGGGAATTCATACTAAAACCTCCAAGGAAATTCAGTATGCAATAGTACTTTTAATAAAAATGTTGCCAAGTGTTAACTTTGTTGCCTTTGCTTAACATGTTTATCTGTGTTAAAAGATAAATGTAGCTGAACTGCATTTGTGCTGCATTTTCAAGTCCAATGGATTATTTAAAGTACTTTACACTAGAGTCCTCTTCACCAAATTGCTCTCACAAGTGCACACACATTCATATGTGACATGTTGCATGTCTGTAGACAACTTGCCCAGGGGAACATTGACATGTGACATGAGGAAGCTGGAACTTAACCTACAATTATTCGGTTTGCAACACAGTAGTAAGAAGTAACTTTTGTCAAAACTTTAAAAACATTTCCAAAGGCCTCTTTTAAAGTGAGTGGGTTAGATTCCATTTTTTCTTAACAAATATTTCTAAAATTGTGTTTTAATTTTCACTCGGAGAGGAAACATTGGTCAGGAACTAAGCAGAACTTCGGATCTATTGATGCTCATTGAACGTGTTGGCTCCCTGGTCCCAACGTTACAGCTCCACTCCAGACTCCATTGTTTTGACCCATCACTGATCACAATGTCGCCTTTGGTGGACGACTTCTGTTGTCACAATTGCCACAAGTTGTTTTCTTTAGAGTGTTTGCAGAAAAACAAGTAACTGAAACCCAAATTTTGGTCTAAAGGGAACCCACATTGGTTCCGAGGTCGCCAGAAAGGGGCATTAAAAGAAGAGGGAGAAGAACATGGCATAAAAAGAACCATCAGCATTATCACAACCCCCAGTAAGGGCACTATATCCACTGGTGTTGAGCTTTGAATTGGGGGAATTGAATTAGACTGACTTGTCTTTAAAGGTTTCTACCATCTAGCTGCCAAAGGCTTTCTGTCGGAGAGCCAGCGAGGGTCAGCCGGACCACCTGAGACGGCAACAGCCCTCAGTCACAGCCACTCAGAGAAACACTGGATGTGGGGAGAGGAGAGAGACGAGCACAGCTTGGCAGCTCCACTGGAGTCTGATAAGCTTTAATGGCACTGCCACAATGATTCACACCATGACACACACACACATGCATACAGACCTTGAGCAGCCTTGTGGGGAAAAATTTTCCGGACCCTGGATAAATTTGCAGTACCAGGGAGTCTCTATTTACCAGTAATTGCATTTCTCTGCCCTCTTTTAGGCCAAACTTCAAAAATGTTCTGTGCCTCAGAAAGCCGAAGGTGGCTTGGGAGAGAGCAGCAGAACGTGTTGTCGGCCTCACACGGTGCTCCGCCACCGGTTGACAGCTTATAGGGCCAATCTGTACCACGCATGGATGCAAGCTGTGTGCAGTACATAACCTGTCAGACAAACATGCTGTATCATCTGCACTTCCTGAAAGCCTGCTCATCCAAAACAGAATATATTTAACCAGTTCATGTCTGTCGGGTCTACACACAATCACGTAAAAGACCCGTTACTCACTGTCACAGATGCAGTACTGTGAAAAAGTTTTTGCCCCTTGCAGATTTCTGTTGCTTGTGCTTTTTTTTTGTCAGACAGAAATTTTTTAGATCAGGAAAATAAGTAATTTTGAATGCTAATTTATTTATTTAGGAGAATAAGATTTACCCTGTTTAGCTGTTGGCAACCTTTGGGTGTTTATAATAATAAACACCCAAAGGTATAATAAGGTAGAGAATAACATTAATGGAAGGTTTAAGGCCATACTCTCTATCATATCAGTGCTGACTTTAACTAGGCCACAGCAAACCTTCACTTTAGGTTTTGTTTGAGCTATTCAAAGTGGATTCAGGTGTGCTTTGGAGCATTCTCTTGTTGCTTTGCTATAGTGGGTTTGAGTTTAAGCTCACACACTAATGGCTGGAGATTCTCCTTCAGGTTACATCAAGTTGTTCAGATCCTGTTAGTGTCTTTACTATCACACTATCACCACAAACACATGAATGTCACAAATACATGTAGAGCCCCTCAAGAAACGCTTGTATATGCCAGTTTTTATATTTCAAATATAGCTTAACCCTCTATGGCATGGCGTTGCCCTCAGGCAACAAACCACATAGCTGTACCTCACATTGCTCCTTTATTTTATTTCTTGGGGGGGCATGATTTTTGACATATTTTTGTCCAAAAAATAGTTCTTTTATGAATATAGTTTTTGTTTGATTTGTATTTCATTTCTCATAATCAGTGTAGACAATCTTGGTGTTCTAGACCAATGTTACCCTGAGGCAACAAACCCAAATCTGGTTCCAGGAGGTGTCAGAGTCCGATTTTATGATTGACATGTAATTAGGGACCACCAAGCTCCCAAAGAATGCAGGAAAATATTTCTTCCCCACAAAAATAAAAAGTCATGCCATAGAGGGTTAAGATGCATTAAAGGGGCAGTATTTTTGCAAAACCGACTTTAAATGATGTTGTAATGTTAGTCCCTCATGAAAAACACATCTGAAGGTTTGCCTTGATTCTTTCATGGAGGTCTAAGAAATCTCCTAATCTCCATGGCAACCATTCAGTTGCACCAAATGCCTGGGTGGACCTAGCCCCGCCTTCGAGGCGCAGCTCCTCCTCCGAGCTCAGTTTCCACCTCACAGAGCAGCGCTCCGCTGTGACTCCCACACTCAGTTCCTTCAGACTAGCCAGCAGCAATTAGCAAGCAGATGGAACTGCGCATACGCTGAGCTCATTATGCAAGCTATATCTCAGTTAAACACTGATAAAATAACATTAAAGGGTTAATAGAGGAGTGAGGTCACGATAATTTGTTTAAGATGGAATTTCAGAAAGAACTGGAGTTTATAAAGAGACAGAGACCCAATTTCAAGGCGTCAAATTACAAAGACAAATTTATTTTAAGTTGTATTTGACATATACAGCTTTTTAAAAAAAATAAAAACTGAAGTTAACATAGTCACTTCTTTGTTCTATAAAATGGCATCATGTACCAGGAAAACACATCAAACTCTCCCTTTAATCGACTCAGTGGAAACAGTCTTGGCACTACAGCAGAAACTAAATTCCATTGTTTATTTTCACTTTTAGGGGACACAGCCAATCAAGTGCCACATAAAATGCATGATGCTTCTTTACTGGCTGCTGTGAAAATGCAAATGTTTAACAGAGCTGCCAAAATTATGCTGGGTGATGTAAAAAGATGTCAGCAAATTACAGGCAGGAACAAATTGTTTTTTTGTTGTACTTTTTTTTATCTGATTTTCCATTTTAGCTGGACTGGCAACATTGCATTCTGCAAGAGATTGTTAATATTTAAATCCAAATCCAATGACTTAGCCTGGCTAATCCATATTAAACCAAGCAATTTTTTTGTATCACAAGCTAAACTAAAAACAAGGAATCTTGCATAAGCAAATAAAACTGTTTGATTAGAGCGGCACCTCTGTCTGTAAAGGCTAGAATCTTCTAAGTATTACAAGTATTGCAATGTTTTCAGTTCTGGATTTAGTTTTCACATCTTAGGCTGCAGACTTCTTTTTCTTGTGAACATTTGGCTGAGAAGATCAATACCACCTGTCTGACTGGTTACTGGCCAGCTGCCAGTTTGCTTAGCTTTGCACAAAGACTGGAAACAAGATTAAACGGCTACAGCAGTGTGTCTCTGTCAATAGCAAACTTGTGGGCTCATTGTAAAGCTGCAGAATGGATCATTGGTTTATAGAGCTGTGTGGAAATGATGAGCAGAGAGAAATGTGCTTATTTTTATGACAAGTTTGTTCTGTTTTTACGACAAATACCCCAATTGAGCTTCTGATTGTATCACAACGTGAGCAAAAATAATACCACTGTATGGTATTTTAGAGTTATAAAATTACAACATCAGCATAACCAAATTGCTATTATTAAAACACTAAAATGCAACCAACTGGGGTGAGATTTAATAGACATATTTAATTAGTTATTTTGATGGTAATATAGGAAGAAAACAGAGACTTTGAAAAAAGTTCATGGTATTTCAGGCATTCCTACTCATTCTTGATCTTAATTCAGTTTTAGATCTTGATATTTTGATGATGATTAAAATCCACATTGAATATGATTTAAATTCACTCCCATTTAAAAGCTATTGTGGAATACTATATACATATATACAGTACAGACCAAAAGTTTGGACACACCTTCTCATTGAATTCAATTAGAAAGTGTGTCCAAACTTTTGGTCTGTACTGTATATATATATATATATATATATATATATATATATATATATATATATATATATATATATATATATATATATATATATATATATATATATATATATATATATAATATTGATATTTATACTGAGGGATTTTAAGAAAAATATAAACACTGAATACATGGATTTCATGCTGGCAAGGCTGTCCAAACTTTTTGCAAAGTGACTTAAAACTTTTTTTCTATTAAAACTTATAACTACTTTTATTGTGATTCTTTTTTTTTTTGCACATCATACGTTGATCACACAAATAATTGTGGAAAAATGAACTGTAAATCATAGATTTAAAAAAAAGATTGCATGCCTTTTTAAAAAGAAAGGCATACAATTGCAATTTCTTTTATCCATTCTGTAGTCGCTATTTATTTTTTTATTATCATATCAGAATCCCATTTTCATTTTCACTTCTGTCCTTACTGTCAATATCTGCAAATTCTGAACCCTGAATCCACTGTTAATGTTTTGAAAAGGCCCAAAATCGAGCCAGAGTCCCAGTTTGAATCTGATATGGAGTCTATGGAGCGCCTTAAAGATGATGGTGGCAGGCTTATAAAGATTACGAAGATAAATCATCAAAATGCCGGCAGGAGCTACAAGAAAAGCAGCAATCATTGGTGTTTGATTGCAGATTTTTCCACTGATTTTTGAGCAAGATAAAATCAATGGTCGGCAAGCCATTTTTAAAATCAACACTTAATATAACAGATGCAACTTCTACATAGTTTTTTTTTTCTTTTGAGAGAAGTCTTATTTCTGTTTCAGAAATACAGTTTTTGGCTAAATTAAAGACAGTTTTAACTCAAAATCTGCGAGGGAAAACAGGCGAAAACCTAGAAAACAAAAGGTTTGCTCTTTTTCTTTTTTACAAAGCGTTGTTATAAAAGTGGCTCTCAAACAACAATGCACTCAGAAGCGTCATCTGTGGGGAGCAAATGCTTGCAGCCTGCTGTCTAGTGGAGCAGACTGCTGCATTTCACATGACTCAAAATGTCCATCTGCCCTCCATTATGTGAACAACACTGTGTTTTTATTTCTTTTGCTGCGTTTGGCATTGTTTAAAACAGAATCTCTCTCTTTATATTGCTCCATATAAACATGAAGGAGAAGGCACTTAAACAACTAACAGGAAGGCAGCTTCAGTGCAACAGGTAATTGTGTGTGTGGGGTCCAAATTGCATTGTGGGAGGCCTGCCTGGGACAGAAGTATGTCAGCTGGAGAGGCTGCTGTTCTCTCTGTGCCTCAGCCATTGTTCTGCGCGGTGAGTGTCAGTGGATCTCCATGTTTGACCGTCAGAGAGGACGAGTTAGCCCCTCACCAGAGAGCACGACCTCCCTGTGAATGGGAACGCATGTATGGCGTTAATTCTGAGCTCCTCTTGAGAACGTCGCCACCTGTCATAACCTGCAAACCAGCAGGTAGGGCGCCAATAAGAAGCCCACGAACAAAACATCTGCCTCTCAGCATTATCCTCTAATTGTTCTAGACGCGTTCACTGGATTATTGGTTTCATTTTGCTTCATAATCACTGCTCATTGTTCCCGCTCATTGTTTCCTTGCTCAATTTGTTTGTTTGTCTTCACACTTTCGGAACACAAATGTTTCCTTTGTCATGCCAGCCGCGCAATTTCTGTTCAAGGAAGCCGAGTTAAATTGAATTTAAGGAGCGGGGGGCGGAAGAAAACCGAGATGGAAGAATGAAGAGGCACCTGCAGACATGAGAAACAATAAAACAAATTAAGGAATGCAAAATTAAGAGTGTTTTAGTTTCAGGCTTTATGGGCAGTTTTAACCTGCGCACCTCATATGAAATGATGGATTACTCACAAAAGGACAAATTACCATATTAAGTAGGCATGTTTTAATTTATGGGTCTGGCTGCTGAATATGGCGCCTATTCATCTCAGGACTAAGCATCCCTATCACGTTCAGATGCCCGGCTTCTATCGTCTGAGACGATTTTGATAATCCCGGGTTGAAGCTTTGTATTTATCTGCTAAGATTACGATTCTGGACTCTATAATCCTCTGATCATCAGAGCTGCTACATTTTGTGTGATATAGCAGGAGTTTGACAGTGGAAGAAGGTCTGCAGCGCTAACAAAACATCATGTTTCTTTTTTAGTGAGACTAAAAATGGATGAAATTTCACTTGAATCTGCCCATTTACAATATTCATTTAAACCCGTCACGTAAACTCTTAAATCCCAGTTTTAACTAATGAAATCTTTAATTTGTATAGTAACACATATATAGTGATATATGCGTAGAGGGATGCTAATTGGGTGCATCTCCAAAAGGATCAGAGACCTTGGCTCTAATCCATCTTAAAATGAATAAAATTGCACTCTATTACACCCGTATGCTCATCTGGGTTTTGTTTTAATGCCACTTCATTTATTTACTTACATTTGACACAACGATCATTGTTTCCGAGTGATCACATCGTCAGCTGTTGCTGATTGTGTGAGCATTTTTCCACGTGTGTTAGATAATGTAAAGGGAATTATTGTTTTAACAGGGGTCATATACAGAGGCTGTTGTTTTTCGGTGCAGCCCTTTGTGTTGAATAATCTTTTAACAGATAACTGTAAATATTGAAACTAGATAATATAAAGTCACTCATCATCCCTAATCACTGAAACTTCATATTTCAGCTGTTGGCCTCATTTCGTGGTCACACTCCTGTGGATGCAAAGTTTTTTTGTTTTTTTTTACACATTGTCTCAAACATATCAGATCTTAACATACATTCTGCTCTTATCATGAATTCATATTTCCCTTCTCCTGACCAGAGCCCCGCTTCCCCTGACCCATCCCCACACTTGGCCTTGCCTCTTAGTGTCTACTGGTTCGGCCCACTTTGGTAAAATAATAAAAGAATAAATAAATAACTCACATTGTGCACAAAGCAGACAACCAGGTCTACTAAGGAAAGGTCTACCCTGCATAAAATTGTCACAAAAGTCTTTCATTTTGAAGCATTTATTCACTCACCACAACAACACTTTTATTTTTTCTACAGTGTACACTTTCAGTTTGAGTTCCTCTGCTAATGTTGGACAGCACTGACCAGAAAACGCATTTCCAGCGAAGAAATGTGCATGTTTTGTGAAACGTAACCTCCACAAAATAAAATTTGTCCAGCTCTCTTTCAGCTGGGCTGTTTTTGTGTTGCTGGGCAGCGAGGAAGGAGACGTATCGAACAAATTTTATTCTAAGGTCTTCTAACTTCCTCCCAGATCAATAAGAGTCTTAAACTGCTGCCAACTGGCTGAAACTGCCTGCAATTTTCTCCCATCCAAGGCTTTGTCCAGATTTTACATCATTAATGACCAAACACTTCCATTTGAGCCAAACGCCCCTAAGAGGCCAGAGAACACTGACTCATGTTGCTCACACACATTAATAATAAATTATAGCATGTTACATGAGATAATTAACTCTGCTGTTAAATAGAAGCGGAGTCCAAAGTGCCAGGATGTTGTTGCCGAAAGTGAGAAATCAGCCAGTGATCAGTAAGCCATCCATCTTTGTTGTGAATGATTATAGGCTTCACACTTTTCGTTTGATTTGCAATTTGTTTCATCATTATGTCAGCAAGTGGCGCTACAATTAGATGGATATTAATCAGTTGTGCTGTAATTATCCAGAGAGAACTTTATTCTCTAAATTTTGAAATGTTTGTTGCAGAATCATAATGTCTGCTTTGTCACATTAAAACATTTCTTTTGATTTGCACGGTTTTTCCATTAATCACTGACAGCCTTTTGCATTGATTAAATTGCTTGAACTCACTTCTGTTCAACAATCAAACAATTTTCATAATATTTTACATCAAAATATTCCTTTCATGTTTTAAAATGGTGTGAACTACATCTCATTTATTCTTTTGAGATCAGTGATTACAGAAATGTGCCAATAAATTATGCACAAAGTTGGTTTGTAAACCATTTTGAAGCCATTATTTTAGAAAAATTAAGCGAAGTCTGGATAATGGCAGCGAACACACACTAAATCAACACTGATAAGCATTTTGAAAAGTAAAAACAACAACAACAAAAAAGCTGTTTGGTTGTTATTTTGGAAGACTTGAATATGGCAAAAAAAAAAATTAGTATGGAATACAGATTTTTATTTTTTCATTTGTCCATTTTCTACAACAAAAGTAATGGTGCTTTACATTGATTTATGTTAAACTGGCATGTTTTATCTGATCAAGTTCTGCATCAATATTCAGATTAAATAAAGGGCCATTTCATTGCCTGTTTGCCATCTAAAAAAACTTCAAACTCAGGCTGAATGTGACCGATGGTTCTTAATCTAAAATAAAAAATAAAATACTATAACATACTCTAATATTCCTTTTTTGTCAAGTCCAAGAGTGCCAGACTCTTGAAATACAGCTGATCTAAATTGGTCTGCTTTCCACAAAAGGAGTGACCTTATTCCACCGTCTAAAAATCAGAAGCTACTTTTAGCACTTTAGAAAAAACCTGACTACTATTCAAACTGGTTCAAGGTCAAGACTTTGTACTAAAACACAGTTTAGAAATTTTGTGTGGCTACAGGTTGCTACGCAAAGTGTGGTTTGCTTAGCAACCTTGTGGTAATTCAAAAATAAATCTCGAAATATCAGTGAAAACATGCAAAAAGCTGGTGAGCAGTTCTAGGAAACTACTTCCAATAAATACGGTTTACTCCATCCATCCATCCATCCATCCATCTTCTTCCGCTTATCCGAGGTCGGGTCGCGGGGGTAGCAGCTTCAGAAGGGAGGCCCAGACTTCCCTCTCCCCAGCCACTTCTTCTAGCTCCTCCGGGGGAATCCCGAGGCGTTCCCAGGCCAGCCGAGAGACATAGTCCCTCCAGCGTGTCCTGGGTCTTCCCCGGGGCCTCCTCCCGGTGGGACGTGCCCGGAACACCTCACCAGGGAGGCGTCCAGGAGGCATCCTGACCACATGCCCGAGCCACCTCAACTGGCTCCTCTCGATGTGAAGGAGCAGCGGCTCTACTCTGAGTCCCTCCCGGATGACTGAGCTTCTCACCCTATCTCTAAGGGAGAGCCCAGCCACCCTACGGAGAAAACCCATTTCGGCCGCTTGTATCCGTGATCTCGTTCTTTCGGTCATGACCCAAAGCTCATGACCATAGATGAGGGTGGGAACGTAGATCGACCGGTAAATCGAGAGCTTCGCTTTTTGGCTCAGCTCTCTCTTCACCACGACGGACCGGTACAGCGCCCGCTTGACAGCAGACGCTGCGCCAATCCGCCTGTCGATCTCCCGCTCCCTTCTTCCCCCATTCGTGAACAAGATCCCGAGATACTTAAACTCCTCCACTTGGGGCAGGACACCCCCCCTGACCCGGAGAAGGCACTCTACCCTTTTCCGGCTCAAGACCATGGCCTCGGATTTGGAGGCACTGATCCCCATCCCGGCCGCTTCACACTCGGCTACGAACCGCTCCAGCGAGAGCTGCAGATCACGATCTGATGAAGCCAAAAGGACCACATCGTCTGCGAAAAGCAGAGATGAGATCCTAAGGCCACCAAATCGGACCCCCTCAACACCTTGGCTGCGCCTAGAAATTCTGTCCATGAAAGTGATGAACAGAATCGGTGACAAAGGGCAGCCCTGGCGGAGTCCAACTCTCACCGGAAACGAGCCCGACTTACTGCCGGCAATGCGGACCAGACTCTGACACCGGTCATACAGGGACCTGACAGCCCGTATCAAAGGGCCCGGTACCCCATACTCCCGGAGAACCCCCCACAGGGCTCCCCGAGGGACACGGTCGAACGCCTTCTCCAAGTCCACAAAACACATGTAGACTGGTTGGGCGAACTCCCATGCACCCTCCAGGACCCTGCCGAGGGTGTAGAGCTGGTCCAGTGTTCCACGACCAGGACGAAAACCACACTGCTCTTCCTGGATCCGAGGTTCGACTATCCGACGGACCCTCCTCTCCAGGACCCCTGAATAGACCTTGCCAGGGAGGCTTAACCCTCTATGGCATGACTTTTTATTTTTGTGGGGAAGAAATATTTTCCTGCATTCTTTGGGAGCTTGGTGGTCCCTAATTACATGTCAATCATAAAATCGGACTCTGACACCTCCTGGAACCAGATTTGGGTTTGTTGCCTCAGGGTAACATTGGTCTAGAACACCAAGATTGTCTACACTGATTATGAGAAATGAAATACAAATCAAACAAAAACTATATTCATAAAAGAACTATTTTTTGGACAAAAATATGTCAAAAATCATGCCCCCCAAAAAATAAAATAAAGGAGCAATGTGAGGTACAGCTATGTGGTTTGTTGCCTGAGGGCAACGCCATGCCATAGAGGGTTAAGAGTGTGACCCCTCTATAATTGGAGCACACCCTCCGGTCCCCCTTTTTGAACAGGGGGACCACCACCCCAGTCTGCCAATCCAGGGGAACTGCCCCCGATGTCCATGCGACATTGCAGAGTCGCGTCAACCAACACAACCCCACAACATCCAGAGCCTTAAGGAACTCCGGGCGGATCTCATCCACCCCCGGGACCTTGCCACCGAGGAGCTTTTTAACCACCTCGGTGACCTCGTCCCCAGAGATTGGAGAGCCCAACCCAGAGTCCCCAGGCTCCGCTTCCTCAGTGGAAGGCATGTTGGTGGGATTGAGGAGGTCTTCGAAGTACTCCGCCCACCGGCCCACAACGTCCCGAGTAGAGGTCAGCAGCACACCATCCCCACTATAAACAGTGTTGGTGCTGCACCGCTTCCCCCCCCTGAGACGCCGGATGGTGGACCAGAATCGCCTCGAAGCCGTATGGAAGTCTTTCTCCATGGCCTCTCCAAACTCCTCCCACGCCCGAGTTTTTGCCTCAGCAACCGCCCGAGCCGCATGCCGCTTCGCCCGCCGGTACCCATCAGCTGCTTCTGGAGTCCCACAGGCCAAAAAGGCCCGATAGGACTCCTTCTTCAGCCTGACGGCATCCCTCACCGAAGGTGTCCACCAGCGGGTTCGAGGGTTGCCGCCGCGACAGGCACCGACAACCTTGCGGCCACAGCTCCGATCGGCCGCCTCGACGATGGAGGCACGGAACACGGTCCACTCGGACTCCATGTCCCCCACCTCCCCCGGGACGTGTTCGAAGTTTTGCCGGAGATGGGAGTTAAAGCTCCGTCTCACAGGGGATTCCGCCAGACGTTCCCAGCAGACCCTCACAACACGTTTGGGCCTGCCAGGTCTGACCGGCTTTCGCCCCCACCACCGGAGCCAACTCACCACCAGGTAGTGGTCAGTGGACAGCTCCGCACCTCTCTTCACCCGAGTGTCCAAGACATACGGCCGCAGATCCGATGAAACGATGACAAAGTCGATCATCGAACTGCGGCCTAGGGTGTCCTGGTGCCAAGTGCACGTATGGACACCCTTATGCTTGAACATGGTGTTCGTTATGGACAATCCATGGCGAGCACAGAAGTCCAGCAACAGAACACCGCTCGAGTTCAGGTCGGGCGGGCCGTTCCTCCCAACCACGCCCCTCCAGGTCTCACTGTCATTGCCCACGTGAGCGTTGAAGTCCCCCAGCAGAACAAGGGAGTCCCCAGGAGGAGCACTCTCCAGTACCCCCTCTAAGGACTCCAAAAAGGGTGGGTAATCTGAACTGTCGTTCGGCCCGTAAGCACAAACGACAGTCAGAACCCGTCCCCCCACCCGTAGGCGGAGGGATGCTACCCTCTCGTTCACCGGGGTAAACCCCAACGTACAGGCGCCGAGATGGGGAGCAACAAGTATGCCCACTCCTGCCCGACGCCTCTCACCTTGGGCAACTCCAGAGTGGAAGTATGTCCAGCCCCTCTCAAGGAGACTGGTTCCAGAACCAGAGCCGTGCGTCGAGGTGAGACCGACTATTTCTAGCCGGAACCTCTCGACCTCACGCACTAGCTCCGGCTCCTTCCCCACCAGAGAGGTGACATTCCACGTCCCAAGAGCCAGTTTCTGCAACCGAGGATCGGACCGCCAGGGTCCCCTCCCTCTGCTGCCACCCATCCCACACTGCACCCGACCCCTTTGGCCCCTCCCACGGGTGGTGGGCCCATGGGAGGGGGGGCCCATGTTTCCTCTTCGGGCTGAGCCCGGCCGGGCTCCATGGGTAAAAGCCCGGCCACCAGACGCTCGCCATTGTGCCCCCCCTCCAGGCCTGGCTCCAGAGTGGGGCCCCGGTGACCCGCGTCCGGGCGAGGGAACACCAAGTCCAAAGTTCTTGTCCATCATAAGGGGTCTTCGGGCTGCTCTTTGTCTGGTCCCTCACCTAGGACCTGTCTGCCTTGGGTGACCCTACCAGGGGCATGAAGCCCCAGACAGCATAGCTCCTAGGATCATTGGGACACTCAAACCCCTCCACCACGATAAGGTGGCAGCCCATACGGTTTACTCTGTTACCGAAAAGGGTATAATAATTTCGAAATTCCAAAAAACTGTGATTTTGTTTCATTATTTTATCATGTTTTGTTTCCTCTTTGACACAAACTTCCTGGTTCAATGAGGATGAGCCACACATACTCAAATATTTAATTTGTAAAACCGAGTGTGCAAAATATGCCTGCAGGGCTTGCTAATAATGGCTGACACAGATAATCCAAAAATTCCTTGATGGTATTCGGATCAGGGCATGTCTGGGAGAAAATAATTAATCAGAACAAGATAAATGTGTGATTATCTAATTCCTATATACGTCAATGAAAATAAATACTTGTGTAAAATCTGATTTCGAATGGGCTAACAGTGACAACCTCTTATGAATCTGCTTGCAAAACCTTCGAAAAGTGCTAGTTTTGCTAACATTGTGCAATATAAACAAAATCTGGTAAATGTCATGAAAAAAAAGAAAAGCGTCCTTTTCAGCTTTTATAATGCTGTTTTGTTTTCATATTTGACAGAAACGTAGAAGAAGAAACTATTTGGCCTTGGTAGAATCTACCATTCGTGGCATGACTCAGTTGTTCGTGTCCTTTAGTCATTTTGTGCTTCTCAACTCATTTTCTGCTGCATCCTTGAGCTAGAAAGGAAATGTTGTCTCCCTCAGTGACTCTGCAAGGTAAATAATCTGTGTTACATTTGCTGCACATTACAAATAGACTGATTCCGACTGCGATCTGCATTGTGCCGGCTCTAATCCAACCAGTGTAATAACCTAATTGATCACTTACATGTAGCCTGAGTCGTTCAGAGGTTTGTGCTCTAATTTACGTTAGCCGTGCTCGAGTCCCCTCTAACACAGCTTTTCTTTTTCCATCCCTCTTTCCACTCTTGTTCCCTGTGCTCTCCATCTATCCCCAGCGGTTCTGGTCCACTGCTCTCCCTCCATCTCCCCGGGCTCTTTATTGACTGTTGAGCGCAAGGCGGTGTTAAACCAGCATCGATGTAATAGCAGGCATTAGCCCTTTGAACTGCCCTTAATCTGCCTGTAATAAACTCACATTTATTTTGCTGACTTGCAAACATCCAGCATGTGAATGAATTTATGTTGGGTCGGGTGAGCAGAAAGAGACAGAGGAATGGGGAGGCTTGAGATTTCAAACGTGTGATAGCCTTGGTAAAAATGCCACGTTATTATTTATTTACACAAAAATTCAATGCAAAAGTTTTCAAAATGACATAGTAGCTTTTATTGAAACCAGAAAAGCAACAATCATTTCTACAGCTATCCATGTAACACAGCTTGTCACAGTTAAATTAAGGTTATCTATGTATTTTATTCATTTGAGTTTGACACAGATGAAAGAATACTGGACACACTTGGTTTATAAATTCTTCAAAAACTACAATGCATAGTCCCACTACAAGAAAACAAAATACCACAGTCAGATATTTTTAAATTAAGTTTGCCAGTTAGTTGTTATTTGATTGGACTCTTATATCTATAATTATTCATTAGTCTGGTAAATGTTTAATTGTCCAAAAAGTTCTGGTTGTTTAACAGACATCTCTCAAAGATGAAGACATGATGGGAAAGAAGACCTCAATCTGCCAAGAATATGAAGAAATTAAATTTGTACTGTGAAAAACAAACCAACTTATTTTCATGTTTGTCACTCTGGGACTTTATAAGTGTGATTTTGTTCTTCAAAAACAAAGAACAAAATCACTTCGTTTTTTTTTAATGCGCCTTTTTTACTTCAGTGGCATTTACTGTTATTTCTTCTTACTCTACTGAAAACAAAAGAATCATTTTGCCATATTTTGTGCCTTTTCATCAAACATATGCATGAAAGATTGATAAATGAAGCCATGAAAGAGTGGACGGGTCATTAATATCTTTAAGTTCTAACAATACGTCATGTCAGCTTTCACAACCCCCAAAATAATTGGCAAATAGACTTGGAGTGAAACCAACTAATCCAACCGGATTATGTCACTTCAGTTTATTCTATGACCACTTTCTCAGTAAACAACAGTAAAAATACAGAAATGTTTGCTGAATGTAATCAGATGTGTAAGTTTTGGAGACGATCGTAATCCTCGACACAATTTCCTTCTTCCCAAGTTCAGCATCCATCACGGGGTTGTGCATTATGCATCACCGGTTCAAACATATTGAACTGAAAACTCTCTCTTTCTGAGTTGTACTGCACAGGAAAAAAAAGCAATTTCTTTGTGGTGACATTGGTTGTTTACTACCGTTTTCACAATTTAGTCAGTCCTCATGGCTCCTCATGACAGCCGTGTCTCAGATATTAAAGATACAAAAAAAAAGTATATATATTTTAGGTGCCTTTTTGATTTAATTAGAAGCAATACTATTTGACAGGAAAAACAGGAAAAGTATTAGTACTTCCACATAACTGACAGCAATGGAACAATCAGCAATGGACAAAAAAATCTAGTTGAATATTTAAATGTTGGTGAGTTAATGCCACTGCAGAAACAGAAACTAGTAGAGTACTGTAGATAATCCACTAATAATATCACAATGTATTTCTTCTTCCTTCCCTTTCCCTTTTATACCCAAAATAACTGTGGCTCCAGAGCAATTAAAACAATGAATATTAGGGAAAAAGAAGGAAAAATACAATCAGAAAATAAGTGCCAAGATGAAAAGAAAAATCATAGACTAACTCACATAAGTTAAACCGTTCCATTTTTGTTGCGGCACCACTTGGTTATGTTCTGTAGTCTTAAATATATTTATTTTAGTGTGTGCTTTTTCTTTGTTGCTTTTCTCTTTGCTTATCTAATTGGTTATTTTGTAGATAAATACTTCTGTTTGCTAGTCTGTAATGTTTGTTTTGTATGCACTAATTGGCTGAATTACAACAAGTTATTGTAATTATTACAAGTCTAAGTCTAAGTCGAATTAAAAAAGGGGATAAACGTTTTCTGTCATTTTTTTGAGGAAATTATTTTTTTTTTCCATTCTGCCATTTTTATTGTAGCTGCTTTTCCTGCAGGGTGTTTTAAAGTGTTAATATTTTCAGTATTTACACAGCCCTTACATTTTAATTCTTTGAAAATCATTTTTGACTGATACATTATGCTTTATATCTACAGTATATCTTTCCATCTCTAGAGTTAGGAGTCTAATAACCTGAAAGTATCTGGGTAAGTCAAGCTCATCCTGCAGTATCTCCATTTGCCAACTGATGTTAAAGTAATTAGTTTATTTTGTTTAAATGCCATCTTGTTTAAGCAAAGGAAATTACATCTGCAAACTTTCATCCAACTGATTTGTGCAGCAACAGGTGGAGCAAGGCCTCCACACAACTGGAGAAAACTTTCTCTGGGATCTCATCAATACATTTTACTGATTTTAAATCAATATCCTTTTGGATCCTCAGCATACCTTGATCATAGGGATGCACAACATTGGATTTCTGGTCCATGTCCGATATGCCGATATACTAAAACTCATTTGGCCGATAACAAATACCAATACCGACATTTTTTTTTTCCTATACCTACTTACTGAAACTATATGGCTTTCTCTACTGTGGAATTAAACTACTGCATTATTTTTGTCAATTTAGCCTGCTAGCGAATGCAAATGCTAAAAGGGAGGCTCAAACACTTTCAACTTGCATTATGTTTAATGTCGGATTTATTCATAACATTTGCTCTCTCTAAGACAATGACAAGAATCAAACTGTGGAAATTTGATATTGTGCTTTTATATCGATAAGTTATTTTGACAGAGTGGCTTATGCCTGATATTTAATTTTATAGCTAATATCGGCAGATACCAATACCGTGCCGATAATGTCATATGTCCCTCCTTCATACCCTGCTTTTTTCCTACATAACCCGATATTGCAGTGGGGGTATCATGCTTGGTGGGAAGCCTGTCGAAAGCCCCCGTGTGCTGTATCACAAGCATGTCTGAGACTTTCCTTTAATTGGAAGGTAATTGGAGCAGCACCATTGATCATGAACCACATCCACTCAGGCTCCCTCCCTGTTGAACTTGGGGCTCTTCTGTTTTCCGCTCGCTGACTCTCTTCCTCCCTGTCTACGCCACCTCCTCCTCCTCCCTCCATAAGGAGAGTGTCAGTCATGTGCAGTGGAGCGAAACATAGGAACAAGGCCCCCTGTCGGGTCCAGAGCACGTGGGTCAATGTACGTCTGGGGCCCGAGCCACAGGAAACGAGGAAAAAGCTCAGTGTGGCATGGAGAAAGGAGAAGAGGAGATTAAGAGAAAGAGAGCAGCTATGAGATGTGGAATAATTTGTAGTAGCTTGTGCGCTCTATTGCTCCATTTCATCCAGTATTTAGTTAAACGAGATTTGTTTTCTTTTTGCCTTTTGTTGTGCGGAATATTGGGGAGAAGTCAATTTGCTGGCTCATTTGTCAAATGCTGGAGTGCGTCGGTGACATCTCTGCGGCGCCGTGGAGCGGAGAGTGGCTTTCTGTGTCAGCTGGAGTGTAGATGGGAAAGAGGCTGCCACAGATTGCCTGTGCACCGTCTTAAATGTGGACTGGAAAACAATAAAAACTAAGGGCACTGGCACATCACTTTGGCGCCAGATTGATTCTTAAACGGTACAGGGCAGCATGAGAGCAGACGGGAGGAAGATAAAGAGAAAAATGGAGGAAAAGAGGGCTGCAGATGGTATCTTGCAGGGTTAAAAGATTTTTTTATTGATGCTGTAGTTTGAAGGAGACCAGTGGCTACTACGTAAAAGCCTCTTTAACAGGTCAGCAGATGGGAAAAATAAAATAATAATTATGGCATTTAAACTGAGACTGAGAGCAGAATGGTGACTTTCTGACCAGTGTGATGGCAGCTGTTCCTTTTTGCCGTTACCAGATGCTGAACATTACAGATGAAGACTCGTTGATCCAAAGAAACAGGGTGCTTTCATCATTGTCCATTCATGCATTATCTTCTGTCTATCCAAGATCAGGTCGCCAAGGTAACGGCTAAAAAGGTAACCTGGACTTCCCTAATAACAACAACGGATCCTCCAACTCAGTCTGTCAGATCCCAAAATGTTAGAAGGACTGGATGGTATGGTAAACAAAAAGTATCACAATATAAAAGTTTCATATTGGTCAATATCAATAATTATTAATTAGTCTTAAATATCTGAAATACTGCCAAACTGGTAACATAACATTTTCCATTTTATTGTCTGTTTTTTCTCAAGCCGTTTTACTCATTTTCTCCTTTCACTTCTTTCATTTTTAAGCAGTCATGAGGCAAGATGGCCAAACCTGAAACTGCCACAGTTGCTCAACAGGTTGTTGCTAGGTAGTCAAGGGTAATTGTGTTGCTAGGTAACCAAAGAGTGAGTGAGTTACTTGATGCCACCAACTTTGCTTAACTCGCTGTGAGAGATTAAGCAGCTGAAGCTTTTCCTCTGCCTACATTCCCCAGAATGCTGTGCGGTTCTGGAACAGAGTTCAGTGAAATGATTGAACATTCAGTCGGACGTATTTTCTATTGATATTGATCACGTTTATCACAGTATATATTTTGTTATTGATGTATTAGTCAGTCAAACCTGAAGCTCATCTCAGCCTTTATTTACATAAAAAAAGTAAATCTGGGGCGTGCCGTGGTGGTGTAGTGGTTAGCGCGACCCGTATTTGGAGGCCTTGAGTCCTCGACGCGGCCGTCGCGGGTCCGATTCCCGGACCCGACGACATTTGCCGCATGTCTTTCCCGTCTCCTTCCCCGTTTCCTGTCAGCCTACTGTCATTTAAGGGACACTAGAGCCCACAAAAGACCCCCTGGAGGGGTAAAAAAAAAAGTAAATCTGGGGCTTAAGAATTACAATCCCCTTTCAGAAAAACATTTCCAACGTAAACCCATAGAAACTGTCCAAGTACAAAGAGGGTTTCCACTGTGCATATTGATTTATATTAAGATATATTTGGTGTTTGAACTATTAACACAGACAGTTCTAAGTATTTTTAGAGGGGATCTCAAGCACTCATAGATTTCAGTAGGTGGTTGTGATCCCTAATACTGACTATCCACTGTATTATTCCAGTAAAAAGAAGATTATACAAGGTTAAAGATTTCTTTTTAATCTTTGTCTGCCTTACTAGGTACATCTTGTTGGGTTGGAACTGTTGTCTTCTGTACTTCCTTTGTTTATAATAGAATAGATTCAACAAGGAGCCAGAAACGTTAGAGTTTTGACCTGGTTCCATGTGATCTATAAAGCTATACTAGAGCACAATTTGCAACTAAAGTCTTGGTTTTGTTGCTCTGCTCTTTGTCACTGCCTCTCTCATACAGAGACAAGAAAAGGTAAAAATGCAATGAATGAATGAGGCCATTTATTTATATAAAGTTGTACCAAATGTATTAACATAAGGCACAAAAAAGAGGAGATGATGCTTAAAACTAGAGTAGGGCTGGGGATTCTTCATTTGGCATTAATGAGACATAAAGTGTGTCATAAAAAAGTGATCGCATTGAAGAGACCGAATGAAAAATGAATGCCTGAAAGAGCAACAATAACCGGTGAGGGGATGAGAAGCAATAATTGATGTGGAGCTGCAGAGTGAGGATGAACGAGAGCAAACAGCGTGCCGAACCTCGGCAATCAAGAAGACAAACAGAACAGGGTGATGAATATGGAGCTGCAAATGAGAGCAAATGGGCAGCGAGAGATGAAGTCAAGGAGGAGAGAGAAGAAGTGGAGGCTCTGGTGAGAAGAGCTGGAAGGGAGGGAAAAGGGAGCCAGCTAAAAGGAGGGAGGTTGTTGTTTTAAGATCAGTACGGATGAGTGCGTCCCCCCGTCCCACCTCTCTGGGGAGGGAGCCCATCGGCTCTACTTGTCTGTCACTCCACTCGTTTATGCCTCACTCTGAGGGAGAGGGAAAGGGCGCCGCGTTGTTGGTGTGTGTGCTGTGGGCTTCAGGTGGCTCGTGTGGAAAAAGGGGCAATTTGGAAAATAAGTGTAGTGCTCTTTTCATCACCAAATGAGTCACCCTTCCTTTCATTATGCTGCTTTTCTTCCCTTAGATTCACTTTTTTCCCCTTTCAGATAATCTTTTCACTCTTGCTTGTTCTCTGCCTATTTGTGGAAAGGTTATTCTCATGATTGTGTTCTGTTTGATCTCGACGAGTACTAAGGTTTGATTGAAATAATTGCTTTCATATTCTGTAAAACAATGGCTGGTTCGGTTAGAGACGGAGCACAAAATATGGTCTTCAAGCACTTTTGCAACACAGCAGCTATGATGCTGATAAAACAATACAGTAAACATCTGAAATCAGGCACAGTTGGAAAGGCACAGAGCACATTCCTTGCTTTTTGGTCTAAAATTATTCTTTTTTTTTTTTGGTAATTTTCAGTTGTAAACCTCAAAGAAAAAAACAAAACAAAAACTTCTCCCTCAGACATCTCAGACAGATTGGATAATCAAAATAAATCAGTTTGAGCTATAAAGGCATAAACAGTATTTATACCTTTTGTTTTCAGACTTGCACACAATGGAAAATTTAGATTTACAAAAACGGTTTTGCTTTGCTTTTATTCAAAGAGGTGGTTTACATTTTTTTCTTCTCCTGCTGTCTCTATGCCATTATTTGTGATTTTACAGGATTGCTGTGACTGGCAGATGTGCCATATCGCCTTTTACTGTCCATGAATCTTCATTACAAGTATAATACATTTTTTTAAGTGAAGTTTGATCGGAAATCGATTCAAAATTTATGAGCAACATTTTCATTTTTTTCCACTAAAATTTAAATAGCAAACAACTCTTATTTTTGCATGCTGTGTATTTTCCCGTAGGCAGCCACAGACACTAAAGCAATTATTTAAATATCAAAATATTAAGCTGTCTAAATTCATCATAAGTCGCTCCTTAAAGTTCTGTTCTTAGTTATAGTTAGATGTTGATGTTTTGCAGTATATTTTCTAAACGTTTTAATGTAATAGTTCAAGTTTTGCAGTGTTATAAAATGCATTTTATTGGTTGTTAAAAGTACAGAAATGTTAGAAGAAGAAAAAAGGTCACTTTGTTCCAGCAAAAATGGTAATTAGAATTAGTCACTTTTACTCTCTGCTGCTGAGTAATGGAATTAATTTGAAGTCAGCATGGGACCGTTTAGTCAAACACCAGTCTGGAAACTACGGTCGAATTTAAAGCTTTAGATGAATTGCATACATATACGAAGTCATTTTATATCACCACGGATACTATCATTATACCATTATTCTATTTGTTCATAAATGTGCTTTTTAGCACTGGATTATTCACTTCCAATATTAATCATCATTATTAAAAGCCATTACTAGCTCAATGTACAGAAAGTTGAGTAATCTGATGCAAGTAATAAGTAATATCAGCCCCATAACAAACAGAAAATCTCAATTCAGACGAAGAATATTTGATATTTTTTTGCTTCCCTTGTTAAATCTTGACTTAAAGTGTAACTTGTTTTATATTGCTTCACTTCCCAATTTTGCTACGAAACCCAGATGTGTCTACTGCTGAAAATATAGAATCAGCAAATCGCTTTAATGTCTGACAGCATGAAATAGTAGTTCATGATCCATGACTCAATTTTAAAGAAATTCAAAAACAGATAGAAAAAATAGCTGTTGGAGTCTAGACTTACAAAGCTTTTTGGGTCTCCAGTGAACTGCAATGAGAACCATTATACAGAACAGAGGAAAACATGGAACAGCGGTGAACTTTCCCAGAAGCCGCTAACCTACTGACATTACTCCAACTCATCCTAGAGGTCACAACATCTAAAGTAATGCAGGAGTTAGTTGTCTCAGTTATGGTCAGTTTTTGATTCAATAATAAAACAAAGACTGGCTAAGGCGAGTTTCAAGGACAAAACTACACAAACAAAAACAACACAACAGTTTGTTCACACTTTCCAAACACAAAACAAATAATAAAAAAGAAAATCATGAAACTTACAGGTCTTGAATTGTTCGTGGAGCATTGACAGAATAACAGGCAGTGACAGTAGGTGACATAAATCATACATGAGAGACAGAAAGATTCAACGGGAAACAAAGAAAAATCGAGATCTTCAAAGCAAAGGCATAAAGAAGCAGATAGACTAATCAGGGAAAATGTGGTTCAGCCGAGAGAAAAGGAGAGCAGGGAAAACTGAGGGAATAGAGTAATTAACACAGGAGCTGAACGGGACTAAAACGATACAGAAACCAAAGCAAAAACACCTGGCAATAATCTAAGGAAACATTTACAAGAAGCAGAACACGAGAGTAACACCAAAGGAACAGACTTATCCAGCAACACATTAAAAGCAATAATAGAAACAAAGAGAAAAAAGCCACAACTATGAACATAATAAACCCACTAGAGAAAAGGACTTTTCACACGAATAAAACCCAAACACCCAAGAATGTGACGGTAAGCTGTTCAGCTGTTCAGCTGTGCATCTTAGTGTGAATCTAAGACATGGTTTAAAGAAAAGACAATATCTATGTTCATCATGGTAGCAGTGTGATTCTCTGGGGCTGCTGTGTTTCATCGGGATCCGGACGACTTCCTGTGATTAATGGAACTATGTATTTATT
Organism: Xiphophorus maculatus; assembly: GCF_002775205.1. Classification (NCBI taxonomy): domain Eukaryota; kingdom Metazoa; phylum Chordata; class Actinopteri; order Cyprinodontiformes; family Poeciliidae; genus Xiphophorus; species Xiphophorus maculatus. The sequence goes on from NC_036455.1 coordinate 3,848,695, forward strand.
TATTTATTTATGCTCTGCAGCAGAAAATCTCTAATTAATTAATTAATTAATTAATTTGGTATAAAATCAGATTTATGATCTGAAACATTTAAGAGTGACAAAATTGCAAACAGTGAGAAGGCAAGCACTTCTTCACAGCACTGCAAAATAAAAAAAAATAAAAAATTATTTTTTCAAAAATCTTGATTTTCATCAACATTTTTCATTTTGATGAAAACATTTTTCATAAGAAAATTGTTTTAATGTAAAATTGAAAACATTTTCATCACTTTTTTCAACTGATAATTGTTTTTAAATCAAATTGAATCACACTCTACTGCAGTAATTAATCATGATTAATCAATGTGCTCAACTTTATAAGCTTAAATTTTAAATTATTACTATTTTTTTATGTTTTAGAAGATGTTCTATTGCCTCATCTCAGTTTTCATATTGAGGAAGATTTAAAACAAGTTTCTAGAAATGTTTCTATAAATTGGCTGTTCTTCAGTGGAAGGATAATTCATCGTTACAGTAAGCAGGCTACATTCTGCCTTGGTTTTATCCAGATGGTTTTGTTGATGGTGTTTATTTTATGATTTCTTTGGGTCTAGTGGACTTAATTTGACAGTAATCTATAGTCTGCAGAGAAGGGGGGCAAAGATGTGTGGCAAAGAAAGTGAGGACAGGATTCGAACTCGGGTCTATATACGGGTGGGCCGTTTTAAATATGGTATTTTTTAAAGTGTAACACGCCACTGGGATCACTGGTCTCATTCACCCTGCTCATTCTTTCACTCACGTTTGTAACTCTTCATTGTTGAATCAGAACAAGACCACATAGCGCGCTGCTTTGAATTAAGGTAACTCATAAGTGATGTGATTAATCTGCATTATATAAACGTGTTAAACTTTTTAGATAAATTGCATGTGTTAACATGTTAACATTGACAGCCCTACTCTGTAGACACACTGACACATACAGTTCGTAATGTCTGCTCTGAGAGACAAGTGCTGAAGTGCTACTAAAATGTAAAGCACTAACTTTATCTGAAATATCAAAGGTGAAATTTTTATTACTTCTAATTTGATCAGCAGTGAGATTATTTTGCAGAAGCCAGAAGAAGTTATCATTGTTTTTCCAGTTGTGCAGGCCTGTCATGGCGTGTGTGTGCGTGTGTGTGGGGGTGTTCAGCCCAGTTACCATGAAGGTTATCAGGCCAGCACACAAACCAGACCAGGGGTGTTGAGGAGGCTCCCTGCAGATTATGAGGCATGAGTATGCAGCACCAGGTGCTTATTTTTACCGGCGGTTCGTGCGTCTGTTTACCCGCCGCTCTCCCTGCGTTGTTTGTGTGCACTCGTGTGCAGAACCTCCCAGCAGGAGCAGCCAAAGAGCATTCCTCTAATGTCATCCTGTGGCCGTCCTCCAGCTAAAAGCCAGCGGCTTTCTCTCCTCCTCCCTCAATGTCACCTTTCCTCCCCTCACTTTTTACCTCCTCTCTTCCTCTGCTGCCGTCTCCTCCTTCTCCGCCCCTACCTCCCTTCCCTCTCTCTCCGTGTTTGTCATTTTTCATCATCTTTGTGTGTTAGCTAATCTCCATCCTCTCGCCGCTCTCTGTCTCAATTCATCATCCCTTACTTGGGTCCTGCGCTGAAGGTTACCGAGTTGCTGATAGAAAGGAGACGAGGAATAGATGATCATAAAGACTGACAAGGATGCAACGAGGGATTTAACCTCTATTCTCTTTTCTTACTTCTTATTTCTGCCTTTGTTTCTTATTCTTTGCCTCCATCTCTTTATATTTCCGCTCACCTCCTGCTCCTCCCCTGATCTCTGCCCTCCTGTCTGGTTCCTCCTGATGACATGGCTCATCTCTCCCTCCCAGTCTCCCTCTTCCTACCAACCACCAACAAAGAAACTTCTCAGAAAGGACATCTGTTCATTTTACACATTTTGTAACTTTACAAACTCAAACATAAACTTCAGTCGTATTTATTGGGGTATTTTGTGTCAAACCAAGTAGGTCGTAGCTGCTAAAGTGGAGAAAAATTATGCTTCCACTAAATATGTGTCTTGAATTTGTGTTCATCCCCCTCCTCAGTCAGTATTTTCTAGGGCTGGAGCAATTAATCGTGTTAATAGTAATGAATTTATTATTCATTCATCCATAACTAACTCATGAACTGGGACAGTTGTAGCTTCACCTCATTCAAATTATGTAACAAAAAAAACTTCTGCTAAGCACATTTGGCGACCCAAATATTAATTGGTTAATTAAAAAAATATATATTGTCAAGAGATCAATCCTCTACTGTATAAATGCTAAGTCAAGCAGAAAGGGTTGCACTTTTCACATGTTTAAGTAAGAACACGTTTTTTTTTTTTCTGCAGATGCATCCTTTGCTACAAATAATCAAGTAAACTTTGGTATTTCATTTTCAGTAATAGTTTATTTTCTTATGTAAAAAATTTATTGAATTATTTGTTTATTTGCATTTTATATTGTGTTTTAGAAACTGAATGAAACCGTTTACACAGTTAATACACCACTTGTCCCTAGATGACCTTTCCTAAACAGTATATCTAAACACTATTAGGTAGGGAAATAATAATAGTAATTTAAAATAAATAGCTGTAAAATTTACCTCTCCACTACTTGGTGAAACATGGTGATGGCGCTATCATGCTGTGGGAAAACTGGTTTTATTCTTACCAGGGACAAGATGGATGAAGTTAAATTTGGAGCATTTCTGGAAGAAAATGTGTCAGAGACTTAAAAATAATTGTGTCTTGGTTGGAAGACAATCTCCCTGAACATAAAACTAGAACAGCAGTGGAATGGTTTACAGGAAACTGTATTCATATATTAAAATAACCCAATCAAAGCCCAAACATAAATTATATTGAGAAACTCAATTGATTTTCACACTTGCTCCATCCACCAATGACTACATGTATTTTGCATCTGCATCTATTTTGCAGAGAAGATTGGAAAGAATTTATAATTACTAGATTTTCAGGTCTGGAGAAAAAAAAAAAACACCTTCCAGCTGTAATTAAAACATGACATGTTGTCGCCACACTTTTCTGACTTTAGTTTGTTTAAAAAAAAGTTTTATTTTCACCTCACAAGTGAAAATTACCTTGCATTGCTCTGCTGCATAAAATTTCTGTTTCAATACTTTGCAGATTGAGGTTTTGACATGAAGAAATGTGGAACAGATTTAGGGGCATGGCCACTGTAAAACATAAAAAGTTCGATATTAAAATTCTGTACTTTGATTTGGTTCAATTTGCTCGCATATCAATATACAGATATAAATATATATGCACACATGGCTGAGTGTATGAGAGTTGTTCTTATCTTTACACTCATAAGGTCACATTCAGAGCTGCTGCATGCCTCGCCACACAGGACGGCTGCATTAGGCGCTCTGCCTGTCTGTATCTGAAATTCTAATCACCGCACACAGACATTATTATTCAGTATGTGCTCCTACTGGCTGCCTGCGTAACCTCCTAAGCTTTGGACTAAAGTTTCAGTCAAAGCGCGCAGGCCGAAGTCCATTTCATAGCATCCATATTTCTATTGCATATTGATAGATAAAGCCAATCTGTCGGTGACTTTCTCCATCCTCCCCTCTGCCTTTGCCACCGGTGTCCCCCACATTCACTGTGAATTCACTGAAACTGTTCCTTTTGTCACCAGCTATTTATGCATTATACATCTCCTAATAATCTGTCTTCTCATCTTTCAATTTTCTCTCCTTTGCTGCCGTCCGTCTCTACATCCCTTTCTTCTGCCTCGCTTAAAGCGGTTCACCTCTCCGCTATCTCCATGCCGGGGCACACTACCCCACCGTTCAACACAATTCTTATCTCGCCCTCTATATTCCTTCATCTCATTCTTTTTTCTTTTTTTTTTCATTCACTATCTTTGCCTGGCTACCTCTCACACATTCCTGCTCCATACGCCCTCCGTACGTTCTCCTGCCCCCGTCTCTTTCGGGTGAAATTAAACCCAGTCAACGTGAGTTGGTTCAACAGCGCAGACCTCAAGAAAACAGACCTTGAAAAAGGAGATAAACTTTATCAAATCTGCAGTAGCTCACCGCTTTGTGGGCAGTGTGTGTATTTTTACACCCCCCCTACGCCCTGCTCCACCCATCCTGTCTACGCTCTCCTCCCCTCGTACATTTTCTCCTGCTTCTTCTCTCTCCGTCTCCTCAGGCAGACACTGTCACAGCCTTGACAGTGAGGAGAGTCTGCAGTGATTAACACTGATTAAAGTGGTTAACGAGTCTCCTTTTCGTTCTGCTGATTTGAAGGTGCATGTGTGTTCAACACTTGGGCTTAGCTGTGAGGCATCGTGTGTTTGTGTTCAACATGTGTCCATAAAGCTGTCACTCATTTCTGCAGGGCGTTGGAGAAGAAAAGTCCAGCTGCGGGAGCTGGAGGAGTAGAGGTTTAATTGGATTGTATAAACCCAAATATCTGTGTTACAATGGATTTGAAGATATAAAATGAATCAGGACTCTAATGTCTTTTGTTTCACATGCTACATTTTGAACACAAGCAGATTTATTGTGACTCAAATGGCCAAAGTATAAATTAGCATCCAAACATTTTGGCATTTAGATGGTGTTTCTTGGAGTTACATCATGTACATTTTGAGCATAAACATAAGACAGGGGCTTTGCAGTGTCAAATAATGCAGTTATATAATTAATTTTATTTAAAATAGAAAAGTGAGAGGTTACCATCCCTGTTGTAGCGTGAACAAGTAGTTCACGCTACAACCACTAGATGTTAGCAAATCACCGTAAATAGGATCATTTTCATGGGCCGCATATGTCTCAACCAGCATTTGTGGTGTAGTTATATTCAATAGATCACTACCTCATGTTATACTGTCACGACAGCGTGACTGTTTTAGCAAATATATGTAAAAAAACATACTGTTTATAAAAGCTTTAAGCGGGTATTGAACATACTTTTCATTAATCCCACATTTCTGTATTAAAAATAGCTTTTTTTATTGTTTCAATGTAATATTTTCCTCTTTAATGTTATTATTTCATTAGCTGTAAGCAGAAAATTATCAAAAGTATCAGAAATAAAGATCTGAAAACGTCAATCTCGGGGTTAATTGTTGATTTATGTGTCTCACTTAGTGAATTGAGCTACTAAAATTAATTAACCTTTCAAAGGTATAATTTATTGAACATGAAGGTACACAGATTTCCTTGACTGTATTAAAACTGAGTGAGGGTTGATGCCAATTCGCAACACTCATCCAGCATATAACTCAATAGTGGTAACTTTTGAAAACTGGCAGAAAAGTTTTCTGAGTGGTTAAGGATTGGGCTGTCATTAGGAGACCTTTGCACCCTAAACAATATCCGGACTGTTTTTATGGGAAGAAAAGCATTTCTGTTTCTGTTTATTGGTGAGATGTGACTTATCCCACGGAGAGTGTGTTCTGTTCTGATACCTGAAAGTGAAGCTCTGCAACCTTAGAAATTTATCCAAGCTTACAAAAATACTACATTACTTTCCCCCAGGCTTGTTGTTTACTACATAAAACCAAGGTCTCCTTGAAAAAAAAAATGTGTGTGAAAGTATAAACAATCATTCTGCTTGGGCAGCAGGTAGATCCAGGTGTGATCGAGCGGGCTGGCTCAGCCTTGTACGACGAGCCCAGGAGCCCCAGGAGCCCGCGGAGCAGCAACCCTCCCAACTGAGGGAGTTCAGGCTGAGCGAGCCTTTGAGGCGCACAGATTCACATTGGACATGGCTGCCTGCGCCATAAGAACAACTCCATGAATTATGAAAGCGCACAAGTCCATTGCTGGAAAGAGATGGCGGTGGAGATAATGACACGATGTAGATAGAAAGATGGTGTAGGGGCAAGCGGGGAGGTAGAAGAAAAAGAGGCGCTGGTGCAGGAAGAGGGGGCGATAAGGATTGTATGTGTGCTAGAGTAAGAGGGGGGTTGGTTGGGTTTGGTTTGGATGGATGGATGGATGGATGGCTTAAGGAGGGATGCAGGAAGTGTGTGTGCTTGTGTTTGTGTCTCTGTAAAACCTGCAGTGTGTTTTCACCAAATCTAACCAGCTGCATGAAGAATAGCCAAGTAAGCTGTTGGCATCAGACCCATCGCTCATCAAAAAAAGGCAACATTTTCACACAGACATCATAACTCACCGCACGCAGGCTTTGTTCCAGCTTCTTCAAACAGTTTTCACTGTGGAGGTGTGACAGCGCGCCAGGCGGGGGATCTTCTGCCCACCATCTCTAAACCCTAGTAAAAAAAAAAAAGTAATAAAAAAATGAGGCAGCGATGAGGGATTTTTTTCTCTGTCGCTCTTTCTTTTTCACCAATTATCTAATGTGTGATCTGTTCGCCTGGCTGCCTTTCATGCTCAGACTGCGGTTTATTCTGTCTTTTAATCTGTCCAGTAATCTTTTTGCCACTGCTGAGCCGGTGTCACAGCAGTGAAGTCCAAGACGAGGCAATTCCATTAGGAGATGAGGCAGCATTCATTAATGGCCCCCGCCAGACGCTGCGCTTCACATGAAATGAAGGCGTGGGGATATTTGAATTTTATTTGATTCCTCAGGATAATGCATCACAACGCATCACAAAGTTGTTACAGAGACGAGGTTCGGGTTTTCAGAAATCAGGGGCTCTGGCTACTTGAGGAAGCAGGTGGTGTAATTTCCAAAAATAACATTTTCTTTTATAAGATTGTAATAATAATGAGATGAAAATTAATCATGATTTTTTGTAAAGACAAGGTTGGTTCACAGCCCTAAAAACTAAGAAACTAGAATTTTTCTGGAAGTCTGGATAAATATATAAAACAGTTATGTATACATTTTCGGACTCCATGTTACATTTGGAAGAACATAAATAAGGTCATCAGTTTACTATCTTATGTCACAAGGAAAAAATAATCTTTTGAGCTGGCCAGAATAATCCTTCAGCATAGTTGCTTTTCAATAAGTTTGAAAGTGGATATCATTATTAAAATTGTATGTTTGTTGTTTTTCTTATTTTTTCTGGATATTTTGTGATCTTTGTGGCTTATTGTATTGTCTGCTCCAGCTTTACTTTGCCATTTTCCATACAGCGTTTTGGTCAATCGCTATTGTGTTGTGCTTTATCGATTGATTTTATTTGATCAGTAACGTTTCTGTTTGAACGGCTTCAAACTGAAGGCTTCAAATCCTTCATTTCTTTTTCTCAAACTAATAAGATATTTAAATCATTGCTCCAAACCCCAAAATGTGAAATGGTTGTCAAATCAAAACAAGCTAATAGATCCAATGGTACCTCAAATATGTGAAGAACAATTCCTTATTTGAAAATGAAGTGAAGATAATGTAGTTGTCTTAAACTTATGCAAAAAGAAATTAATGATCTCTTTTTTTAGATAAGACAATGAAACAAGATTGAGATAATATCTAGGAATAATGAGACATTAAATCATATCATGAAAAACCAAATTTGAAATCTTTTTATAAGAAATTAATTCTGTAATTGGTACAAAACAATCTTGAAATATTATCATATTACAATGAGATATTGAAATGTTAATATCAGTTTTTTGATAACTGTCAAAACCAGCTTGACAGTTTTGTATCTCTTGTGAGTTTTATTATATCTTTTATTAAAACAAACACTTGACAGATGGAGGAATTGAAATTTAATGCAACAAAAAGTCAATATTTCATTTGTTGAGGACAAAGAGCTAAACTAATTTCTAAATAGTATCAAAAACATTCAAAGCCAAAGTGGATTTTGTGCAATTTTGGAGCTTTTAGTATTAAGAGATTGAGATTTCATTTCCCAAATACTGTTTAAAAAATCATCACTGTTTCCACTTTGTTAACAGAGAAAATTAATTGAGATATTTGAAAATGTATGTTTGAGACCCAAGAACTGTTTATGCAGAGGATATGTCACAGGGTGAGTGTGTGTGTTTGTGTAAGAGAGAGAAACTAAAACAGTATTATTGTTCCTGTGACCTGGTGGTGAATTACTATTATTATTGCAGTGCTTTAAATTTGTTTTTCAAATAATTTCTGACCAGTCAGGGGTGATCAAGCTGAAACTCACCTTATTCTGCTCACCAGACAAATTTACTCTCCATTTCTACAAATATTTCTTCTTCTTTTTTTTCATATTCCATTGCCACTGCACCCAGTGATCCAAGTTTCCCTCCCTGACTCCATGTTCATGCCCCAGGAGCTGTCTTTTTAGAAATTGTCCTGAAGAAATAAACATGCTGCCAGATGCCTCATATCAAACGGCTGCAGAATCCCGCTTCCTTTCTGTCCTCAGTTACATAAGCGCCTCCTGTATATGTGTACCAGCAACATTCGCCATTGGGAGCCTAGGGGGATTTAGAGTGATTTTAGTCTGAGCAGAGTAACACACAACTTAGAGAGACGGGAACATGGAACAATCAAAGGAGAGAAAGCATGCAGGTGAACGGATAAAGGGCTGTGAAGGAGAGTGAGAAAACGTGTTCAGCAGCCAGTCAATTATTCAGAAGAGAAAAGGTCTGTTGCATCCTGGGAGCAGCTTTCAGCTCGTCCGCCTGGCATCACCTGCTAATGGGCCACAGATTGACATGCTACCTGAGCAGACTCTCCTCACCTTCGCCCCCCTCAAAGCCTCTCTCCTCATCTGGACAGGCTCTTATCGGTCCTCTCTGGTGGCTCATGTAAATAATTACTCCATGACCACCGTGGTGTGCAAGCTGGAGGGCTGTTTGCACAAAGAAGTGGAGATGGCTAAAAGAAATAATGTGCAATATTTAGCTAAAATGAGCAGTCTTTCTGAGCTACGTCCATTTGCTCAACCTAGCACATTTAGACATCATTAGACATCTTTTTACACACAGAGACAATGTAAACATGTTATTTACAAAAGTAATCACAAGCTTAGTGACAAACTAAACATCATTTTACTTTGTACGTTGGCCAGGAAACTGGTTAACAAAACAAACCTGCAAAGCATAATCCAAAATAGTCCAAATAAATTAGTTAAAATACAATAAATTACTTTACAAACTAACAAACTGTAGAAAATTTATAATCCAAAAACATCAAATGTTAAACATTTACAAGTAAAGTTTGAGATTAGATGAGTGTGACATGTCTTGAAAATGCACAAGTTTTCACAATGTGTTTGGAGGTACAGCATGTCTACACATAATTCTCTATTACAATTTAAGACTTTTGGGTCCCGGATGAAATAGTCAAGATGCAGCATTAAATTGATATCAAACAGCGACAGAGACATATTGTCTGAACTACAGTGAACCCCCTGTAGCCTGTTTGCGGCTCAGTATTTGTAACTGCAAATTACTCCCACAAAGTTTGTTAATTTGTTGATTTTTTTTCTAAAATATTCTAAACAAAATGCAGCTTGCTGGGAAGCAGAAAGCCCAAGGCGCAATGCTTCTTGACACACTACTGGCTGGTATTTGCAAAGCATCAAGGAGTGCCATTCATTTTACTTTGTGCTGATTGGCTGCAGCCCCCAGAGTGGAGAAAAACAAGACTTCTGTGGTAATGTTGAGACAGTTTCTTCTGTGTGTACTAATGCACATTAACATATATTTTTGGTGTTTAAACTCCTAGAAGGTGGCAAAATAACCCAAGGGAATATATAAAATATAAATGAACCAAATTTCACATAAACTAGAGAAAACACAAAAAGTCATGATGAGTTTGTTTTTATTGATCACATCAAACCTACCTGGACTGTTACCAAAAATCTCGACTTAGACTCATCTGACAAAAAACACAATTCCAGTTAAAGTCCTGGTACATTTCGGGAAACATATTTATGATACTTAAGGTTGGAACAGAAATGCTTTCTGAATATGTGGACAATGTCTTATTGTTGCTGTAGAGACTCAGTGATGAGCTTTTTTTAGTACAGCTTGAACTGCAACAAAAGGCTTGCAGTGATGGTTAACAGTCAGTCCATGATGTCTCTTGCTTCATTCTGGTCTGTTTTATGCTAATTTTGAATTTGCGTGATGTATGACATTTTATCTGGCTATGTTGTTTTATTGCTTTTGAAATTGTTTTATGTTGTTAAAGGGCCACCTGGGGACATTAATTGCAAACTAGCTAAGGCTATAAATGTTAAAGTGTTCAGTATTTATTCATGCTTAACATTTGTTCCCATGCAAACAATCAAGAAAGAAAGAAAGGAAGGAAGAAAAAACCTTTTCTCGTCTCTGACTGCCATGTTAAAAAGGTTTAGGCAAAACATGTCTTACAAATTTTCTCATTTATAGAGATCAATGCAATAAAAGCACTTTCTCTGGCCTTTCCCATTTGGAAAGCACCTTAGAGAAATGGGTTTCTGTGTTAAGGTGAATTTATACTTTAGGGAAAAATAAAACGCTGTATTTTCCTTTTTTGATTTAATAATAAAGTTCCATCTGAAAACATGGTAGGAGCTTATGGGGAAGGAGTTTATAAGTTTTTTACTTCTTCCTGCTCCTTTTCGAGCGTGTTACGATTGTTGTGGTACGAAATGTATCTTTTCCATTCCCTGTTCATGTCTGTTACTTTATACTTCTATCGTGTTCGAAATAAATAAAGAACAAATAACTATTACTAGCTTGCTAGATAAAATGGATAACTTGAAAAGTATGGTGATTTTGTAAAGACAACAATTTCTTGGCATAGCGTTATTTCTTCACCGGATGAATGTTCTCAAGTTAGAGGTTGGATTACTTTTTTAAGTTAATTGTCACATTATAAATATCCACTAAAATATTATTTAGTTTGTTTTACACATTTCTAGCAGTGGTGACTAAAAACTTTCTGTTTGTGGCTGTTAGAAATGCAAACACAGTCTCTATGGCACTCATATTATAATACTGAATTACCACAGCATGCAGTGATGACTGAGCATGTCCATGTTTCTTACAAGAGCATCCATTTGAGTCCTTGCAGGAGGAGTTTTGTATCTACATGAAGCCCTGCCACTGCTGGGTCCAGGAGATAAAATACCCGATTTATTCTACTTCCATTAGGCTGGCGCTGCCTGAAAGTGCTCCAGTCTAAATCTGACCCAGAAGTATTCTCCTTCATCTTTCTTTCCACTTTTCTCCTTCTCCCTCTCTCCCTCCATTGTTCTCTGTGCTTTTATTTTTTTGTACTTGCTCAGAAGGCGGTGTGTGTGCCAGCCCTAAGAAGGAGCTTAAAAAAATCAAAAATGAACTCCCTGCCGTGGTCGGCTTCCTGAGAGAGCAGCCCCTCGCACTCTGAACTTCAAAGCTTGCATACTAAGCTCTGTACAGATAACATTAAGAGCCACTGTTGCTCTCTGTAGACTCCATACACACATTTTTACATATATTTTCTCATCTCCTATTGTTGCCTTCATTTGCGTATCTACTCCATCTCTAATAACTAATTTATAGCTTTTGTCTTTATGTATGAATGCTCAGCTGCGTTTTTCTGAATGTGCAACCTTTTCAGACCTTTTCTCGGGTTTGTGGTCTCTTCTTTAGCGAGACAGCTGGAGATTGGCAGGATAAGCAGTTTGTTTTTGGATGTAGCCTGGTGGACCAGCGTGTGCTGTCTGGCACAGTTGCAGAGGGTGTGTATTGTGAAGAATTCATCTTGATGGCACTGTCTATTGTCTGTCACAGCTCCTCTTGCTGGGTTGCTTTTTGTTTACTTTCCCGTCTCTATTTTGGTTCTCTTTCTCTCTAAAGTCAAAATCTTGTACTGAAAAATGAACAAAACAGAAAACGAACCTCTTCCCTGGAATAACGTGAAATAAAAAGTGCTGAAACGTCTGTCACAACTCAAAAGAGAATTTTGCATTGATGAGCACGAATGTTTCCTTTAAGATTGTTCATTATTTAAACTCTCTTTTGTCTTTTGTTGAGATTGAAAAGATGTTTCTGCATAATGCATTATGTACATACAGCACAACATCTTAATGTTATTTTTTATATATATATATATATATATATATAATAGGAAAATCCTATCCTACTGTCTCAAAGTCAAACTGTTGATCATGTTAGTGAAAATATGATCAAATATTAATTTTAAAGGGTTTTGTCTTTGACATCCTTGTTTTCAATACTTTGACCCTGTTTGCCAATTGGACAACATTTAGTCTTGTGTTACAAGGTTAGAGCTTATAGAGAGAGGAATCTTTAACCATTTCTCTCTTCATTATCCAGAGTTGTGGGTTCTCTTTCATGATCACTTTAACTTGTCCTACAGGTTATTTGAAATATTTACTTCTAAGGTCTGAAATGGGCTTTGAAAAATCTTGATTTTGTATCAGGTGAACAGTTTTGGTCCTAATTTCATCATATATTTTGGATTAATATTCTGTCAGAAGACCTAATGACCAGGACAGAAAATTTGTTAAACTTCCTCCTGCTTGAATTTACTTACAATTACACAATTAAATACATTATTCATGCATCTACTGTCAATCAGATTCTAAATTAAGTAGAGATTGCTGATTGAAAAAATTAAACATAAATCAAAATTTTGACATTTATTATGCAAATATGCTTAATTAGGCAAAACTCTGACTACTGGATGGTGACAGTATTCTTCAACCGGTTATAAATCAGCTGTAGACGTCGAACTCTCTTCTTTCTGCGTTCACTGTGGTCCAGATGTTTAGTGCTTTTACATTTGCTGCAAATAATTCTTGTAAATCTGTCATTTTTGTGTGCTGATATTGTGAACTTTTTATAGTGTTGCAGAAATAGGGCTTCTTGGGTAAAATGTTAGAAAACATAACCTTATATTGTAAATGTGGCTGAGTACACATCGGTTTTAGTGACTGGTCAGAAGCATAAATTATTCATAGATGGAAATGTTAAAGCATACAGTTTCTAGAATTGTCACAGAATCATCAATTTATATGTAAATATTGCTTAAATAACTGTATTACAGCTACGTTTTCACTTGGTTGTGAAAATATATATATTTTTTAATATAAGGGTCTCATTATGAAAGACTGAGAAGGGAATATCAATTATGAAATCAGAGTACATTCAAGCATTCATGCAAGTAATCAAATCCTCCGCCCCCCTTGTGTTTGGCAAGAAAAGAATCATCTGTCCATTCTGTTGGATTTCGGCAACAAGCCACCTTCTGTTTCATTTATCATTTCAAAAACCAGTTGCATGTCCCTCCTGTATTCATCCCAGCTGAAAATTAATCACAGCCACTGACAGTGTTGTCTTTGTCCTTTTTGCCAGCTGCCTCCACAATGCCTTCAATTTACTCCTCATAACTTAAACTATTCTTATGAAAATCCTTTAAGCTCATTATTTCACAATCCCACGATACAGTGTCATTTGAACTGTTGGTTCAGTTCATTAGGTTGATTTTGGATCTTTACAGGAAAACACTGAACGATTTGTGCTTTTTATGATCCTGCTGATCTGACTCTGTGCTGAAGAAGCTGATGAGAGGAATAAAGCCTTTAATAGGCAGATACAATTAGAGACACACCTTCAAAAGATGGATGCCTTTTTTATCTGCATGTCGCAGAGTATAATCACAGCAATAACTCAGCAGGGAACATCACTAATAAGGACTGTCCATGAGTATGGACCAGCCTGTAATGCAATACTAACACGAAGGATTTCTCTCTGCAGTTATTAAGTGAGAAAGCATTCCCACTTTACATCCATTCACTGCCTATACCAGCTTATCCTTAAAAGACAGCGGTGCCGATCTCCAGTGATTATTGGACGGGAGGCGAGGGACACCTGGACAGGTCGTCTGGGACTAGCGGTCTGCAACCTGTGGCTCCAGAGCCTCAAGTGGGTCTTTGGAGCTTCTGCAATGGCTCTTAATAACTTTGACTAAAAAGGATAAAAAAGCAACTGGTGTTGCATTGAATTTCCACAACAGAATGACACTAAAATACTGGTAATATTTCTTAGTTTAATTTTTTTCTATCATTAGTTTAGAAATTAGGCATTTTTTTTAAAAAAACTTACAGAATTTTCCAAAAATATCAACAGCTTATAGAAGAAAATGGATCCATCTTCTAGTCTAAAAATAGTAATAAAATGATGGCTCATTAAAAATGACTACAAATGTCCTAGATATTTATTAAAAGTTACAAACTGTCACTTTTTCTAACGGTCATGTAACATTTTACAGCTCTACGCAGACCCCTGACCTTTTTGCTTTAAGGTGTTCAAGGTGCCCACCATGCGGCCTGGATTCATGTTTTGTTTATCAAATTTACCGTTTTTGCTTCCTTGTTAGTTTTTCTATTATTGTGATTATTATTTATTAGTGACATATATTTATTTTTCCATGATTAGTTTTTGTTTTGATGAAAAAAATAATTTGCATAGAAAGTGTACATCAGGCAGTGAAGTGGCCACTAACCCACTAGATTAGTGGATAAACTGTAATTCTTCTGAATTTATTTTTAAAATTAACACAAAGTTCAAAACAGCTTCCAGGCTACAGTGAGGAATCATGTTTTCTTGTAGGGAAGGTGCTCAAGTGTTGGACAAATTAACATGTCTTAATCTTATTTGATTTTTTTGTTTTCTCAAAAACTTCCCCCCTCAAATTAATGTTATACATTATAACTACTGGGTGTTAAATAAAAACTGATAACTAAATGATTAATAAAAGTTAAACTTTTATCTGTCTAGATTACATTTCATGTATTTTATACAGATTAAAGTGTCCACTATTCCCCTTGTTTGAAAATGCTTATTAGGATATTTTTAACATTTCGATGATGTGAACTGCCACACTTTTCATTACTGTACAGTTTACTGGTGAAAACTGTTATTCAACCTATAAACCCACAGTGGGATCAGGATCAAACAATGCTACACAGATTCTCTTTGCAAACATCCCTGCTGTGATAAAAGCAAATATAAAACACCGTCTGTCCTCTGGTGATTTTATTGTTTTCAGAAAGTCGAGCTGAAGGAGAGCCAATGTTCAGTTTTTAACTGTGTTTTTGTCTGATATTTAAACTTACTTTGTGCAAACCTAATAAGTAAACAACATCATAAAGTGCATGTATTATTAAAAAAGAGATGCCAGTTCATATTCCCTTCAAGTAAAGCTGACTGTAACTCATATTGCTTTGCAAATGATTGAATTAGAGGATGAAGATGCTGAAGTCTCATTATTATGTTAATCATATTTCGTTATTTTCACAACTACAACTCAAACAAACATCTGAAGTCGTCTGTTTGCGTCTGTTTAATCAATGCCCGACTATACGTATGTTCAATTTTCATTTTTTGGCGACGAGAAGCAAAACCTGAAGGCTGAATTTCACCCCAGCTATTATTTATTTGGCAGACATGAAACAGTTTCTGTATCTTGATTCTGAAAAGTGTAGATGTATTGTTTTGTTTTTTTCTTTTTTAAAGAAATCTGATTATTCGATTAATCGTCAGGATAATCAATTACAACAATAATTTTAGCCACAGCTTTAGGAAAAATTGGTTACCAGCTAATGGCATAAAAGTATAGTTTAGATAGATTTAAAGGTTAGTAGTTACATAAATCTGGGTCATTTATGAAATAAATAGTCATTTTTATGTGTGGTACTGAGGAGATGGACGGATCTCTAAAACTCAGACATATTTGAAGTGATGCTGAAGGAAACAGTCACAAAGCAGCTGAACCACAGAGAGGAAGACATTGCTTCAATTTTACTAAAACGTCCACTTTCAGCTATCGGGGTGACATGAACCATCTGTAACTCTCCCAACTCGCTCCCATAAGAGGGGGACTCACAGATAAGACACTGGATTGATAACATCTAGCAATTGTCAGGGTGGGACTGCAGCTCTGACTGGTTATTGTTTTATTTATGAAGCTGTTTCAGTTTATCTTTGTTGGCATGCCGAGTAAATGTCATGACCAGACAACTTCTCGCAAATGTATCAATTACCAGAATGATTCTTCAATTGAAAGCTTTGGCATTTCAACATGTCTCAGATCTGCAAATGTCTGCAAGCAGTTTTTGAAGTTTAATTTAAAATCCCAGTGATTAAACAATAGGTTCACGATTATTTCAGTAGCTCGGAAAAGTATTCATACTTCATACTAGACTGTTTCACATTTGTATCACTTAAGAAGCACAATATTCAATGTAATTCACTGGGATTTAATTTAGTAGACCAACACTTCTTTCACTGATAAGTGTAAAGAAATTATGGGCAGTTTTCAAATGTTTTAAAAAATACCAACCTGATATCTGTGACTTGTTTATGTGTTCATTCTCAACATGTTGATACTTTGTAAAACCAACTCCTTTAAGTCTCTTCCAGCATTTAGAGACATTTTTATGCTCATTATTCTTTTCAAAATGGCTCAAGCTTAATCAGATTAGTTAGAGAGCCTCTCTCCCTGAGCCTCAGTTTTCTTGCTTCAGATTCTCAGTTGAATTTGGAGGATGAGCTCCAGTCCCATTCTCTGTTTTCTGTCAGGACTGCCCTGTATTAAGCTCCATGCATCGTCCTATCAACACCAATAATCCTCCCTGCCTCTTCTGAAGGAAGCATCCCCACAGTATGTTGCTGCCACCTCCGTGTCTCACCATGGGGATGATGAGCTCATTGTGATGTTCAGTGTCAATACTTCTCCCCAGATCTTTGCTTTCTGCCTCAGATTGTAATTCTGATGTAAATCTTCAAGGAGCAGCAGAAAAACTGTCTGTGTTTCAGGTAAGGCCAGTCAGAGAACAGAAATCAATAAATTGCTGTCGAAGTAATTGGTTAGAAAAAGGACAACTCTGTCAAGGTGTCCTTGACTCACAATTACTTAAGCAGAAATCTATGCTCACATGGGGTCAAAGAGATGCTTTATTGCTCAGATCCTCGTTACAGTTATTGGTAATGTTAAAGATTTATTACAAAGTGTTCTTATAATAAAACTGAACCTAAACATGTAAAAAAAAACAGCCAAAAGTAAGGATGGGGAGAGATGGAAAACAAATATATATAAAAAATGTTCATCGGTTTTTGTGAGGCCAGAGTGGCTGAAAGGTTATGAAAGAGAGCGATAAATGTCTCCCTGCGGTTTAATAGCAACAGAGGAGGGAAGCAGCGTCGGCCTCTATTGCTTTCTCAGTCCTCCATTTTGGATCGAAGCGTCGTAAACTGGCCCGTTAATTGCAGCGTTAACTCAATCAGGGATGACTCACTGGAGATGGAGCTGGTGTGCATGTGCAGGTTTTGTCTGTGTCTTTTAGGATGCATAGTGTCCGAGTAATGAGTTGCTGACATACAGAGAAAAACAGGAGAGCTTGTCCAACTTGATTGTAAGCGTCTTAGCGGGGGTAAGCAGAGGCCTGGTGAGTGGCATTTGAGCTACATCGGTTTGTAAAGCCTTGGTTTATCCTCCTGATGAGGCTGATGTTGATTACCCTGGAGAGGGCCTTTTAAGGTCATCGTTGATGTTGTCCAGCTGACCTCATCACTACTGAGAGAGCATCTTGCAACACTGCGTCTTGTGGGAATGCTGCAAAAGCATACCTGCAGGGTTTTTACATTTAACACTCTCCTAATTTATTATCACAAGCATAATGGAAGTAGATCAAAACAAATTACCCTGATAATTAATTATAGATTACTTTGGCAATGAAGACCTATTTGTGTTATGTCATTTGTTGTTTATAAAAACCGTTTTCATATTTGCTTTGAAGATGTGGAAGCATGAAAAGCAGCAGGGGAACCACGTAATGCATGTCTCTTTAAGAAAAATCAATTTCTGCAACAACTCCCATAGCCCCAACTTCTTTGCAGAATTTTTTATACTTTAGACTTAATTTTAAAAAAAAATCTAATTTAAGTCTAAACTTTGTGATGCTTTCAGAGATGGACATGCCGGTACTATGGATCATAGTCCTGCTGCAGCATTACTCATTAAGCTTTATGGTCACAAACTGATGGTTGCAAACTGTCCTTTAGGCTTTTTTATGGTAGAGAGCAGAAAAAATGATTTTATTAACTGCATGAAGCCATGCTGGTAATGAAGCTGCAAAACTATATAAAGTGGAACTGCAAAGCTTTGCTCTCAGATTCTTGTTATTGTAACTGCACAGGCCTCTCTTTTACTCCTGATCTGATCCTGATCTGAGGTGCATCTGAGAGCAACTTGTTTTGGTTTGGTCCCTTTAAATGAAACTAAGGCATTTAACACCCTGCTCCTCTCCAGAGCATCCCACTCCACCATGTTTGGCCTTTTTTTTTTTACATTGATAGTAATGAAATGAAATGACATCAGAGTTATATAGCACTTTCAAACCCTTTGAAGGTTTAGCAGTAGAGCTACAACTATTTAACGGGAAAGAAGAGAAAATGGCAATAGAATAGAGACAACATAAACAAATTTTTAAAAGTATGACCAAGGCAGAATTTAGCTAAAGCTAGGCTGCACCAGGAGAGACTAAATAATTTTTTTTTACACTCCTAAAGTCTCCAAGTACACGACAAAATCCATTTAATGGGTAAAATAGTAGATTTTCCATTACATGTTCCCTTTAATATCTCTATTATAATCTAGAAATTAATAGAGTGGGGAAAAGTATTTATTTTAAAAACAAGAAGTTATCACAATCAGTGTCGCTGGCAAGTTATTTACACTTCCAGTACTGCTTACTACTGGCATCCATAAAAAAGGTGAATATATATACAGCTCTGGAAAAACTTGATATACCACTTAAAATGATCAGTTTCTCAGATTTTACTTTTTATAGGTATATGTTTGAGCAAAATGAACATTGTTCTTTTATTCTATGAACTACTGACAACATGTCTCTGAAATTCCAAGCAAAATTTTTTAATTTATTTGCAGAAAAGGTGAAAATAACAAAAAAGATGCAGCGCTTTCAGATCTCAAATAATGCAAAGAAAACAAGTTTATATTCATTTAGGAACAACAAAACTAATATTTTAACTCAGGAAGAGTTCAGAAATCAATATTTGGTGGAATAACCAAGAGGTTTTAATTGGGTTCAGTGCAGTGATCTCTTAATTATTTACATAGACAGACAGACAGATAATATTTCTATGGCAGTCTTTTAGCACAACAGTATGGAACTGGAGAGACATTTATCAGTCTAACAATTACAAATTTTATGACATCATTAAATAATAGCGTTGCTTCATATCTGTATGAAGCAACATACAGATATGTTAAATTTATATCTGAATTTATTTTCAGATTTATTTTTTATTACATTTATTTAATGCAGTAGCTCCAAATGTTCTGTTAGCAGTACGAGTGTCTCCTACTGTATCCCGACCTCACCGCTGTTATTTATTGCTGTCTGTATTCTCCAAAGACTCCCTTCTGTGCAGATGTGTATGGTATAGTGGTGCTATCTTTGTCTCATCCTCTTGTCCTCTTCATTTACTCCACCTCTCCCCCTGCTCTTTCACTCCACCCCCTGCAAGCTGCCTCCCCTGGCAGTCTTCACCAGCTTGTGCAGCCTTTACTAACTAGCTGTGCACGCCCACTCGTAGAGAAATGATGATGAGACAGCAAAATCACGGCAGAGACAATGCAGGGCAGAAAGAGGAGGAAAGTGAAAGAGCTGCAGGAAAAAAAAAATGTATGAAAGAGAGCCATCGGTCTCTTTAAGGCTCTTTTACCATGTATGTCCATTCCAGAAAAGCATTATGTCTCTTTCTGGACCTTCCTGTCCTTTTCTTGGCTCTTTATTGTCATTGTCATTCAGTGCATTTTTCCCCTCACTGTTCCATTCTCTTCTCCTCATCCTATCTTAACTTATTAAGTCTAGCTTACCCATCCCTCTCTTTACTTTTCTTCTCCTGTCTGCTCTTCATTTCTCTCTACCCGGCGACCTTTTTGTCTTGTGCCACTAAGTGGATGGCTTATATAACGGAAAACACCTGAGGGGGGACTCCTCTCTTCCTCTCACCCACACACTCTACATGATTTCTCTCCATCCTTTGCTCTTGCTTTCTTCTCTCGTCTGGCTCGCTGTTTCTTTTCTCCTCGTTTCGCTCTGGTGCTGATTATGCTTGAAACAAATGGCTCTTCTGCAGTTGAGGTTTGGTTAATGAGTTAAAGCAAGTCTGTGTCGGCTTTAGTTGCATCACAATTTTGAAAAAGCTGTTCCATCATGCTGTTCTTGTGGCTTAAGTTTCTTTTTATTTGGATTCCAAAGATAGTGAAAACTTTTCTAGAGTTTTAATCAGCACAGAGCATTGATGCCCCTCCCCCACATGTTGCTGCAAGCTGTCAGTCAGCTGTGTAAGCTGAAAACATGGTGGACAATATTTTTTTCCCTTGAGAAGAATTTTCAACATAAATATACTTTCTACACAAAAATACCAGGAAGCTTTTGGTTTTGCAGCCGTTATGTTCTGTTTATTAGTTGGTCTGTTCCCTTTAGAGTTAATTATGTAGTTTGAATGTGTTACATTTTTATAAGGGTCAATAAAAGGTAACTTTGTAAATCTAAAATCTTTAGTTGTATTTTTATGTCCTGAACTGCAGATATGTGTCCCAGAAATGATGCAAATAAGTACTTTAAAAATATTTGTGGAAAATACGTCTTACATGCCAAAGTCTATTCTTATTCTACATGTGATAATATTTCCAATAGGTTTTCTTTTTAAGTTGGACTAAAATTTACTAAAGCTCAGTTTGCCCCTTTCCAATTCTTGTATTATAATATCTATCTCTATACATCTGATAAAAATGACCCATAGTATTGTCATTATAACAGTAATGAGAATTGGTGCTGTTAACAATGGTGTCCACTAGTCCTTACATTTTGTCTTAGCTGTTCAGTTAATAATACATTTGAATCTTTTGGTTCACAGATCTTTTATATTTTTAGCTAATTTTTTTGTGAATTGGTTTTACATAATTTCAGAACCCAGAAACATAACCTGCTGAAATTTCTGCATACATTCTTTTAGGGTAATGTATGGAGCTCTGTGGGAGGGAAAACTATCCTCTCTTCAAAGTTATTTTTAATAAGTTGTGAGACTGATTGATGTATGAACGTTAATATAAGCTAATGTGGTTTTAACCTCATTAAAATGTGCAAATGAGCCACTTTGGTAGCCTCTCCTTTGCAATTAGCATTTTTCTGGTGTCTTTACTTGCAAATCTCAAGGTGGACTGCCTTTTAATACCTAACTGGCACTTCTAGGTATCACAGAAAAAAGCCTTTCTACTTTTCAGAAATAGTCAGCCATAAACCCTCCTTCGGTAGTTTCAACGTTAGTCAAACACACTACCATCCTCTAGGATAATAACTCTTCCTTACTTTTTACACAACACTTGACTCCCTCTAACTTTTTATACACTTCTCATCGCTCACCCCCATCTCCTCCACCATATTCCCCCCAGCCCAGTCTCACTAAATATAGTCCCTGCGAAGCGTGGCTGCGTCGTCTCTTCCTGCAACGCTGCGAGACAAAAGTCTGTCATCTCACATCTCCAGCAACGGGGACAGAAAGTACAGATAAGATTGATGGCCAGAAAAAGAAGAGGAGCCATTAAAAGTAGATAAACATCTGCCTCAGCATGTGGGTAAATGACTAAAAGGATAAAAATCTAGAAACAAAAGGTGCAGTTGTAGCATGCTCGATAGTGAGACATGAAGAGAGAAAAGGAGAGGTTCCTGCCATTATTTATTTTTAATTCAACAATCAAAACTGTGGAGGCCTAAACGTGTAATGAGTCTGACATCGTTGTAAGAAGCACGATGATGGATAGTTATGACTGTGTAAGTGCTGCTATAGGACCAGAACAGATGATGTGTATGGAGGAGAAGACAACCAAGAGATAAATATTGTTGCATAGGGAAGCATGGACACGTTGGACCTTATGTTCAGCGCAATATCTCCACCTAATGGTAGAAAGAAGTCATTACAGTTAGTTAGAGCTGGTACACATCACTGCAGCCGAGGACAATTCCCATCTCATCAGCTCACCTGCAGGAGCCTTTGTAATGATTTCTACTTTGTCTAATTACAGACTGTGTAATTTACATAATAGATGTACTCAGTTTTACTCACAGTGTAGGTAACAGCAGTCACAGCACCCTCGCAGCTGTTCAGTGAGGGGCTTAAAGTCAGTTGAGAGGGTTATGTTACCATCACATCTGCTTGACCACAGAGAGGCTGCGCCTGCCTGCCTGCGAACAGAAGCTCATCCGTTCGTAACGGCTCCCTGAGGAGCGAGCTCCATGATGGGTACAACGTGCAGACCGGTTCCTCTGCATCCAGAACACACATCGCCCCTGACAAGATCTCCTTCTACCTCAATGACACGAACGTGCTCAGGGCAGGTGTTAACACCTAGGAGGACAGATTATCATTCCCAGCATGATCCTCGGCCCTCGCCAGGATGCAATAAGTGAGGAAACGTGTTTTCACACGTGGAGGGTCCAAACTGCACTTGTGTGCCTCTATAATAGCCTCTATTGCTTATGGATGCTGATGTGAAGATGGTATTCCTGCTTTACTGCTACATACATTTGAAAACTTGATATTTTATTTAAATTTTTTTGTGTAATCATAGTATCTATTTATTAGCTTTTTCCTAAAAATGCAATAATTAAGTTAGGGTGTTTTAACACTTGATTGGGGACCAAAATTGCAACACTTGTTGCATTTTCAGCCACTGTAGTTTGCTTTCACCCTGCACTGTATAGCTGTGTGTCCATTGATGATAACATTTTGCAAAGAATAAATTTGCTTGACAGAAACACACCAATTTTGAAAACTAAAAGTCAAGTTTTCCAATAGAAAGCTGATGCTTTGGATGAGCAACAATTCACCAAAAACTGCAATGGAAACACTTTTTGCATCACACAGTTATGTGATCAGCAACGGGACGTTATTACCAAAAGATGAAAAGTGATAGGAGCATGATGGCCTTGTATGTTTTTAATTACTTATCACGAGAACAAACTTATTCGTGATCTTAATTAATGGAAAGACCGCAGCTGCGAAACTGTGTTTTCCCAACATTAGGGGAATATCAACAAAGCTTTGCACACATTTATACTGGAAATGGAGCTAGCGTCAAATGAAAACCTATTCACCCTCCTCGCCTGTGGTGGCGCTGCAAAACCTCCTTTGTCGATCGCGCATTTACGCCTCCCCAAGCCAACTGGAGTTTGATTAAAGCAGACTAAACAGGAATGGTGTGAATGCAGCCTCAGACATTTTGTCATTTTCCCAGCCAAACGTTCTTCTGAAATGCATGATGAATTCTTATTAACCGCAGCTTCTCATCCAGATCTGTGTTTTAATTTTCAGGCTTCGGAGAGAGGGATACACCGTGCAAGTCAGCGTCAACGACTACCTGGACATCTACTGCCCCCACTACAACACCAGCCAGCGTGGGACTCTGGAGCGCGTGGTGGCCGAGCAGTACATCCTCTACATGGTGAACTACCGGGGCTACTACACCTGCAACCCCCAGATGGGTGTCAAACGCTGGGAGTGCAACCGGCCCCATGCGCCGCACACGCCCATCAAGTTCTCTGAGAAGTTCCAGCGGTACAGCGCCTTCTCGCTGGGCTACGAGTTCACCGTGGGCCAGGAGTACTACTACATCTGTGAGTCACTAAGCTCATTGTGATGGATGGAAAAGGCCTGAGGGTGCTGCACGTCCAATATTGTGATCCGAGGCCGTAATTTAGAGCGTCTCTTCGCCCACGTGTATTGATGCCGTGTGGGTTTTGGTAATAGATTGTCGAAGTTTAGCTGAGGACATTTGAGTTTCCTGGTGCTGCAGTTTGTGTAGTTTGTGTACTGAGGCCTTGCAAAAAGGATCACACCTCTTGAACGTCTTCAGATTTTGTCTCATTAGAACCACAACTTTAATTTATTTTAGTGGGAATTTACGTGCTAGATCATCACAAGGAGTGCAGGGTTGTGAAGTGGGAGGAAAATAATGGCTAAATGTTCTGTTACAGCTGAATACAGCTGAAGTTCAGTATAACTTGCCACCATTTGTGCGTGAATGGGTGAATGATTATTCAATGTCTATTTACCATTTTCCTTTAGAAGTTGTAGTCAGTAAATAGAGTGGTTCTGTGTAATTTAGTATAATTACAGCTGCTTTTTTAAGGCCTTCGGGGTTTGATAAAGAACATTAGTGGAAAAAAACAGCATCTTGAAAACCAAAAAAAACTTACCAGACAGCCCGAGGATAAAGTTGTGGAGAAGTTGATTGCAGGATTACATTATGAAACAAAACAAAAGCTCTGAAGGGCACTATTCAGTCCATCATTTGAAGATGAAGAGAAAGGCACAACTGCAAATCTACCAAGACATGACCGTCCACCTAAGCTGAAAGGTGGAACAAGGATTTACCAGGGAGCCAGTCAATCGGATGGTGGTAACTTTGGAAGAGCTATGGACAAGGCCGTAAGAATGATGTGGCCTGCAGAGGGCACAATGTTGACATTTTATGTATGTTTGTTCTCTGTTTTAGCCACACCCATCCACCATCACGGCCACAGCTGCCTGAGACTGAGGGTCTTCGTCTGCTGCTCCACTGGTGAGACGACTCTGCCAGCACTCGCCAGTCTGCTCATGTCTGTTTTTCGTTCCACAAATAGAGAAACAAAGAGTCAGAAAGCTGCAGACAGAGAAAGAAATAAAGAAGATCTAAGAGTTGTGTCTCAGGAAGAGAGGGAGGGAGGCTCGTGCTGCCTTGACGAGGTTTTGATGATGCAGTTTTCTCTCTCAAAGCAGCTCTTTGAAAATGGCAGCCTGATGTTATTCCCTGTCTGTTCTATTACAGTAATGCTCCATCTCATTCTGTGACTGACATGCTCTCGTGAAGATCTACAAAAGATGTAGAGAGAAGAAAAAAATACATTCAACTGTGAGATTCAGATCTCTCTGCCCTCCCCTCCGTCTGTCACTCCCCTTCCTCAGCTTTCTTCTTGACCACCCCCTCCACCTATCTCCCCGTCTCTCTTTCTTCCTCTCTGATCCCTGCTGCTCTGTATAGTGTGTGTGTTATTTTTACCCTGGTAGTCTGCGCTCTCCCCTGCAGGCCTTTGATCAGGCAGCGTGGTACAGAAAGCTCTCCCTCCCCCTCTCTTCTAACCTTGTCAGCACTAATACATCCCACTCTGAGGCCAGTGTCATTCCCCATGTACAGATCACCTTAACACACCCCATTGTCGCTGCCAATCTGTTGATGCACCTCCATTTGCATCTGTGTTGTTGTGCTAAAGCGTTTGAGGGCGTTTCATGTCTGTCTGCACATTTCTGCCGTCAATTTTTCTGATGTGTGCACATGCATTGAAGGGTTCATGACATCCTGTCATTTTTACAGCTCGCTTTCAGAAGTGTTATTGACTTCAGCTGCCCTTCGATCTCTTTTGTTGCCTGCTTTAACCCTGACAGAACAAGGCTTCAAGATGAGACAGAGGGGAGAATAATGATGAGTTAGCTAATGCAAAGCATTGCTTCTGTCTGTGCATCAACAGGAAACAAGTCACAGGATCGGCTCATTTTTCAGAGACCAAAATCATTGGTGTTGTTAAGCAAATGGCCTAAACAAGACAATAATTTCAATGCTGCTGTTCAGGTTTGATTTTCACAGCTAAAAAATATAAAATCTATTTATTATCTTTTTTTCCTCAGTTCAATACCAGAGTTGCTGTGGTGTCTTGTAGTCCTAAATCTATGCAGATTTTCCATATTACATCTTAAATAGTTAGTTATGTCTTAAATTTGTGTGTCTGCTAAAATTACTGCGTCATCTTTCTTTTTCTCTGCTTCTGAAACTGGCTTTTGAGTGTTCAAGAAAAGAAACTCAAATGTTCTGGGTACATAATTCAGCTTTTTTGTTGTGGCATAGTTGACGTTTTACAATGTTGATATGTTGACTGAACCCCATCAGAAGGAGCAATTACGAGGTTCACCATATAAGCAGAAAATGGTCTTAAAACACTACCAATGTTTTAAAACATAATCGTATTTGACAAAGCTTTATTTACTTTGCTTACAATATTTAGCAGGTGAAATATTATTCAGTATTTATTAAGGGAAGCTTAAAGTTTACATGTAGCGCAGGTCTTAAATTAAAGTTTTAATTAATTCTTTGAAAGGACGTCCGGTGTTTGGAGAATTTGTTGTAGGTTTGCTGCTGTGTTTTGAACATTGTGGTTTTTATGACCTAGTTGCAGTCAGACTTCAGCTGCTGGACAGATGTCCTCACATTTGATGGTCGTATTCAGAAGAGTTCACAAACGTTTTCTTTTTAGAGAAAAGAGCCTTTCTTCAACTACTCTAAACTATTAACACCTGCTAAAGGGGGTATTATGTATGTATTTTCCAGGCATATGATGCAGTTTTATACCACAATTAAGTAACTATCTGACCTCCAGTTGTTATGAAAATGCTGCACATATCAAAAACAACTTGAAATAAATCTGACACCTTGAAATTGGGCTCCGTCTCTTTAAGAACCTCCTACTCTTTCTGACACTCAGTTTCAATGTTTCTCCTTGCTGCCACTGATGCTGTTTACAACCGTTCTTTGGAGCTTTGTAGTTCATATAAATGAATTACTGTGCAGTTCCACCTGTGTTTGCTGGTTGCTGCTACCGCTAGTCTGGAGGAGCTCAGTGGGGAAGGTCTTCACCTTCAGAGGTTTTCTTAGCTGAGAAACAGCTCAGCATACATTTAAGCTTGGTTAGGTCTGAGCCAAGTTGCGGTAATTTGCATTTCCATCATCTTTGTGGATTAAAGGCTTTCCATCATTTCCAGTCAGCACTGCTTCTGCTCAGTTTTCCTTAGTGTACCCCAATGCCTTGGTCACAGCTTTATTATCATAAACTTCCTTCCTTTATTTTTAGTTTCTAGTCAGAATTATAGACATTGCTGCGCAAAGTAGAGCATACTGCTGCTATTTTTGAATAGTTGTACTGCTGCTCACTGTTAATCCATTCATGCCTACATAAGCAAACCCACATGTCATCCATTCGAAAAGCAAACTGGATTTAATTCCAAGTCTAGACAAACAGTCAAAGTAATGATTTTTGTCCTGCACTGCCTAAATAAATTCTTTAAATCCTCCAGGCGCAGTCTGGATTTACCGTCCACAATTTCTTAACTGTTTCTCCAATCCACTTTAACTCCACCAAGCTGACCGATTAATGTACACAGATTGATCATGCTGCAAATCTCACTTTTCTCTTTCTGTGTGTGTGTGTCTCTCCCATAATTGTTTTCTCCTCTGTTTTTCTTTTCCCTTTTCTCTCCATCTGTCTGTCTCTGTTGTGTTCCTCAGCCTCTCAGGCAGATGACGACTCCAGTCAAACTTCTCCCGACTACACAGTCAGGCCGAACATCAAAATACACAACATTGGTAAGTGACTAGTCGACACAAAAACGGGGAAGAATCCATACTGGCAGGTTGATATCCATCTCAATTTGTGGAAAAATGTTGAGTTGTTTATTTTCATATTTGTGATTTGCTGAAAACAGTTTTTTTTTATATAACTGCAAGAGCTTAGAGCTGTACTGCAACTCCTTACTCATCTTTTCCAACACTGCTTCCATAAAACCTCTAAAATAATTGAAATCAGATTCCTGCAGGTATTTAAAATACTTGAAAAGGCTCCTATTATGTAATGGTGTTTTTTAAAAAAAAAATGCTTTAATTTTGATAAAAGTGGTAGAACAACTTTCTGAATTTGATTTTTGGGCTATTTAGGCCTTTTGATTTGCACACATTTTAATTAGATGCTTCTGATATGGATGATTGGCTCTCCACTCAGGGCACCATTCTGCCAGGGGGCACCTGAGCACTAACTGAGTTTTATGTTGCTCATGTCCAGTCAGTCGAGTACGTGGCGCTCATTTGAGACTGGACACAGAGCAGTGAAGACGTCTACAAGACAAACCAACAAAAATGAAAGATTTTTACACCAAATGAAGGAAATTATTAGCATCCTCTTTGTGAAACAGTCATGTCTTCAGTCAGAAGACATGACTGTTGTATTACAGACTGCTGCAGGAGATCCTGTCTGCCCACAGCCATCATCTACAATAACTCTTTAATTAAATAAGCTACAATAACATTTAATTTCCCCTTGGGATCAATAACGTATTTTTTAATTAGATTTTAAATTACTGATTTATATTGTAAACACTAAAAAATTCAAAAGCAATATCTTATTCATGATTTTTTTTATAACATTAGGATTTGCCTCTGAATTACAGCACTATTTTACATTTTTTTAAATTATCTGAAAAGTTTTTGGTAATCTTTTTCTAAAAACCTAAAATACTTCTGCTGTTCAGACTTTAGTTGGATCATTCTGGAGTGAGCCGGGATTCACACACTTTTTTATGTTTTTGTTTTACTTTGCAGATTGAGATAAATGTAATGAACCAGAATGCCAAGATAAGTTCACCCTAAACTGAAATATTCTACCAGACTATGTTTAGCCATCTTTTTTGCACTGTAGATTTATTGACCAAGTTCAGGTATAGTGGTGCAGACGTTATCATAGAGTGTTGTGGAAAAATTAGAGGATCATGTAGGATATTTCAGTAGCATGACTAATATCATAGAATGTAACTGTATTTTGTTTTTCATTAGCTGTGAGTATTATTATGTGTCTAATTGTATTTATTAATCAAAATGTTTTCTGAGAAACTTTGGCTTTGGAAACTTAGATTAAGTTTTTACATTCATTATTTGGGGTAAACAGCCATTTATTGAGTCAAGGTCACATAGCAGCATACAGTAAGTCTGGAGTTATAACCAGCAATCATTTCTATTGGTAATGTTAACATAATAATTACAATAAATGAGGGGGTGGACTGAGCCAAACCTCTGAAACAGAATTAGCCTCATTGCTTGACCTTATTACGCTGTTCATTTATCATTGTCATTGTAAGATTAATTATTTCCTCCATCAGCTGCATTAATCCAGTCAGAATGCGACACAAAATTTCATGACCTCACATTATCTTACATGAGAATGAGCCTAATGAGCAGCACAGTGAGGCATACAGAACAATTACTTAGGGACTCTATGAAAGAAAATCTTTGCACGGTGATGCAAATGCCTCCAAAAAACCATTAAAATAAGTCGGGATAAGTTCATTGTTTGAATCCTAGAGGCCCAAAAGCATTAAGATCGACTGAGGTTATTCCAGAAAACTGTTTCAGCTGCTTTTTCTTCCTACATACAAAAATCCACAAAGAAAATTGAGGTCTTACAAGTAAACTAAAGGTTGGTGTTTACCTTAGGAGAGCAAATGTCAGAGAAAGAGTCAGTTGTTCAGTCGAACGGTAACGTAAACCCTGTATTTTCCTTTGTCTTTTCCCATCACCACCTCAAACAAAAACCTTTTGCTGGGAATCATTTACTATGCTTTTTTCTGGTCACTGTGGCAGTCTGTGACAAGGTCTGAGAGAATGTGACCCGCCTGAGATGGAAACCATGACCAACAGAGACCAAATAAAAAAAAAAGAGAGAAAGAAAAGCTTGAGCTGAGACAATATGAGAATTCACAGTTAAAGGGAGAAGAGGAAGTCAGTGAGATAAAAGATGACAGAGAGAAATGCAGCAGTAAAGTAAAACGGACAGACGAGGAACAAAAAAAAAACTGATAAGGGAGGTGAAGAAAAAAAGAGTGTGGAGGGAAGGAACGTAGTAAAAGAGAAATTCAGTGGTGGACGACTTGCTCAGTGGTAACTCCGGCTCCAGCTTGCGTAGAATTTAATATAAAAA
The DNA here is from genome assembly GCF_002775205.1 of Xiphophorus maculatus. Lineage (NCBI taxonomy): Eukaryota > Metazoa > Chordata > Actinopteri > Cyprinodontiformes > Poeciliidae > Xiphophorus > Xiphophorus maculatus. Next base: position 3,878,466 of record NC_036455.1, read on the forward strand.
AAAGCACACACACACACACTCGCTGGCAGGAAATTATAAAATATGACAGCCTCCAGTGCTGTGATGCATTCTTTTGAATACATTTGGAGGAGGATGCACATTGATGCACATGCACAGACTCTCACTCACAGGAACGCGCTTTACAACACAGCCCCCAGTGGCTCCACTGACCGCTGGACTCCCACTCTGATTCAGCCTCAGGTCCAGACCAGCCCACAGACTGGCTCAGCGTTTCTCCATCGCATATGTTTGCCCTTCTGCCATCTTTTTTTTTCTTTTTAAATTATTATCTAACCTTCTGCGTCACATTTTCCTTATTTAACTCTGTGTTTTAAGGATAACACTGCTCTGTTACCAGGGTACAATTTCTGCGTTCTGCTTGTATGACTTATTTTTAGCAAATTATGCTAAACTAACTGGAGGAGTTTCAAACATCACTCCAAATGAAGAAGACTCGGGATGTAGTGGAGTATATGGTGGTTACATTTTAACACTGGTAACATATGAGAAATTTAGAAGTTTTAGTTGGCTTCTTTGCAGATTTTTACATGCAGGAAATCATGTGAAAACAAACAAAAACCAGTTAAATGCATTCGCTGTAGAGAAATTTCACAGTCAGCCCAACTAACCTGGGCGCGAAAAGTAAGGGAGAACAATTAAATACTACTCAGACAGTCCGCTGTAAACATTCATCACACTTAATCAGTCGTTTCTCTAGAAACTAGGGCCATTTGCAGTCTGCATGAGAGCAGCACTTACAAATCACTTTCAGGAACAAGGCCACTATTTGTTTGCAGTCTGTCATCTGGTCTAATTTGCTTGCTGTTGCCCTATTAAAAAAGAATTTCCACATCTCTGCAATTAATGTTGCTTGGTCCAGTGCACAACGCAACCCGCAGAAATGATTGATGAACTATGAAATAGTTGGATTTGCTATTTTACTCTCTGCAACTCAGTTCTTTTGGCTTGTTTATGACACCATTTGTGAATAGCAGCAGTGTGTTATTGCTGACCAGCTTACAGACGAGATTGTTGATTTAATTATATACAGTGATCCTCTTACAGTTTAATCTATTATCACATTGGAATTAGACCCAAGCAAAGTTTTATATCAGATAAAGACAGCCTGCGTGAAAAATGTTTTAAATTTGTGATGTAGTTTATTAAGGGAAAACCAATCTACTAAATGTGTTACATTTTGGAAGGGAAACATTCAGCTCTGGAAAAAAATGAAGAGTATACTGCAGTGAACCAAATTGAAAACCTCCTGGTTATTCCACCAAATATTGATCTCTGAACTCTTCCTGAGTTAAAACATTCGTTTTGTTGTTTCTAAATGAATATGAACTTGTTTCCTTTGCATTATTTGAGGTCTAGAAGCACTGCATCTTTTTTGTAATTTTGACCATTTCTCATTTTCTGCAAAATAAATACTAAATTTTTACTTGGAATTTCAGAGACGTATTGTCAGTAGTTCATAAAATAAAATAACAATGTTAATTTTTCTCAACCATAGACCTATAAAAAATAAAATTAGAGAAACTGATCATTTGAAGTAGTTCAGTTTTATTTGCCAACCTCAGGCCTAATTTATCACATTTAGTACCATTAAATCACCTAAGTAGTATCTGTATAACAACATGAAGTAGCTACTCAGGTTATCTTTGATATTAAATTATGTTTGAGGATCATTTAAGTGTGACAAAACAAGCAAAGAAGAAGTAGCACTTTCACAGCTCTTGTTTTTGTTTTCCTAAAGCATCTTGTCTCTTCATATAGCCATTCATCTGCTACAAACTTTCTGCAAGCAACAAGTGGCTTGTGATTTGATAAAAATTAGCAATTTAGCCCTGTTAACCTACTAATGTGCAGAATTTCTCAAAAAGTGTAAAAAAAAAAGGATTGAATCTGTCTTTATCTCTAAACTCTGTGAACCCTGCAAACAGAGCAGCTGTAGCGGTGGCGCTCCGCCTCTGCTGTTGTAACAGCCAAATAATAGACATGTGGTCCCTGAGCTGAATAAACCAAGTGTCTAAGTGTCACAGGTTGCAATAACAATAAAATAAATAGTGCAGTGCGGTCTGACCAAAAACTCAGTCATTCTGAAAGCCTGTTTAAAATCAACAGCTTAATCAAAGTCATTCTGAAATGAGACAATAAGCTTTTGGCTGAACTTACTGAATGTGGGCGTTATTTTAAAAAAAAACAAAAATCTGGAATAACTGAAAGTAGTTAACTCTCAGAGATACTGTGTATTTTATTCCCATCCAGATGTAGATGTGCGTCTCTTCATGTTGTTTATGGCTCGCTGTATATCCACCATTACTGTAGCGTCGTTGGCAGGAAGATTTATCCACCCAGACAACCTTTCCCACCTATCGACAGTCCAGAGTTGATGTTTCTCATCTCACTGGAAACGCCTCGGGTGTTTTTTCTGTGGACACAGGAGCCGTTCTGCCAGCCTCCTGTTGTGGTGTTGGGCCTTGTAGAGGCAAAAATGCAGCCGGAAATTGATTCCTGGATCCTAAATTTGGACCGTGGAGACAGGTGCCATACTGGAGACCTTTGATAAGTTGCAGCAGCAACTTTATATTCCCACGCAGTTGTCTTCAGTTGCAAGATCTCTTGAAAAACGAGGGTTTTACTCTGCAGTGTGTCCAAGTTACTGGAGCCTGTAAACAAGCCTCCAAGAGCTAGTTTGGATGTTTTGTACGAACATGCTTTGACCTATAATAATTCATAACGTATTTGGTTGTCCTTCATTATATTTTGTCTGAAATCTGATCCCATTAGGACTGCAAAGGACTTGAATTTTTGAACACAATGAGACTCGTGTTTTTAGCGACGCTATGTACTTTTAAGTCATGATGTTGCACTGGGATTTCTCTTTTACAATACCACTACATAGTGACACTTGATTAACTAATGACTAATCATTGAAGATGTCATGACAGATACTAGACATTTCAAAATAAATTAACTAATAACACTATTACAATAACACAACATTTTATTAAACGTTTTACGCTTTTCAGCCACACAGTGACAACTAATTTGAAAGAATTTTTGCCTCCTTTGGACTTACAGGCGACGTTTTCTGTTGGACTTTGGTCTTGGGAAAGGGAGGTCAATAGAAGAAGGCTGATTTTTTTTTCTGTCAAACTATTTCTGTGTCGATTTGGCCAAATGTTTTTAGATTATTGTCTTGCAGAAAGATCCATATGGAATAAATATTTAGTTTTCTGACAGAGGTCATCAAATATTTGAACTGCCCATTATTCCAGATAAAGTACCTGATGCCATGTCAGGGTTTCCAGGATCTTTGGAAAGAGGCTCACCATACCAGACAGTAAATTTGACATGTTTTTCCTAATGTTCATCCTATTTATCACAAACCCACCTGGTATATTTTCTATTTAGAGCTCAGACTTTGTCTCATCTGAACAGAATAGAGTTCAGAAAACCTTTTATGTTGCTAGCATAGAAAAGGATCTACTTAGTTTGGTATATAGATGGATCAAATGGTTGCTATGGCAATCAGGAAACTCCAAGCTTCCATTTCTTGCTGCAGGTTTTGCAGGAGTCTTTTTAGCTGCTTTAATATTTTCTCAATTTGCAAGACAAGCCTTTCTTGGTGATGTTGACTACCATCTTTCAGTTTTAAAGAATGGCTAAGAGACGCTGGCTTCTGCATCATTTAATAAACCCCAGGAAACATGAACACAGTATTGAATAAATGTTTAGACACTGATTTACTCAAAAAGTAAAGCATAAAGAAAGAGCAAAATCATCAGATACATTTATTTTGAAGATAACATTTTGACCGGAGGGCATTGCATGTCAGGCCCTTCATCTTCTGCAGGGAAAAATTTGTTCTTCTAGTTCTACGGATCTACGTCACGCCTTCAGTGCATCCCTGATATGACCTGTAGACTTCACCCGAGGCTGTGCTGCTTTAGATTCCCTGTCCAGCTTTCACATAGCGTTCTCCTTTTGTTGCTGTAACTTCACGTAAATGTCAGTGTTGGGCGTAAAGACAGATGTACGTTGTTCTTTTGGAACAAAAGAGAAATCTACGTCAAACCCATTTATCTCAGTTTTCCAGGCCGTCTGGTGGTTGTTCTCCTTATCGTTCATCATCTTGCATGTTTTTACTTGTAGACTGACAGATGCTGAAAAACAGTTTGTTTGTTTGAACTTTTATAACATCAATGTGGCACAATGAATCATTTTGTTCTGGTTTAGATCAGCAGATATTGGATCTTTTTGTTATTTTGAGTTGATCCGATCAGCAATTTTATCCTTGCATTTTTCCAAGAATAAAAACTAGAACACTGGGTATAATACCCAGTTTTTTGTTTTTTTTTTACAATTTAAAACCTTTTCTTACATCACAGAGTATTACATAAACATCGATTGAATAATCGTACTTCACATACTGTAATCGTAATTTTCCATAACAGTCGGATTATATTAAAGGTGATGATGGGATTATAATGTAAGCTATTTGTCTGTCTGTTCAACTTGTTCTACTCTCTGAACACAGAGGATTTATCTTTGGGACAGGTATATTGATTTTATCACAGGTTGCATGTACAACATTTGATCTGACAGCGTTTGGAAGCTGTTCAACGATTTATGTTGAGATCTATGGTTACCTGGGTTGCAATTTCTGGGAATAATAATACTAGCTTTGGATTAGAGAGCAGAGCACTACATGTTAAAGCTACGGTAACCTTAATAATTCAAGTTGTGGTCTGCATAAGCAACCTTTGTTTACTATAAATACCAGCTTGTAAATAAACCCAACAAATTAAATCTGTTTTGATGCGCTTCACTAAAGCTGACATCATCTATAAGCGTACATTTGTTTTTTAAATCAAAACATACTTGCTTTCCTTCTACAGTGCAATGAAAAAAAATATTACCGTCTTATTGTTATTACTTGATTTTATTTTTTTTTTTTTAGCTTCAAGCATTGATTATTCATTTATCAAGGGGTAAAATCTATCCAAACCAACCTGGACCAATGTAAATAAGTAATTGCTCTCTAAATTGGTTACAGCAACTAGCATCATGTAATGTACAGTTCTGGAAATAATTAAGAGCCCACTGAACTGAAAACCTCCTGGTTATTCCACCAAATATTGATTTCTGAACTCTTCCTGAGTTAAAACATTAATATTGTTGTTTCTAAATGAATATAAATGTGTTTTCTTTGCATTATTTGAAGTCTGAAAGCGCTGCATTTTGTTGTTATTTTGACCATCTCTCATTTTTTGCAAATAAATACTAAATATTTGCTTGGTATTTCTGAGACATTTTGTCAGTAGTTCATAGAATAAAAAAACAATGTTCATTTTACTCAAACATATACGTATAAAAATTAAAATCAGAGAAACTGGTTATTTTGCAGTGGTCTCTTAATTTTTTCCAGAGTTTTATATCACAGTGAATTAATTTTTACCCACTCATTTTTGCTTAATTTTTTCAGTTCTGCTACATTGGATGATTTTCAATAAAAAGTTCTGTTTTAAGGTCATGCTACAGCTTCTCAATCCAATTCAAGTATTGCAGATTATCTTTGATGTAAAATGCGATCTAATCTGAAACTGTAAAATGTGACAAAAATCAAAAACATAAGTAATCATCTTAAGTAATTTTATGTTTGATAAGTGGTTTGTTTTTGTACATTGTGTTGAGTACAATAATTGGGCAACATTTACCTCAGGTTTATATAACGATGTGATGGTTTAATCAGCTCTGTCTTGTTTGTTTGCCTTATATTGTAGAGATAATGGGAAGCATTAGTTAGGAAATGAACATGATGAGCCTGTAATCCACTTTTACTGAATATTCCTAAACACGTTCCCCGAGCTCTTTCTCCATCTTTCGCCTCGAGCTAATGTTCTGTTGTGTCAAATCAATGCTAAGGCCATAGTAATTTGATTTGATTGAAATCCCTCGAGGACAAAAACATCATTAGCCTGAAAAAAGTAACACATAAAAAAGCACATCAAATACGACTTTGTTTTTTAATTTTCTCTCCCACAGGGAAAGGCCATATGTAGCTGATGATAATTGGTAGTTTGTTGATAATCGCTTCATGCCTCTTTCCCTGCACACGTGAAAGCCCAATTTGCATGCATCGCTCGGCTATTTTAAATTGATTAATTTATAAAACAGCAATATTTTGTCCGGGTTTTTTTCCCTCTGGGTTTGCTTAGTTTATTTTTTCTGTGTTTTTTGTTTTCCAGATGAATTTAACCCTGAAGTTCCCAAGCTGGAGAAGAGCGTGAGCGGCAGCAGCCCGTCACGTGACCGCCTTCTCCTCACCGTGGCAACGATGCTCGTGCTGGCCGTCCTGTTGTCCTAGCGACCGTCACGGGGAGCTTGTTGGACCGTCTTGTCCAAAGGGCTTTGTATCCCTACAAGTTTTTTTTTTTTTTTTTTGAAGATGTGATAGCTAAACGAAGCAAACAAAGAAAAGACAAAGAAAAAAGAAGCGAGGCCTTTTTGCTGTCATATTTACACCTGTATCACATGAAAACTACAATATTTCATGCAGGTGTGATGACCACATGGAGATTACAACCAATATTAAGAATCCAATTTTTATTGTGCTGCTCTCAATGGATGCAGATGAGGAATTTTTTTGTAGCATGATAGAGAACAGAAAATTTGAAGCATAACTCTCATCGGAAGGAAGGTTTTTGTGTTGGCTTTGAAGAAGATGACAACTTTAGACTCTAGAGTGGATTTTTTTTAAAGCTTTGCTGCATCAAACCAAACTTTGATGTGGTAAAAAAAAAAAAAAAAAGGCAAGATGGACTTTAGAAACTGTAACAAGGCCTTTATATGATTAGTGAGTAATCAAAACCACTGTCATTGTCCTGGACATTGTAGAATGTTTTCATACTGGTGTGTGGTAGCTGCTGGTGATAAAAGCCCAGGGAAAAGGGTGAGAATTTATAAGAATATCCAAGGGCCCTTCAGTAATCCATTTTCTCCAGACATCAAATATTCTCTGGCTTTGTGATGGGCACAGATTCAAAGCCTGCTTTTCTTCGAAGGGTACCGGGTGCCCCTCAGTATTTTGTCTGCATTTTCTGCCTTTGCACTGTAACAACCCGAGGAAAATACAGGCCCTGGACTAGTAATTTGACGGCACTTAGACGCACTAGATGTGGCATAGACGTGCGTTTTGTTCTGCCGCATTTACCTCCAGCAATGGGCTTAGAAAAGTTCCAGATGTCAAATCTTAAAAAAAAAAAAAATAGAAGAAAAAAATGGGGGGGAGTCTCCTTGCAGCAATCAGCACCGTTGTTCAGAAACGCCTCTAATTTGCAATTGTTCAGAAACTGTCAGCAGCAACTTGCCCTCTTTTCACTCCCAGATTACCTGTTTTTTTTCCCCCTCCACTTCAGGGGCTCGCAGCCAATCAGGGCTTATAGCCACTGCAGCAGTCCCAGTTACCACGGAGACGACCCCATACAGTCGTCAAAGTGCGGCAGGTGCCTGAGGAGAAATTATGCTTAGAATCTCAATCTGTAGGCATGGAAGAATAGACCCAGTATGAGCATCCGGATCATACGCCGTATTGTGAGAGCCATTTTTATGGAAACAACAAAGTTTTGCTCCAAAGTTTTTTAGGTAACGTTGTATGAAACACGGTGCTAGCATCACAAAGCTCTTAAAGTAAAAGAAGAAATATTCTAACCTAAATTATATGAAGATAGATGGTATTGTTATCTCCAGACTTATTCATATCCCTGACAGATGTAGTGCTAATCATTATTACCAACTTGTTTCCTCTGGATGGAAGTAAAACTAACATAATGAAGTGGCCCAGTCAGTTTTCTGACTTGAATCTCATAGAAAATCTTTGGACGAAACTAAAGATTAGAGTGATGGAAAGAACGCCTTCGAACCTTCATTAAGTTGGAACTCAACCCAAAGATTAATCATCAAATTACTTGTGTAAACGTGCAAAAAGCTGGCACTGACAAGTTAAGTAACTGTATTTTCTGCATCCGATCTTTATTCATATGTAAAGCTTACCAGATTACAAGAGACATTAAGCAAAACAAAACAGTCAGATAAGTCAGTCATCTATTACTCTGTGATGCTCCTGACTACGGTAGCCGTAATGTAATGTAACTAAAACATTTTTGACAGATCACCATGAGTGCCGTGTACCACATAAAATCGCTTTGAGGTCAGTAAGCTTAACCAGAATCAGTCCATACTAATTCAATAGAGGGCGCTGTTTTACTCCAGAACAATATACAAGATCCTCCGGATTAAAAGGTGCATTGTCGATTTTTAAAATAAATTTAAATGTTTTTAAGTGCGCCTTTTAGTCTGGAAAATATGGCACTAATTTTCCATTTCTTATACCGTCCTATCCTTATACGATCGTTGGGCGGGGGGGTTGCTGCCATCTCCAGTAGGAATTGTGCAAGCGGCAGGATACACCAGTCCATCACTAAGGCATGGCTGTGGTGCCATAATTAAGACTATTACACACCCAGTTGTGACTACAGTCGCAGGAGGCTATCTCTATCCCAAAGCCAACTACTGATCTGATTCTTGGTTGGTTGGTATGGTAACTGAGCGGCTACTGCCAGTAGAGAAGGAGACTTATCACTTAAGTTAACTTTGAAGAGGCTTGTGGCTAGCATACCTGATGGTCTCCTGTGTCTCATACTTTTTTTCTTTAAAGAAAACTTTATCTAGAAAAATAGTTGGTCGCTTGGTTTCTGATGCTTGCCCATCATAAATAGGATCAGTATCTGGCTTTGGAATGGATATGGTCACCTGTGATGAGGGAGTAACCACCACTGGGTGGGAAATGGTCTTAATGTTGGCACTAAAACCGCACCATACATCGCAGAGCATTGTAAGCTGTGCAAAACCTTGTCAGTATTCCACTAATAAAAAAACTAAAAAAAAAACACACACAATTTTGCAAGTTTGATCTCTATCATAAACAAAAGAACATGCAAAATCCATGCAGAAAGACCAGGATTTGAACCCGGGACCTTTTTGCTTTAAGGCAACAGTTAAATCAACTTTGCCACCATGCAGCCTACTACTACTGCTCCTGCTACAACTATAAACCATTGTTAAAATTGTTAACCTTCTTTTTTCCGATGGTATTTTGACAAATGGGTTATGAGCTCCAAGTCTTTACGTTTGGAAAGCCTCCTTCCCATAACTAATCTTTAGCTTCCTAGACTGACTCTATCAGATTCCACTTCATTAACATTATTTCTAGAAAATAAAAATGCAAAAATGATTTAATTGTAAACTTTAGTGTTTCATTCAGAACTCAAGCTTTTGTTGCTTTCCAAGGAGAACTCCCAATATGGCGGATGCGGTAATGGATCATCTCTGTGGGGCATCGAGGCCAATGCAGCGTCTATTCTTCAGTGTCTGGAGCTAATTGTGGCACCATCTTGATAAAAAAATATAAAAAAATAAATAAAATGCGTGAATGTGAAACTTATGAGAAGTTCTTTTATACTGCGTAGGCAAACCTTAAATCGAGTTACAATGTTGTGCGTTTTTATTTCTTTACTTTTAAAATGCTCTTATTTTGACATTAAAGTGTATTTATCTACATAATTTATTAATGTGCATTCTTAGGCCTTTGCCTAAGAATGCACGATAAGCTATTGTACCATTTTTTAGCATTTTTCTCAAAACTATTGGATTTGTACTGCAGTATTTTGCTTGTTTAGACAAATAGATGTATTTCAGCCGGTCACAGACAGTTATTAGTTAATGATTCAGTGCAAGCATACACTCGGTTAGCTGAGTCTTGTGTAAAAAGATGCAGCTGATAATATTGCTGAGAAGCATGTCATAAACCAACTGGGAATGCACAGACAGAACTGGTGTCGTTTGAGCCTGCACTGTAATGTAAATTTATAAATAGATGCAGGGTTCCAGAATGTGTATGAATGTTTTAGCGGGTGTGTGTGTGTGTGTTTTTTTGTTTTTTTTTTTTGTATGTCTGCGTGCGTGGTAGGGAAAGAGAGGATGTATGTAGGTGGAACGTGTTTGTCCGCGCTTTTAAAGTACGTGGCATTTAGAAAATTTCGTACCCGTTAGCGGAGTCATTTGTAGGATCTGAATATGCAAGCGTGTATGAGAGAGAATGCGCTTTTCAGTCCTGTTAGTTTATGTTTAAAGGGCGGGAGGGAGGGAATTGGCTCGAGATGCCGGCAAAAGCATTTACTTTTACTGAAGAAAACCACAAGATGTGTTTATGTTTGACAAGAATGAATAAACTGTAAATTAAACCAAGAATGATCAAAATGATGCCAATTAAAATCTTTTTGCAAACTTGTTTTAGAGGTTTTATTTTTCTGCCTGCATCAAACTATCTTGTCTCTGTACAAACATTACCTGAAAGTGAAGTTAGCAACTCTAGAATAGAATAGAATAGAATAGAATACACTCTAGAAAGTTCATTTGGCCTGTAGTTCTTTTTATGGACTTATTTACATAAATCTTGCTTAATTCTTTTGATTTGGTGATGACAACTTACCTTTTGTGCGCAATTAACTTAAAAGTTACAAATCTTTAACTTAAAGGAACTTTTTACTTTGACTTTAATTGAAACAATTAAGGTCAATGCTGCGCTAGTATCCTACATTTGACGAACTACATTTAATTACATTATCACTCACATTGTACTTAAAATACAACTGGAATTTAAATATATGTTTTAACATGTTATTTTAGTTTTTCAAAGATCCTGTACACTGAAAAAAGAAATATTTGAACCAACTTAATTGAATTGCTTCAATTGGTAACAAATATTTCAATTAAGTTGGTTCAACTGAATTCATCAAGTGTGATTAAAATTACAAATGTAAGTCAGTCTCACTCAAATCATTTAGTTTACTTCAAATAAAGAAGGAAACTAATAAAGGATTTTTTCACCAGGATTTTAGATGGCCTTTATTTGAGAGTAGTGAGAGAAGTGCAGCAAAGGTCATCAGGCCGGGAATCAGGGAATAAGGTCTCCTTATGTGGGTTGTGCTCTGTCCCTGCACCACCAGGGAACCCTGGTTAGTATAGGATCGGTGCCTGGTGAAGTTTGCTTCATGACATCGCGGCATTGAACTTAGTTGTTTCAAGTAAAGTCAAAGTAAAATGGGTGACTTTTAAGTTAATCCAAAACAAAAAAGATTAAGATTAAAGTGAAGTGAATGTAAATAATCCACAACATGAACTATAGCCCAGATACACTTTTTAGAGTGCAGCTGAAATACAACTATTTAAAAACAAGAAGTTAGATTTTCCCATGGTTCTGATCTCAGATCTGTTTCTTTTTCTCATAAACTCTCTGTTTTTAGACACACCAAGGTAAAAACACTTATGTTGGGCATGAATGATCAGCTTTTTCTGCTGGTCCGTCTTTAGAGGCTCTCACTTCAGTTTAACGAACAGCCTGCCATGAAACATAATCACAGCATGGAGTGGAGGCAGAACCAGCGCTCCACATTTCTCCACTCTGTCACTCTGAAAGAGGAAAAAGAAGAAGAAGAAAAAAAACACCTGCAAGCCATTCATGTCTCTGCAGATTTGCCACTCCACATCGCTCTCCTTTCTCCCCCTCGCCCCTGTCGGCTTCTTTCTGATCTTCTACACACCACAGAAAGGAGGTGACGAAGTGAGGGACATGTCTCAGATGCACTAATGTCCATGTCAAAAAGGGACAAAAGGGGCCAGAGGAGATTTTTACTTTGATGTTGCACACAAGATCCAAAATCAGGAAGTGGAACAGATTCAGTGGAGTGTTTCTGCGCTTCCAATTTTTGGGTTGGTCATATATATATAGCATGCCAGTTACAATAACCTATATACAGTATGTCTGTTCATAGATTACAACTTTCTATTCACTCTGATCCTTGTTCATCTTCTCTGATAAACTGATAAGTTCAGGGGAGTTCAGCTTACAGTCCCTAAACGTTTTAAAAAGTCTGGATTTGCACGTAAATTGACAGCATGAAACAGTATAAGTGTTTTAGCTGCTGCTCCTGTGCATGAGCTGACAGCATATTGTATGGTGAAGTCTGAGAATATTGTGGATGCTATAATTTAGGAGAGTGTTTGCTTTATTTTTTGTTGGCTGCAAGGAGCTTATAGGGGCGTCATAAACAGCTTTAATTCCAGCCTGGAAAACCATACAGTTAACTTTTGCTTGAACTAAATAAGAGACCTCAGGAGGAAAGCAATCATTTCGAAGGACATATCTAACAAATGGGTGTAGAAAGTGAGTTTAAAAAACCATATTACAAATAATGGGAGTGAAACATAATCACCTTTTATCACAATTATTTACTCTGGAATCAATGAAACAGAATCTGGAGAGAAATGTTTGAATCAGGGAGGCTGAGCAAAAGTTCACTCCACACTTTTCAACTTTTTAACCAGTAAAAAAAAACAAATAGCACATATTTTCTTTTCTGTTTGCAATTATGTAATATCTGTGTTAATCTATCAGACATAATCCTAATAAATTCCATTAAATCTTCAGAAAATGTAACAAAAAATGTTTAAGGGTTAAGAGTAACGTTCCCAGGCACTGTGGTTATCTACCGAGCTTTCGATCCAGACTTACAAAGGAAGACATTCCATTAGCATGAGAAGATGACCTCTCTCCTGTTTGAAGACACATTATCATTTTCTGAATCATTTATTGTGAGATAAGCCATCTGCGGCTCAGGCAGGTCCTGCTGTTAAGGAGAAATTCCCTCGATGAGCTTCGTCGTCTGGCTCCAGCAGCAAAACAGATGCCTCCTCCTTAGAGAGCGTGTTATAACTCAGGACGTCACTGAGACAATCACTGAAAATAGCGTCACATTCAAGGACTGGTTGCAAGCTCTCGTTTCAAAGATAGGAGCCGTAAAACTGGATAGTGGCTCATTCAAGAAACAGATGTCACTGGCAAAGGACTATTTTATTCCTACTTTTTCATCTCACTCTGAGTTTTGCCTTTTCTGCACTCAGTTAATGGAAGTAAACAAATGACTCAGTCCCCTATTTGAAGCCCTCCAGTACATCAGTCAAAAATCCAATAAAAGGGCTAATCTGACTCCATTAACTGATAAGCAGAGTAAACTCAGGACATATCCTGCATCAGCTGTCACCTTCAGGTCCAACATCAACATTTTAATGGTAATCAATTCCAGGATATGGCACTTCAAATATCATATCTAACTTCCATAAGTCATTACTTGGTTATTTTGATTAAATCAATATGCTCTGTTGTCCACTTTTTGGTCCATGGATCATTTTAAAGCAGCTAAAAGCAACATCAACACACAACTGATGTGAAATATACACTCAGCCATTTTATCAGTTAGATCTGTTCAACTATTTATAAACACAAATAGCAAATCAGCAAATAGTATAACTGCAACGTCATTCCTTTAGGCCTCCAGATGAAGTCAGAAAGGTGATTTAATCGACTTAGCTCAAATGTTGGTGCCAAACAAGATAGTTTGAGTATTTTGGAAGCTGCTGATCAACTGGGATTTTACAAGCCATCATTCAGGTTTTTGAAAATGGTCCAAAAAGGGAGAAACACTCAATGAGCACACAATGAAAATACCTTGTTGATCTCAGGGGAGAATGGAGTGATTAGTGTAAGATGATAGAAAGGGAACAGGAGCTCAAATGGCCTCTTATTACATCCAAGGAAGCAGATGAAGCACAGTTTCCAGTAACAATATCAGAAAAAAGTTGCCTGGTCTGATGAGTCCAAATTTCAGCTGCAGCGTCCAGATGACCCACAGGGTAAGTTGACTGCATGATGGTGATTTTGACAGTACTGGTAGTTTGAATCCTTATACATTGAGTTTCCTTTAGCCTAGCGATTGCTTTCCTATGCAATTCGGCTTGATTCTCATCTCCATTCAATGCTCTGTGTAGTATTTCTCCCATTGAGCTTGATTTCTCTTTCAACCAGGCCGAAGAAGGAGTTGTGAACGATAATGTTGATTTTCTGCGCTGTTACTGTAAATATAAATATTGATTTAATATTAAAAGCCATCTTGTTTGGCTTGACACTTCGCAGTGGAGGACAGTTGTTTACAGCGCAGGCAGTTTCCGGTAAGCTTCATAGCGTCAAACTAGCACATTATATACCGTATATCACAGCCAAACTTTAGTGATGGGGTGGATTTTGCACACCTCAATCGATTCTTGTCACATGATATCTACTTTCTCCACTCAAAGATTGCTTATTTCTGCTCAGGGATACAGATGGTTCTGGTCTATCTAAAAAGTAATGCGCAAAATGAATCCTGGGTTTTCACACCTAAGGGAAATTCACAATCTCTTATTAATGTCCAGGTTTTTACATTGTTGGAGAAAACTAGAGTATCAAGCGGATGCATTTGTGCAAACTTCACACAGGAAAAACTCTAGCTGGGATTTGAACCAAGGACCTTCTTGCTATGAGGAGACAGTAGTAATTGATTTTCCACAGTTCTACTGTCTTTTAAAACATCCCACCAGTCATTTCAAACACCTTGCATACACCTGCACGTCCAAATTTGACAATGTTTTACAGTCCATTACAGTTTTTGTGAAGAATGTGTACAGGCAATGGTAAACAGCACCCTATGGCTACATCATAAAGTTCATTAACAGTGTAGAAGTGATACAAACACAGGCAGAGAGTAGCCATCTTTCTAATTTCCTGTCTTTGTTCCTACACACTCCTCTTCTGGTATCATTTTCCTGTGAAGCTTGTCTCTGTCCGCTCGTCTTTTCATCCTGTATTTGTGCAGATCTTGAGCGTTTCTGTCCTGTTTTTTGAAAACAGCACATTTCTCTGGATGTGTGGATTATTTTCGACTACATTTGGAGGAAACACACATTCGTGGATTCATTGTTGATCTAATCTGGTTTCAGTTTAACATGTTCTGTCTTTAAAATGTACAAGCAGTTTGTTCAGCAACACTTTGAAACAAAAATCATAATCTCCTTTTGGAAACGTGTTGGATCTGTGCAGAACTGCACCCAGTTAAACAGGCAGCTTAGCAGCTTTCCACCCATAGGTGTCAGCAAACCTTTCCTTTACTTCATCCAGATAATCTACCACACAATATGCACCAGACTTTAAAATATGTCCCCATATAAGAACATTTATAAGACAAATGATGATAAACTTGGGTTTATGTATGATGTAATCTTTGTTTTGATTAGAGTTTGTGTTTTCATTAAAGCAAATTTTCATTCGTTATGCTTTTAAAGTATAGTAGAAAGTACTATACATACACTTGAGTCGATAACCTACTGAATCAGATAAGGCAGTAAGTATTAACCAGACTTTAACTAGGCCATTCAATATCCACCCAGGGAACAATGTGAATCACAGAATATGTTACATTATGTAACCCTTCAAAGGATGAGTTTACCTAGAGTAGTGGATAAATGATTTATCTAAACCCTGCAGGATTATGTTGATTCAGGTCTGTTGATGGCATTATATGGCAGCTCTATACATAAAGCTATTTTAGTTTGCTGAACACACAAGGGGATGAGGTTGTTGACGTCTTTAGATATTGGATTAGGACCAGACCAGACAAAATGTTCTCTTTGTTGCTCGCATAACAATCCTGCTTTTAAAAACTATTAGAAAGATCCTTCGAGTACAAAATGCATCCATTTGGGAATTACTTCAGCAACATATTTCACTGTCCTTCTCAAATATTGCAGTAAGAGAAAAATCATTATTTTAAAAGTTACTAAATGATGATAGTCAAAGTCATTGCTCAAAAAAACTGCTTGTTCAAGCGCAAGCAGTTTCTTTATGGCTGCTGATTTTGGGGTTTTACCGATCCATTTGAACTTTTTTTTTTTTCAAGCTGACAGTTTAATGATTTTAAAAAATGAGAACATTTTCTGTGCAAGTTTGAATTTTTTGTAGATTTATTTTATCTTCACCTAAAATCAGAATTATATATGCTGCTACTTTGACTCATAATTGGTCATTATGCTCCTTTGTAGTTTGCACTTTTACCACATATTTTCATCACCATTAATAAACTTTTTTCAAAATCCTGATGCTTAACCCCTCAAGATATTTGAGTTGATTGACATATGCTGGTTTCTTGGTATGGCTCTAACTTAGTTGATGCCTTTAAAAGCTCGATGTTAGCCTTATATCCAGTTCATTATTATTTATTGATTTATAAAGTGCTTTAAACATCAATATGAAAGTAAAATCATAACACAAAAGACAGAATGTTAAAAATGAATGTGTTAAGGGATATTAATAGTCAGACTCAGCTTTTTCATGTAAAGGCATGACCTGGTGTCATTTGATTCAAATACTAAGTAGAACCATTGTTATGTGAATTATCACCATGCCATCATTTGCCAACACGGAGAAACATGAACGCCACACCCTGTGAATTGCCAGGTATTGACGATATTCATGAGCGCTAACAAGCCCGGAAATCTTTTTTTTCATCCTGTTAAAGTATTTTCAGATTGTTTTTTATCGGGGCGAGTTAGAGAAATCTATGCAATCAGTTCCCTGCAAGATTTAAAAGCATAGGTATGATGAGTTTGTCCTCTGATACTGTTTGATTAAAGTAGATTTTATCTAATGCTTAACATCCATTTTGTAACACGAAACCTTTTTGAACACACTCAGCTGTTCAGGGTGAAAAACACAGATGGCTATTTCCAAGTGGGATTTGTCCAACCAAATGATAAAACATGTCCAAATAATATTCAGTTTTCTTTCTCCATACTCATCCAGCCCTTACTTCTTTTCACACACCGGTTGAAGGAAAACAGACATTGTCCTTTGTGAATCTTTGAATGAAGATTTAAAAATTTGACTTACATGGCTTCAGTTCGCTTGATAGGACTGATCTGTGTCTCCTGTTTTATGCGGCTGGAACCGCGTCAAATCTCCGCAACATTCTGGATTTGATCTGACATTCCTCCAGCTTCGGGTCAACCCGTGTCAACTTTCCTCCTCCGCATACGGAAACTAACCCTGGTAGAGTAGTTGATGTGAGGAAAGGTGATGAGATGTTTTGGGATCCAAAATGGCATCATTTAATACCCTTGGAAAAATGGTGTCAGCTGTGGCAACAAAGACACGGGCAGAATAAGGGAAGATGATGTGACGGTCCATCTTTTACGTCAGAAAGCTATCAGCGCAGTTTAACAGCTAGATGTGTCAGTGTTCACTTCAATATATTCAACAGTTGCTGATCTGACTCATGCAGCTCTCAGGGTGAGACGTGCATGCAGGGCTTGGAGGTCACTGTTTCCAGTGGATTCTTCTGATAGGCCATGAAAATGTGAAATATCTTAAAGAAAGACCCATGTAGGCTCACTGAGATATGTAACTTTTTTATGTAAAGTGTTAGCTTCTTTATCTTAGCTTCCATGCAACACCCCACTAATTTATGGCGTTTAGAAACAGACTTTCCTTGCACATGGGAGGAAAATGTGAACATGCATCTTAATTAGAACAACGTCAAGCTTCCTAAAGAGCTTTGCTTTCCCGCACATTAATTTAATGTGCAATTAATTCCGATCTTCCTCATGTCAGATGATAACTGTGACAAGAAGAGAGAAATGGGACCAAACAGACCACACTGCTGTCTGCAGTGACATCTGCAAGTCTGTTGGCTGGCTGCGTGTGATCTGAGTTGGTTTAAATACTCTGGGCTAGACGAAACGTGACGATGCAAAAGTTCTCACTCTTTAAGATAAAATTGAACGTATTTTCATCAAGTTGTAATAGATTCATTTCCTTAAATTTCTGTCTTAATTTTTTTCTTTTGCACAAGTGCAAACTCTTCACCCTCTCCATCCAGATGGAGAAATATTTTCCGTATTCTCAAGTCCAAGATTTGACAGGTCAGAACTACTACAATAGTAGTTCTTACTATAGCTAAAAGCTATAATGGCGCTCCAATAGGGTTGGAATTAGAGTTGAAATTTTCACGGAAATGATAATGCAAAAACGGATTCTTCATAGGATCAAGAAAATTATTCTGACCCTCGTCTTCATGGGACTTTCTTGGGAAGACAGAGCATCTTCAGTCAGAGGCTTCTTCTGGTTCAGTGCAGTACAGACTGTTGCAGAAACCATCAGGATCTTCAAAAACTCTTGGAAGAATCTAAATGAATGAGTTACAACAACATTTAATTTCCCTTTGGAATTTATAAAATATCTAGTTTATAATTGTTGTTGTTTTTTTTTACTTTTAAACCTTTTTTATTTTTTAAATGTCAATCTAATTTATAAATTTATTTTAATTTAATTTAATTTATGCAAACTATTAAAAAATATGTATGAACATTTGACAAATATTCTGACTGATTTATTTAGTATATTATATTATATTTTATTGCATAATAAATTCTTAGGAGCTGCTTAAATTGAATGTTTTCCAGAGTTCTGTTTCTACCTATCTCATCGTTGATGTTTATTCAACTCTTTTACAAAATTCCTCTCTTCATTCTGACAGTGATCTTCTTACAATCTCTTCGTAATCCAGCTGCATTTCCTCTTGCCTATGTCATAGGCCCCCTTGTTTTAATTTTAGACATCACTTTCATTTGCATTTCCACACTGATCCCTAATCACCACCCTCCCACTTCTTCTTCCCCTTCCTCTTGGCCTCTAGATTTAGCTGTAATCTGTCATTTCTGGTCATTACATCTGCTCAGCTCTCAACAGCTGGGGACCAACACACACACGCAAACAGCCAGAGATCATGTGTGTGTGCGTGTTTGTGTTGTGTAGATGTTTGTGTTGTCACACCCTGAGCATCTGCCCACAACTTAAGTTTAAGAGGAGATGTCCCTTCCTTTGCAAAATATGATAACAATGTTGTATGAGATTCATCAACTGACAAAAGTACTAAATGGTATCCAAAATTATTATTTGAGTCATTAAAGAGTCAATATTTTCCATTATGAAGTTGTCATAAGGTATTTTTAAAAGCATAGTCTTGCGCTCTAAAAATTATAAGTAGGGTAAAATTCTTAAAGTCAAATGTCATGAAAACTATTTGACACATTTTCATTAAAGTAAACACAAACAACCCAAACCAACCTGGTCCAGTGTGGCAAAGTTTTAGTCTCTTAGCCCTTTTATGCATCAATTATGATCCTTTATGTCAGGATTTCTTTCCAAAGTGTTTTTGATTTTATTAAGGCATAAAAAAAAGGTGGGGAAAAAATGGTAAAAAAAACCCCATTTATTTTCTATATTTTCTTTTCTAGGTGATTAGTTGTAATTTTCTCCAAAAATAAAGTTGTTATTTAGAAAATACATCAGTAGTATTGGCCTTTAGGGGTTTCTTGATGTCACAATATTTTTTTTAGCTACAAGAGTCGTTTATAGTAGAAGGAGGGACTGGGTTGGTCGGCATGCTTTTTCATCTGCCTGCCATATTGGATTTAACAAACATTTTCTTGCAATTGCAGAGGATGGCCAGTAGTTGATAGTGTATTATATGATGCACTAGTGTGCACTTCAGTGGTCTGTGCGAATTTATAACATAAAAATCCACAAGAAACAAAAGAAATCGGCTTCTAGTTAGCTATACAGTAACCGCTATGCATCAAAGTGTTAAAATAATAACTAGAAATTGGCACTTTCACATCACTGTGGTTTAATTATGACTAACTCTACTTTTCAGAATTGTGTTAATTTAGCAACATTAGGGGGTTTAAAACTTTAAAGGCCTCGTTACACATGGACTTTCTGCAATGATTTGGATTATTTTCCTGATCTTTAATCCAACGGCGTTAAGTCTGAAAAGGATGACTGAATATTCAAAATTTCATCATTTCTGGATAGAGAACATAATAAATGGTTCCTAATTTTTCAGATCCTGAACACATGAAGCTGTCACACCAGATTTACCAGGATGAACATCTTCCTCAATGTTTCTCCTTTTCTTCTAAGCCCACAGAATATTTCCCCAAAAGTTGTGACAGGCCTTTGAGTTTCCTCTAGTCACCAGTGGTCTTGGTTTCTTTCTTACTGTTAAGTCATGACTCTCTCATCCACTCTAGGAGTAACGCTGGTAGGCCGGCCGCTCCTGGGAAAGTTCATCAATGTTCCATGCTCTCTTTATTTCAGGATTATGGTTCTAACTGTGGTTCACTCCAGTCCCAAAGTTTTGTCACCCTTTCCACATTAATAGCTGTCAGTGACTTGGTTTCTCATCTGCTCTTGAATTACTTCTTATAGGGGACATGGTGTGCTGCTCTGAGATCTGGCCTCCAGGTTTGTTTTAAGGAATAATTTGATTTGGTCTGGCAGTAATAGCTTTTTCCTTTTAGCAAATGAAGCCATTATTTACTAACAGTTTTTTTTTTGGTAATTACTCTGTTTAATCCTATTATCTCACCACCACAAGTATTACTTTTAATTACTTTTGACAAGAGTATTTGACCAAAAGTTTTATTATCATAATTGCATGTCTTTTTTTGAAAGGGGCACTATTATGTATAATCAGCTTTTTTGAACTTTAGATCATGTTACAATGTTATTCCCTCATCAAAAACATACCTGGAGAGTTGCCTTGATTCTTCTCAGTGTAACGCTGTTAAAAATGTTGTTAAAATGTTAATAGAGGAGTGATGCTGTAATGACTTCCTGAAGCAGAGTTTCGGAAAGAGCAGGAGTTTTTAAAGACACAGAGGCCCAAAACTTTAAATTACAATGTTAAATTACAATGTCAAATTTCTTTTGAGTCATATTTGATAAATGTAGCACTTTTCTAACAACTGAAGGCAACACATTTACTTGATTGTGCTATACAATGTCACTATATTGACTAATTGAATTTTTATTCTCTGTCACCACTTTCTTCATCTTCCATCCAAGTGACTCATTTTTAGTTTGGAAAACAGGTGAGCACACGCATGAGCACCCCCTCAAAATACAACACACTCATACAGAGTTACTGCAACTTAGCTCTTTTGTAATAATAAACTTTTCTCATCTCTGCCGTCTTTTTTGATGTATGTTTGATGTTGCTGCCCTTGGTCTGTTGTTGTTCACTGGGAGAACCCTCCAATACCCAAACTTTTATTTCCTGGCTGATGTTTAGCAACGCAGCTGCAGTATTTCCACATAATCGGGCTTTCGTCATGATGCTCTCCGCTCTGTGAAGTGCGCCACTCCCTGCAGCAGGAAAACACCTACGCAGCATGATGCTGCTTCTCCAGTACTTTACAGTTGTGTTGGTGTTTACAGGTTTACAAATTTCACCTTTTTCATTTCACCAAGACCAAACAGTTAATTTTTAGTTTTGTTAGACCTCAAAACACATCTCCAAGGGGGTGCTGTGGTGGCGCAGGGGCAAAGCACAACCCAGGTATTGAGGCCTTTAGTCCTCGTGTCGGTGGTCACAGGTTTGACTCCCAACCTGGCGACATTTGCCACATGTCTTCCCCCTCTCTCGTTACCCTCTTTCCTGTCACACTACTTTCAAATAAAGGCCACTAGAGCCAACAAAACCTTTTAAAAAAAAAACACATCTCCAGGTCTTTGTCACTCTGTGCGTTTGGAAACAGTGATCTGTTTTTTAATGTTGCTATTGAAATAATGGTTTCTTCTTTGCTCTTTTGGCCAGAACTAATTCTGCCACAACATTTTTGGACATGAGCGTCAAAAGTTAGAGGAACGCTCATAGAAACCAATGCTATGAAATCTATGTAATTTTTTATGCTGCAATGCAGACGCTCTATCTGCACTGGTGAATATTCACTCCCTGTAATACGCTGGATAATTTCAGTGGGTGACGCATGGGAGTTTTATTAATTTAGTTATTAATTATTTGGCCATTCGGAAGCATTTATACTCTGTTTACCAAGGACTGAACTTTGATCCTGAAGAGGCCAGTTGATGATTTAGTATTAAAACAGGAACAACAGATGAAAAATGTGGCTAATTTTTACGCATTTGCAGAAATGTTTATTTTTGTGCATTGTCCATGTCAAATAAATTAATACATTTTAAAGGGAAGACAAAACAAGATGGAGATGTCACGGAAGAGGTAATATAAGCTGCATATTGTAGATTTTAAACCCTTCAACTAAATACATCCAGAATAAGTTAATCAAAAACAACAAACATCATAATTTTTCCTCTTATGTTAAGCAAATTGTGCTTTAGTTTTTTTCTATTTTTTATTGAGAGCAATGTAAAACAGATTTTTAGATACACCAACATGTGTAGCAAGATAGCCCAATGAGCATTACATCTAAGTGACATTTAAATACATGCAGCTTGGCTACAATTAGTAAATATGTTTCATTTGAAAGTTTTCTTCACATGTTTTTTTCAGATCAATCCTGTTTCTGCTTGAGACAAGAATCTGGTTATGAACTCTACACCCCAGTTATTAACTGTGCATTTCTACATGTGCAGATTGCAGGAGACTTAATGAATTCTCTTTTAAACAAAATCAACTTTATTCCTTCTCTACTTCACAGACCTTTCAACCCAGACACATCTCTGTTAGGAACAACTCATACACAGATGCTGCTGCTGCACAAGAGTGTAAAGTCCTGGTATGAAATTAGAAACAGTTGACATTTTTATTTTATGAAAACACACTGAATGTTGCATCTGGTGTCTTTCTGGCATGTTACTTATTCAGGCCCAATGTTTAGCAAATGTTTAGATTAAAATGCACAATGTTTCCATCTGCTTTTACAGTATAAAAATGTAGTTTCATAATTTTATAATGGACATGAAGATACTTTTTTGCCCACTTTTGTATTATTACTGCAGTGCAACAGCTCAAAATTAATCAGATTCAGTCATATAAAATGTGGTTTTCCTCTCTCTAAGTTCAGGCTTGTGTTTT
This sequence comes from Xiphophorus maculatus, assembly GCF_002775205.1. Lineage (NCBI taxonomy): Eukaryota > Metazoa > Chordata > Actinopteri > Cyprinodontiformes > Poeciliidae > Xiphophorus > Xiphophorus maculatus. The sequence continues at coordinate 3,901,361 of NC_036455.1, forward strand.
TTGGTATTTTTGCTATTTTTTTGAAACTTACAAACTTTTAGCTATATGTCTAAGCTTGAACCAACAAAGCAGACCTGTTGCACTTTAATTCACATTAATGCAATTTCTCTCAGATTTTATGTTCTTAGCTATTTTTCATCTATTATCCCTATTTGTCTGCCTCTTTGATCCTATACCGATTCAATATATTTGTATTTTTGTTATGTCTGTATTGTGGTTGGTCTGCTGTCTGTCCTGTTTTAACACTATATGTCTTTATGAGAGCTGCGTTGTGGGGCGACATGAATTTCCCCTGGCAGGGTAATAAAGTTTGCCTTGACCTCAAACTATTATTAGACAAGGATGTTTTTCTTGGTCTAAACTTTCACGAGTCACATAGGTCAAAATCACGACTATGAGTTTGGAATAAGGCCTACCTTAAATTCTACGTTAAATTCAAGCTCGCTGCAGAGAAATGGTGTGACAGCGGCTTGGGTTAAAAAATATTCACTCAGCTCCACATGTGAAGAAACTGAATGAGGTCATGCAGCTGAATTTGGTTTAATGACACATTGTTTGAGAGTTTTCTTTCAATAAATGGATATTATTAAAGGTTTAAGGTCACCAAGCCTTCACAGTACAAGTTGTGCTTTGTTGTAAGCTTCTGTCAAATCCACTTCTGTCAAATGGCTCCTTCAGATATTGCAAAGTGTCCTGACTCACTTGTTTTGGGCACATTACCCCCAAAAAATCTCCACGGCAAGCTAAACTCCAAAAAATGGTTTTCATTTCCTTCCAAGTCAGTGAAACATCCCGAGTCATTATTTTATATCACAAGGTGAAACACAGCCATAAAGATGATAAGTTCAAGAAAATATTTAGAGTCTCACAGACAAATTTGTTTATAGGTTGTCATCATGATTCAGCAGCTGCTGTGTACTGGTTTTCAGCGAGCTGCTTTGTTTTATTCTGCTGCATAAATAATCTTTGAAGGCTGAAGCCAAATGTCTGCTCGGGAACAAAAAAAAAAAAAAAAAAGAGTTGCGAGCGCCACATTAATCCAACATGTTGCAACGCATTAACAGTCGCGATGATGGACGGGATGTAAACCAACCAAATCTAGGGAATACAGCGGCATTTTAAATATAGATTTTTTAAAATTATTTATCAAGACTAGCCAATCAGCATCACATTTGGGCGGTTCTAGCTATTCCTCTGATTTTAAACTGGCAACATCTGTATAGTGTTTTTCATATTTACAGACCGTTGCTTGGCCTTGTTATGAGCACATGTTATTCCCCAGCTGGCAGCTCACATTTACGGTAAACCAAACATGACGTGAACACAGCATGACGCCTGGTTGGGAGTCAGCAGAGGTCCAGCCTTTAACAAGCAACACCTGTGCCTAATCAAGCCCCTGCCTTTATATCTCAGAGGTTCAGTAAAAAAAAGAAAGAAAGAAAGAAAGGCTCCTACTTTATGGCCCACATGCAACACTGTGGTACATGTGTTATATTTCAGCTGGTAAAACCCAACTAGAGTCTGCCACGGGGAACAAGGAGGCTCATATTTAAAATATTATCCTATAAAATCAGTGCAGACATTTACTGCTCCTTCTCTAATCTCACATGTAGGAAATATCGCTGTGCATAATCGGTCTGCTTTAAACGACACAAAGGGGAATTATTCATCTGGATTAAAAAGCTATCCATAAATTGAAGACTTTTTCCCTTCAGAAATGCATTTCTGGGCACTAATTCATGAAGAACTATCAGATGTGCCACTTAGAGAGATCAGAGGTCAGTTTTTTTGTCACAGGACAGACTGACCAGTGTGTTCAAACCTGACTATACTTTGCATTTTAACAAGGTTGTCACTTAGATTAGCGTCACATCAGACACAGCATGTCTTTTGGCAAGCTGGCATAGATTCTGATGGCATAAAATAACTTCACTGAATTAAAGCTAAAACCTAAAACAAATGTCTAACTTATGGAAGAATTACTTTAATCTCAGAATCCTGAGATTAAAGTAAGAATGTTTTTTTTTCTGCTGGCCCTTATCCTCTTCTGTACTAACCTAGTCTAACTGCATCTAGTTTATTTTTACTTTTTTAATGTAATCTCTACCAGTTAGAGCAAAAAATAAATATATATATGAGAACATGCTAAAATTAGTAGTACCATAGTTTATAAGTAAATGTGCAGAATATTTCACATTTTTGCTGCTCTGCGTTTTGTACCATATTCCTGGTGGTGGGTTAGTGTTCACCAAAACCTTTTTTCTTTAGTAAACATTTTTCAGTTTTGTCTAATGATCAAATCAAGTGACTAAATCTATAAAATGTGCCACAGTCTTCTTCTTAATATTAGTGGCAGAGTTTGGGCATTTTAGGACAGGCGTGGTGTGAAACTTTAACTGTTACATAATTGAGCCCAATCTTCTCAGTCGGAGTTTATTTCCATGGTGTAATGGTTGAGGTTTCTTAAGGAGGATCATCCATCACATAAGGCTCTAAAGATAAAACTTTGTTTCCGTGCCCCGTAGCTCCTTCTATGTTATTTTGTGCCATCCCACTACATTCACTTGAACCAGGGGAACTCCTCTGGTGGATGGGACTGTTTTATGTTAGAGTAGCGCCTCCTCCAACACCAAATCCCAGCATTCACTTATTCGTATAACTTCCTTTGTGTCATTTGTGTCTCTCAGATTTTGCTCCAGTTTCCACAAAGCATGCTTCAGAGACAACACATTAAATGTTAAGCTGGGGTTTTTTAAACCGTAAAAATGCTAGTAAATCAATATCAATACATGTTTCTTTACAACACAAGCATTCAGAGATGATAAAATCAAGATTAGAACCAGGAAATACATTATATAATTACAGTCTATTGTGCCAAGATGTTGCCCAGATGTGGGTGGAGGTTTTTTTTTGTTTTTTTTTAATCAGTCTGTTTTTGTTCTTTTTTGCTCTTGCAAGTACTGGCTGTTTAATCAACACATTCAATCAAAACGAACAGAACAACCTGTATTTTCTATGTGATAGGATAACATGCACAGATAAAAGAAAAGAAAGAAATACCAGCGAAAACCATCAATTATGTAAACTTTGACCTTCAAATGACTTTCGCTTCAACAAAAGAAAAAAGCAGTTTACTCCTAAACATATTAGGAATATAGGAATTCTGGGAATGGTTCCACTCATCATCAGTATCAGCAGGAATAAGCCAATATGGTTTTGACACGTTTAGGATACTTTGCAGATTCTTACTTTGAAACTTTATGTGCACTCAATAAGACTTGATGGCATGATTGTATATTAATTGTAACCTTAAACCTACAGGACTTCCCATGTGCTAAATGTTATCGTTTTATTCACCAACAGAACTATATCATCTGCAAAACTCAAAATGACACCCTGAGGTTATGAAAAGAAACACTTTTCTCTCAACACCTTGATATCTTCTCTGTAAGCAGAACTAACAGGATTGTGGACAAAAGGCAACTGAGACGGAATCTAAACCCACACAGAACCTGGTCAGAAACCTTTTCCAGCCCAATAAAACTTCTATGGACTGGACAATGAATATATCATGCGTCTTTGCAATTGCAGAGATCTGATCTGCTCTTTCACAACCAGGATGAAGCCTCTCCTCTGGTCATGATCGAAATAAGCGACTGCATTGAGCTCTTGGGTTATCCCTCCTGAGTATCAGGAGATACGCTGAAGAGCTTCGTCATCTGGGTGATCTTAGAGTGAATCTGCTGCTGTTGTTGCTGTTCAGCATGAGAAGAAGTCAGCTGAGGTGGATCTGACATCTCAAGAGGATGCCTCCATGATTCCTTCCTTTGGAGGTTCTCCCACTGGAGAGAATATATATATATATATATATAGACATATATATATATATATATATCCCTTCTGTCCCTTGGTTTCCCCAGAATTTGCAAGACAATCTCTTGCTCTTTTCCATCCTGGACCTGATTGGTCGGATTTGAACTAAATTATATTCTCTGCGATATTAAAACTGGACTTGTTGGTTCTATAAAGTGATTTAAAATTACATTGGTTGTTACCTTAGCTCTAAAGTATAAGTCAGGGTTCTGCAACTCCAGTCCTCAAGTACCACCATCCTGCAGCGTTTGGATGAATCCCTGCTCAATCACACCTGAATCGAATAAAATGTGAATGACCAGAGTTTTGTAAAAACCTGCTCACATGCAAATGAGATAATTCAACCTTTTGATTCAAGTGTGTTGGAGCAGGAAAGCATCCAAAAGTTTCAGAACAGAGGCACTTATGGGATGGAGTTGCAGACCCCTGGTATAAATAAACAGACCTGGAATAAAATTGTCAAAAAATAGAACTAGCACATGTTGCGTATTTGTTTATTTTTAATGTGATTTAAATAAAAGACTACCATCCCAGTTAATTTCCCCTGAAATGACCCAGAAAGCAACCTCGCCCCTGCTGTGACGCTGAGGTCCTATATTGGGCACTGGAGGTTGTTCTGACACTGATGACTTCCAGACACCGCCTCAGTTTTCTCCTTTTTTTTGTTTTTACTACGCTGCTAATTCTGCTTTCCACAACTACAACTAAGCTTTAAATAGGGCAATCCTCCTTAAACATTCTCAGTAATGTTATTCAAATTATTTCCACCTGATGTGATACACCTTGGTGTGAATTTAATTGAGAATAAATGTGCCAGAAATTAAATTTTCTTAATTGGATTTTTTTTTTTACAGAACATATAAAAATGTATTTTCTTCAATCCTTATGGCTTAATTATGTGTATTAAAATGTTCAGAGTACAATGTTCAAATGTACATTACAATTGGCATTAAATGGCAATAAATGTGTTTTAAAAAACCCATATTCAGTGTTTTGTTTTTCACATGTACATTAAAACTTCTTTCCTGACAACAATGGAGGTTAGCAGTTATGAAACGAAGCTGATCTGGGTTTGTGTTCATACTTATAAATGCACAGTTGTTTGCAGTGGATCGTGAAGCCTTGCATTAAAATAAATATTATACAAGCAGATGACATAGAAGGATTATTTCAGAAGGAATGATGTGTGAGATGTGTCAGACAGATCCAGATGAGTGAAAATGCGTGCGTGTCTGTGGACAGGAGCCCAGGGCAGAAGTGCTTAACAGAACGAAGACAAGTCAGAACACGGTCACATGATTCACCTGTCCAGACAAAGCTCTTGCACAATGACTGCTCACTAGAAGTCACGCCGGAGTGAAACAGGAAATCCCCGTCTTGTTTTTGTAGCATTTTTATTTTATCACTTAGCGAGAGATGAGTTTCTCATTTAGGTCCAACCTTGAAGTGAATATCTGAAATCTGTTTGAGGGGGTTTCACTCAGACTTTTAGTTATATAATTTCTGTAATCAATTGCTTTTTGTTTGTTTGTGAAGTATTCTATACAAACATGAACTGAAATTAGTTATTCATTTCCAAAGAAAACAATAAATTAGGAAAGGTTGGAAAAGGTTAGAAAAGTGCGGCCAAATGTGGATTTGTCCCAACAGTCAACATCTGGAGACTCGTGATAACTAATCATTCACTGACAGTTGCTGTGTTTTCATTACTCCTCCAACACCTGGAAAAATATTTACATAACCTAAGATCATTTCAAAAGTGGAAGCACCGTGATAACCTCAGTTATTTGCTAATCTGTCTGTGGAGTGCCTTAGTATAACAGCATATAGCATAATTTTAATTCAAGGAAAGAAAAAAAATGTAAACAATCAGCCAGACATTAGTGACATTAGTTGAGAACCAAAGAAGAGTGCTGCAGCTCAGACTGGCACAAAACAACAAAACTGACTATTTGTTAGTTGGTAGATTTGTCTAGAATTTGGTGCTTTAGAAGCCAAAATGCTCTTACATTCTGATATCTTCTTGAAAATATTTCTATTTACATCAGGGGTGTCAAATTCATTTTCCTTTTGGGCCAAATCAAGATCATGAATGTTCTTAAAGGGCCGGTTGTGCCAGAAAGTGTTGATAAAACACGTTAAACTACTACAGCATTCATAAATTCTTAAAATTAAATATTACTCAACATCTTTTCAGTCACTCCAACATTGTTTTGTGTGTTTGTGGTAGTAATTTAGAAATATCTGCGCTTATGTATGAGGGTAAATGCAACTTTTTATGACTTGCTTTATCATTATGGATTATAACTCGACACCAAGTAGGCTGAGGCAGCTGTTTAGTAGAAGTAAGGAATACTGCCACCTGCAGGTGGGAGTAACCGTCACTTAGGTCCAATGTTTTTCACCATTTTTGCAAAACATCTGCAATAAACTCTCAATTATGCATTTGGTAATGATCCAATTTGCCAGTAAACAGATAAAAACTGCTTTGAATTGACTGATGTACTAATATTTAAGCACACTGTTATCTTAGCGGTTCTATGTGTGACACGGACCGGATTTGACCCCCGGGCCTTGAGTTTGACACATGGGATTTACATCACACAACCCGAAGAAGAATAAGGTAACTCCGGAAAGCAGTTGCTAGTACGTGATTTTATTTATGGGCATCAAAATAAAGCAGGCTGAATACAAATGGACACACATTTCAGATTATTATTGTTATTATTATTATTATTATTATTATTATTATTATTATTATTATTAGTCAAAACGTGTGAACCCCCTTTCCAAAAAAATAAATCAATAAATAAAAAAAATGCATTGATGATTGTAGCAAAATGTGAAAAAAGTAAATTATGAATACCTTTTCCAGGCTCTATATTTGAGTTTCCAGTCAAATCTTTTAGATCTACTGTCCGGCAGCGTTCCTTCTCCAACAAACTTGGACTTAATGAATGTCTCGTCACCAGGCTTCTGCACAGCTGAGTGACTGAATGCTAATAATGGAATTCAACCATTCGGTATGTGTGTGATGGAAGAGGGATGCATGTAAAATTTAGTGGACAGAAGCTCTTGTGGAATGGACCTGGGCACGCCTGGAAGAGCTATTTTCACCAGCTCTTCAGTTCAGGTCTTATGGTCACAATACGAGAAAAAAAAAGATCATTAAAATAATAAATATTTTCTAAACAGGCAGGAACAACAAGCCATTTTAAATTTAGTGTCATTTGAGCTCCAAGCTGTGTGTGCTGTGCCCCGATAACAAGATGTCTGGTGGATAACATACAGACTTTGTTTAGAATCTGTTGAAGAAAGAGACATAGTTATTCAAAAATTTTCATCCACAGCTGCCTCACATGACAGCTCATTGACTAAAAAGTGAAGCTGGTATCAATTTGCAGTAAATCTAACTCGGGTGATACTGATCAGGATTCCACCTGGAGATCATAAAAACAGAGTATAAATCACAACATTTCAAGATTTTTCAGCTTAAAAAATAATAATTTCCATCTACAGTATCCCAGGCAGACAAGAGGACAAGAGCAGCTTGCTGAGCCCCAGGATGTAGATACTTGAAACAAGTTTCTGACTTGTAAAAATTAACAAATTTGTGCTTTACTTGAATGGCTTGCTCTCTTGTTTTTCTCATTTGGAAGCATGCCTAGGACAAATGGGCCTTGATGTTGTGTCATGTTTATTTCCCTGGGGTATGAGAAGTCACATATAAATAATGAAATGTTCTCTAACAACAGGTGTGTCAGTAGTGATTTGCCTGCTATTTCTTAGTATGGGATTTCTCCCTCTGAACAAGTGTTCTCAAATTAAAGGTTTGCTTTCCAGTTTCTATTTTCATGTGCTACTGCAATCAAATATGATTTAACTTCAGTTGTTTTCAAATATTTTTACTGTGGACAGCAATAAATGCTGTTAAAAGCTTGGACTCAAAACTTGAATGAAATTATTGTTTAGACATCAAAGACTTATTGAGCCCGCTACGGGACACAGGGCAAAATTTTCTTTTGCGCCACTTCACAAAACTTTTGCGTTCCCTCGCAATAGGTTTTGTGTTCTCTCCTCAATAATGTACTGATCAGTTCATGTGGCATAATTTGATACTGAAAGTCTTTCCTACGGTGGCCACCGGACTTTCTGCTATAATATAAGATGTTTTTAAGGTTTTTCCATGTATGTTGATATCTCGTTTGTGAGATATCTGAAGTTTTATACAGTACAGACCAAAAGTTTGGACACACCTTCTAATTCAATGGGTTTTCTTTTATTTTCATGACTATTTATAAGGCAAGAAATCCCACTTATTAACCTGACAGGGCACACCTATGAAGTGAAAACCATTTCAGGTGACGACCTCTTGAAGCCCATCAAGAAAATGCAGAGTGTGTGCAAAGCAGTAATCACAGCAAAAGGTTGCTACTTTGAAGAAACTAGAATATAAGGGGTATTTTCAGTTGTTTTACACTTTTTTGTTTAGTGCATATTTCCACATGTGTTATTCATAGTTTTGATGCCTTCAGTGTGAATCTACAATGTCAATAGTCATGAAAATAAATGAAACTCATTGAATTAAAAGGTGTGTCCAAACTTTTGGTATGTACTGTATCTTTTGAAGATAGAAATGCATCACAAACCTAAAAATGCAAAAGCAAAACAGGTCAAACATGGGCTTTCTATCTCCGTTCTGAGATGTAAACAAACTTTCTGTAAGAATTAAAGAAAGAAGAAAATACATCCTAACTATTTAGACTGTTTCTGAGTTATTATCACAGGGTAATAAGGTTATGTCTGACTGTTTTGATTGTGTTTTTTTCGTAGTCTGAATGGTTAATAAAGGGCTGTTTTCATGTGCAGTTCCATCTCTATGCTTGCAGTAAGCAATATTTGCTTATTGCGAGGTAACACACACAAAAAAAAGGAAAATAAAAATTGGAGGGGGCTCAACCAAACCAAAAAAAAAAAACTCAACCAAATTTAGCCCAATTTTTTCCAAAATCTCTATTCAGAAGTAATTTAGATACATTTTCAACCAAAAAGACTCAGAAGATTTATAATAAGTCATTAAAATACTGATGAATTTTAGACATGGTTTTTGCCACTGTATTAAAAATACAAGCAGTTCTATTAAAAGTACAGCTGCTCATCAGACTGAACTGAATCTCTTATATCGTCTCATGATTCATGCATTAACCCTAATAATAAAATCCAAACTAAAGCCCTTTACCTCAGATAGCATCCATAGGAATCAGGACACTCAGGGGTCCAGAAGAGGTAACACACGCACAATCCAGATGTTATGCCGATTGTATCACAGCACGGATTAACTTGGGCACTTAAATAAGAAGATAATGATTTGAAATGGACCAGACCTAGAGGTCAGACTGCACTGCTAAATGAACGGCATGATATTTTGACAGCATTTTGTCCAGTTTTGTAAATGAATGAGACCTTGAATGTAGGTCAGTAGCAGCCACACTATGCAACAAAAGGAATATTAACAAAATGAGCACAAAAATAAGAAACTATTTAGGAAATGGACCAAATGCAGAAGAACAGATTATTTCATTAAAGCTGGCTGCACATTAATGTGTTCCCCATCTGTGTGATAAAATTGCAAAGTGTTTTTCTTTTGTTTATGCAAAAAAAATGTACCTTTGTTTTAAGAAATAACCATGTATTGGATAACGAAATATTTTTTTAATGGAAAACTTTCACTTGATTCGGTCACTGTCACTGTACAAAACTAGATACAATATTTATGGCTTTGAGAAACATAACATATGTTTAAACGACAAGAGTTTATTCTACAATGTATAATAAGATCATTTTGTTGATAAATTTGATATAAAATAATCTAAGTGATTAGCATGTTATGAGGTATAATTACCAAGACCATGGCAATTCAAAAGCTTCCACACATATTTTCCTTTTAAATAATAAGAAGAAATTGTTGGAAAAACACGATGATGGTGATTTCTGGAGAAAATCTCTACACAGTTTTACGCCTGAATCCAGCTGATGAGATGTGATGCCAGTAAATCAAATTGTCACCAGCACTTTCAGTAGAAAGTATAACATTCATCTTTCTTTTGGAGGAGAGTTAAAGATCAAATGTGACCTTTAATGAAACAGCAGGATAAACTCTATAATTCATTTCAGGTCATATGGGGTCTTTGGTAGCATAATGGGTATTAATGAATGCTAAAATTTATGCATGTGGCCCGGCCGATTAAGGTCAACAGAGAAATGTTGATCTTAACTCCCCTTGAAATATTAAATAATGTGACAGAGTGTCAACAAGACTGAAGATATAATTATTTTGCAAATTAGATGCACTTTATATTAAGTATATAGATATGTACGACACTGAAATATTTAGGAAATATCTGATTAAATTATGTATGATATGTAAAGTTTCTAACTTACTGAATTGAAAATATACATTCTACAATTATAATACATTTTGATTGTTTCCAATCTAAAAAAAATATACTTGGAGGAAAATTGAAAGAGAAAATTTTGATTAAACTATTTAAAGAATTTCAGCAAATTCAGTGAACTTTCAAACGTGGAACCAAAACAAAGAAACAATAATGTCTGCAGAATCTGATCAGTGCAGAAACATAACAGAACGGATAACAAGAAGGAATCGTGAGAAACAAATGTATACCACGCTAACGACAAGACTGGATTCTCGTGCTTTAATGCGAAGGATGCAGCAGGTGGAGAAAGGCATGCAGCAGACAAGATGAAGGATGCAGGGAGAATCAAGCAGAATGAGGAATACAAACAACAAAGCAAAAGTTGCAACTTAAAAGGACAAAGAAGGAAAATCAAAATCACAGAACAACTCAACCTGGTTTGATTTCTAACATGAATCTTGTTTATTCTTTAATGTTTTGGACTTAAAATGTTAGCTTTTGTCAGGTTTGTCTGAAATATTTTTGAGCAGATGTCTTTGTCGTGGTTATTTTAGCATACAGAGAAAGATAGTCCTACTACAATTACTAGACAATTTAAATAATATTAAACGCGATTTAAGAGTCTTTTCTTTCAAAAATGTGTGGTTTACTGCTGTATGCTTCTGTAGCTTGATAAAAATATCATGTCCGGGCGTTTTGTTTGCCTGTCAAACCTGCTTCACTAACAAGACCGGTCTTGCGCTCTCCTCACAAACGACTTTCTCCGTGCAAGCATGTTGCTCTTTAAAGCGTCTTCTTCTCCCTGGAGAACGTGTAAGTGGGCATGCATAATAAGTTCACTTTCACGTGCTGTCAGGATGATACAGGAGAACGTGTCCTCACTAACCTATCCTCAGGTGACTCGTCAACACAAACAAGTGCATGATGAGTACAGTGGCAGAGAGGTGCGAGAGGCCATGCAGAAAGATAGACTGAGACAATAATAAATTCATGCCGGCAGGAGAAACCCAGTCTGCTTGAAAAATGTAGCTGCGAGCTCCGCTGTTGCAGTGTGCAGATTCATAATGCAGAAATCCCAAAGGGGCAGCACCTGCCATCTTATAGGCAGGAACCCACACAGACACACAGTTTGCAGGGCCAGCGGAGGCTGATCTAGAGGTGCAGAGTGGGGCCCCTTGAGCTGAAGGTCTTTGTTCCTCTTTCATGGGCTCTGCTTCCCTCTGATGATGGGCCCATTGTTTGGGCTTCCAGCAGACCTGCACCATTCAGGCCTGATGATAAAGCCCCCTTTCACCAAACTAAAGCAGGGGAAGAAGGAGGGAAAAGAGGAGAAAGGGGAGAAAGGCAGTGATGGAAGTGTGGAAAGGCAAAGGAGATGGGCTGGAGAAACTCAGACGAAGGCTGGAGAACGTGTTTTTTTTTTGACGGAAGAAAGAGTTCTGCAAGCGTGACGTGTGAGATCTTCAAATGTGTGTCTACAGAAAGTTGGACAAGGAAGAAGAAAACAATAATGAGATCAAAAAAGGAGCATGAAAACAAAAAGGTTTTCCCCTTTTCCTTCAGCAGACTGCTGATCAAAGATTATCCCCCAGGTGAACAGAAAGTTGCAGCTTCGCAATATCTCCTCGCTTGTAAAACAACATCAAAAACAGCATGCATAACATGTCGGTTGCATAATTTACTCTTTTTACACGATCGCATGAGACTCAGGAAAAAGGGCTTTCACTGAACTTTGAAAAGATTTAACGCCACCATTAACAGGAGCTCATCTAAGTGTGACTTCGATTCTCTTGGTTGCAATGCAGCACAAACATTGCTTATGTAAGTATTTATTTATCTTGTAACCATGTAGCTAATCTTCGCTGGCCTCTTTTTCCCCAGAAAGCAAAGAAGGGGAGAAAAAGTGAGGAAAATGGAGGAAAGAAATATGACCACTGCAGTTGTCATGCAAGACTAGAGGGGATGCTGCAGAGAATGTCACACAGCGCTCGGTCATAACAGCAGGGTTCTGCCTCTAGGCAGTCTCTGCCCTTTCTCCTCCACAGGATTATAGGGGTGAATGGTGAGCACTCATCGTGGTCATGCGTTTCTTTTCCTGGTACTCGGAGAGGAAAAAGTACAAGCAGGAAGCAGTCGAAGTGGTAAATACTAGCCAAGTACCACAGGAAGACATGGATTGAGGCCACAGGCCATAGAAAGGCAAGTAAAAGGGACGAAACAGGCAGAATCTGCACCAACAGTAATGTTTCAGCGGCTTTTCACTCAGATTAAAAAGCAGCAGAACGGAAATCAAACAAACCGAGCCATATTAAAGCAGATTAATCCCTGCAATTTAACAGGATCGTTTCTCACCACGAAATTGAATAATCTTGTCTGAAAGACATAAAATTAGTCACCTTTTACGTAAAACAGAGTGTGCTATTTTGGGATGAATCTTGGTGTCATGATGTGATGTGATGCGTTGCAGCAGCGGTGGTCATCACGAAATAATCTGCACCGAACCCTTCCAGACTGTTCCATATCAAAGTGCAGCAGCAGAAAGAGATGCTGCAATCACGCTACATTTAAAAACACAGATTACATAAAATGCTTTGCAGAAACGGAATGAAGGTCCGAAATTGAAGTTGACTTCGTCAACACTAAAGATGATGACAATATTTGTCAGAGAACGCAAAGAAACGTCTCTGCAAATACAAAAAAATACAGTTACGACTAGAACACACTGTTAAAAGCAGTGAGGATACAGTGGTGCACTGGATCACTCAACTATTTCAGAGGTCACTTCAGTCCATTGAGTTAACATATTGCAATTCATCAAGGAAAATAATCATTAAACATGAGAATGATGTTCTGAATGTGTTTGTAGCATCAAATTCATAAAAGACGGTCCTAACAAATCAGGTGATCCAGGCAAACAAAGATACAACTTATTCCAACTTATTATGTGCAATAATTTGGGAGAATTGAGAGAGTTCATTACAGCCATTAGCACCATGAAATATGTGACCAAAATTTACTTCATTCTTAGTTGATATGTTTGGGTAGTTAAATGACTTTGACCCAAGAATCAAAACCAATGCAGAGTAGGACTGGTGACACACATGTTCATTGAACTTTAAACAGGTTTCTTTATGCTGCCTTGACTTGGCTGCTGACTGTGCATTGACATCCATAAGAGGGTGAGTAGATTTGGCTCCCAAACAACTATTATGATTATTCCATTTAGTACTCTGTGAAAAATCTTGCAGGAACATGCAAACTCCATGCTGAAAGACCTCAGGCCAGGATTTTTTGAAGTCAGGATCTTTTTTGCTGCAGAAAAAAAAGCAAAAACGGCACCATTGTGCAGTTCACTTTTATCACTGATAACTAAAATAATGGAATAATTGTTTACATTTGGGTATTTAGTGTGCATGTCAATCTGCACACTAAATATGCATGCATTAAGAAAAGCTTGCCATTTTCAATATTCCCCTCCCCCCCCACTGTGCTCCACTGAGTTACTTTATGTCTGTGTTTGTGCAGGACTGTTATTTAGAGGGCTGAGACGGATTTAACAGGTAACAAGAAAAGTTCAAGAATTCTAGAGCCCCTTAAATGAGTGTTTCCATAAATACGCAAACAGACATTATCAGGAAAAAAAAGAAATATGTCCGTCAGTCAGACGTGAATAAAAATAACAATTTTGTGAATGGAGAGGGGGTTGCACGTCCGTGGGTTATGATGTTAATTACAGGCAGAGGCAACTGTGGGAGACAGGAAGCCCTGAAACTGAGTGCAGAGCAAAGCCACAGGCGAGGACAAGTTTTTAGAGGAGACATGGATGTGTTTGGGAGCTCCATCGGCACAGCAACGAGCAATAGGACAAAACAACAAGGCGAAAAAGACGAGAAATAAGGAGGAAAAGAAAAGAAGGAGGTGACAGCTATGAAAGGGAAAAAGCACAGAGAAATCGAGGACAAACTCTTGGGACTACATTAAGGCATTCCGCCGGACTTTGTGACGCTCTGGTTTCAAATGAAGCTTTAAAAAAAGACCCATTCAAACTTTATTTGAGTTTAATTAGGACAACTTAGATGGCAGATTTGCTTCATTTGTTTAAGGGAGATGTAGAGCGATGGGGAAAAGAGCGCAGAGGGATGGAGCAGGAGGGGCGGGTAAAGTACAAATTTGGAACCACACAAGCCAACCACACGCTGAAAGACTGTAATTTGGACTTTCCCAGAATAGCCAGAAAAGTAGGGAGAGAGAAGGGACAGAATAACATAAACTTTTTAGCAGCACGCAACTCTCACAACAACAACACACTCTGCCCAGGACACCCGTCAAATCGCACATAAATGAATATAAAAAGGTACAAAAATAGGCAGCATATATGTCCTAAATCGTCTTTACAAGTCTGCTACAGCTTCACGATCGAGGATTACAAAATTGTGTTCTGAAATTAAAACTTAAGTTCTAGTATGGTGAAAAATTTGATGGTAGAAAGCATAGAAATAAAATTAACATAATATATTTCAGCTGTGTTTTAGATGAGAGACTCAAAACGGCTTAAAACATGCATCGAGTTAGTCTGAGCCACCAGTTCATCTAAAGCTAACTCATGTTTGCTTAATCAGCACTAAAACCAAAGCATAAACACACCATGTAGTGGTTTTACACGGGACTATTTCTTGGACGGTCACAATGACTTGACTCTGGGCAGTGTGTCACATTGAATCTTTTTCTGTGACTCCAACTGAGTTTGAACTGCAGTTGTGAATGTGCTGTTACATGTGAGTGCAAACTGACCTACATTCAAAGCAATGCTCTGGTGAAAAGCTGACAAAAGCAGTCGCAAACTTCCAAACACCACGAGACTACTATTATGTTGTTCACAGGCGGGAAATCTGAACGGGGAGAGAGCATACAACACGCTAATTGGACAGTTCCAGAAATTTGAGGCCGAATTGCATCAGCTGCCCCTCAAACGGTGCTAGCTGTGCCTTGTTAGCTTAAAGCAGAGGTTTGCACCCTTTACAATCCAAAGAGCAATTTTTTCCCTCAGTCTGCCCAATTAAAACTCATTTAGAGCTGCACATGAAAATTGTGCATTAGGGTTGGTGGGAAGGTTTTATTTTATGAAGCCTCAGGAGGCATTCCTGTTTATTTTTTAACATGCATCTTATAACTTTGAGTGGACTGAACCATAATTTCTGAGGTGGTTAAACAAGATTTAATATTAAATAGATGGATAAAGTAGCACAGTACTGAGTGCATCACTAGTGCTTAATTTAAGCAAACTTTACCAATCATTATGATCATTAAAAATATTTTGCCAGCTACATTTGTTTTACATTTTTGTTCCCAACTATCCTTGCAAGCAAATTTAAACTATATGTCTGCACCTCTGTTTGTTTGTCATTAAATCATCTGCACACATAAACTGCGTTACTGTTTTTAGTGAAGATCCAGCTATGTTTGACTACATGAAATGCCTAAAAATGAATTAATTCTGGAATGTCTTGCTGTGAACAGATTGGTAACTGAGCACACCAATACGCAAATGTGACTTTTTTCAGACATGCATCTCACAGTCCTTCTCTGTGGGATGTTAAATTAATTTAGTATTAGCATTCTTCCCACAGTACCTGCCCATGTTTTTGAAACAGGATGTCATCAGAAAAGTTAAAGAGTTTTTCAACATGTCATGTATATTTGTGAGATTGACTTTGACAAAAAAAGAAGGTCTGCGCACAGATTGCAGAAATCCCTTCTGTAAGGCTAAGTGTTAGATTCCCCTCTTTTGAGTTTTCTTTTCTTTTTCTGCTGCGGTCACTGTTGTTCTTTACTGACACAAATCTGTCTCTGTAACGGATCGCTCCACTTCTACAAGTAACTAATACTTCTGGTTGTGCCTAAAACAGCTGAAACCAATAATCTCATCAGCAGCAGAGGTGTCATGGCTGATTTATGACTTAGCGTTTAACACTTCTACACAGGCCAGCAAGAGTGCCTCACACAGTGAGCTTGAGATATCCATCTCTGTGGAGGTTACGTCCTCATCAAGACACTCTCAGCTGCATGTCAGTTGAGGAGACAATGCACAGACATGCATGGCTTCAAGCAGCCGTCTATCAAAACCGTACCGATTTGCTCCGTGCATTCAGAGTAACTGGAAGCAGATGTTATGGAAAAGCTCTGCAGGACCCGACATTCTGTCTAAAACACAAACAGTATGGATTGCAGGGAAGTATAAACAAAGCTCCAGTCATCCCAGTGCTGAAAAAGGTTAAACATCAGCTCTAATATATCAAGCCTTCCCATATCTGGGTTCTGTTCAGTTTTACCTCATTACCCAGGGAGAGAGTGTGAGAGAAAATTTAGAGAGCTCCAACAGAGACATACCTGGTTTCAATTCTGGCATGACTTAGAAAACCTTAACGATGAAGATAAAGAAATAACTGCTAGTTTAATTTTGGTAATTGCTGCCAGGGTGCCTTTGGGTGAATGAGACAGCTGTATCTGAATCAAGGTTTAAAAAAAAGAGCAGGAAGATTTATGTGTTTGGGTTAAAAGGAGCAGGACTTTATTTTTGTTAGAGGCATAAGTTGCAAAGGTTGTTGAAAATCATGAGAGCTAAGCAGAGAACATAAACTTTAGACCTTTACCTATTCACTCATCCGTTTTATAAACCTCCTAAAGCCTGGATGGTTTGCTGGGTACCTGCACATCTCTCTCTTGTTAGAGTTTATCATAAGAGGAAGGAAAAGGGTGGAAAGTTTTTAAACTTTTCAGAAAATGACCATCTTAAAAATTATGACTCTGACATCTTTAGATGATGCTTTGTAGTGCAAATCCTTTTCTGTTAGTCCTGCACATATAGTATAAAATGTATATTTTGGTAAGTTTTTTTGATAAAATGTTAGATTGTTTGTGTCATCTAGGTTTGGACTTTGACTAGGCCATTCTAAAACAAGAAAATGCTTTGATTGAAACAACTCCATTGTAGTTTTGGGTGTGTATTTTGTAGATTCAGCTTCTACGTTTTTCCCACCCCATAGTCCAGAAAGCAGGACTGAAAGTAGGACTATGGGGATGATTTGTTTAGAACGATGTGCAGTGCTGGTTTTGCTTGCCAAAATGGAACAGGTTTGAGGAATATATAATCTTTTGCAAAGCACTGCAGATAAATTTTCCATAATTTTGTTTTCATGCTACAGGCTAGAGAGAGCACTACACGAAAACAGCGTGCAATTTTCTTCTTGGCATCACGTATTCTAACTTGGACTGCTTAGCTGAATGCCCATGGCAGTTCATCATCAGACATGTTTTTAAAAAGCTTCTCTTTGCATCATCTTCCAGAAAAGAAAAAGATTTAAATTAAAATCATGTACAGAGTCCTTAGTAAGCGCCAAGTAATTTCTGTCTGCGTTTCACATTTCAAAGCAAATCTACAACCATGGCCTAAGAGGTAAGCAGTGTATTTCATCTTCAGCTATCTTAATCTTGACCTTCGCTTTATCTTAGACACACATGACTGTTTAATGTAAAAAATGTAAGCAGGATAAAAATCCAGATTTGCCACAATGCTTACCCAATTAAAGTATTTAAAGTGTAATCAATTCTCCTCTGAAAGCATGAGCCCATGTGCTTTTATACCCCAATGCGAGGTTGTCCCAAGGCATCCCAATAGAAAAATTAAACTGCCAGGGGGGTGCTGGGGTGGCGCAGGGGCAAAGCATGACCCACGTATTGATGCCTTAGTCCTCGTGGCGGGGGTCACAGGTTCGATTCCCGGCCTAGTGACATTTGCCGCATGTCTTCCCCCTCTCTCATTACCATGTTTCCTGTCAAACTACTTTCAAATAAAGGTCACTTCACTGCTTAATTGAGTTAATTTGTGCCTGTTGAAACATGTGTCCATTGTTACATAACCTCATGAAAACGGTCATGTTTCTAAATCTCACTTGCAGTAACACTGATTCAGGAATTTGGACTTCACTTTGGCAGCAGTGCTCTGTTTCAGCAGGTCAAGCAGGAGAAGTGGGTCATTTAAACTGGGTCACATCAGGCTGATGCTGACCGCCCTGAAGCCAAATAAAAAGGGTGTTAATAGTGTCATGTTTTGGATTAACAAAATAACGATTTTGACCACAGGATTATAATCCTGTTTAACAGTTACACACAAGTGTGAATTTAACTGTTAAATACTGAAAAATGGATGGAAAGAGATAAAAATTTTGGCTTAAAGGGATTTAGACGAGTTTGTTTTTATATTTTACTTATCTACTATGTACAGTCATGAAAAATAATTTATTAAATTAAAATTTAATTCCCAGTAAATTAATGAAAATGGAACCTGTCATTCGTCTAACCCACTAGGAATCTTCTCTGAATATCAACAGCTTGGGTTATTTTCAGAGTTAGATCCCAATGTATGCCGCATAAACAGACAAAAGTTGTTTCATGTGAAGAGAGAATGGTCGGGTGCACAACTCCAGAATCCAGGCAAAAGTTGAGGAACCACCTTTCTGTAGAAGAGATCTGACAAATCTGACCTGACAAGGTAAGGCAACCAGACCCACAAAACTGTTTGCTCAGTTTGTCAAAACTGTCAGTAAAGGACACAGAGAGGTTTCTTCTCTTTGTCTGACTTCAACATGTGAAATAAAAGAGGACATCTCTTTCATGTAAGGCAGATGAATGTTGATTTTCATGAGTGGCCACTCACTTAAATTTAAAAGTTTGAAACAACCGGAACAGTGACAAAAACAAATGACAAGGAGTTTATCTTGGCACCATGCAAAGTGAGGAAGATCCTTGGGAGTCTTGAAGTGATTAATTTTAAGGCATTTATAGACACCAGAGGTGTGAAAATTGCTGCTGTATATTAAAAATGTAAAATGGATGAAATCCAGCAATCTGACACTTTCCTGAAAAGAGAAAACACTGACGTGCGGCTCTGCAGCGCTGAAAGCCTTCAAAGACCACAGGAGACAATCGGCGCACGACCACAAAATTCCTTCAGTGATAAAGAAAAGCATGTAGACATCTCTGGGATAAAGTAGGCAACGTTCCTGACACTGAACATGAAATATTGTCAAAGTGGACAATCAAGAGATGCCTGCATGCCTTCACTGCTTATCAGAAGGTACAAACTACGGGGAACATGCAAGGACAAAAGAGTTGATAAGATTTACATCAAACCATCCAGAAAGCTACATGAATGTGAACAAGGCACTTTGATGAGATACAGATAAACTTTAACAAGGCAAGAAGGAAAGAAAGAAAGAAAGAAAAGGGATACGCAGAGATTGTAATCCAGAGTAATCTGAGCTCGCATATATTGTCCTCTTTTTTTCCACTGAGTACTTTTATCACTACATCACAGTTTTTCTCAGACGCTTTGGTGATTGCTGGATTTCATACATTTAACATTTTCTCATCAGTTTCTCGAATCATCCTTGGCTTTTACAAAACAGCAAGTGCATTTCTCAAAAATATTCAAACAAACAGCAAAAGCAAGTCTCTTTCTCAAAATCTGACGTTTAAACTGTGGTCAAGGTTTTAGTGACAAGTATTGTAAATACAATGTTCACTTTACGCAAACATAAACCTATAAAGAGTAAAATCAGAGGAACTGATCATTTTGAGTGGTCTCTTATAATTTTTTCCAGAGCTGTATTTTATGTTCTATCATCGTGTGAACACACTGGTCTTGCTTGTCTGTCACTTTCCTGCTGTTGCACCGGACTTTCCACATTATGGGACAATAACGGGATTTATTTTCTATTCTATCTCACAGTTTGAGATTTCACTATCCGGTTTTTATGGTATAGAGCTTGCATTGTGTGGCATGTACAAGTTCTTTATGGTTTTTGAAATCTCTCAGTGTGCCCCAATCTGCACATCCTGAATCCAAATAGTAGGGGCATTGTTTTAGGAAGGATCACATATATATAGGGTGGTGAAGAAGTATTTGTTCCTTCACATTTCTTTAGTTTTTGTAAAATTATATATAAATATTTCAGATTATCAAATAAATTTTGATATTGGGCACAGATTAGTTGTGAAAATAATCCAAGACTTTTAATTGATGGTTTTATTTATTAAGGGAAAAAAGCAACTCAAACAAACATGGTGGCCGATCAGAAGCTGGATGCTTTTAAATAATTAATAGAACCATAAATACTTTTATAGAAAGAGAAAGTACTGCTATAATTTTTCTAACTTTAAGATCTTTTTATATAAAATCATCTACTCAAGTTATCTTTGATAAATACAATGTTTGATTATCTAAGACGTGTAAACAAAGCAAAAACAGGAGAAATCTCTGAAGAGGCTAAGAGTTTTTGGGCAGCAAAGGAAAAAAAAAAACAGAGTGAAAAATTACGTTAGTCAGGCATTATTATCTGCTCAGATTCAATTGCTTACAGCTGGTTTTTCAGTTAATCTGATAACAAGACAACATCCAGGAATCACTGATGGCACTCATCAAAATCTATCAAAATGTTTGTCACTGGTTTTCTCAATTTTTGAGAAAACAATTGAGAAAATTGAACAGATCATTGAACAATGAAGATCATTGTTCAATGATCTTTGTGATCATTGAACAATGATCATGATGGTTATGGCTTTGTATTTTTGTGTTTTTATGACGTAAAGCACTTTGAACTGCCTTTTTGCTGAAATGTGCTACGCAAATAAACTTAAGTTAGGTTTTTAACAATGAATGTGTTTACTTCAAACCAGCAGAAGTACGATTAGCAAGTCTGTGTAGCTGAGCAGTCATTTCACCAGTGGTTTATGCCAGAACTGCTGAGCACTAGAAAGTGACAGTAAACAATTTCAATGATTGATTCTAGAAACGTTTGTCGGTTATTGCTGTAGCTTAGTAAACATGTTTAAAACTGCTGCTTTCAATCTGCTTTTATTGGTAGATTTTAATGTGATCGTATTTAGCACATCATGCCTGGAGTGTGTTCAAATCTTTATATCAGTAATTAAAATTCATCTGATGTTGGGAATAAGCTAAACAAATGGTCTGACATTCTGTTTATCTTTGCGCAGGCGAAGATGAATTCAGCCAAATGTGTTTGTCAGTAATAAGCAGCAAATCTCTGCTTTTATTCAGGCCTATTGACTTTATTTTTTTTATTAATCTACTTGTGATCTTCACTTTGAATTACTTTCCCCTTCTTTAATGGACGTGAACAACAAACTTCCTACACTTTAAAGTCTTAAAGTAATGTAATGTTCTTAAAATACTGAGGTACTTTAAGCACCTCTGGCACAACCAAATATCACAATTTGCAGAAATGTGCAGTAACAAATTTCTCAAAATTTCTTAAACAGAAAAAATATGGGGATCTGTTAATTTTGTGTGAATTCTGTGTGAATTTGCAGATTTGTGAAAAACTGGAGGGACTTACTGAGGTAATTTGAAGTCTAGAGGGCCACATTAAATGCTAGGCCAGATTTGGCCCCCGGGGCCTTGAGTTTGACCATGTGCTCTAATGCTTCTCCTCAGCTCACCTCAAAGGTTTTCTGTAGGATTAAAGTCTGATGAATAATTTCTGTGCTCATGTTTTGGATCATTATATTCCACTGAAATACTGAATGATGATCCATCTTAAATTTTATGGCAGAATCCTCCAGATTTTTATTTAAACATCCTCTCAAAGAGGTCAATTTGCCATGCATTTCAACAAAGTTTTTGAAAGACTGACAGGCCCACAGCATCACAGATCCTCCACTAAGAGTGGGAGACGCTTTTCCACTCATTCATCTTTTGTTTTAAAACAGAGTGGAAAGCTCAAGCTTAGGTTCGTCTTGAGAAAAGACTTGGTCCAGTTAAAGTCTCAGCAGCATTTAAACTCCACATGTTTGCATTTACCATTGTAGAGCAGAGGCAGCTTTTCCTGGCATACCATGAAATGGTTTCCATGGAAACTTGGTGATCTTAACATGCCAGTTTTGTAAGCTTTTGAGATTTTCTCCTGTTTTTCATATTTTAAGGTTTATAGAAGCTGAATAGGCCTCAGTGTCACATCATATTTGTACTTCAGGGATGCTAAAAACTGATGGTCCACAATCCAACTTAGGGAAAAAAAGTGAAGAACAAAATGAAAATACTTTGTTTTTAATTCATTTTGAAGGAACAGATGAACCACTAACTGTGGAATAATTGGTTTTATTTAAAAGTTTCCAACTGAACAAGCATGCTCAAATTAAAGGCTGCATAGTTCAAACTTTCACATAAAAATTATGGGACTATAATAAGATATTAATTTAGTTTTCGGCTTTTTACACATCTCGTCCAGGGGTGTCACAAAAATATAGCGGATTTCTGTATTTGAAACGGTCTGTGGCCAGCTGAGGCTGTCATCAATTCAGTACCTCCTATGCAGTTAATGTGTGATAAATCATTTCCTGTTTAGACACATCTGAGGCTTTGTAATCCCGTGGAGGGCTGGCAGAGCTCATCGCTGCTGAAATGAGTCAGCCAATCATAGAAAACAAGCATCACCACAAGCAATGTGTCATTTTAAATTCTCCAAAACCTTCCTGTCACGGCTCTGCAGCTGCCGTTCGTGGTGTGCCCATATGCTGAAGAGATATTCAGCGTATCTGTAATTATCATCTTTATCTGAGTTAAAACAAATAACCTAAAGGTATGACATCAGAGCTAAACCACAGAGACCAAGCAGATACGGCTCTAGTGCAGTTTGGACAGATTTGATTTGAGGTTGGATTTCTTACCAACAGTAAATAAGCTGCAGGGCACACTTGACATCACAGGGAAACCATTGGTTGTCAAGACGAGTCAAAGAGATATGGCTTGATGGCAATGTTTTCCCAAAATGCGCTGGGCATCATTAGAAAAAAACGCAGGCAAAAGGGAAAAATATGTGGCTTCTTTGTCTTCCTCTTGGTTTTGCATTTCGACTGTGATTGCGCTTTAGTTGTGATGCCAGCGCCAGAGATTGCAGGGGGAACCAGATCTGCTGCTGCTGATGCAGGGAGCGTTGCATGTTTAACAGCGGAGACATCGGCCCAGATCGGTACAGACGACGCTCTGTTTCCATGCGGGACCAGATCCTCCTTTTGTTGATTTGACCGCTCTGTTTTTCCGTTTGTGGGGGGAAGCGACATTTTGTGCTAATACAAACGCCAGCATACACAAGCAACTATTTCAGTTCCCAGGGTCATTTTGGTTTTCAATCCAGCAGTGAAGACATATTTGGCAAACACTGATCCAGGCTTGGTTGTGAATAAATCACGCTAATACTGCATGCTGACATTCACCATCTTTTAGTGGTTTTCTCGGGGCTTTGAGCCAAATGTCCGGGATAATTACATTTGATCCAGGGATCTCCTCATCACACGTTTCTTTGCTCTTTGAAGGGAATAATGAATGGGGCTTGATAAAAGATTGTTATCACCCAAGCTGAATTTGCTCAGGTGTGTTTGTTTTCCCTGCAGAGCTGCTGCGAGCCATCAACACACCCATCAAACATGTGCACAAGCACACAAAGTGACGCTTTATCACGGAAAAAGCACACCGATGTTCATGCAATTTAATTTAACGCTATCTCTTTAGGCTAAAGGCAATAAATGAACAGATCGGTTTTAAATACCACTTTCCCCTAAAGCTTTTACACTGTAGGAAATCTTATACCATCCTAAAAGGAATTAAAAGCTGTTCTCTGAAAAGTGAATTGCATCCAAAATGTGCTGGAAGGTCATGTTATTTGCCTGAGATCTGATCAAGTCTGTCTGCAAAGCCACTGTAGGCAACAATCATGCAAAATCAAAATTGACAATTTAATTAAATTTGCTTTTTAGGACTGTCATTTCCATCGATTTTAATTTCAATGACTTTCTGCCTTTGGCTTTGCTAAGTGCTTTTAATCTAAGCAGTATATTCTTCGCCATATCAATAAAGTTTGTATCAGTTAAATACACACACACACGCCCCTGCCCACACACTTAGCACTGGAGGGTCGTCTGTGCAAAACTAAGATATGGTGAAGTGGGACTGAATGCTTTTAACTGGTCCCTGACCCAGAAAGTACTACACTCTACAGAATATGCTTTAACTCACTAAAATACTCAGACAGAAGCCGTGTTACTGCATTTTCCAACACTGCTTGAATATTATTGTAGTTTCTAATTAGTCATTAGCCAGTGCACAGCAGTCCTCCATAATGCATATAAATACGATGTGATGGGCACTATAATTTTCTATTTTGTCCTTTCTGGTGAAAAACACGTTGTGGTTAGTAAGTTGCTTTCATCACACTGACATCAAATACAAAATGAATGTTAACAGGCTACTCCCAGTTTACTTTTTCGCAGTGTTTAAGATGTTCGGATATAACTCTGTTTAAAAGTGGCTCCCTCTTTAGCTTTCTGCTGACAATAATATGAAACATAAGCACATGCTTTGTTACAATATTAACAATCTTTTTTCAGAGGCAGATGATTTGCAATTGGGACTTTCTTGGGAAATATTGTGCTATTTAAAAAAAATTGGAAAAGCACAATACTTAGATTTAACCGATTTAACAATATTCTAATAACTAGACATGCAAATACAAAAACTCTTTAAATGTCATAAGTAAATGGCAGCCATGTTGAATTTTCAATTAATTAATCAAATCTTTTTTGTCACTCTCACTTTCAGGATGGAACAAGATATTTAAAAAGTTCAGTCAACTCATTCAAAATAAAAAAATAATAGGAACAAATAACAAAACAAATGACAAAAATGTCAGCTTATACAAAAGTCTTAAATAAACAAAACACTTAGTTTATTATCTCTTTATATTTGAGGTCAGGACAGGACTTCAGATTCTCCAAAGAAGAAGTGAAAGCATTTGGTTATTTTGTGAATCAGTTGTTTTGTATACTAAGAAAACTTTTCATGCTACTTAAGAGTGATGCTACATTTGAATGACTTAAAAAAAAGTAAATGATTTCCAAAGAATGACTTGACAGTTTGGAAAACCAGTGACATTTGCTTTAGTATTTAATATTTATCAACAAATGCATTTTGCATTTATCTTCTTTTTGTTAATTCAGACAATAAAGAAACATGGCTGGTGACTGATGTTGTACATGAATGATTCACTATTTTAAAAACAGCTATCAGAAGAGTGAATCAACAAATTAATGCTGCGGCTTTTGCTATTTTTTAGTTCCACTTTATTTTTCTAACTTCAAGCTCAGAAACTCCAGCTTCAAAGTGCAACTGGAACAATGCAATATTTAATTTAATCAATTATGAAAATCATGGATTAGCTTATAATCCTGTTAGCATGCTATAGTTACCACGAGTGACTAGTCAGAAAAATCACCATGTTCACATATTATAGTGTGCTATAATTACACTGCCTGGCCAAAAAAAAAGTCGCCACCTGGATTTAACTAAGCAAATAGGTACAAGCCTCCTATTGGATAAGTACTGCATAGGCGATTATCTTTCAGCTGGCAAGTTATTTAACCCCAGCTGATGCAATGAGTAACTCCTCATTTCTTAAACAACCATGGCAAAAGACACATCCTGTGGTCGTGGAAAAGACGTTAGTCTGTTTAAGAAGGGTCAAATCATTGGCATGCATCAAGCAGAGAAAACATCTAAGGAGATTGCAGAAACTACTAGAATTGGGTTAAGAACTGTCCAACGCATCATTAAAAACTGGAAGGATGGTGGGGAACCATCGTCTTCCAGGAAGAAATGTGGTCGGAAAAAAATCCTGAATGATTGTGATCGGCGATTACTTAAACGTTTGGTCAAATCAAATCGAAGAAAAACAACAGCAGAACTCAGGAGTATGTTTAATTGTGAACGCAAAAGCATTTCCACACGCACAATGCGAAGGGAACTCAAGGGGTTGGGATTGAACAGCTGTGTAGCCGTAAGAAAACCTCTAATCAGTAAGGCTAACCAGAAAAAAAGGCTTCAGTTTGCTAGAGAGTATAAAGATTGGACTCTGGAGGAATGGAAGAGGGTCATGTGGTCTGATGAGTCCAGATTTACCCTGTTCCAGAGTGATGGGCGCATCAGGGTAAGAAGAGAGGCAGGTGAAGTGATGCACCCATCATGCCTAGTGCCTACTGTACAAGCCTGTGGGGGCAGTGCTATGATCTGGGGTTGCTGCAGTTGGTCAGGTCAAGGTTCAGCAACATTGTGTGCCCAAAGAATGAGGTCAGCTGACTACCTGAATATACTGAATGACCAGGTTATTCCATCAGTGGATTTTGTCTTCCCAAATGGAACGGGCATATTCCAAGATGACAATGCCAGGATTCATCGGGCTCACATTGTGAAAGAGTGGTTCAGGGAGCATGAGACATCTTTTTCACACATGGATTGGCCACCACAGAGTCCAGACCTTAACCCCATTGAGAATCTTTGGGATGTGCTGGAGAAGGCTTTGCGCAGTGGTCAGACTCTCCCATCATCAATACAAGATCTTGGTGAAAGATTAATGCAACACTGGATGGAAATAAATCTTGTGACACTGCAGAAGCTTATTGAAACAATGCCACAGCGAATGCGGGCTGTAATCAAAGCTAAAGGCAATCCAACAAAATATTAGAGAGTGTGACCATTTTTTGGTGGAGACTTTTTTTTTGGCCAGGCAGTGTAATTTGGTTGCATAATCTTAGTACAATAATTTAATTGATGATTTTTATTTACTACAGCACTTTAAATCAGTAAAAAAAGAAACTACATTTAAACTCTCAATAAGATCAAAAACTCGTTTTATAATGACTACCATCCAAACAAAGGTTCAGTTTGTGTTTTGTCTCCTAGCGACACCCCGCAGTATTTGTTGCTTAAGATAACACAAACAATATTTTTTCATGACCCATGAAATGCGATGAGTTGGCCTGTTTTGGTGTTTTGTGGTCTTTTTATGTTTGGTATCTGACAGCGAGTGTTTTGTTTGGGATTCTGTAATGTGGTCAGCACTCACACGAGAGACAAGCCCATCGGCGGAGAGCCGGGCGAGGGAGTTTGACGTCTCAGAGCGTGTGAATCCAGCAAATGTCCATATTTTGTGTTTAGGTTTGTCAAAAAACAAGCGTCTTCACATTTCTAAGTGCATGTGTCCCCGCAGTTCTTGGAAGTCGTGTCTTTTTGGTTCTATCTGTGTATGTGTTTGTACAACGCTTTGCTATGAGAGAAGCTGGGCGAGCACTTGAGTCTGGAGCAAATGGGCAGACAGACAGATGAACATGCCACAATGTGACCAAAAGAGAGGAAGGCAATGTCAAAAACAAGAGGAAGACAGGGCAGGGAGAGCTTGGATGGAGGAGAAAGTGGGGAGAGCTGGGGCCCCTGACCTGACCACACTGACACACTCAGGTCTTTCTGTCCTTGCCAGCTGTGCATTGTGGTCGACTAACAGAGGACACACTTACACACACATATATTTATCTACGCATGCTGGCGATGAGGACATACTTGGCCTGGGCGAATGCCTGTGAGTTTGGATGCAACAACCCATCCATGCATGCTAAAGAGAGTGTGGAAACTACCAAAGCTCCAACTGTCTGTGTTTGTTTTCTCTCCAGCCCGTGTCTCTTTGTGTTCACGTCCCCGAACCTGTGTGCACATCTGTGTGTGTCTGTGTGCGTACGTATATTTACATGGCAGCTAAAGAGTGCCGGAGCTCATTTCCATCTGTTTTTCTAGCTCAGCCACTCCAGTGGGCAGGATATCGGTCTGTGCTGTGTCCCTCGTGTACCTCTTCATCGTCTCAGGCTCTTCTCTGTGTGCCGACATGTGTGTCGCGTCTGCAAACCATTTGGAATGTCGAGCACAAACGGAGTAATTAGAAATAAGTGCTCAAAGGTGTAACGGTTAGATGCCACAGCCTCCCCTCCCCCCCATTTAAGATCCCCTCCCACACTCCATTGCCGCCTTATTGAAGCCACCCTTCCCACCGCTACATTTTGCCTGTTTCCCAACATGTACGTCTCTGTAAATAGAAATGGTCCTACTAACAGGCAATGTGGGCACGCTATGTTTTTGGAGCCGGCCATGGCTAGTGCTGACTGGCTCTGTAAGTGCTTATTTTTACCATGTGTGGAGATCCAATGAACTGGCAGGGCTGAAAGGTGCAGGAAATACAACATGGTCAATGGGAAGGTATTCTGCTTATTTATTTATTTTTTTGCTTCCAAGAAGCAAACATTTGTTTTAATCTTTTTAAAAGTGTTCATGATCGACACTCCTTTGTGTGAAGACTGGTGAAAAGCAGGATTAAAGAGGAAGATTCAGGCCTGAAATGTTTTTTCTCAGTTCAGGAGATACATCATAATTCAGTGACAAACTACTACTGCTATGTTTGTCTAGTTTCCTTTTCAACTGAAATGATGTGAACAAATTGTGTCTTTGAGGTTTTTATCATCAAAGTGGCCAAAGATCCAACTATTCAACCATTGTCCTCCACTTATCTGAGGTCAGGTCATGAAGATCACAAAGCTGAGGGGAAAACCCAGACATTCCTTTCCTCAACAACATCCTTGAGTTCCCTAGACCAGAAGGAAGACATAATCCCTCTAGCAAGTGTCTGCTCCAGGGTTTCCTCAGAGTAGGAGATCCAGGAAATATCCTGATGAGATGCCCTAACCACCCTATGTGACTCTTATGGGTGTGGAGGAGCAGCAGTTCTACTCCCAGCGTTTCCAGGATGTTGGGTCTGGAGAAAGCTCAGCTCGGCTGTTTGTATCTGGATCTCGTTCTTTCAGTTGCTAAACAACATCATCTCATGAGGTTCTGAAGCCATCTGACTCAGTTGTTCCTACAAATTGACGGATTTCATCACGCACCCATATTACATCCATCTCTTGCTATTTCCTATTGTTACTCCTGAACATCAAGTTACATCAGCACCTCATTTTGTGGAGAAGTCTCACCAAGACCTGAAAGGCTCGATGCATTCTTCTTGTGTTTGAAAGCCATTGCCACAGACCGAAAGGGGACACACATCAAGGATACTGCAGTGCACACATTGGTCGGATGTGCACTGAAACAGGACAGATTTCTAAACTTCAGTCTGTTAGCTTGAAAAGGACAAGGAACCGCACTGCATTGATGTGTTCAGATTAAAGTCTTCATAACCTTTTGCAAAACAGTTTTGACCTTAGCACATTTCTACTTTGTGGTAATAAACCAATGATCCACTTGGGACCAAATTATGTAAATTGAGAAGTTTTTAGGACACACTTTAACATTTTCCCTCAAAGATAAAAGCTTGGTGACTGGGGCGTTTTTGGAAGTCTTATTAAGGTAGAGATGAACAGAACAACGAAGCTGCACCTTAACATGTTTATCACTGCTAACTTTCCTCTATTGCAAGTCTTAAAATCAAGGCCAAATCTGGCCTGCTGTATCTTTTTATGTGGCCCTCTAGACTCCAAATTGCATCAATAAGCACTTCCAGTTTTTCACAAATCTGCAAAATTCAGACAACATCAACAAATTTCCACATTTTTTCTGATTTGATTACAAAGTTCCTCAACATTGGTCAAAGACATTGAGCATAAGTGACTGCTGCCTCAGCCCTGATGTCAAGTGACAGTCCGTGATCGATAAGGCAAGTAATAAAAAGTCACATTTAACATAATAGATTACAAGAAAGCAATCGCTAAAGCTTGGAGAAACAACTATTTATTGATATTTTAACAGTTTAATTGGTTTTATCAATATATTCTGGCACAAGAAACTCTTAAAGAATATTTAGATATTTGTTATGGCCCAAAATGAAAATGAGTTTGACAGCCCTGCTTTATTATCATGAAATAGTTCAGCAGTCAGTGTTAAACAAAAAAAAAAAAAAAAAAAATACTTCTAAATTTAGTTTATCCAGGTTAAAGGGAGCTGTTTTGTGCTGGTAGTTCACCACCTGAACATTGTAAACTAAGATAATTTGAACTGATTTGTCCACCACACTGTAGTTGAAGCAACATCACAAATTTTGTCTTTAAATTACGTGTGAAATTTGCTCTGTTGAGCAAATTTCGAATTTAAAGAGGGACACCTAAATTAATTTGCTTTATAGTTGCCCATAGTGAAAAACAGTCTTAAATTTCCTAACAAAATTAGTTTTAACAGCATAACATTGGTATTGTCTTATTTCTATCCTCCAAACGGAGAGATGTTTGATTGGTGATTTATGAAGGCAGCCTTGAATCTTTATGGCCAAACTGTTTTGTGGTTTCATGTTCATGTGTTTGTTATACTGCAACCCAATGTTTGTAGATTTTTGCAGCCTGGATGTGCTGCATTCAGGCAACTCTCTCCATGTGTTTGTGGGTGTTTGTCTCCTCTTTACTAGGAAACAGGCTTTCCTTGGTGAAGCAGACAGCCAGCCAATTCTGATGTAACCTTTGTAACCTCCACCCACCACCACCTCCTCCACCCTTCCTCGCCATCCTGGAGAGAAGCTCGAAACAGATTTTTTCTGAGTCTGTAGGAGATAGCGTGCAAGCTTCCGTTGGCTGAGGTTCGGACAACCTCATAAATGCGTGCACGCGCACACATTGCACACATATGTCGATGCCTGCACGATTGTGGGGACTTCCCACACCAGCTGATGACATCTCAATCCAGTGCCACCAAGTGGAGAGCTGTCCACACTCAGAGAGGAAAAGAAATGGAAAACTGTCTTGCTCCGGCTGAGGTCAGCTTTAGAGGAAAACCCAAATGTTGAGTGTGCAAAGTGGAAACCTGAAAATATGTGCTTTAATCGCTGTCCTCACTTTGCCCTCAAGCGATACGTGCTCCAACCCAAGTCAAACAAAGGACGGCGAGGGAGTTCAGCACAAACATATTTGCATATGCTTGCAGTTTTCTCCCGAGTGAGCGCGAGCGCTGCACGGAAAATTGATCCAAATAATTGCATTTGCAGTCTAATTAAGATAACGCTTTTTCCACTGGATCTAATCAGTTACTCATATAAACAGATCTGCTGCACTGTGCACAGATTTTGTGGCTAAACACACCTTCTTTTGCACACA
Organism: Xiphophorus maculatus; assembly: GCF_002775205.1. NCBI lineage: Eukaryota > Metazoa > Chordata > Actinopteri > Cyprinodontiformes > Poeciliidae > Xiphophorus > Xiphophorus maculatus. The sequence continues at coordinate 3,932,692 of NC_036455.1, forward strand.
TATACATAATGGTAAACACACTGAAGCCACCATAAATTACAACCATCCCATCTGGGAGCATTAAGAAGCTGTTAATGAATAGGGTGCTGCAGCAGTGGCCACAAGTGGAGCGAGCCAGCTGGAGGAGGGAGGAGTGGCGGATGGAGGCGGGTTGGGGGGGCTGGAGGGGACTGGGTGGCATCTGGGCAGCAGATATGTGTGCAGTCATGTAGAAGAAGCTGCGGTAAAAGTAGAAGTCTTGAGGGAGGAGAAGGATCCAGAAGTTATGGTTTGCATCCAGCGTTTTTTTTTTTTTTTTTTGTTTCGACCTGCCTAGTTGGAAATCCAGTCAGTGGATCTATCGCATGCAAATATTCAAAGCAATATCTACACGAGGTCAAACATGAGTGCTCACTGTTTAAGCTCAAACTCTTGAAATGGTGTACAGAGATGAAAAACCAGATAAACTCAGTTACCCTGCACAGTGTGCATCCAGCTCTGGTATCGACTGAGCCACAGCCTGCAGGGAAGGGCCACAGTTCAGTGTTAGACTAAAGACTTAAACTTTCCTCAGTGCTGTGCAAAAAATATTTATACCCATCAACATTTTTCATATTCTGTCAGAGAACAAACTTTACCGTAAACTTCAGTCAATTTGATTGGGAGTTGAGCAAAGACAAACTACAAAATAGTAATTAAGTGGAAGTAAAATTACATGTTTATGATTTTTTTTTTACCAATGAAATCCCCTTTAACTTTGATTATCCAAAATAAAATTGAGTACAGTCAGTTGTCTTCAAAGGCAAATAGTTATTAGCTTAATCTCAGTATTAATGCAGCTGTCCTGTGAAGCCCTCAGAGCTTTGTTAAAGAACATTAGTAAACAAAAATGAAGACCAAAAAACGCAGAAGACAGATCAGGGGGAAAGATGTTGTGACATTTAAAGCTGGGCAAAGTTATAAAAAAAGGTCATAATATTTAAACATCTCACATAGCTCTGTTCAGTCCATCTTTTAGGAATGAAAACTGTAACTGTACCAAAACAAACACTCATTTGACTGAACTAACAGGGTGGGCAAAGAGAGCATTAATCAGAGTATTAACTGGATATCCACAGCTTAGTTGTAAATAATGTTCAAGATATTATTCTCTTCATATTTGGCCTTTATGAAAGACAAACAAGAAGAAAGCCATTGTTGAAGCAAAGTTTGATGAGATGTTTTCAGTTTTCTGCAGATGATATAATGGACATACTGTAGCAAACATGTGTAATAGCGTCAGATGAGAAGAAAATGAAACTTTTTTGCATTTTTTTGACACTATGATCTACACTGTGAGTCATAGTGTGGGAACGTTTTCCTTTTGCAGAGACAGGAAAGCTGGTTGGAAATGATGGGAATATGGATGGAGCAAAATTACAGGATGATCCTAGAAAGAAATATGTAAGAGACTTAAAAACACTTGAGACTTGGGTGGAGGTTTCCGTCTAGTCGAAGGACAGCCCTAATAAAATAACTTGGACACGGTATTAATGTGTTTGTCCCAGTAAATGTTAAGACCTAAATCCAATCAAACATCTGTGGTAACAATTAAACAAACAAACTATGCCATCTGATTAAGCTGTTTTCCAAAGAAGAATGGGCAAAACCATGATTACAATTTTAGTTGTTTAAACTTTTGAGCCATATCATGATCTTTCCCCATTCACAACTATACTCTTCTTGTTGTTTATCAAATAAACTCACATTAAATAGATGAAGTATCCGATTGCACTGAAACAAAATGACACTGCAGCAGTAGATGTCTGAGGAGGTGTGGCAACAGAAGGTTTGGTTATCTGAAGTGACCTTTTAATACCCTCAGCCCTTTCACAAAGCCTCACTGGTGGGCGTCTGAAGTGGACACATGGGCAGTATATGGAGCAGAAGTGTGCCTCCGATCAGGACAAAAGACACCACCTGTATGCTAATGTGCTGTGAGGCTTTCACAGAGGGGCCGAAGTGTGTCGCTCCTTTAGAAAAATCCAGGGGCCGTAAAACAGAAGCCAAAAATTGATTCTGGACCTACATTTTTTAACAAGTAGAAAGGCAAGAAATCAGAGGGGGATGAAGCAGAGGGTGCTGTAAAATAGATTCTCTTTTTCTTCCAGACTGCAAAAGAAAACAAACAATGGCGGCAGTGTGGATGAGTAACCACAGGACAGCGAGGAGAAAGTGCATGGGCAGTAAAATTCATTTCTAATCGGGGTTAAGTAATGAGAAGAAGGGAAAACGGTGGAGTGTGCCATTTGCGAAAGAGGGAGTGAGACCTCTGGGGCGACAGATAGAACCGAAGGCTGTAAAATTCATTTTACCTTCCGCTTTTTAAGTAATGGGGAAACCAAAGTGGCAGAAGGAGGGTAAACGAGGCAATAAAAAATAATTCCTTAAGGTTTTATATTTGTCCTAGAGAGAGACGGGCTTTTTGCTTGAGGAGCACGCTGTGGCAGAGGGCCGACTGTTCATATGGAGAAAAGGGAGTGAGGTCAGAGGTCGTAAAAGTCTTTTTTTTCCTTATTGCTTGAGGTAATAAAGCAGAGTGGCGGCATGTGCCTGTTGAATGGAGGGTGGAGTAATTGCTAATAATCAGATTTCAGAGTGGCACACTTGCACAAAGACGCTGAGTCTGTGCTGCTGCAGCCTGAGACCACACATGCAAACACTTTGCTCAAGCATACATAAACAGACTTATATAAACACATCTTTAGCATGCGCACAGGCACTCCATTCATGTCAGACGAATTTACCGCTATCTAATAGTCCTGCAGGCTTTTGGTGCAGCGATTATTTTTGTCACACTGCCATGTTTAAAAAGCGCAGGGAGCTATCAATTTACAGCACTGTCACTCGGTTTGTATGCATCCAGCCTTCTGTCTGTGCTGCAGATTTTTTTATTTTTTTTTTTAGGATTATTGTTATCTCTTAGCAGCAGTGTTCAGATATAAAATGCTATTATACAAGACAAACAGATTCTGAAAAGTCACATTGAAGTAGAAGAGCTGGAATGATTTGTTTCCCCATCTGCCAACAGGAATCTTTAACATCACTGTAGCTGCTGATGTGAACTATCAGCTCCTATTAGAAGTGGTTTCTCTTGTGATTACCATTTGAAGAACATATACGCACCATGCACTTGTTCTTGAAATGACTGCTTTTGAAGTTTCTTCTCTTTCCCTTTGCTTCTTAAGGTGTTTGAGTGTTGAAAAGGGTCTGTAAAATTGTTCTACTTCTTCATAAAACATGAAGATCCTTTTGTATCTCTAGACTTGACTCTAACTCTATGTTTGGTACTTGAGTCTACAGAACCATCATTTTGTCACTTTAAAACAAAATAGTTGAAGGTATTTTATTGGAACTTTGTATTTTATGCATGTTTTCCTTTAATCGAAGGCAAATATGCATAATTGTGAAGTGTAATGCATTGATATTCAAAATTTGGTAAAAATAGATAGTTGAAAAGTGTGGCAGGCATTTGTAATCAACTGCCTTTGACCGCTGTTTGTCTAAAAAGGCAGAGAGTACAGCTGAAATGCAGACATACCAATATATCGTTATTCTGCAATTTTGTTTTGAATAATTTAAAATCCTATTTTCTTCTAGTCTCAGAAGATGGAAGTTGGGATATTCACCTTATTCTGTTGTCCCTGAAGGAGCTTAAAGCTAATTTTAGACTATCAAGAGTATGTAATAATTAGGTGATGTTTTTAAAGCAGCCAATCAAGAAATTACATTTATTTTCCTTGGCAGTGATTGGCTTTATCCCCAAGAGTGGAGATAAGAAAGCCTGTAGATTTTAGCAAGATGGTTTTCATTGTGCATATCAATGCATATTAGTACATATATAACGTTTTTGAATTATTAAAATAGGCAGCTGTAAGCGTTTTAGTGGGGATCTCAAGTAATTGCAGATTTTAGCCATTCACAGGCGGCTGTGCCCTCTAACCCCGCAAATACCAAGGGTCCATTGTAGTTCAGTTTTTAGAGACTTGAAACCTGACTTGACTTTGAGGTGAAAGACTTAAGACTTAACTTGATTTAGACTTGCCCTTCCAAGACTCAAGTCTTGACCGAGGCTTTGCAAAAATATCTTGTAAACATCTAAACCTGAGAAGAGAATGGACCAAATTTCACCCTGATGCTTTCAGCGCTCAGGGTGAAAATTGTGAAAGAAATATGGGTTGCCCTTACAAGCTGTCACTGTCATGACAGGAAAGTACATTTTAGATCACAGATGATTTGTTGTTAAACCGAGTGTTGAGCAAACCTAGACTCGTGATTCCTCTCTCAATATGGTACCTTCCCTTTTCTGATGGGACCTCCTCAATTTCCAAAGTCTTCGAAAGGCTTTTGAATCCCAGAATGAGTCACTTTGCTGCTCCTCATTAGAAGGCAGGACAAGTCCTTTCTAGCTCCACTTGTTTCACTCGACTAATGAGCGAATATGAAGACTGAGCCCTTAAGATTAATGATGCTCAGTGTTCCTGTGCAAATTTGGTTATGTTGACTCTGGGATCAGGTGCGGCAAGCATCTGAATCTGAAAATCTCAGATTTTTCAATCTTAGAATCTTCAGGCCTTTTCATTATGACTTAGCTTTCTCTCCTGAGGAAGAAAGAGCACAGCTGGCTCCTGTTAGACTGATAGTACCCTCGGTTAAAAGTCCTATTGTTTAAGTGAAATATGCTGCTGGGCTGTTTACAGATGGATAGGATTTCTGTTCCTCTTCCCCTTGGGTCTTGTGTGTGTTGTAACGATGTAAATTGACTTAAGCGTTCAGTTGTAGATGCTTATTCCCTCTGAAGCCTCCGTACAGCCTCTCCGGCTGTTGTGTCAGGAAAAAGCAGGAGATGTAAACAGAGACCCTGGGTGGTCTTCTTTCTCTGGACTCAGACTGCAATGACACAAAGTAAAGTCGTCTGACAGGAGAGGAGCTTTATCTTTTCAGCTCGACCTGCCTCACCACTCTTCTCTCTCCTCTTTTGGTCGCTTGTTTGTGGCTGCTGTATTCTATGGAGTTGGCCTCATACATATTGAAGGGGCTTTTGAGGAATCCACCAGCGTGCACAGTTTTCAACCTCGCCTCCTATTTACATTTGAGTGTCATGCCTGTCCTTTATTCCTCTCTGCATCTGTCTATTCCTTTCTAAGAGGTACTTTTTACATTCCAGGATTTGATTTCTGTTTTTTTCTCCCTCAATGATTTCTGGTATTTGTTTTGTGAGCGCCTCTCAAAGTCTTTAATTTTCTCCTTATTCCAAAAGCTTATTTAATCTGTTTTGTCTTTGTTGCCTCTAAAATGGTTCATGGGAAATTCACTTTTTACATCAGAAGCCTTTGTTTCTGTTTTCTTTGCTACAGTAACTTGCTAAAGTAATGCCAACCATTAAAATGTTTCACATTTTTTCAGTCAAAAATTACAAACTTGGATATATTTTACTCGGATTCAGTGTATTACCGTGAAGGTGAAGGAAAACAAAACATAGTTATCTAACTTTTCTACTAATTAAAATCAGAAATTTGTGGCACGGCTGGTTACATGTCTTTCGCCACTCTTCAAGGATAAGCAGGTTTAGACGATGGATGGATTAAAGGTGAATTCCCCTGAATTAATAGTTAATAGAACCGCCCATCACTACAATTAAATCTAAGATTTTTTCAGACATGCCTCTTCCAGTTTTGCAGCTTCTCTAGTTCATCTGAACCGTCTGAAAGCATCTGTTTTCAACCTTTGTCACAGATTCTTGTCTTGTTTTAGCCCTGTACTTTGACTAGATCATTCTTAAACATTACTATGATTTGGTCAAAAGACTTTTGAAGCTTCTGAAAGGCTCTCTTCCCAGATTGATCTGATTTTAGATGAACTGTCCAGCTTCTCTCCCCCGACAAAAGAAAAGCATTTCTACAGCATGATTCAGTCAAAACTGTGTTCCACAGTGGGGAGGTTTGTTTGGGGTGTTAGCTTTATGCTACATAACGCTCATCATTGTACGTGCACACTTTCCCTGTCACCTTTCTGGTTCCCCCAAACAAAACTTCTCATGGCTTTCTTCTTTCAAATCTTCCAGGATCAATCCTGCTATCAGATTCTCCCAGCTAAGCTTTGGATCTCTGCATCTCCTCCAGAGTTAACATGGACGTCTCGGCTGATTTTCTCATTAATGCCCGTCTTGTCCAAACTGTCAGTTTGGACAAGACGGTAGTTGGTAGTTGGTAGTTCATGCTTTCAGATGATGGACTGAATGTTTGTCTGTGGGTTGTTTATGTTTTCATAAAGCTGTAATATTCTCTAACAAACCTCTGAAGCCCCCATAAAAGAACTGAGTTCAGATTTCACACAGATATACTCTATATTTGCTTGTTATGCGACATCTGAAGGTAAATGGTTGCTCTGCATGGTATCTAGGTGTTACCTCGTCCTGTATTTCTTCCTCAGTGGCTCCAGTCAGCTCTAAATATCCTCATGTAGTTCCAGTAATAATCTCTTCTCATAACTTTCTATATTTGCCATTTTCTCCCATCTCTCCATCCTCAGTCCTGCACTGTGCTTCTCTGGCTCCTCCTGCTCTTGTATGTTGTGTCTCATTTGAGCATCTTATTACATCTCGCACCTCTCCTTCTGTCCTTCTTATTCGTTTCCCATCTACCTCCATCTCTGCCGGCTGCCTAGTATTCATTTGGCGTTCATCCCTGCTTCCGCTGCTCCTCTGCTCTTCACTCCGCCTCAGTCATATTTATGTTTACACATTAGCTTTCTTTTCACCTCGATTCCATGGCTCTCTCCTTCGTTATTAAACATCCTCGATGCATAAATTGGAGGGAGCAAACGAGACGGATGCCATCCTTTCTCGTTGCTTCCCAGCCCTTTCTGCTTGCCCCAGAGATGCTGCCGCATTGTACATTTGTTTGTCTGCAAGTCACCTGCAATATCTCACAACCCACTTACTAGAATGTGACAGTATTGGGGAAAAGATGTATTGCTCTCTAAAATTTCAATTTGCCCAAGGGAGCTAGCCATAATTACAGGTCAGTAAAAGCTATGTGTCGACTAATTACCGGTCGAAAGGTCTTCCTGCATCATTTATTGCTGAAACATATTTATTGCCTCCTTACGTTATGTGCCTCTTTCCCTTTATTTCTCCTGCATCACTTTGCTTTGCAAGTTGTCCCTCTTATACGCGTCTTTTTAAAGCTCTTCTCTCACACGCCTCCTCACTTTTGCTTTCATTCTTGGTCTCGTACACTCTTGTTATCTAACAATGTGTTTGCAAATTTTCCTCCATCCTCCTCCTCATCATGATCCACCTCCTTCCAAGATGCTCTTTGTCTCCTACTTTTGCTCACATGGCAGATGTGCAGGCGTTCACAATACTCTTTGTATCCTATGTATTATTCTGAGTCAGTGTTAATAAATGCAGCTGCATATGCTTTGTGTGATTCTCATTGGAGGGGTACCACAAGTTCCAAGTTTCTTCAGATTTTGACTTCAAAAAGTGCAAGTTATGAATACTTGTTTTTGGGTTAAGGAGAATCCCTTTTACTGGTGTTCTAACAACAAAGGGAAAGGTGGAAACATTATGTGAAGCTGGTGGATTTCTAAGCAGAAGAAAGAGAAAACAAATAATCTTAGCTAATGCACCTGTACCTTTACCCTCAGCCTTGAAATATCAGCCTTCTCAGTTTGTTTTTCGAAAGTATAATGTCACCATTTTGACAGGTGACAGGCTGAGGAGAAAGTTGTTGGTTTTTTTTATTCAGAAGGATGAGGAGCTGCAGATATCCAAAGCTCAAGTGGGAAACTCTGACAGCTATTTGTAAACACTTCAAAAACTCTGAAGAAGAAAGAAACTTTTTGGTATTATTGCATGTGTGTTTTGTGTGTGGAGGTGTGGGTGTGTGTGTGTGTTTTTGGGGGAAAGACTGTTCCTAACTCACACCCTCATTTTTGTCATGTGCCAATGAAGAGAACCCAAATAAGTAGATTTGAAGACCTAGTGGAAAAATAAGAATAAGCAAAGCTTACAAAACAACCATGGGAACACAGAGAGCCAGAGGACAACAACAACAAAAAAAACCCGTCAGAAATGAACAAAAGCACAAGGCACATGATTGGGGAACAAGATCTAACAGGAGGAATAAGAGAGGACTGATTAAATACTGGGAGTGTGAATGCTGGACCATTAGACCGGGCTGATTGACAAAGAGGCTGCAGGTGTGAGAGGAGACAGCAGACAGCTGAGGAGACAGACAGAGACAGACAAAGTGGCACAGGGGGTGAGGGAGACTACATAACGGGGAAACCAGGAAAATTAATCTATCAATAAAGAATAACTAGACTTAAGAAACATAATTAAACTAGAATAACAAAGAATAACTTGATAAAAAATAAACATAAACTAGAATCACTCAGAAAGGACTGAACTAACATAAAAACAGAAACAAGACTAATCCAATAAAAATAAGAAACTAAAGAACACAGAAACAAACCCCAAAAACAAACGACCTAAGATCCTGACACCTTTTTCCTCAGGGTCTAGCAGAATACCTGAAGTTTGTATTTGTTTTTTTGTTGTTTTTTAATGAGGCCATCTCTGCTGTTTTAACTGAATTTGGAGTAAATGGTTGTGAAAACCATTAGTCCTTTTCCTTCCTGTTCACAATTATGTGCTACTTTGTGTTGGTGTGCAACATAAAATCACTACAATATACATTTGGTTGTAATGTGACAAAATGTAAAAAGGTTTTATAGTTGCAAATGGCTCTGCATTGCACTGTACACATAAGTCAAACATTTAGTGCATTTTGCTGTGAACTGAGTCGACACACTGCTGGAAACATTAAATGTAGGTCTGTATAATCAGCCCGATAATTAACAGCAGCTAATTAGGAGGAAGCGCTTAGTTATTCATCTCTTCACACTAATGTTACTGTTGCTTACTGATTGCCTTTGAAATTGCTTCACCTTGTCATTAAATTACTTTTAAATTAAAGCAAGTAATTACATGTTTTTTTTGTGGGGGGGGGGTTTTACAGGCAATGTATCAAGAAACCAGTGAACACGTTGCTTTTTATTGAGTCTTGATTTGAAAGGAGAAGGTAGATCTATGCAGTGCTAATTACAGGAAACACTTCACTTGCATTGTTTGCAAAGAAAGCGCTCTCAGGTTGAGGAACAACTCCAGCAGTGGAGCTGCACTGACTAACAATGGGGCTCGAAGAGGCTAATGTAAGGAGACACACACTGGACGGAGCACCGCTGGGCTTCTGCATGATTCACACCAACAGGGTCCACTTATGTAAATAGACAGTGCTTTTTTTTCTTAAGGGGAGGAGAACATGATGATAATCTGCCATTAAACCTCTCATTTGTATTCACAGCAAAAGGGACCAAGCTCTCTAATGGCTGAGCTGAACTAAATTGGTGACAGTCTTCATTTGACTGTGGATTCAGGGAAGTAAACATCAGCAAATTAGTCCGAATCATGCAGCAACATCCTCAGACCAGAATCTGAATCTGCTGTTTGTAACAGTGGATGTTTCTCAATTTTGTCAAAATGCATCATTTTATGTTCTGAGCTTTTCAAGACCACAGAGAGTGCGTTTCTATGACATCACCTAATTACTCTGGTTAAAAGGATTGGGGGAAAATATGGATAGTCATGTTCCCATGCCGACACGACATGGCCGTCCTTGTTGTTTTCCTGTGTCTCATTTTCATGCCACAGAGGAGAGCTTGGTGCAAATTCTGCCAGGAATTGAGGTGAAAAAGGTTGTGTTTATGAGGGTGTGTTTTTGTATGGCTGCTGGGATTCATGCGTGGCGTGTTAACACATATCTGGACTTAGCAGCAGAAGCTCTCTTCAGCTACATTTGTTTAGTCATTCGGAAATTTAGGTTTTGGATGACGTTAAGGATCCGCTCATTTTGTAGTTTCGACATGCTGAAACGCAGGTTTTCCAACGCAGGTTTTCATTGCAATGCAAATGACAATTATCCTGGCGGTCCCTCTCAAACTCCTTCTCTTTGGATACGGAGCCAGAAAAAACAATTGGATTCTGAAAAATTGATCCAGCAGGAGGATGATGAGGGCTCTTCATGAATACAAAACACTGCCTTTCTGGATGACCTGCTTGACACAGAATGGTGCACAATTACCAAGCATGTATGCCTTTCTGTGTTTGCAGTGTTAGACCCGAAATGGTTTGTCAGCTTGGACAGAATTTTAAAATGCAGATTGCCTCCACTGGTGAGCTCTCACCGCCGCTGAGCGCAGACTGTATAATCTGTAGAGTGCAAAGAGCTCGAGTCGGGGACTTTTGCTACAGAAAGCGAGTAATGAAAGCAGAGAGTGGGTGGGTGGCCGGGTTTATGGAGGAGATCATTGGAAGATCAGGACAAGCGAGTACAGTTTCAAACAGGAGTTAACAGGAGAGGCTCACAGGTATTATAGGAGATTTTAATCTGCTGGAAACTCCAAGTGGGTTGATGTAACGGCGCTGAGACAATTAAACTGCCTGATTAATAACTGATTCGTATCAATAGCTAAGCTGACAGTTTAATTATCTTCTGAAACTGCCAGCTGAAGCCTTCTCCACTGGTCAAGGTGTGAGATTTGTTTGAGACAAACTTGAAATTTTCACCTCAAGGCTGATATTTTTTTAGGATTCTGTACAGAGGCCAAAATGATCACTGCAAATTTCTGAAGAGAAGGAGAAATATCTTTCCTTTTTTCTAAATAAAATCTACAGAAAGGGGTTTTCTTCAGTATTCAGCCACCTGTAATGTTTTACCCTTAAATAAAATCCTACGCTGTAAAACATTTGAGCCGCATTTAGTTGTGTCTACTATCTTCTGCTCTTTAAGTCAAATAAATGTAGCAAGTTTTAGATTTTGAACCTAAATGTGTGAGTTTGTGAAAAATAAACTTAAAGTAAGTTGTGTTAACCTTTTGCTAATTTTGTCAAATTCAAAAGAGTTGAATAAACTAGAGTTTTCAGGCTAGCACTTAAAAAACTGAAAGAAGTTAAAGACAGGAAGTGCAAACTATTTCCCAGAATGCTTAGCGGCTTGCTTTTGTATCCCGAGATGTAAATGCGTTACACTGATCTGACTCTTGCGTGTTATTACGACAAATGTTTATTTTAATGTAATTGATAGTTTGCGAAGCTTGAGGATAATGTTTTGTTCAATGTTTGCTGGATTTATACTGACGTTAAATCACACACACGGGGAGTCTATTTACTTATTAGGTAAATTTTGGTCACAGTGGATTTTATTTAGAGGTATCAGAGTAAAGAGGTTGAATATAAATGAAGACCTTTAAGGTTTTTACCTGTAGAAATGTTGAAATCTGTACCACGGCATTACTTTGGGTTGGTTTAACATATAAAACACAAATAAAATACATTAAGTTTGTGGTTTTAACTTGACAAAATCTAAAAAAAAAAAAAATCATCAATGCAAATCACTGTATTTAATGTTTTCCCTTTTTAAATGTAACATTTACATTACCATATAATCTACCTTTTATAAAGAGATGTTTATAGAATCTTTTTTAAATGTCATCCTTCAGAGCATCCTGTAAATATGTAAAGCTGGAAGTTTTCAGCATTTTCAGCTCTTGTTGTTTACCGTGATACCTTTAAAAGTTGGGCTGCTGAACAGGCTGCAAATAGAATGTTATGCCAAGCAGAAGTAGGCTTGAAAACGCCCCATGGGCAAAGGAGTGCACTTCACTGAACAAGCAGCTCCCTGTCCAGATTATTTATTCAATGATACAGAAAATCAGAGTTGATCCAATTATTTCTAAAAGCTGAAATCCACCAGGACTGAACATCTGATCTACTTTAGTTTAAGTAAGGAAGGATTTTACTAGTAAATGAGGTGCCACTGGTGTCTGTCGTTACTCTGACGTGTCACGAAAACACTGTTGGAAGAAATACACCTTAAGTTAATGAAATCACTGAGCAACCAACACCCTGGATGTTGCCCAACCACTGTTTGAGCATGGGTGGTGCACCTCAGTGACTGACATGGGCTTGGGGGGAAAACATAATCTGAATGCGTTCAACTTCAATAATTGGATTGGCTGTAAACAGTGTAATAAAGTGTAAAAATACAGCTTTGACACTCACTGTGCACATCTTTCTAACGTGAGCAGTGAAGACAGTAATAAACTTCTATAGTGATATCTAAACCGGTTGAAGTTGTTCTGGGAAACAAGTTCTGATGAAGTTTCTCTACAGGAGATACTTCATCATTAAAGTGGATGTAAACAAAAGCTTCAATGTGTTGCACCTCAGTAAAATTAGAACAGGTAAGCAGTGGTTTCATAAGTTTTATTTAAAAGAAAAAAACAAACAAAAAAACGTTTCTTTTTACCTAAATGTGTTACTTTGAAATTATGTTATTTTTTTGTTGTGACTTTGCTGTTATGTTAGTCTTTAAAACACCAGAATTTGAATATAAATTATTATATTTTTTCTGTCTGATTACATCATTTTTAAATGTTATCTCAGTTGTTATGATCAGTTTGTACTTGCCTCATTTCTTGCCAGGAAGGTAAACATCCAAGTAGCTGTTGGATGTCTGCCTTTCACTTTTACTTGAATAAAAAAATGCTGGAGTAATCCTACTCTTACCTGAGTACAATTTTGGGCTTCATAGGAATAAATTACATTGAACCTAATTTGTATTAGAACAGGATGAAGTTTTTCTACTGACACTACTTACATTACTGTAAATGAACTTGACCTTCAAATCACTTTGGAGGTTTAGCAGATTGAACACAACATTAAAACAACAAAGCTTGTGCACAGACCAGAAGTCTCACTTTTACATATATTGCAGGTGTGTGTCTGTGACTTGTGCATTTATGGTTACAGCATTCTCGTTCTTTATTCAGTGAAGTCTACCCAAGTTTAAACTCTGTTTACTAACTTCTGAAAAGTACTAAGTCACTGCGACTGAAAATAATTAATTTATTAATTGCACTTTTTCATTTTGATCTGTCACAGACGATCCTAATAAAAAAAAAAGGAGGACTTGTAGTTGTCTGATGTGGACAAGTCCAAGCAGTATGAATACATTTGCAAGAACAGAAAAAAACATTCAGCTAGAGTTAGTGACAGGTTAAATTTAATTATGGTGATTACAGATAACATTCACCTTATATTTAAACTGGGGTAAATTCTCTATTAAGATGTCAGAACTCCATTTTCCACATCCATAGTAGTATAAATCATAACATAACATAAAAGCTTTTGAAGAACCCAACTTTAAGGTTAATATTATAATAAAAAACGGATGTCCAAATTCTATAATTAATGTGTATTGGACCAGATATCCTCTTTCACTGCTGGCCCAAAGCCTGAAAGCGCACCATTTCTCGGACAAGTCTCTGATTGGTCCCCTGCCCTACGGAGGGCGTGTCCTCCAGCACTGGGCGTTTCACAAAACCAGCCTCCACGCAGCTCACCCTCTCATTCACTACGGCTTTGCTGAGTTCACTTGTTCACTCAGAGTTCTTTCCCACTTCTTTGCTACTCTTCTCTCAGATTTACAGAAAGCGTTTATCATTTTTCAGCGTGCAGCCTCGAGGTGCGCGGGCGTGCACTTTATTGTCAGTGGTAGTCTGCTTTTTATTCCCCTTTTTGCTTTTTAGTTTTTGCACAAATCAGTTAGTTTACTTCTGCGAGTCTCTGCGCGCCTCTGACTCTTCTCTCCAGCATGGATTTAATTTGGATTGCGGGCTTCGTTGCGAGCTTCTGCGCCTGGTTTGCCTCGGCGGAGCGGCACAGCGTCTACTGGAACAGCACCAACCCAAAGTAAACATCTCCTCTTATTTCATCCCTCAGATCAGATGCATGCTCAAAAGTGAAGACAACGAGAAGTTTTCATCTTTAATTGTTGGCTAGCAATCCTTCACGATCAGTGTTCGAGTGCATGCATGAATAATTGCAGCAAGTCTCCTGTGGTTGTTGTTTTGATGAGTTTGGGATGGAGGCAACTGGCTGCTGTTGACATGATAATGCCAGACAGTTGGGAGTGTTTCTCCTCCCTCCCTCTTTCCCCCACTTTACGGCACTTTCCTTCGTGCCTTGTTATTATTATAAGGTTGTTTATCTGTAGGTCATGGCTCAACCTGTTCTCATTTAATCCGGGTTTTTTTTTTGTTTTTCCTTCTTGTTTTGTTTTCGCAATCTGGGTGCGCATGTGGTGCAGAAGTATTTGTGTATTTATCTTTTTAACCTGAAAGCGAAGTTATTAAACATTTCCTGCTATTAGATGGATATAAAGCTGAGTTAAATGGAGGGATTTAATAAAAGCAGCGGGGATTTAAAGCCATTATCTGGACTTTTCGGTAAAGTCACTCACTACAGTTTTTCACCCATTCAACAACATAGAAAGTTCGGTTTTCCTGTTTGCGCTTCTAATTTGTTGTAAGTCGTAATCTATCAAGATAAAATCTATTCGACCAGACACGTCTCCATAAATGCACCGCTGATGACATCACAAAAGGCATAAAGTAGCTTATTGGTTATTTTGTATGCATATATTTTTGTGATTTTTTTTAAGTTTTTGATCAACATCACCTTATGTTTACTACTCTTCTACAAAGTTGTGGCAAAATATTTCAGCTATGTGAGAGAATGATGCATATATTTCAGGCTTGTTCTGCTTGATACTGATTCCTGGCTTTTGCTGACATTCCAGTTTGTACCAATTTAGATATTTACTCCCCCAATAACAACTAAGTAACATTAAAAATGAGGAATGTGCTGCAAGGAATAGAAAGTAAATGTGGATTTTCAGTGTTTGTCCCACCGATCAAGGGAAATTATCCAATTCAATCTCTTGCCAAATTTTTTGGTGCCTTTCTAAATATCGCACATGGACGTAGCCTCTAGGCTGACTGAAAATAGAAACGAGAATGAAGAATCTTCAGCAACGATTTTGAGCCAAGTCATTAAATGAAACCAAAATGGCCTGGTTGATGCATTCTGGTAAGATGCTTTTTAAGCTCCAGTATTTTTTCTGCATCAGTCACTTCTTCCTCTAATAGTTTATAATTGACTCAATCCCTCCAGTTTGCCTTCCAATGAATGCATTTGTCCAACCAATGCAATCATAACCATTCTTGGCAACACCAGGGGGAAGAAGTATGAAAAAAACATCTTTCAGCAGTCAGAAAGGGAAAAGTTGTTAAGCTTAGATAAGTACTGTGAGGTCAGACTGCTTTTAGTGCCACAGAACTGGCTAGACTTGTTCTAAAGTTAAAGACGATCATTGATGTTTTTTCAGTTTTTTTTTAGTTTTGGTGGCCATCAGAGTCTAAACCTGGTTTAAGCACAATCTTCCAAACAAAGTTCAGGTTTTGAGTGTTTCTGTGACTATCACTCACAAAAGACATGAAGATTGATTAGTCAATTGGCCACAATTTGCCAAATTTCCCTTAATTGTACAAAACTGTTAAGTTTCAGTTTAAGTACTAAACATTTCTGTTTCCTCTTAATTGTAAAATAAATAAAAACTAAGAACTCCCTCCTTTTTCAGTCTTTGAAGGCATTAAAGAGCATATACTTTGATTGTGCTGGAGTTAGCTGTGCACATTATGATGCATAAACAGGAAAATTGGTCAGTTTTCTAATTGCTCTAGTTTAAGAAAGTGCAGCTAATCTATTGCATGTGTTCCAGTCGGAACTGGTCAAAATCAGAATTAGCCAATTAGTCATCCAGAAACATTGGAAATAAATCTATGGGGAAAAAAATCAACTAAACTCTAAATGGATGGCTTAAGAGCATGGTGCAGAACTTAATGGATATGAAATGGGGTGTTGTTCCTCTTGTGGTGTCATCAAAGCATCTAGCATTTTTTTCTTCTTCTTCTTTAATTTGCCTTTTAAAAATATAGTATTTTTGCTGTGGCAAAAAATTATTTAATTACCCAGATGTGTTTTATTGCCCGTTTAAGTTCATATTTGAATAAAAAATACACCACTGGATGGCATCCTTAAGGCAAATGCAACAAAAAGCATCTGTTTCACACATTTTTTCATTCATTGGCTAACATCCTTTCAGCTCATAAACTTTTCCAGGATTTTTACAGGCTTGACTCACAGCAGTGTGTTGAAATATCTGTTGCAATATCCTCCCCATCTAACACAGAGCCCTAACCACTGCATGGAGTCGTGAGGTTACTGCATCTCCTAAATCAGGGGACGTCTTTCACACCGCGTTCTGCGCAGGCCGTCAGGGAGACAGGAGGGCGTTTATGTTTCAGGTGGCAGGACGAACAATAATGCTGCACGACAGAGACAGAGGAGGTAACATGAAGCCTGCCCAGTAGGTCACACTACGTGGGAGAGAGATGGATTGTTCGGGGAGAAGAAATTGGAGCTCAAATCGTCGGGGTTAGGGACCGGCCGTTTGGAATAAGCGAGGGGGGTCAATTAGAATCATAGTTGATGATGTCTGGGGTGAAACGGCCCGAAGAAGGTCAGGTTCAAGAAACCACAAGCAAAGTTCTGCACACAGAGACACACATAGCGACACATATGAGCAGGCAAGTGCAAACAGAGACTCCTGGCAGACAATCACTCAATCACACCAACGGCGTCTAAATCAATCATCCTCTCTCTCTCTCTCTCTCTGCAAACACCAAAAGTTCTCCCACAACCAACTTTCTCCCCAGGAGGGATAAAACTGCATCATGTCATGTTCTCAGAAAGTCCGTAATTACAGCAGCAAAGCTTTTCTCTGGAAATCAGAGGAAAGTCAAAGTCCCAGATGGAGAGGGGTTTTATTTTAATGTTGGCGTGCCCCTGCTGTGCAACAACAGTTGCGGTCCCTGCGTACAAACTGGTAATCCGTCTTGTTTGCACTTGCTGTTTTTCTCCAAATGACTCTGTCTCTCTCTTTCTCTTATCTTAAGCAGAATTTCTGAATTTGTTTCATTCAGTAGATTTTCATCTTTTAATCTCCACACTGCCTCCCCTGTGACCCGCCACTTGATCCAATGTGTTGACGTCCATCATTTCTCCCTTGTGGTGCTCTCCCACCATAAAAAAAGCTGTCGTTAATCAAATCGATCTGAAATTGATGACTTCGGTCCACGCGGCCCAGGCTCATTTCCTTTTTCACAGCTTGTTTGTTCAACAGTACACACTCATGCATATCCACTTCTTTCCCGGTAGTGCCATCGCGCCTCGGGGCCTGCTGACTTCCAAGGTCGAGCCTGCTTGAACTTTTAATGACTACTTTGTTTCAGCGTGACTGAAATCTGTTTGCATTTCAACACTTGTGGTGTGTTTTCCAACTTTTGTTTTAGATTAGCCACAGCTTAATCAGCTTTGATTCCCAGAAAAAGGAGCACAGGTTCTCCCTTCCAACACGCCGACTTGTTTTTTTGTGAAAGGGAGTGTCTTCGTGCAGAAGCTTACTCACACCGTGACTCATGCTCTCTACACATTAACCCGACCGTGCACACACATGTGCCACGCGGTTGTGAAGGTTAACATCCTCCCAGGAGCACTCTAAACCCTGGAACTCCAAATCTGAGGCCATAATTTCCTTTTTCACACCTTCCTTTTTCCACTTTTTCCCGTCTTTTCGCTGCTGGCAGAGCATGAGAAGACCACGAACCCAACTCCCCTTCTTTTCCTTTTCTGCTTTGTACCTGTCGGCTCCTCTCTCTGCCGCTTTCCCCTTCATCCTATTTGGCACAGTTTCTTCTCAGCTTGACTCTGTGACTTTTTGTTTTTTTAACTGTCTCTTTAACTCTTTACTCACTCATGGACTCATACACTTTTTGCATCAAACCCTGCATTTTAAGTTAATTAGCTCTGATTCTGAATGTTTATGGGCCTTCCTGTACTTCCTGACAACTGTCAGGGTAATCTTGTTTACTGATAGGATTACCCTGGCTCAGCTACCAGTATCAAAGTACACGAAGATAAAAACAAAACATTTGAGATGCTCTAATCTGAATCTCATTGCTAGTATCTCTGCCAGCTATTTTGGCCAATTCAGGAGTGATATTGTCATTGGATGATATAAGAACTACAAAATATGTTTTTCCTCACCTTAGCCTGAGGCGGCGTCAATCATTTATGTTTGAAGCAGAGGTGTTGCTACACTGTGTGTGTGAGAGCAGTCATTTTAAAGCATGAATTACAGATTTTTCTTTTTAAACTGCCTTTAGCATCTTACGTTGATGAACAATGCAGTTAGTGAAGGTAACTCCAGTTGTCTCCCAGAACATTTACGAAAGGCTGCCAACATTTCCAAATCTGACATGCTCCATGCCAGACACAGATGAAAATCTCTGAAGGATGAAATTGAGATAATTTTTCTGCATTTCCTTCAACCTTCCTGTTACCCTGTAAAAGTTCAGCTCTCTCTTGCAACTTTAATGATTCACAGAAATGTTTCCTTATTTCCTCCGACATTATAGGGCATCAAATTAAACGGTGATATCCCTCAACTCCTCAATGTGTACTGCCAGTCAGCTGGCTGAGAGAGAGCATCTACGCTTTTCCCTCATTTAGTTGACAGACAAATTTAATTCATAGAGAGTGCAGTGAAATGTGGCCAGCTGATATCAGCATGTTACACTTGAATTACTCTGTAAACAGCAGACAGGAAAGAAGATATATTTTTATGTGCAATTACAACTTGAAAGCTGTTTCAAGTTGTAATTTGCATTCACTTTTTTTGGCAGAAGTAGAATTATTTGCTTCTTTACTGTTTTTTTTTTTAAAGCAATTATATTATATTATGCTTCTTTGTTTTGTAAAACGGTGGCTTTTGTAGGTGAGATAATTAAACCCTGAGCATCTCACACACCCCATGCCTGGATTCAATGTGTGCAGTTATTTCTGGTATGAAGGATTTTCTTGCTATTTAACCAGTCAATGTGGCTGTTTTGTGATGCGCCCCATACAAATTGGGGGGAATGGTCTTCACAGTGGGCCACAGAAAGAGAATAGTAACTGGTGTGACCGATCGCGGGTCAGAGTTCACCGTGTGATGAAGTGGCACAGCCTCTATCGGTCTGTCAGTCATTCTGTCACGCCGGTGGTCCCTGAATGCCACTCTGCCACTCAGGCCGGCGCTCTGCCTCTGGGAAACTTTCACTCTTCCCCCTTTCGTGTTTTTTCACTCCTTTTTGCCAGCTTTTATCTCAACTTTACAAGCTGTCCCTTTTCAGGCTATTATTTCCTCACCTCCAACTCTGGTTCTCAGAGAAGGGAATGGGAAAGAGGGAAGCATGCTAAGAGGTGTGGTATATATATATATATTTTTTTATCGTTCTTGGCACTAAGGTACTTTGCCCTTTTCCTTCACACTTTTTTCCCCTCTCAGCCGTTTCCCTTATAGCTTCCTTCTTCTATCTTCTCATCAAAAATCCACTTGAGTCTCTTTCTAAGACTCTCCCTGCTCTTTATACCTCCCTGTCTACATGTAGGTTATTCTGAAGATTTGGAACAAGAAATCCCATGAATATAGCAATAATGTTAAGCCTTGGTTCTGCTTCTATATCTGTATTCACATGTGGGACTCAGAGATCACAGATAAAACTGGGTTTTCCCATTTGGCAAAGAAAGATGAAGTTTTGAATTCCGAGTAACTTGACCCAGAGTCACTTCCCTGGAAAAAAAAAAAGCATCCAGGTTTTCCACTTAAGTTTCTGATCCGGCCCCTCACCCTTCCCCCTTTGCTGGTCAGCATTCTCTTTAGAAAATTCCTAAGTCGATCCATCTTTGTCTGCCCTCTCTCCCCCTCCTTCTGCTCTTAATCTGGCATTGTAATCTGTGTGGTAAATTCAATCTGGAGAAAATGCTCAGTGAAATGGTCAAATGGACAGTAATCACGTCTTGTGTTGTTCTTCCCTATCCCGTTTCAACTCTTTCTCGTAGTGTCACAGGTAGGAGGGACATGTTTTATTGACTGTGCCATATAATGAATGAGGCCAAAGTTCTTTACACTTCCTGCAGGCGAGCTGTCGGGTCGCCACTGCCATAGTCTGCATGCTGTCTCCTGCGTAGTGCTGAGCATCCTGTTAACATGTTTTCCCGGGAAAACTGCGTATCCTGTCTGCACAATAAACAATACATTTCTCACACAGCAACACACGCAACGTTGAGAAGTCTGAATGCAGGAGTTGATTAAACTTCCCAGGCTTTTATGTGGGAAATGTTTGAAGGGTGAGAATATTATGATTAGCAGAGGATTAATTGTTTTATGAGCCATATTTTCAACCAGGATGAATTGACCGAATATATCATGCTCGGGCTTCACCTCTGATCCAGTCTTACCCCCATGAACCCCTCAGATTGTTTAATCGCCCACTTTCCCATCTTGATTACTCTTCCTTATCTGTGCACCAGACTTCCCCTTTTCCTTAACCTCTCTGCAGTGATTTACAAGAGTCATGGAGGAAGAAAAATCTCAGTTACAGCTGTAATTCCTTATCATGATTCATTTTCAATGAGGAGCAATTTGCCAAAAAAAAGTTGGATATCATCAGCAAAACATAACATTGTGTTTTTTCTTGTTGGGTAAGTACAGGCTGTTGTGTAACTTAAGCCCTGCCTTATATTCAATCCTATTAGAGATTAATCACTACAGATGAATTTTATTACCACAGCTGAAATAAGATCTGACAATTTTGGAAGATAGTCCCCTAAAATTCAGAAAAGCATCAATAAAATTATCTATTTTGTTGGTATTTTATGGGTTAAATATTGGAAAAATTTAGTTTTCCACCAAATAATTACATATATCAAAGCTAAAAACTCATACTTGTAAACATCTGTAAACACATTGACAAATAGCATGTTGAGCTCTAGGTCAATTTGCCTCATTTTGTACAAATCATGTCATACAAATATGCTTAATACTTTCATATCAGTTTGTTTCTAATCTGAGTGAATTCACCACTTTGCCATTTTGCACCTCCATTTCTATACCAACATATTCCATATGCTTTGCATTTATTCATTTTAAAGTATTGTATTTATTGTAAATAATTGGCTAGATGTTGGAGAAAGCCTCTAAATGTAGAAACGTACATTATAGATTATAAGAGCATAAATATAGTTTTTTATAGTAGACTAAATGTGAAGATTTGGTCTATCATACATCAATACAAGACCCTTCAATATGTCTCAATTGTAAGAGCATATGAAATGATCTATTTTTGGTACCAAATGTCCTGTGGGAAACTAATTTTTTACCTAAAGTTTTTGGTTCAAAACAAACAAATCAGACCAAATCTCAGGAATTATTGAGATGGTTATAAAAACGTCAAATCTCATCTATAATTTAAGTTAATCATATGTTCTTTCCTCAAGATTTACACCATGCAATACACTATGGCTTTATTTATATTGCTTTGGATGCTCATGGAGCCATTAAACACTTATAAGACATGACTTCCATCCATCCAAAGCAACTCTGAACAACCTCCTGCTGGTAAAACTGATTTATAACCACATTTATTGGCAGCACGTAATGGCTAGGTTTTAGAGAATCACTTTAAATCACTTGTTGTGAAAGCAGGTACAAAATGAGGCCCTGAGCAAATTCATGCATTGTCTGTTGGAAACACTTAAACTACAACACAACAAAATGGCAAAGGGGTGAAAGAACCGCATGTTTTGAGTTTAGTGAAAATTACTTTTAGAGTAGAAGGTATATTTGGGCCTCAATGGGAATAAACAAGTGATATCTTCATTTTCTTCTGTACGCCCTCTATTCAGGATCCTGTCTAGCATTCAGTTGCCCCATTAAATAAACATTTACACAAATCAGAGTCTGCAGGTCAAACTTTGAAGGCCAGTAATGGTTTGATTGGTCCTTTTCTAATAAAGGTTTGAAGCTGTTTTGAAAGGCGAAAACATAAAGGAAGAAGACAAAGATTTAAATTGTAGACATCAATCTAGCAATTTGGTTGTATAGCCATTTGGCTCCTGAGAGATGTGATGTCAATGCTGACCTTTCTGCTATGGCCTTTTTATGAAGTACAAATGGTTCTGGGACTAGTTTGAGACAGTTGGAAAGAGCATGTGCATCTATCTGAGCCGTTCGGTACCAGAGAAGAAGTCAGTCTCTTCCGAGCTTTGTCATTTTGCTGGGTGGCAAAAGCAGCTTGGCCTGTTCATCCAGAGATGCTGCTGGGGTGACCAATGATGCAGTTAGGAGACAAAGATTGAGTGGCAGGCAGGGGAAAGCAGATTGAGACTGATGACAAAAAGTCACGCGGGGCCACAAAGAGTGAAAAGTTGGAATATTATTTAATTTAATTTATTTTATTTAATTAGTTAAGAGGGGGGAGTCGAGAGAGCTCACTGGACATTTAGGCTTGGCACAAAATCTCTTCACACTGCAAATGGCGGACCAGAGAGAGCCGCATATTTGGAATACCACCAGAACAGGTTGTGATTGGCTCAGTGAGTTTGAGGTGAGGGGGGGAAGGACGGGGTTGACATGAGGATCTGGTTTGCTTATTGAGTGATGAAAGACGGACAGAGTGTGGGAGGGGACGGCCGGCGGTGATGGATGAATGGATAGACAAAAGTTACAAGAAGAATTCGAGCCGAAACACTGAACTGTCGGATTTTAAGGCTTAATCATCTTATTAGGCAACATGTGGTTCTGATTGGAATATCTTGAAGCAAACTGCTCCCCTGTGTCCATTTTATTATTACTTTGTTTTCACTTTTCAATCACGGTTTTGCAACATCTAAATTACCAGTAATGTTTTCTTTGAACTCCAAAACTGTTGCGTACAGGAGTAATGCCTGCTCTTGATGTGAGGACAATGGAAGTAGGGGGAAAAAAGCTCCAGCCTGCCTGTCTCACACATTACTTTGTCCCTGATTTGGGCCTCGCTGTCCACTCTAAGCCCCTGTATTAAACAGAGTCTGGCGCTGATGAATGGGCTGCAGCAAAGACTCTGCTCCACCCAATAATCCAGGCCTGGATGAGCCGATTAGATGGTCCCACACATTTTGGTTCACTATCCCTAGCTTTGTTGAGGGAAATTACCAGGAGACATAACCCATACAAACATAGCCCAGGACATGATAGTTTAATATTGTCTTGTTAAGACAAAAGGAAGTTTTGGAGTATTTCTTTACAACTTTATATGTTTAAGATCCTCAGGTGCTGATTTGACAACTGTCCAACCTTTGATCCACATCGTGGCCTCCTCACCTCAGAGGTCCGGCATTCCAGAGGGTGATAGAGCAAAGAGATGGGAGGGTGATGGATGGATAAAAGGAGGGGATAGAGGTTGAGTAGAAAGGAAAAAGGCAGACCTAGGAGATTAAAGAAGAGCGATTAGACTCCTGCTCCCAAAGAACTCTCCAATAAATCAAGGATTCCTTAGCGTGTGAAGAGGAAGAGAGGCCGGATATGGTCTGTAGTGGATTTTTCACCAAATTCTTGACCACTTGACATTCTCTCTCTGAGCTATCATAGCTGTTCCTTATTGGCATTCATCTTCCACCTTATCGCGGATGAAACGCACTCCCAGATTCCTCAGAGCTGGAGTGAGGCAAAACACACACACGCCTTCTCAGACATAAACAATCACACACTTAAATGTATCAGGCCGAGACAGACACACATGCAAACAATACTCGCTGCATGCCTCAGTTCCACAAATCATCACAAAAGAGGGGAAACAGCCGCTCCTCCACGCTGTGACATTTACAGAAGCACTGGTGTGATTAATAGGAAGCATCCTGGCTTAAGCAATATGAATAAATCAATACATCCCATTTACAAACTGAAAGAAAAAGTCTGGAAGAGGAAAATAACAAGGGACCGCCAAGTTGGGTGTGAAAGAAAGATTTGTCGGGGCGTTGGAGAGTAAAGGTGGCGGGCTTTGACATTGTTAGCTTAACTTCTAAACACAGGAGCTAAAGCTTTCTTTGAAGGGAGTTACTCCAATCAGTTAATTAAGCTGATGATGTGGAACGTTTCAATGCCGAGGCGCTGGACGGGAACAAAAGGCAGTGGGATAATTAAAACTGTTTGCCATTAATAAAAGGCATTAGCCAGTCTCCCCTGGTGTGCATTCAGACACTGTTCTCCCTGCTAAGTGAGCCGCTCCTGTCTGAAACGTCAATAGAGACGCCGTATGAAACGGCTGCATTGATAAAGCACGAAACAGAAACACTTACTGATGGGGGAACTTCAAAAGCCATTCCCAACCGGAGCCCTTTGACCCGCCTCGCCCACTCCTATTCATGTCTCCCGTCTCCCCCGCTCAGACTCTCACCCTAAATGGGTTGGAAGTGGGGAGCAGGAGGGCATAATTACCCCCTCCAGGGTGACTTTAATACCTCTTTTTGTGTTTTTAATTGCGCCCCCTTTGACCCTCTTTTGATGAACACACCGCAACCAGTTGGTAATCAAGGTGTAAGCAGATAGTTTGTTGGGGGGATGATGGCTCTGTCATGGATAACACATACACACCTCGCTTGTTTGACTGTGTTATCGATTCAGCTGCAATTGAAAGTAACAGCAGGGGGAAAAAAACACTTCCGAGCTGATCTGGTAAATGGAGTGCGGCAGGCAAGCGGGAGATAAGCGCTGAGCTTTTTTGGACCGTGGCAAAATGATAATTATTGTTCTTCCTCTCCACAAGTTGGCTGCCGCACACTGTTATCAGCACAGTTTGGTGGAAGTTTCAGAACTGTACTAAAGAAACCTTGTATTCAAATGGTGGTTTATCTGGCCATCAGCAGCAAGGGAATGCAGTCAGGCGGAGATTGGTAAACTGATTCAGGGGGAAGGGAGAGTCGGGACCTAGAGCTTGGAGCCATAACGTCTATCCTGTTACCAGGGGGTATCAGGAAGACCTATGGCAACAAACAACCTCGCTGACTAATGAGCGACTGGTGCCTGTGCATGGGCCTGAGCACTTTGATCGTTAGTCACACATATGGAGCCTGTCACTAAAACCCCACCAAATTCTACTTGTTACATCCAAAGGGGTTTATGAGAAAAGGCAGGATTCACAGAGAAATATATACTTCAGCTTAGCACCCTGAAGGCTTTTGAGAAGTCATAACTTGTAAGAGTTGTGGAGAAGATAGGTAGCTCTCATTTTTTCTTCCAAGCTCTTGAAAGCTTGACCTTGCATTCATTCACCAGCCACTTTAATAGGTGGTAGTTGAAGCCAACTCGCTGAACTTTAGACTGAGCTTCGGAAAGAGGAAGGAAGGGGATTATAGTGACTTTGAATGGGTTGTTGATGCAAGATGAGCTGGTTTGAGTGTTTCAGTGACTGTAATGTTCTGATTTACAAAGAATAGTTCAAAAAGAGAGTATATCTAGTGAGATGCAGTTTTGTGGAGAAAATGTTGATCTCAGGAGTCGGAGGATAATGGGGCTGATTGGTATGAGACGATAGAAAAGCAGCAGTAGCTCAAATGGCCACTTATGCAGAATATCATCTCTGAATGCACAAGTTGAATCTTGAAGCACATGCAATGGAATTTGATAAACCGAAGCTATGATCTGCATATGTGCACCAAAGTTTAACAATAAGTGGTTGGAAGAATTTGCCTTGTCAGATAAATCATCCTATATTGGATTGACAATTCAGGCTGCTGGTGATGTAAAGATGGGAGATGTTTTAACTACAACTGAACAACATTTATGGGTGTATTTCAATAAATTAGATTGAAAAGTTATTTTTCATCAACTCAATTCACTAAGCGAAACATATAATATGGATTATTTACAAACAAAAGGATGTTTCAAGACCGCTTATAATTGTCTGCTTAAATGTATTAAAACCACGTTTAATTCCTTAAAGTGAGAATGCTAGATCACATAAATGAAACATTTTTAATACAATAATATGTGATAGGTATGTCGTAATTTTCAAAAAAGGTATTTTTAATCTGACAGAATGCATATTCTGATTTACTAAGATACACCTGTAAACGCCACCTTTTACCTGAGGATGACCTCAGTGTTTCTGTTTTCTGATGGCTACTTCCTGCAGGATAGCACACTACATCAGAAAGTTTAAATAATCTCAATGGTTTACTGAGTTAATGGTTCTCCAGTTTGCTCCACAGTTGCCTAATCTCAGTACACCAGGAATCCTCTGGGATGAGGTGAAATGGGAGATTTGCATCAGACATGTGCAGCCAAAGCAATCTGCGGGAATTGCTTGATGCTGTCATCTTAATACCAAAACATTTCAGGAATGTTTCAAACACCTCGTTGTATCTATGCCTTAAACCAGAAGGGGGTTCAAATTGTTGCTAGAAAGCTGTACCTAAAGAAGTGGATTATGATTCGCAGATATATTGATCCAACGGTTGGTTGTCTGTTTTTTCAGCTTTCGAAAACCCAATCCAAACCCAACTCATCGCAAAAGCAACAGAACTCTATACTGTGCTTGAAAGCTGTTAAAATATTTAGGTCTGTCAAATCTCACCCCTCCTTCGGGATTCCCTTGATACCTCAGAACAGTAAGAGGCGGTAAACTGATCCACATTTCATGGGGGCTGGGTGGTAATCTACCAGGGGAGGAAAAGTAGCTCTGTGTGGGTTTGGTGGGTGTAAATAGTAGGTAGCTACAGCTTTAGGTTGTTGATAGATGGGAATTAGTGTAAAGTGTGTGCGACAGTGTGTTACGAGCGGCCAGCTACTGCTCCTGCCTGGTGATAAATGGCGTCAACAGAGAACAGAGAGCTTTAGCTGTGAGCCACCCTTGGAGTACTCACTCAGCCAGGAGACAAAAGTGAAATACCTTTGGTGGCAATTCCCTGGAGATAAACTCATATCTATGAAGGATGAACTCAGGAGGGAGAATCATAGATTGTTGAGATATATTGGAGTTAAATTCTTGTACTCTGCTTGACTTTTCTGTATTTTTCCAGAGTGCAGAAGGCTGAAATCCATCTTTTTCTGCAAGGAAAAAAAAGGTTTTGATGAAGACTATCGTAAAGAGGGTGGAGGACTGAAAGGAGGGATTCATGGAGGAGAGAGAGACAGTCTGACTGTCTCTGTGTTTGTAATGAGAGGGAATGTGATGGAAGACAGTTAAAGCCTATCACCATGTTGCATGTTCGTTCAACTTGGCTAATGAATGGGTTAAAACATATGTTCCTATGCCCCATACAGCTTAGTGTGTCTCAATCGTGTTCTGTATGTTAACTGATTATATCATATCCTATTTAAAGAGGGGAAAGTACTGAGCTCTACTTGTGTGGTTTCATGCCTTAGATTCCTAATTTTGTGTTGCATAATCACCAGCAGGATTGCTGAGAATGAACCACAAAATCTGTGAACAGCATGATCTAACGCTTGTTTTGATTACGTAGTCTCTCTGCATGTCTCTTAAAATGCATATTATGACTCAAAACAAAGTTTTAACCATTAGAATATTTTAAATTTTACTGGATTCACTCTCACAAGCATCAACTGCATCACACCCACAACACTGGATGAGAAATATTTAACTTTTTTATTCAGATTTGACAAAGTTTATAAAAAAGAGAATGTTTATTGTGACTGGGTATTTTAAAATTATTCTAAAAATCACTATTTTTAGCTGCAGATAAAAATGTTTGGAAGCTAATTGTGCTGTTAGCATGCTAATAGTGTGCTAGCTGGAACTGGACAGCGTGATTTACGGTAACTGCTTTTGAGGGAAAACGCATATAAACTGTAATTAAAATAAAATTGTGTATGAAAATATATTGTATAATGCATGTTTCATGTTTAGATTTTCTCATCAAAGTGTAAATTATACTATCTACGCATTTCTGGCACTTAGAATTACCATTTTTAACTGGTAAGATATTGGGAAGCTATTTTGGGTAATTTTAAGTCTGAAAAATTGCATAAATTTATAACACTAGCAAAGGCATTGACTGCAGCTGTAACCATGTTGCAATCTTCATTAAAAAGTATGAATGGGAGGCAATTAAATACCCTGTACAAACATGTTTGTTTTTTGTCTTTTTTATAATTTAAGGTTGCATATAATTAATTAAGCAGTAAATACCTGGTTTAATTGTAGCTTAAGTTTTTATATTACAACTTACATTGCAGCTCTGTCATGCTTTTACATATTTTAATTTGTTAAATGAACATGTATGCTTATCCCAGCTGTGATCAATTGCCCTGATCACTCCTGGGATCAGGACAATTGATTTGCTTAGGCATATTCAACAAATCTGAAATTTTATAATTAACTTTTGTTTGGCTTTACCATGCTATTGCAGCATTAACATGCTCATGCTGACATTGACGTCATTGTACTTTTACTGTATAATGAAATTAATACATGGTAAATCATAAAAAGGGGGAAACATTACTTTTGAAAGTTTAAACAACACATTTTGGCTGCTATTTGGAGAATAAGTTGTTTGAATAAAGTTATTTTTGTCTGTTTAAGTGCATTTTCCCATTATGCATTCTGATGCTCCATCCCTGAGGTGTTTGTGTGTAGCCTTGCTGCTGTCGATACTCATCTCTTGTCTTGACGGGCTAACTGACTGCTAATGTTTCTTTGTAAACATCATTCAACTCCTGGGGGACACGAGATCGATGCGCGCTCTGTTCCCGCTCCTAGCCCAGCAGAGCTCAGCAGCTACTTCACATTCATCCATATTTATGTGCAGGTTCTCAGCAGATTGCCGTTTCTCCCTGTTTTCCCTTTTAATTCCACCTGAACATACTCATCTTCTCGGCCCAACATCCCCTCTTCGTCCCACTCTCCGTCTCTCATTTATAAGCCGCTCAGTCTTTCCTCTGATTTCCCTGTCGTACATTTGACGTTCAGCCGATCAATATATAATCACAGGTTTTGAGGCTTACATTTATCACCCCTCCTGAGCTATAACTACGGTTATCAGTCTCCTGCCACTGGCGTAACCTTCCTCACCCTTCCTCTCCCCCTCTGCAGGTTTCAACGGGACGACTATGCTGTGGAGGTGAAGCTCAATGACTACCTGGACATTGTTTGCCCTCACTACCCTCTGGGCGAGGTGCCGCAGGTGGACGCCGAGCGGTATGTGCTGTACATGGTGGAGCGTGAAGATTATGTGTCCTGCAAGCCCCAGTCATACGACCAGATGCGCTGGGAGTGCAGCCATCCATTTGCTCCTCACGCTCCAGAGAAGTTCTCCGAAAAGTTCCAGCGTTTTACTCCATTCACGTTTGGGAAGGAGTTTCGTCAGGGAGAAAGCTACTATTATATCTGTAAGTGCTGTTATGGTTTTGCGTTTGTCGTGTTTTGTGCAGAAATAAGTTTTTGACTTCAGGCATGAGCTGCAGGTCTTTAATCTACAGCAACAATGTAGTGGAAATGTTTGATTTTTCTTTGAGTCCCCTGAATGCCATGTCATTATTTGGCATGTTAGCCAAATAACACAAAGCTTCAGAAGTTCAAAATGTCAGTTTTTAAGGACTTGATCATAAAATGTTGGGGGGGGTTTCCCATAAAACATTTTAATTAAAACATTCCTAAAATCCCTGCATTGCTTTTATAAGGTTTGAAAAACCATGGAATTTGATTTAAACTTTCTATGTGTCTGGATATGTTTGGAAAGTTTTCAAATTAAAAAATAAAATTGAGTAAATAAAATACAATCTGAAAAAATTGCCATTTCCAGTCCTTGACTTACCATCTAAAAGTTTGAGATTTGTAAGTCTGATTAGGAAACCTGACATTAACTGATTAAATGTCGCAAAATATTTTAAGTCTGCTCTCTGTAAGGCACTGTAAAAACAGATCATAATTATTCTAAAGTGCTCTAGTTCATATTGTAAATAGTTATAATGTAAGCCTAAGGAGACATTAAAATCCTTATCTTAAAAGGTTAACACAAACTCTAATCTCAGGGTGGCCCCGAAAGAGGGTGAAATTAAAGTTAATGTAATTATTCTCGTGCTGAAATCTTGGCCTGATAAGAAAGCATGACTACAACAATCTCCGTGCACCAGCTGGAGCGTAGTGTTCAGCTCTTTGAAGCTTATCGTGTGCAGGCTGTTGGCATAGCATGTACCGTGTTTGTCCTGCTAGACCGTGCACAGAGCTCGTGCAATTTTGTCACCCTTACCATGGTTGTAATTAGAGGAACGGCGGGACGAAACTCACTTTGCCCGGTCGCAGATGGCCTCCCAAGGCTTTGTTGCCAAGAATTTAAACGTGTGTGTGCATGTTTGCACGCTTGCGAGCATGAAGGTGAATTAAAGGGGAGGATAAGTGCATTAGTCTGGATGTTAATGCCTGTGTCGTTGTTTCCCCATCTTGCCTTCTCTGCAGCCAAACCTTTGCACCACCACGGCAAAGAGTGTCTTAAGCTGCGGGTGGACGTCATTGCAGCTGATGGTGAGTTCACCTATATCTCTGATGAAAGGAGAATAGCGGGGGACAGACCAAAGCAGGAGATCTAATCGTGTTTCTGTTTCTTACTTAGGCTCCCAGGAGGCCAGAGTTGCCAACAAAGGTACAGGCGGGGGTGGAGTTGGAGCAGGGGGTGGTGTTCACAACCCTTCCAACAAACCTGCAGGTACGCTCACCAGTCCTCTGTGATGCAGTTTTTGAAAAAAAAAATATGAAAAAAATATATATATTCAGACCACTTGAAGTTTTTACACATTTAGTTAATTTTCAACACTTTCTGTGTACAAAAATCTGAAAAGTGTGGCATCCTGCTGGGAAGCGAACCTCTGCAAACGTTTTTTATGAAAGAAGAAACAGAAGCTAGTCAACTCTGAACTCTGGCTAGCTCTTGTGTTCCTGCAGGAAAAACAGTATTCTCACAGCATGATGCTGCCAACAACATGCCAAATTGTAAAAATGATGTGCCAGTGGGACTTTTTATGGCTTTCCTCTTGCTACTCTTTCCCAAAGACTTGTAGAGTGTTAATAGATTCTTCCACCTGAACTTGCTTCCTCTACAGCTCCTTCAGAGTTATCATGAATCTTTCAGCTACAGTTTTGCCACATTCTTGTCATTTTTGGGTGATAATTTTGATACCATTCTGGTTGATGTTTAAAACTAGAGAGATTTTACAACTTAATCCTGCTTTGAACTTCATCTAGACCTTTTCTCTGACCTTTCTGTGGTGTTCCTTGGTCTTCATGATGCTGTTTGTTTATTATGTTCTCTAAAAAAAACCCAGAAATGTTTATGCTGAAATTAAATGAGCCAAAGGTGAACTCTTGTTGCGAATGTAGACTTCTACGGTAATTGTTTGGATGTTATTTCTGGTTATCAGATAGAAGGGGGCTAAATACAAATACACACTACACTTTTCAGATTTTTTTTTTTTTTTTTTGCCAATACATTTAGAAAAACTTTCTATCTTTTTACTTCCACTACAAAATTATGCACCCCACCATGTTCGTCTATCACATAAAATCCCAGGAGATTGCATTGAAGTTTTGAGGTTGAAACTTTGGTAAAATGTAACAAAGTTCAAGGAGTCTGAAAACTTTTCAAAGGCATTGGAATTCAGGCTTAGTTTGAGGAAGATTCTGGGGTGTAATCTTAATGTCTTTTCTTTATTCTCTTCCAGCAGATGATCCAGTTGCAGTCCTTCCAAATGTCCAAAGTGTCCACTCTGCAGCTGCATCTACGTCGCTCTCAGTCGTCTCATTGCTAGTCCCTTTACTACTTTTGTTACACTGAAATGAAGCGAAAAGACTTACTTTTTTTCAGGGACTAGAGTGAAGACAGTCTGTGGGGTTGGAAACCACGGACTTAAAATAAAAATATTACCCAATGCTGGCCGCTGGGAGAGACTTTCAGAACTTGTAAAGTACAGATGGACCCTCATTGAGCATTTGAGACAAAGTTTTTGTGCTTTGTCTTGTTTTCCAGAAGATCACAGTATTTTATTTTATTTTTTATTTTTTGAAAGCCTAGCCCTATTTGAGTTGTATTTGTCTGGAGGGCCGTGCAACAACATTTTTGCAGGACACATTCCTTCTAAAACTATGAAGAGGAAGAAGATATCAACATGGATGAAGAACAACCAAGAGCACAAACACTAACTTGACCATCTAGGTTTTGGATTTCTGAACTCGAGCCAAAGATCAGCCCTCTTTCTAACTTGTACACTATTCCACCTTTGAATATTGTGTGCTGATTTGTTGTGTTATTGTTACTGAGTGCTGTTGATGTCTCAAGTGATTACTTTTCTCTAAATGTAGCATTCATACACACAGGAGCTGTTCTCATCACCACCGTTGCTTTGTGGACCATGTGCTTACACACTGTAGCACTAACAAACTCACATGCAGCGGCTTTAAGAAGGCTTCACACACTGGTTACAACGACAAGCTTTTAAAATAAATCACTTTTCAGATCCTTTCCTGTAGAATATGTGACATTTAGCCTGCACAATTCAACTGAAAAACAAAACAATCAGCAGGAAAATAATAAGCTTGGCTGCATATTTGAGCATATTCTGAAGCGAAGCGCCTTTTAATTCAATTTCAGCATTTAATCAAATTTATTTGGTAATATTTACCTGCTCTATGTTGAAGGATTCCTCAAATCTGTCATATTGTGAGGACATTTCTTTGCCCTCTTCAGGTGGCCTGTCCAGATTTTCTTTGAAGCTTAGTTATCTACTAATCTAAAGCCACGTTACGTTCCAAAACACCTAAAGGTTTTTGAAACCATCGTGCCACAAAAGCTTAAGTTTAGTTTTTTTAGACTAAAACACATTTTTCCAAAAGCTTCTGGAGGTTTTTTGTCACATGTGGAAACCAACAGCTCTTTCAGTGTTGTTGCATCCTTTCCTGATCAGGTTATGTCTGCTTTGTTTTTTTCATTTCAGTGAAATTAAATTTTTTTGTAATGTTCCTGCATTTCCACACTCTCTCAAATGATTGATGTCTTCTGTCGCCGTTACATAGTGCATATAAAATGCTCTTAATTGATATCTTGTTTTGTAAACCTCTGCAAACTATAACTTTATCTAAGGGATGCAAATGTCAAGAAAATCCTCAAATTTAAAATCCATTATTTTGTAGCCAACTTTTTTCTATTTAGTCTCAAAAATAGACAGTTTCACTTGAATTGTGCAAGAAAAATGTCAGATTGTATGTGGAAAAAGTTTTCAATCTTATTGTCATTTTAACAGGGGTGTGTGTAGGCTTTTCGGAAGCCGCTGTAGTTCGAACACTGACGCACACCTCCACCTGATGCTGTGTGAACACACACTACATCCTTTTACGTGTACATTCTGTGAAGATAATTTATGACATTTTTTTGCAGCTCAGAAGTTTTACTGTACATACCTTGTGCTCACTAAATGTAATGTTTACTGATGGCGATGAGTGCCGGGGGCGCGGTATTTGTGTGAAAGGGAATGTATATGTGCGTGTGCGTGTTGAACTGAAAATAGGAGAATGTACTTGAGCTGTGGGGAGTTTTGATTTGAAAGAGTGTCGAGGCAAAATGTTCTGCAAATAGCAAAAACACTGAGATGATGACGTGTATCGAGGAGAGGCTGGTCTTCTCCGTTAGCTGGGTGAAGCCACTGTAACGGTTAAACTCTGACATGAAGGGCTGGTTGGAAATCTTTCTTTGTGTTTAGTTTTTGATCTCTCTCATAAAACAAATTGTCACCAGTTCACAGCAGAACAGGACACAGCATCGAACGGAGTTGCTAAGCTCATCTTCAAATGACCAGAAACGACAAAGCACAACAGTGTATGACTACCATCTTTCTCTTCTTATTTTTTACCTGAACTCTCGTTGCCTAATTTTGTACATGTGTAAGTAAGAGAAGTGTATAATATGTCCATATGTGTATATAAATATAGATTATATAAAAAAAAACAGTTTGATAAATGTGAAACATTTTCATGTGAAATAAAAAAGATATTTTTGGAAAATCAGACCAGCTTTCTTGTGTTTATCTGTGGCTGTGATAGCAATACTGTTTCAGGGATATTTTAAAAGAATGAATGCATTTATAGCTATTATTTTAAAAGTACAAAAACTGTCAAGAAACAAATGCCTGACACTTTAGATTCTCAGACTGTTACTTAATCCAAGTGAAACTCACCATATTAGAATATTTAATATTTAAATCATGTCACAAAAAGGGAAATTAGCTCATTGCGGCTACCAGCTAATGTAAATCCAAAATTTAGTTTGACATTAGAAAATAACACCAATCGAAAAAGTATTTATAATGCAGGGGTGTCAAACTCATTTTCATTTTCTACCACATCAAAAATCTGAATGTTCTTAAAGGGCTGGTTGTACCAGAATATATTAATAAAAAAATAAAGCTGTTAAAAAACCAATAAATAGTTGTTTCTCCAGGATTAAAACAACAGATTTTGTGGTGCCATTTTAGAAATGTTTGTAAGGAATCTTTAGATTTGCGCTAATCTATGTTGGTAAATGTGACTTTTTGTTACTTTCTGAATTGACCACAGATTATCTATCACTTGACATCAAGTAAGGCTGAGGCAGCAGTCACTTAAACGAAATTTTTTTTTACCAATTTTGAGAAAATTTGAAGTAAAATCAGACAAAGATGTGGAGATTTGTTGATTTTGTGGGAATTTTGCAGATTTGTGAAAAACTGGAAGGACTTATTGATGTCATTTGGAGTCTAGAGGACCACATAAAAAGCTACATCGGGCCAGATTTGACCTTGTGTTTTACACATGTGGTCCAATGCATAAAATAGATATGGGACATTCAAATTGAACAAGTTAAACACATTTCACAGTCAGAGAAATAAGTGAGGCACAGCTGTGCATGCGGAGCGGCTGGGGAAAAGCATATCAATATAACTGCTGCAAGACGAGCTTTAAAACACTCGTGACAGAAAGACCAGAGGGGTCAAAGTGTTGGTGCGATCAATTAATTACAGCAAGGTGGAAAAAAGAGAGTGACCAAGTGTGTGGGAACTGCTCGGGCTGAATTTATATCTTCCATCTGTGCAGGAGAACCGGCTGAAATGATGTAATGCGAGCTTTAGCGTTTATCTCAAAGCACAGCCTTCCTATTGCCAAGAACATGGCTTTAGACTCTAAGAGCAACACTTGAAAACACAGGAACAAATCTGAGAAAGCAATAGTGACACTTCGTTTTCTCCTTGGCTGAGCTCCTCTCGCAGTGTTAGTGGAGCACTCGACCTTTTCTGATAACTTTACAAAACGGCGAGGAGCAAACGGATTACCACGCTTCCGTGGCATTGGTATAATTGGGCCGTGCAGGATTACTGCGCCACGTAGAGCACATATTTATCAGCATCCAGCCATGGCACATCGCCCTTGGTTAGACTCCTAATGGGTCGGGGAGTAAATATTCATGACAAAGAAGCAACACTGAAACTTCTCGACTTCGTCCTAAATGAAATAAAATCCCTGTTTCCTTGGAACTGATGTGATTTTGGGTTAAAAAGCTCTCAGGAAGCCAAACCCATTCTTCCTTCTGATTAGAGCGGAAAGATTTCCAGAGGAGCCAATATCAGAGATAATGGCTCCAACAACCCGAGGTGACAGGAGGCAAATAGGATCAAGGCTAAGGCTGGCTGAGAGTGGGA
The DNA here is from genome assembly GCF_002775205.1 of Xiphophorus maculatus. Taxonomy (NCBI): domain Eukaryota; kingdom Metazoa; phylum Chordata; class Actinopteri; order Cyprinodontiformes; family Poeciliidae; genus Xiphophorus; species Xiphophorus maculatus. The sequence continues at coordinate 3,968,277 of NC_036455.1, forward strand.
AAGCTACAGAAATGGGGTAAAACATGGAGATCCACGCAGTGTTTACCATGACCTGCAAATGCACAGAGGTGATCTCCCTGCGCTTACTCTCTCCGCACACTCACATCTCTGCGTCTTTCCGGTCAAACACTCCGTTTTTATTTTTCTTTTATTATCTGAGCTACACGACAAGTCATTGTTCTCCTCCCATTCCCAGGGGAGCTTTACGACCATGACAGTAAAACCAGCTGCAGCACCAAAAAAAAAAAAAAAAAAAAACTCCGGTGCCACAGTTTAACAACTCCCCCGTGTTTTCAAAGAGGTGCTCATAAATTGTGACAGTCGGACAGGCCCTCTTAACCGACCCCTGGAGGAGGCGCGGTTCAGTGGACGATCATCAGGAGGGAACCGTTCGTTTTATTTACGCATTCTTCAGAATACTGACCTGTGTGAATGTGGACAGCAAGTGTGAAATCTTTTTACGCCGCAGTAAATGTTAGGAGGCTGTCAGGCTGAGAACATGAGCAATGTCTTGCAGACATACAAGACAAACGCTATATCGTTTTAAATGAAGGAGCGTGACTTTTTTTTTTTAAGGGTTTGGGAATTGGTGATAGAAAGAAAGTTCACTCTTTCCAGCTTTTTTAGTAACTATTTATGGAAAAAAGAATGTACAAAAACAGATCCCAAAATATCTGTGGCCGCGTTCATAAACGAAGAAGCTATTATAGAAAAACACTGTGTGGAAAAATGAAGTAAACTGCATTATATCTAAGTAAGATTTGATCTTACTTTAGATTTTTTTTTTGTGACTGGCTTAAGTAATTGCACCTTGTGGGGAAATCTGTCTATCTTGGACAATGACATGTCAACCTCCTGAGAAATGTCCTTCACGCAGCTAGATGCTCAGAAGGTGTTATATTTTGCATTGGACTGGAACTTGTAATTATCCACCGCTCGTCGTCTGCTGTGGACCTACAGGACTTAATTTGGTCCTTTTGTTCCCATGAAAAATCTGTTGGTTTGGCTTCTTCACTTTGAGCTCATTCTTGTTCCCACAGAGCCTACAGTGAAGCCTAAAATGAGTTTTGAGCATTTTTACTGTTCCTATTCAGTATATTGAAATGTCGTAATGCAAACTGTAAGCATTAAATCTGTGGAATCTGTGGAAACGTATAGTTGCAATTACAGCTCCAGTCTACAGGATATTTTATTGTGTTTTTTGTGACAACCCAGCACAAAGTCAAGCATAGTAGAAGAACCTCTATTTGGAGCATGTCTCTTCCACAACAAACATGTTGTGGAGCACTTTTTTTCTTCCATTTTACAATTATAGACCACTTTGTAGGTCAATGGCATCAGATCGAAATAAAATTCGTAAAAGTTGGTGATGAAGTGTGAAGAAGTTCCAGCCATACCTATAACTTTGCCAGGAATGGCCTGTCACTGTAACAATTTTTGCTGGACGATAAATTGACCCAGAAATTATTGCGATAAATAATAATAATATTGTCTTGAGACCATTTTCAAGTAATATAATGATAATGACATGATAATGCATGAACACATTTTCAAAGATCAATAAATTTTAAATTCTAACAAAGATTTAACACAGGAAGTGGAAAACATTTAAAATTTCCAAAATCAACAAACAACAGAAACAACAAATAAAACCCATTGTGTAGTCTCTGCAAAGAAAAACAAGGAATAGTTGATAAAGAACCAGACTGAAAACTTTTGTCATTCAGTTTTTGTTGGAAAGAGATGGAGAAAAGAGAAAAATGCTAAGTCATGCAAATTTAAATCATTGAGCTTGTTTTAATTTATCATGCGATTAATCGATTTATTCCTTATTGCAACAGGCCAACTTTGCAAGTAACAGTGAGGGTTAAGAAAAAATCAAACATCCTATAGCAGGAGATAAAGGTTTTTGCCTGAGCGTACAGCCTTAGTGCAATAACTGAGAGAAAAAACCCTGACCTGATGTCTCTGTGTATCATTTAGGTTGTAACAGAGCCAGAGCTGTGAGCCACTGGCGTGTGTGAGACTGAAACCTGGGAGGCAGCCATGGAAGCTACGTTTTCCAAAAGCAGCTGGTCCATCATTGCCTCCCTGTGCTCAGTCAAATCTCCTATCAGCAGGACGCATGATGACCGGTCCCTGTCCGCCTGCCAGTGGATGGTTGAACTCACAACAGCCAGGACGGTCTGACTCAGAGGAGCTCTGACGGCTCACCCGGTGCCTTAGTAGCTCTTTAGAGCGTTTATAAGCAGCCATGCTGGACTGAAAAGAAAACCCAGCATCTTGTAAGCATCACAGCAGCTGCTCCACAATAGCCTGACCCAGAGGTGACTTTTTTCCAGCTTTGTTTGTGTTGTTTTATGCACTGATGATATTCTGCCAGTTCCGATAAAAGACTGTAAAAGTGCCTTTTCTTCCCTTTTTGTTGGAGCGTGTTAAAGCTTCAGATGACAGAAAGGTCAGATGAGGCTGCTGGGAAACTGAGCGTACTGGTTTTGCAGAATAAGCTGGAACATTTGTGCTAGTGAGGGCAAACTTTGGCCCGCTGCCATGGTCGGGGTGTGGTCTCCCCTTCCCGAAAAAGTCCTGTCACACATTGTCCCCACAACGAAGGTCATCTGTGCCACTTCGGCTCATGGTTTGGTTTCCTGTCTGTCTTTTCTAAATACCTTTTCCCTAAGTCCTTCCTTCACCTCATCTGTGTCTAAGTTGCTGAAACATCTCTAAATATTTTTGACACGGCGACATTAAATAAATCAAAATCTCAATCTGTCAGCTCAAGGCTCTGATTCCGGACTCTTTCTGCCATCCTGTCCGTCTCGAGATGGGTTTGAGGTTTTGCTGTGAAACGTGTGGGTGGGGAAAAGGAGTCTTTTCAGCGGACAAAAACGATAACCTATCATTTTTTAGTCATGTTGAGATGAATTTCCTCCCGGCACTGTCACTGAGTGTCTCTAGGAATGTTTTTTAAGGTCTCAGAGGGGCCATGCAGCGGGCATGAACCGAAGTGCTGCTGCTCTCACCGTCAAAATCCCCTTTGGGTTGGAGCAGAGGGCAACCACCAGTCTGTGATTGTCTTTTTCTCCTGGTTTTACAGACTCCAAACTGAATCTAGCTGCAGAATGATGAACCATTTTATCACCTGCATAAATACATCAACGGGAGGAGCTTCACTTTATCACATAAGCACATTACATCTGACAGATCTCAAATATCTTTCTTAGCTAAATTTATTTTTATTTTTTCTTCTTAATTTTACGTTTACTTTACCTGTGCTGAATAAGAATGAATTCTGCTTGAGTACATCTCAACAAGCCTTTTTTTCTGTTGTCTTTTTCTTCTCTCCGGGTGGATAAAGGATCCAAAAAATTGTACTCAAGTCAGAGTAGCACTATCTCAAAAATATTTTACTCAAGTGAAAGTAAAAATGATTTGGTAAAAAAAATAAAGCATCATTAAAATATGAATTTAAAAATTACATCCAAACCATAAAGTTATGGAGAAGTTTTAGTATTTTAGAGAAAAGGAAAATAATTCATATAAATAAGATCATTACAAAATAACAAAGTCAGGCAAAAGAAATATAAACTTTTAAAATAAAGCATATGAAACTTTAACATAAAATGTACAGTAGGTGAGTGTCTGACTGGTGAATTTTTGGTTCAAACAAGCTTGTTCTTCATTCAATAAAGTTACTCACAGTGGGTAGAGAATCCACAAATTTTACCCAAGTAAGAATAGCAATATGTCATAATAAGATTACTCAAGTTAGAGTAAAAATACTGCTAAAAGTACAGTTTTTTCAAAAAGTTACATTTACTCAAGTAAATGTAACTAGTTTCTACCCAACTTCAACCTGAAATTGAACTGATGTTCCACAAAGTCCTTTTATTTTCTCATGTTCACACAAATATAAACGTTTGTCTATTACTGTGTCAGAATACATTTCGATATAGCAATCAAAATGGCAGCTGCTTTAGATGGAAAATTAAACTACAGAGACAGGTTTTAGATACTCCCAGGAAGCTTTCTCTCAAAAAGAGCAAAATCTTTCACCTCCAGGTAACAGGTGTTTCCTCTTTTTCAAATGTTGTGGCTTGTGGGTGAAGGAGTTCACTTCATTATGGCTACAGATCAAACAGACTCAATTTTATGGAAAAAGGTTGCAACATCTAAGGTCATGTCTCTATGTGTCTGATTGCATTCGCTTTGACCTGCTATTAAGAAAATGCAATCTGATTTATGCATTGTGTGTTTCTAGTAATAGAATGAAAGGAAACGACATCAAACTGTTGTTTTAAGCTGCATGATCTGTAAAATGTTTAGCCTAAAATCATAAATCCTTTCGTTTGTGGAAATAAAATGTATTTTAAGGGCAGAAAAAGGACAGAGAAAAGTCCTTATATGTGGTTACTAGTGAGAACATATCTGACTAACGAGAGAAGGCTTCAGTACGTCTGCCAGATTAGAAGATTTTCCAGTAAGTAACTGGTTGCCTTTCATCCAGTCTGCTCAAGCAACAGCTTGCACAGATTCGTGGGGGGATGAGAGAGCGTTACGAGGCTTGATGGGGCTGCAGCCAAACAGCACAACAGGCGGAGCTGCCAATTCTTCTGCATTTGTTCAGAAGTTATTGGATCTTTTGAAGCCGCATAATGATGCCTTTGGACAGGCGAAGCTTTGTTTTTACGCAGCAGGGACTCAGTAAAAATGAGCAAAGGCAGCCTGTTAGGGCTCACACCAAAGACATGAAACTGCCAACATCGATTACTTCATGAGTTTCATAGTCGGATTCATTCTTATTCCCCAAACATAAAGTGGCTCGCAGAAGTACTGATGCCTGTTGAACTACTCCACATTTCGCCACATTGGAACCAGAAACGTCAACGTGCATTGCTGAGAATTTGTGATAAATCAACAAGCAGCAGCACAGAATTGTAAAGTGGAAGGCTGTAGAACAAAAAAATGTTCAAAAGGGAGCAAGAAGTAGTGCCTTATACTTCCACAAAACTGACTGTAGCCTTAACTACAGAACATGGAGGTGGTAGCATTATGCTGAGGGGATACCTTTCTCCAACAGAGACAGGAAAGCTGGTTAAGTTGATGGAAACATTGATGGAGCTAAATACAGAGTAATCATTGAACAACAAAACACAGCCAGGGCTACAATAAAGATATAAAAGATATGCTTCTGTAAATAATTTAGCTAGGAAAACTGAATATAAACACATCCTGCACCTTTCATACTTTGATCTTTTTATTTCTCTTACTTTTATGCCACTTAGTTTTGGTCTTAAGCATAAAAAATCCCTAATTAAACTCACTAACGTTTGTGGTTATAACATAAAAAGGGGAAAAGTTCAAGAGGGGTTCATACTTTGGCAAAACACCAAATTATCAGATCTTGCAAACCCACAAAGGAACACCAACTCAGAAAATAAACAGCTGTTTAATTAACTCGCAGCAACGCCTCAGGGACTCATTTCACACACTGAACAGAGGAATGCACTTCTTTACAGGTAAAATGCAAGTTAATCTGCTCTGATAAGAATTCAGCTTTTGACAAATACAGAACTACTAAGTTCCAAATTTAAACTGGATGATTTCAGAGCTGACAGAAACAAGAATCCAGGAAATTCCTATAAGATCCAGTGTTTATTTGTAACCTTTGGTTTCCATTTATCAGGTTTTTAATAACATACTGCAAATGTTCGATGATGTATTTAGCATGTGAGCAACACAATCCAACCAAAAATATTGAGAAAATGCACAATAATATACACAACATTGCAAAAGCAACACAGAATTATTGGTCCCTAATCATTAAATCTATTAAAACTAATAGCTAATAACTAAAAACTAAAACTGAGTAGTTTCTAACTACCCAGCAGCATGTGCTTTAACAGTTATTTTGAGTCTAACAAAAATCCCATGCTTCGACACAAAATATGAAGGTACCATCTAGCTTGTTTGCCTTTAAAACCAGGCCAGAATGTTCTTTTATAAAAAACTAACCAATCAACCAATTAACGTTTTAACGAGAAAACAAAACACTGAAATTGGTATCGGCCAGGAAAACCCTAATTAGCGCAACTCTAAAAATTGCAAACGGGCATATTCAAAAGAACTGTGATTGGTTCCTTTATGCCTTATGTCAGGGGTGTCAAACTCCAGTCCTCAAGGGCCGTTGTCCTCAAGGGCCGTTGTCCTCCAACTTTTAGATGTGCCTCTGCTGCACCACACCTGAATAGAATAATTAGGTCATTAAGGCTCTGGAGAACTGATCTATACAAGGAGGAGGTAATTAAGCCATTTCATTCCAGTGTTTTGTACCTGTGGCACATCTAAAAAATGCAGGACAGCGGCCCTTGAGGAGTGGAGTTTTGACACCTGTGCCTTATGTGATGTCATTAGAAGAATGTGGACAGGGTCTTAGGAGAATATACTTTTATCTTAATTATGTAAAGATTTAAAACAAAGTAGCTACAAAACGTGACCAAGACATGCTGTTTAGTTGACAAATTATATTGAAAGTGAATTCATTTTACAAAATAAGTCTGGCTTGCAGCTTTAACTTGAGTTCATGGGGCTATGTCTCACACAAACGTTCTCAGTCAGTCAACACAATTTAACCGTCAAGCAGGAAAAACGTGATATTGACCAGAAATATTTGATATCTTATTCACATTAATGTTCTGGTCGCACCTGCTGACTACTGTAATACAACGAAGCTCCAATAATCATCCAAAAAGCAACAGATTTTATAAACATCCCACTTTGCAAGTTGTCTCTCCATTCAGTCTCTAAAGAGTTCTCTATAATTGTCCTACATCTTTAACCCCTTCTTCCTCAGGTCCTCTTTGGCTTCCTTGATCTGCTCATGCAGTTCGCTGGCAGCTTCGTTGCAGTCGTTAAAGGTGGCCACCCGATAGCCCACCGTAGCCAGGGAGTAGCAGCCGAACGAAACCAGCAGGTAGAGCGGAATGGGCCAGGCCACCTCCCTGTAGGTCCGAGGAAGGCTCAGTTCCAGTAGGTCGAAAGCGACCAGAGCCCACACAGCGCCCAGTAACGAGACCCCGAGCAGCCACTGCAGGAGTTTAGTCATGATGGATATTTCAGCAACGAAGAGCCTGACCGGGAGACGAAACTGTTAGCACGGTAACGTAGCAACGCATCCACGTATGGAGATAGAGTACGCTTTTAAGACAACAAAGAGGCCGGACAGTTAAAACAGGCTAAACACAAAAAACTTAATGTAATGAAAATAAAGCTGGAGTTTCAATATCACTGTAAGTCATTAACGTTGTAAAGAGAAAGTCTAGTGTGATTACCTCAAATCAAACGCCACCTCAGCACTGCGCAGAATAATGACGTGGCACTCCGCGACGCCTTATGGGAAATGCAGTGACGTTGCTCTGAACGGGCCACAAATAATGAGATTTTAATCTAAATTATGGCTAAGAAAATTGGATATACAAACACATAAACTTTAAATAAAATAAAGAAATGATAGAAGAAACAGTACGTACATGTTTTTTGTATATACAACAATTTTAAGATAAATAGTAATTGTTGCAATTTTTAATATAAAGAAAATAAAAGAAAGTTGTAGTTAAAAAAAAAATAGATTTTTTTTTCAAAATAGCTTATACTCTATAGGCTATGGGTGGTCATTGTGTTCATCAGAGAAATATTAATACTATTTTTATTTCAAATATAGCATGATGAATTAAAATAATATTGTATAAAATATAAGAATATATATTAGAATGAATTTTATATATTTACCCATTCATTTCCTTTTTTTGACACTCTTTTCATTTTATTATAATATCTTTGTGCAAACTAGGCCAGATTTAAAATTGTTGCCTGTCCTCTGTATGGACCCCTGAAAAACTCCAGAGATAATTTTTATATTATTAAAAAGATATGAAAGGAATTTATTTCTTTATATATTACATGTGTCTATTTATTTATTTATTTTAATCCTTATTTTGGTCACGTTAGTGAGCATCAAAGAGAACTTTGAGAGCAGATGTCAGACAGACATTGCTGCGGTGCTAATTTTAACCACTGATGTAATATCAACAGCCGCACCCAGTCAGCTGCGAGAAAGAAGACGGCTTGTTTCGACTGCATCTTTAACAAGGCACTCTACATAAGACCTCTAATTTTTCTCAACGTGACCCTCTTGCTTTACTAAAGCCATTTTCAAAATTAGGTACCATTAGCAAATCGTAAAAGCCATCCACGAAGGCTAATGTCCTTTTTTTTTTTTCTCTCCGAAAGAAATCCAACAACAACATAATTATGGGTCTGCGGGAAGCTCTGTTCTTTGATCTGAGTCTCTGCCTGTTCATTCAGGGTGGTAAACTGTCCAGGTGCAGAGGGCACAGATTTCTCCAGGGTGGAATCAGGACTTGGAGAAGATATAAACATCATTCAGTGAGCCAGGCAGAGCGGCAAGCTGAGCAGCCACTGAGAAATAAACATCATTCTTTGGAGAGAAAATGGGGAGTTATTCTTAGGACAGGGGTGTTTATGTTTGTCTGCATTAGTGTTAATAGTGTGAGGGACATTCTGAGCGTCTGCCAGAGGGGTAGAGTCTATTTCTTCTGTTTACTCAGACTTTAAAGGGCATGACAGGAAAACAGCTTGTAGTGCTGCCGAAATCTGGCAATTCTAAGAAGTTATGATTCATTTGTGACATGAACTATACTACAATAACTCAAGAGATTACCTTTAGTGTTTTTATAGATCTAATCAGATTTGTAGCAGTGTTTCTAATTCTTGAAAAGTTGAAATGCCTTAATACACATCCAGTTTTTATCTGAGCTACCTGAGTCTTGATGCACCCAGTGGAGTAAAGAGATGACTTTGACAAACTTCAAATGAGCATCTTTTAAAATGTGCCTCACAACTTTATGCAGTCAGGCGTTGGTGACCCAGAGGAAAAAATCAAGTAATGTTTCTATAAGAAGGCTGAAACTCATGATTTTACTCATTAGAAGGGAACAGAGATAAAAAGTTATTTTGATATTATCAATGTGCACACCGATGCACTCAGACAGGACAAACTGTTTCAGTTTTGTTATTTCTTTAAAATATGATCTAAAAATGTTTAAGGAGCTTTCATACTTTGGCAAAGCACCAAACAATCAGTTCTTATAACCAATAAAGTTACCCCATCTAAGAATGAATTACGTATTTGAATGTAAATTGTGTGTTAGGGTGTATGTGTGAGTTTCCAAAGTTCTTACAAAAGATGTTAAACTAACAAAACTTTAGGACTTCCTTGCATAACGTGTATCTGTCCACTAACTTAAATAATCAAGGAAATATTTCATAGATTATGCAATTGTAAAATGATTAATTAGCCACAGCCTTATATATAGTCTGTGCTTTTTTTAGACTCTAGTGAACTACCTGGATGACCATTTTCCTTATGATGGCGTCTCATTGTAAGGTACTAATCACTAATTATTCCACCTAAATAAAATGTAAAGCTACTTAGAGAGTTGAAATGCATATTGAATGTATTTGTTTAGTGTTTAGTTATTGCTTTTATTATTTACATTATTAATATCCATGCCCAATTTTTCAGCTCAAGTTGTGGGAAACAAATGGAGAATTAATGCATTCAACATGTTACACACTTGCTCCATGTAATTATATGGGATATGGTACATATCACACTGTCAAGGTCAGCCTCCTCTGCTGCCCTGACGAGATAAATTGCATCCAGGTGGGATCACGCATGACACGCAGGATCATTGCATCCATCACTGTGTGTGCTGGGTCCAGCTCAGGCTGCGCGGACACAAACAGGAGGCTGAGCGTGTGTGACGTTCAGTGGGAACGGCCGAGCTGGCTTTTCTCAATGCGTCTCCCTGCCAGCTCTTGTTCCGTTCCAGTACTCAGGAAACCTGCGCTCCGGCCGAGAAGGCCTGGCAGACACAACACGACAGCCTGCAAGCGGGAGGGGCCCAAAACTGAGAAAATGAGACAGAGAGAGACAATGAGGGGGAGGCGTACAGGAGTAAAACAAAACAGGAGGGAAGGAGGGGGAGGGGTTGTAGAATAAAGAGACCGATGCAGTGGCAGCTGATATATATATTTTTTATTATTAAAAAACAGAAAGCAGAAACAGTAGGGGAGGGAGAGGGGTTCACGGCTGACAGGACAAGAGAAGGAAAGCTGAGAGGAACAGCAATGAAAAGAAAGGGTGAGTGAGTGTGTGAAGGAAAGAGGAGAGGGGAGCGGTGCAGACAGAGGAGGGGGTTCGATATGGGGGGTGAAATCAGGGGATTTGCAGGTGCAGCCTGAACAACAGATGACCTTAATGGTGCATTAAATCCAGCTGTTGCTTATCCAGACTTCAATCCCATCCAACACCTTTAGCACCACAGCAACATGGACACCCCACCTTTGGTTCCCACAGAAATGCATTCAAATCTGACAAAAACAAGAAAACACATAGCTAGTGAGAAAACAAAGCAGTTAGACAGGTGACTCATGAACCCAAGACCAGTAACAGAAAAGAGACTAGCTGCATTTCCAGTTTGCATGTCTACAAATCTTTGTTTCTACAGCTCTGGAAAAAAGTAAGAGCCCACTGCAATGAACCCCATTGAAAACGTCCTGGTTGTTCCACCAAATATTGATTTCTGATCTCTTCCTGAGTTAAAACATTAGTATTAATGTTTTATAAATGAATATGAACTTGTTTTCTTTGCAGTATTTGAGGTCTGAAATGACTGCATCTTTTTTGTTATTTTGATAAATGTATTTATCATTTTCTGCAAATAAATACTAAATTTTTGCTTGGAATTTCAGAGACATGTTGTCAGTGGTTCATAGAATAAAAGAAAAATGTTCATTTTACTCAAACATATACCTATAAAGAGTGAAATCAGAAAAACTGCTCATCAATAACAACAAGACCCTTAAGAGAGGCTACGTATGTGGCCTTTTGGGGAAATTGTTGTCTGTGATGTCATGGAAGAGCTGTGGATTCAACATGTTCAAATGCCACACAACGTTTTATGAAGTGTTCAATGCTGTAGGAGCTCTCGTGAAGCTAGCTATGCTTGTAAAAAAAAAATAAACAAAAACAAACCTTTATCCTCCTACTACTCTCTGTTGTTTTCTTTGGCGTTTTTCCCAGTAGTAGCATCCAGCTGTTGATCACGTGACGTGACTTTTAATGGCGGAAAAAACACCTCATCCTTTTCATCGAAAAGTGTTTTTTTATTATTGTTATTTTTATGTTTCCTTTTAGTGAACTTATTTTCGTAATTTCAATTTGCATGATTCAAAATCCAGCTATTGATTCCAAGCAGACAAACAGATTAGAAGGTCAGATAAAACAGGAAAAGTACTGATGGAGGCTTCTGTTGACTTTATCTCTCTAGATTTGTCAATATTGGGAAAGTAAAGGTTCTGATAAGAAGGTGGTGCTTCTAAATAGTTATGTAGGGACCAAGATGTGGGTAAGTGATAATTGTTTAGTATGTGAAATGTATGAAGAAAAAAAAAGAGAGCGAAAACTTGTGTTTAGGATAACAATAGAGCTTGGAGTGAAAAACAGGAACCCTCTGTTTCCTGAGCTGGAAACCAAAGCTGTGTGTTGTCATTAGATCTGAGTTAAAGGGATCACATGTGTTTTTCATTCGTCTTTTAAAGAGACTAGGATCTGTGACGCTCGGAATAAAAATGTCATCTTAAAATGACACTCTTTGTGTCTTTTATTGAAATATTTTATTAGATGTTCTTCCAGAAGCAAGAACATGTTTGCGCAGCTGAATCAGCATTGAAAACCCTCTGAAACTTCTCACACAGCTGATAAACATCCTCAACCCGGGATCATTTAGTGACAGCCACAGTCAACATTAAATTGCTGCGATAATAGCTGTGGGACGCGTATGCTACTTAGGACCTACTTATTGAAATCCAGGGTTATTCAAAGGTCAGAATGTAGTCACATGTGACCAGCCTGGATCACATGAGAGCAGCACTTTTGTTCCCCACATTGCCCTCCTTATAGAAACACACCTGTTTCATTGGGGAAGCAGCGGAGGATTTTGCCCCCCCACTCCTCTTCCAGTCAGCTCCTGCTGCCGTCCTAATGAATCTCATCACATGGCCTGTGTTTTCCCCACTACTGCTTTGTTTGTTGACCTTTATAAGACGCCATTACTCATTATCTTCAAGGATTGTGCAGTTTTGCCCCATGACACAAGCCCTTCAACGGCAATCCCGGCCAACAATAAGTGTACATCTATGTCTGATCAAATCCTTCTTGTCAGTGTAACAAGTCCTTAACAATGAGGCGTGCACTTCACCATGTCTCCCTCCTTCCTCTATCTGTTCTCTCCTCTCACCCAGAAACACAATGTCCCGCAGCATTACTGTTATTGACAGTAAAACTAATTGCTGCATGGCCATGAAAGTTCCCCTGGGACATTTTAAAGTGGACGGCACAATTTCCTTCACCGTCTAAATCTGCATTCTAGACCAGAAGAAATATTGATTACAAATGTACTAATATGGGTCACTGCAGTTTGCACAGCAAGGGGCGGATGATGGAGGGCTACATGCCTAGACTTAATAAACTGACCTCATCGCCAGTTTGCATAATGGATGGTGATAGGGCAAAGCGGGGAAATCTGTTTTACAGTCGTAAATGCTCATCACAATAATGGAACAGATGCATTCAATTCTTAGAGATGCAAGTGAATTAAATGTGATTGCTAGTGACAGAAAATAACAGAAATCGCCAACTGTTTTTCGGAGCAGAAAAATAAAAAGATTCAGTCTCTCACTACTTTGAAAATATTAAAGGGGCAGTATTATGTAAAATTGACTTTTTTTGATGATATAATAAAATATAATGATATAATGTTTTCCCTCGTCTTAAACATACCTGGAGTGATAACATGATTCTTTCATGCATGTTTGAGAAATTCTTGAATCTCTTCAGGCAAACATTCGGGTTTGTAAAAGCTGCGCCTCCACCTCACAGAGCAGCCCTCCGTCACTCAGCTCCTTCAAACTAGCAACAGCTATTAGCAAACACCTGCAACTGCTCATCTGCTGAGATAATTATATGAACTACTTCTCAGTTCAGTGCTCCAACAAACATTTGGAAACACTTGATAGAGGAATGTTGATATGATGACATCTGCAAAGAACAGGAATTTCTTAAAGAGGCGGTAACCTAATTTCAAGGTGTTAAATTGCAACATCCAATTTCTTTTAAGTTATGTTTGTTATATACAGCATTTTTATAACAACTGAAGGTGACATAGTTACTTTATTGTGCTATAAAATTTAACTATTGGGCTCAAAAACACAAAACTGCCCTTTTAAAAATGAATGTTTGACAGGCAAATATATAAAACTAGAGTCCAAGTTTAAAATGTTTTATTCAGTGTTTTATTGCCAAATATTTCTTCTATCTGGATTTCTCCAGATTGATTTTACTCCAGCAAAGTTAACCAAGTTATTATTGGTAATGATTACTTGTTGATTATTGGTATACATAGAGTCAAAGTGTCTTTTTAGAACAACCAGTATAGGTTTAAAATAAGGCTTTCTCATAGGTTGTTTCATTACTACCACACAAAGTCACACTGTTTCCTAGGTTGTCAGGAATGCGAGCTTATTGAAAATTGTATTTTCCATCCATTAATTTCTGCTTATCATTGCAGGTGATTTCCTCCAGTTTTCTACAGTGCTACCAACGGCGCCACTATGGTGACGTTTGATGAATATTTGCTGAATTATTCAGAGTAGATTATGCCAGTGGCTTCTCTTTAAGATTCCTGCATGCTGAGGTGAGTGAGTCTTCATCAGCACGAAGCATTTCCATAATGTTGCGTGAGAAAAGTACTTTTGTTATAAGGTCAGAACTGCTACATTTGAGCATCAGTTGTAGAAATACAGTAGCAGTGCCACACATTCAGCACACGTAAGGTCATTGAAGTTGTTCGGCATGTCCAGAAAATCAGTGGCAACCTGTTTTATTTGGTAGTTAAATCATCTATGACACAATAATAATAAGGGGGAACATTATTTACCTAAAGAAGCATTTTAGACTTTTGACATACAAAAATCTAAAATGAAAATTATGATCTTCAAAATGTATTTGTAGTAACTACCTCCAACAAAAATCATTAGTGGTATCTTCAATGCCTTGAATTCTAGTTTTGACAGAATAATTGTAACAAAGTCCCTAAAAACCATCTACGTTTATATTCATAGACGGACCACAACAAACTGGTCTGTTGTGGATTTACTGCGCAGACTAAATACTGATTTACTGAATTGATGCTAATGTGCTAAAGGCAAAGGATTCTGGGATTATGGATTTTTGATGGCAAGTGTTTAATGCCATAAAAGCAGATTTTGGCTAACCCAGATAGTCGTTGATTGCTAATAGCGATGATCAGCGTGGATTTATGATATTCTGTCTGTGTGGGCTCTAAGCACACTGAGTCAACATTACGTTTCCTTCACCCAAATACAACAACTGCTTTACATCTTAGAAATTTGGCTCTATGGCTTTTTGAAGCACCTGGCAACCTTTCACCTTTTTACCGGGAGAACATCTGGAAGGTGAGGAAGGACAGATGAAGCAGCCATGCCGAGCTGCTGAGAGCTATTGACATGGTAACAGATCCGCTTATTAAGTCAGTATACTTTAGACACACCGTCCAACTTTCTTTTCAGAGATTGATTGCAACTTCCCCTCCCCCACTTTATGTTCTGTGACTTTGAAAAGTGTTCACAAGCCTTGAGATTTTATGTTGCATTATAGCTGCAAATTTGACAGTTGGTTGAGATTTTATGTGATAAACCATATTATACCAGTGTGTAATTTTATAAAACATACTTTTAAATTTTATTTTTATATAAAAACATCTCTTTGCATACACTTCTTAGTCAATACTCTGTAGACTAAGTGTTGACTAGTCTACTATACTTAGTCTTTCGCTGCAACTACATCTGCAAGTGTTTTGTGGTAACCCTTTTCTAGCTTTGCACATCTAGAATCTGGTGTTTTTGCCAGTTCTTCCTTAGCAAAACAGCTCAACCTTAGTCAGACTGGACGGAGATCAGAGATGAATATGCTTTAATCAAAAACATCCCATTGTAGGTCTGACTTTAAGGTCTGGGTAACGGCCCTCCAGGAAGGTAAACCCCTGACTACAGTAGTTTCAACTCTTTTTCACCATCAAATAGGTTTTCTTCTGGATCACTTTATACTTAGCTCCACTCATCTTCACATCAACTCTGACCAGCGTCTCAAATTTCATAGCATCTGACGAATGTGTCCCCCATATGTTTTTTTCAAACAGAACTCTATGGCTTTCTTTCAACAACGGTTCAGTTCTTTCTGCTCAATTATAAAGGCAGGATGGTGGAATCTACTATTAACAGTAGTTCTATCAACAGGTTCAACTACCAGATTTACTATTGGCTTGAGATTTAAATGTGACCTATTATGCTTCAGATAGGTCCCTACATTTTTTTCCACAAAATCCTTCTCAGTCTGCTCAGTTCTGCCTACTTTGAGCTCCTTTCAGAATGAGCTGTTTTAGTGATTCTTGTGACTTTTAAATGCGAGAAAGCTACTGCACACTCTGCCCAACTCAACATTTACGCTCACTCGCGAAAATGGCTGAAAACAGATGCACAATTACGCCACTGTACATCTTTGAAAAGTGGAAGTAAAGCCTCCTGCACAACCAACAAGAATGTAGGAAGTGGTTTGTGAATAGTAAGTCAACAACAAAACAAACAAAATCTTATCTTATCTTTTCCAGGAGTCATTATACAGCCCATACAGTGGTAAAACCAGCTGAGAAAATGTGCTGGAACTCCACTTGGGTTGCTAGGTGATAGGCGGAACTTCACTGGGGTTGCTAGGTAACAGGTCTGGGGTTCACTGGGGTTACAAGGTGTGGGGCAAGCGCTTGTTTAGAAGGCTTTTAGAAGTTTTTTGAATGGCAAATTTTCCAGACACCAAAAAACACTAACTTGTTGCAACAAAAATGGCAATAATCCATGAGTAGAGACTCAAATGGAAGTACAAAATGTTAACTTGACTTGTCTGCAGTGTTCCTTGGTCGTTCTGATCCTGTCTGCTCATCAGTGTTCTCTAACAAACCTTTGAGGCCTGCACAGAACTACTGGCGTTAAAACTGACACTAAATTACACACATCTCGACTCTACTTAATACTCCTGAAGGAACCTGGTGGCTGATTACGTATGGATAGCAAGCTGTTCACATTTTAAAAACTTTCTTCCACTTTATAATTATGCAATATCTTACGATAAAATCCAAATAAGATACACTTTGCTTTGCATATGTAGCAATGTATGAAAATGGTCATGTGGTATTAATGCTTTTTAAGGACACGGTATGTTCTTTGTCACATGTCTGTGTCCTTCTGTTTGCTTTTATTCCTTTATCCTTCCTTCTCTCCGCTGTCTTCACCAGTGTACACATATCATTCAGCTTCTGATGTATGCACAGCTGGTCTTGACAGAGCTGTCCAGGAAACCTGTGGTTTACAGATCCCTTAATGATGCGCAGATTTGACTTTCCTTTTTACTTACAGAGGATTTTAACTGCGCAAGGGAATATTGAGGCCCATCTTAGAGTGTTTGACCACGGTGGGAAACCGCTCAACATGTGATGCATCCTGATGGACTGAATGGATGTGCCATTTAGTACACAAAGCCCAATACAGAGTTATGGTTTCTGATCATGCAGGCTATGGCCCCCACACCTGCTCACACCATTTGTCCCAAAGAATTTTAGGTTGTTAGTCTTCCTAAAATGCTTTTCCACACCTCGGTTTTTATGGGAGTCATAACACTGAATGTTAAGTTACTGAGCAGACATGTCTGTGGTGCTAAAACGACAGGACCAAACACTTTATAGCTTGATCCACCTCACACACAGCTGACACAAAATACCGTGATTAATAATGCAAACAGGTGGACGATTTATTGTGAAGGTCTTCTCTCTATTTTGAGTTATTGAACAAAGCTGCGTTCATTCTCCAACCTAGGCAAATAAACCAAAACAGCACTACATTTAGTATTTTTACAGCTGCATGCTTTGAGTGCTTCATAGGAGATTAACAACCTATGTTAATGTGGAAGCCATATAATCATAATAATTAGTTTAATATAAACTGTCAGTCTCAAAAAGACAGATTGCAAACACCAGCTGGACGTTGTCACCCCACATCTCAGACCTTGAGCAGTTTAAATGGTTGGCTTTACGGCAAACAGGTGCAACCTGCACTCCAATAATTCAATAATAAATGCACCTGTGAGACAAAAAAAAACTGTCTGGAAAAGATAAACTGACCTCCTCCAATTGAAACGGACTGCGGAGGGCTAGACATCTGTCATGAGAGAGTGTTTGCCCCCCTTTACACATCTTTTGTTTTGTTTTGTTTTTGGCTTTGTTGCCAAACCTAAATGTTTCAGATCATCAATAAGAAAATACAAAATAAAGGTTTTAGATGTTGATTACAGTCTATTGGGGGTGAGGGAGGCATTTAGGCACACAGAAAAGAAAACTGCTGTTCTCCTGAGCTAATGTTGTGATTTTAAAGAGCAACGTGAAGCTTCTGACCAGAATCTGTAAATAACCAAACAACAAGGTAATGAAAAGTTGCAAAATTGACACAAACCGAGAGTGAGATCACACCGGAGCGTTATTTTTGATTCCTCATTTCCTTTTGCTGCGTTTTTATATTCTGTTGTTTCTTGTTTCATGCTGTGTTTGCTCTGGTTTCAGCACCATGCTTAGTTGGAGCAAGGTACCATAATTTATCAATTAGATCTAAAATTACTTTGTTAGTTTTAGGGAAAACAACATTATGCCACTTCACAGAGTTGATCCTGTGCATTAATTTCAGACACAGTAAAACCCAACACTTGAAAAATCTTGGAATACTTGCTTTTACTTACTTTACTTCCCTTGTAACCTTTTAATTCTGTATATTTTACCTAAAAACAGAAGAAGATTTCCTTACTTTTTTTCACATTGGCCAAATATCTCAAGTCAAAAGTACTTATCGGTCAAAAATTGTATTTTTACTTGTTCAATAATAAACTAAATAGGCATCATTTTCATAAGACAAATATGACAGTCAAGTGTTTTGTAGGAAATGTAAATGATTATATGTTATATCATATTGCTCTCAAATATTTAACTTTAATGCAGAAATCCATGGCCACTTCATTAGGTACACCTTTCTTCTACCAGATTGAATTCCCTTTTTGCCTTCATAACAGCTTTAGATTTTTACGACACAGATTTAGCAAAGTGTGAGAAATATTCCCCAGAGATTTGGGTCCGCATTGACGCAGCATCATGCTATTGCTGCAGAATTGTCAGCTGCACAGTCACAATTTAAATCTCCTGTTCGTCCCGATCCCAAAGAATCTCTGTTGGGCTGAGATCTGGTGACTGAGGAGGTTGTTGGGGAACAATGAACTCATTGATGGATTCAAGAAACCAGTTTGAGATGTTTTCACTTGGTGACATGACACATGGATTGCTACAATGTGACCGTAAAGAGACGGAGATGTACAGCAGCAAATAATACCTGATTCATACTGTATATTTCCAAAGTGTGCTAAAGAAAATGTCTCTGAAAACATAACAAACCCCTAATACATGCAAGGTCTTGCAACTTAAGCAAGAGGAGTCTTGCTGAAGTCTAAATGTTTTGAGTTGCTGTCATGTAATTGATTGATTCACTGTTTGTACCTAATTAATTAGCCTGTGACTGTGCAATTGAAAATGTAATCCTTGTACAAGCTATCTCTATTTCTACGAACTTGTTGATTCACAACCAGACTGTTGACTCCAGTTTGTGTTGCAAGAGATTTACATATTCATCTTCCTTCCAACACCAATCAGTAGTCCATGCTTTAAAATTTCTAGAGGTAAATGTTTTTAGGATACATAATTTCTGTTAAGATCCTAAAATTTATACTCCAAACATTTTTTAGTAGATTTCAAGGATTATTGAGATCAGCAACATTTATTAAATCATGCAATTAATTTGTGATTCTTTACATCTAATAACTGTCTGTAGGAGCCATGTGGAATATTTTTCCAATGCAGGGAGCGTTTGTAGAAACTGTATGCTATATACTGGGAAATATTTAGAGGGAGAAGCGATGGGTGCTTAGGCATAATCACTGATTTCAGGGTTGGATGTTTTTCTTTCACTAATACTTTTCTAAGCTGTGGTGCAGTAAAAAATAATTCAGTAATATTATTTTTATGCAGCACAATGCTCCATCACATGCTTCCAAGTACTTAACTGCTTAGAGTAGCTACACAGACATCTAATATGATCACCCCGATGACCTGACCTTGATTAAATCCTATTAAAACTGGGTGGTTGGCTGTTAAATGAGAAATTTAAAGTGTGAAAAGAAAGCATATCTGCATTTGAACTGCATTTACAAGACCTAAAGCTGCCTAATTAGCAACTGGTAATTGTTTTCAAATGACAAAACTGGCAGATTCAGTGGATGGAAAACGAGCTCTAAAATATGCCTGGCTGTACTGGTCACTCACTGGTTTAAACAAAAAAAAAAAGAGGAAAATGTTTTATTTTGGTTTGGATGTTAGTCACGTATACAGAAGTACTGCGTTTGAATGTGGTAGAATTTGGCTTGGCTTTTCTTGTGAATGGCTTCTTCTTCCTATTCACAAGTCAATTATAGGCCACAAGAGCTTAAGCTTTTCTCAGGCTCATCAGACACTGACAGCTAATGACTCACTGCTGGACCAAATTTTGTTATGGTATCTTTTAACTGCCAAGATTTAAGCAATGCCCTCTGAAATAAATGACTCAACACACACCCTGCAGTTGTTCGGTGTTTAATAAACAGTTGCTTCTCTGCAAAAATTAATAAAAGTATCTCAAGCATGCTGCAGTGTTTAAATCAATGGTTCCCAAGAGGTTTAAGTTGCTGCTTTTTTAATGTCCTACAGCAAATAGCTGCAATAATGTAGAATTCAAATATTTCCTAAACAGAATCGTCTGACAACATGAAAAAGGGTCAGAGTTCATTATTTAACAATAAGACTAAAATGGCATTCATGGGATAGGCCTAAAGTAAAAACCAAAGCAGACCAAAAAGTCACTAGGATTTATCCACCTCTGAATGGTTTAAAAGTTACAATAATAGTTTTTAAAACAATAATAGTTTTAAAGCGACTTAGTCAAAGTGTGTGCTTAAATCAGACTGTTCATGCTTGAAAACCCTGAAATGTTGCTGAATAAAAAACAGTATTTACATATTCATTCCTTTACAGCAATGGGAAACACTCATTGCCAGCTACCACAGACACTTGATGGGAGTTTTTGGAGCCAAAGGCGGGAGAACCAGTGACTAGGTTTTGAGGGACATTACTTTTTCACAAGGTTAGGCAAGACTTTCTTAATTAATTAAGTTATAATTTGAAAACTGTTTTTTATATCTTCTTAGGTAATTTAGGTCTGTTAAGTTGGGAAAACACTGCACATCTTTTTAATGTCCACATCCAAATTGGACTATTCATTATTTTTATTTTCCTCTTGCCATACCAACAGAGCTTAGATATTTGTGCTTACTCCAGATGACGATAACTCTAAAAAGACAGACGTGTCAGTGCTACAAATCTATTATGTAACACTTTATTTGAAATCTGTTGTAGTTTATTCCCAAATGTTAGACAAAAATCTTTATCAGACCCACTGAATGTTCTTACACAATTTTATTGCATAATATGTTGCATCATTAGACGGAGGAAATAAAACACACAAATCAAACACAGTACAGGCAAGGCCATTGCTCTATAAATGTTAGACTGAATTAGGGTTGAGTCTTCATAGTCGACTGTGTGTCCATATGGGCTCTGCCACCCCTCATTTATTACAGCGGGGGGAAACGGCCCCCACTCTGCCACTCAAATCCTCTTAGCCAGCATTTAGCTGATTGATTTTTCCCTTTCTACATCTATTCAGATTATCAATGGGATAAAAGCAGGAGGTTGTAAATTATTGATCTCTCCAGGGTGAAACGATGTTGAAGGAAGTGAAGCGAATGTTTTTGGCTCTGACCACATCTGGAAGAAGAATATCAGCAAACCCACTGAAAGAAATTAATCTCCATATACGGATGTAAATTTCATTTGCAGTGCTGTGAGAAAGTGTCTGACCTTTCACAGATTTATTCTGTTTGTCACACTCTAATGTTTCAGGTCATTAAACACATTTTAAAATCAGACAAATGCAGCCAGTTTTCGAATCATTATTTCATTTATTATGGGGGAAATCTAGAGCTGTCCAAACCAACCTGGCCCCTTCTAAAGACGTAATTGCCTCCTAAGCTTAATAACTGGTTGTGCCCCTCTTGGTAACATAAGCTATCATCAAATGTTTGTGATCGATGGGAAAGAGTTTTTTTATGTCCGTGTGGAAAAAATGCTCTCTATTTTGTTCTAATTCATTTAATTTTTTTTACAGCTATGGACCTACTGATGTGCTTAGGATCATTGTCCTGCTGCATGACCTAAGTGTGCTTCAAGGTGACCTATTATGCTTCCTTTAACAGGTTAGGATAGGTCTATTCATTACATTTTATGCACAAAAACATTCTTGCATAAAGATGTTTTATTCGGATCAATTCTGCCTATTTTGAGCTCCTTTCAGAATGAGTTATTTTGGGGACACTGTCACTTTAAATCCAAATAAGCAGTTGCTGGCCCCACCTCCCAACCCAACATTTACACTCACACATATAAATGACTGATAAAAGATGCGCAATTGTGCAATCCTCCATCTTTGAAAAGTAGAAGTAGAACCTCCTGCGCAACCAACAACAATTCAACCAGTGGTTTCTGGATGATATGTCTACAACAAAATACTTGCCTTTTCCAGCAGCCATTGCACAGCACATACAGCAGTAAAACGAGTTGAGAAAGTGTGCTGGAACTTTGCTTGGGTAGCTAGGTGATGTGTGGAGGTGCGCTGAGGTTGCTAGGTGAGAGGCAATGCCTTGTAATGTTACATTCGGAAGTTTTCTGAAACACCAAAAAAAATTAATTTATTGCCAACAAATGGCTGTTGTTTTTTGTTTTGGTTTTTTTTGAAAGTGCTTGTGTTGTTCCCTAACCAAAAGCTAGTGCTATTTGTGGGACCATGGCATGGAAAAGTTTGGGAACCCCTTTCTTAGCCTACTTCATGTTGTCAGACAAGTTCTATTTAAGTAATTTCTTATAACTTTAATAGAGGTTGAAGCGATCAAGCCTGGTAGAGCTCTAAAATATGGTGATTGAGTTGATCTGAAACATTAAAGTGTGACAGAAACACAAAAGCATTACAAATCTGTAGCAGGGTATTTATTTTCATCATGTCTTCTGCAAAAAAAAAATTAGATAACATTTGTCAAATCAAGTTCCCCTCACAAGCATGCAGTAATGATTTCTTTCTATTCCACTGGCTGTTTATACTCCAGGTCTTTTATCACAGAGATCCATGATGATGGTTTTGACTCAGCACAACCCCCCCATAAACAATGTATTCCACCTCAGGGCTATAGGAACCGCATACTTCACTCAGCAACCAGATCAGGTCTTTGAAACATGTGGTTTAGCTTTATGTTGTTTAGGATACTTGGGTTAGAGACTCCATCGGTTTGCCCTGTGTGTTCACCAGATGGCACCGCACATCGTCCCACACAGTTCCCTACAAGCGGCAGATGAACCCCCACCTCCGCCCCGCAACAGACAACCATAAAAAATAAACTAAATGATGATCATGGAGATTACGTGTTGGTAATTCCTGCAAGGTCTTTAAAAGAAATGCCCATGCTGTGAGCTTTAATACCCGGCAGAGGGGATTATGGAGACCCCTACATGTGGTGTTGTGGCTGCATACCTCCAGTCAGACTAAACCCAATCTGTTACAGATTTGGAATAAAGAAGAGCGGTGCAAGCGTATGGGGGGTTTGTGCGGTACAGTATTCATGCCTTATAGTACATTCCAGTTCTTTTATATCATAGGGGATCAGAGTTGAAACCCACTTTGCAAGCGGTATTTTTATCTACGTGTGTAAGAACATTAAAAGCAAACCTTGGCTTGTGTGAAGGGTTTCTTTAAATTTTCTTTTTTTTACCATTTTTATCCTTCCTTTGTGGATCAGGCAAACCCCAATTCCCATACAGCTTTCTCATGAATATGGGTCCAATTAGGGACATATGTGCATTTTCATATTGAAGCTCATAAAGGTAAACTCCAGTGATTTACATTACATTTACATAAGGAATGCAAAGTGCCTGCATATGTGAGGTGTGCTAATATCTCTATCGAAAGCAGATGGACTTTCACTCTTCATCACTCTTCACCCGGGTCATTTCATTGAGCAACAATCTCATAAATGGGAGTGTTGTTTTTTGATATCTGGAGAATTCCTTTCATTTCCCGTCAGGAGAGGCCAAACATTTCGACATTTGAAGGAATCTGAAGCATGTTTAAATTCTTTGCCGTCTTATTCTAGTGGTCAGCCAATAGGGGGCATCTGAAACCTACGTCTATTAGGTGAGTGTTTTATGAGTTTTAGATGTGATACTGCTGATTTAAAAGTTTGAATGAGATTTTCAATCAGTTAACCAAGTTCTACAGGAGCCTTTTAATTACAGATCATTAAACTCAACCGAGTATTTTGCAACATTCAGGGCTCCAAACTCTCAGAGACTGAAGTTAAACAGTCAAATTAGTTCTGTGTTGCTCAGTGAGTCAGAGAAACTTCATCTACTGGGATTAGCACACAAACATCTCTCATATTTTCAGAGTGGCAAAAAAGGGGCAAAAGTAGCTAAAAAAAATAACTATTTGTGCAACATACAGTAGCTGCTGTACATTGGTGGAATACCACTCACTAGAGAAGTTCACAAAAGTGTCGCTCTTGTCAGCCAAGCCTATAAAACCAATACTAGAATTTACAAAACTGGACAATAACAGATTGGAGAAAAAAAAAGCTGTTCGGTCCAACGAGTCTTGACTACAGCTGTATCATTTAGATCAGGGGTGTCAAACTCCAGTCCTGAAGGGCCGCTGTCCTCCAACTTTCAGATGTGTCTCTGCTGCACCACACCTGAATAGAATAATTAGGTCATTAGCAAGGCTCTGGGGAACTGATCTACACAAGGAGGAGGTAATTAAGCCATTCCAATCCAGTGTTTTGTACCTGTGGCACATCTAAAAACTGCAGGACAGTGGACCTTGAAGACTGGAGTTTGACACCTATTATTTAGATCGAGTGTCAAACTCAAGGCCTGAGGGCCAAATCTAGCCCACCGTAGAACATTCAAGATAACAATTGTTTCCTTAAACATTGTTTTATTTTTCAGATAAAAGCAGTTTTTATCTGTATTCTGCCAAATTACACTCATGTCATTTTAAAAAGTACTTATTAAGGGCAGAGATGGCAATTTATGAATAGTTATGTATTGGTAATGGCTTCTGACAATACATTCTGGCAAAATCGGCTCTTTGAGATCTCAAAATGAATATGGCCCAAAATAAAAATTAATTTGATTTAGATGATTGAAAACATGGATCAATCTGCCAGAGTACTCATGCTGACTGTGTACATCCTAATGTGAGAATAGTCCATCGACCTTACCACGGTGTACCCGTCTTTAATGGCCACTTCCAGCAGGATAATACATCATGTCACAAAGCTCAAATCATCTCAGAGAGTTTTCTTCAACATGGCAATAAATTCTCTGTACTCCGTTGGCCTCATAGGCACCAGATCTCAATCCAAAAGAGACCCTTTGGGGTGTGGTTGGCAGGAGATTTACATCATGTACAGTATGTGCAGCCAACATTTCTACTGCAACTGGGTAATAAATTCATGTAAAAAAAATAAAAGAACCATAATCTCCAATGTTTCAGACATCTTGTTAAATGTATTGAGTGATAAATTAAGGTTTCTCTATAGAAAAAGTGCTCTAATATAGTACCAGCAAGGTGTGGTTTAAAAAGTCATTGGTGAGTGTGTTTCTGAAGAGATCTAACTTTAGAGCAGGACAGACAACACAGGTTAGTGTTACTTGAGAGTTTAAAAACACAAATAGGAAGGAAAAGGCAGGTTACAATCCGACATGTGGCTTTAATGCTAAACAGCACATGTTGCCAGAAAGGACTAATGTCTTGGCGTTC
Source organism: Xiphophorus maculatus (assembly GCF_002775205.1). Lineage (NCBI taxonomy): Eukaryota > Metazoa > Chordata > Actinopteri > Cyprinodontiformes > Poeciliidae > Xiphophorus > Xiphophorus maculatus. The sequence continues at coordinate 3,993,540 of NC_036455.1, forward strand.
ACTCTACGAATGTCTGGCTCTCTGCTTCCTTAAAATATTCCCTAATTTGGTTCTCCGTAAGGTGTTGGAGAACTCACTCTAACAAGCTGGTTTCAAACCCATGCCAGCGGGGATTTCATATTTATAACTCCATTTAGTGTTACTGCCATTTTTGTGGAAAAAAGACAAGAGTTCTCCGGATATAAAGTGTTGCATAACAGAATAAAGATCATGATTTAGATGAGGTTCATAGATTTACTGTGAGAATAAGCTACAGGATATCAGAGAGACTTTGTCCCCACAGCGCATGGGTCAGTGGTTTAGGACTTGTCTCAAATACTGAGAAAATATTGAGGGATAACTGATCTGAACATATAGAGTAGACTAATGGCTTTCATATTTTCCATTACTGATGTGCCTAATGTACCATCGCCTGCCTTTGTAGCCAAGGCTCAGGTACTGCAGCCATGCATGCTGTTGTGATTGAACTGTTCACACTGAAATGGACAGATGACTGGACAATGAAATAAAGCACATGCTCTTGTTCTATTGCATTTATTAAAATTGAAATATTTACAAAGAGGGATCTTTGCCCATTCAAAGTTCTACAGATTGTTCTTCATCTTATGCTCTCTTCTTTTTTACCAAACCCTGTGAGTTTTCAACCATATTTATTGAGTGCTGTTATGGCCATGGGAGAATGTTGATTTTTTTTTTTTTGCCTGGTGAAGCATTTATGTTTTGTTTTGATTGCATAAATTTGATTATTATCTTCTTAAAAGACACAATGTTGATCCATTTTTACATTTCTGGAAGTTTCCACCAAGATTTATTCAAAATTCCTGGTATTTGACAGATTTCAGGATGACATAGATTGTACAAAGATTCTTTCGAAGAAAAACAAACCCACAGCAGCACAGAGTCCCCAATGTACTTAGCAGTGGGTATTGAAGCCTTTTGTTTCACAGCAGATCCTCCATGGAGCATTTGTTAACATGCAGCTAAAATCTCAGTAGCATTTATCAAACTCCATGTTTACATTTGTACTAGGCAGAATGGATATTTTCCTGGCATATCTTAGAGCATCACATGGATACACATTGACTTGCTGATCCGAATGTGCCACATTTAGTTGCTGTTCTCTAACAGTATTCTTTTGCAGACTTTTTAACCTTCTCATCACTGTGTGAAAACACGATAAACCTCGTATCCTTGTCCTGCCTCGGTTGCCACAGTTGGAGTTGTTTTAAGCCTTCATACTGTTGATCTGACTGTTGTTAAACTGGGCAAGTTTGAACGAGCAGCGTTTTCAAGTAGCCATTCCTTATTCTGACGTTTGACATACACCTCAATTACTGGAATGGCAGGTTCTGTTATTTTTCTCATTTTTAAGACCTTACGGTTTGTTTTTGATATCCAAAAGACAAGAAATAAGCTGTGTTTTTTGGCACAGTGCTTTAAAGTTGTATGAGGATGATTGTTTTTTGAGGACGGGGAGGTTCTATCTAATCTGGGAATCGCAATAAGTGAAGCTCAAAATGCAAAGCTCAAAGTTCTTCGACTCCAGGCTGTAAGAAGGTGAAAAATAAGCAAACAATTATATTGGACAGATTTCCAACCGTAAAGCATTTGTGCCGCAATTATTTCTTCACCTATCCTTCTGGATGCACTAGGTCAAGATATCGAAGTCAGAAAGGTCTAGGTTTTTTCTATGAGATGATATTAGATTAAAAAAATCACCTTCCAATACAGATGTTATTCTCTATGTAACTTAGTATATTAATGTATCTCCATCTTAAGGTAGTTAATGTTGAATCTCTTCCCTTTAAACCATCAGAGATGATTATGTACCCCTAAAATATTAAACCAAGACACACAAAAACTGAATGACCCTATTTGTACCTCACAGATTACTGAATGCTTCAAATAAAAAGCCAAAAACGTTCAAATGTCACCACAGTCACACTAAAGGGTGCCTTGCATTCAGAGCTACAACTCCCTTTAATAATACTTCTGTTTAATGTCAGTGATTTTCTGTTTTTGCAAATAAAATCAAAAATCTTTTTCCCAGGTCTGATTGCTGACAGTGCCTCAAATTGAAACGCCATGAGACTCAGCTGAGTTTGCTAGGTATTTTTGTAGAACTCATGAAGCACAACTGGATCCTAAATCCTGTTTCCCAGTGCAGTGTTTTGCACCTTTGTGTAGTTTATGCATTCATTTTATTTCAATTCATTTATTCAGGCTTTTGTTTCAGTTTTCTGGTTTCCATTGAAGGAGAAAATCTGGACCAAGATCTATTGGATTTGAATAATGCTTGTCAAAACATTTGTTTGCCAAATTTCCTCATTTCCAGTTATCAATCTTTCCAAATATGAATCATTTTTACCATCCATTTAGGTTCAGATGCAGAAGGATTTCTCGCTGGTGTTTTGCTGCCCCCCAGTGGTGACACTCTTACACATCCTCACGTTAAAGAAGCTGGAGATCATTCAAATAAAAAACACCCACAAATAAGAGGAATCAGAAAGTGTAATTTAAACAATTTCACTTTATTCCGTGTTTATTTCCCTTGTTATGCTTTAACAAACACTCTCTCAGAAGGTGAAGTTTACTCTGAATTAATCTGCTACTCTTTTCATCATAAGTGTTGCTCATTCTTTTACAATCAAGCAAAAAAAAAAAAAAAAGCATATACTGTCAGCCCGCTATTGTAGGGAAACCAGACTCTCCTACACACACGCTCTAACATCAGACTTGTGTTTGAAATACGAAACGCCAATGCACAAACAAAACTGTGAGAACTAGTGATTAGCTGTATACCGGAGGTATAATTGGAGCCTCTAAATGGCATAGTGCCTCATTGTTACTCTGTACCTCTAATTTAGCACATTTACATCCCATAAAGCAATAACTTTGGCTGAGGTCAAATGGCTAACAGGAGCTGTGGTGAAAAACATATTTACTTATAGAAGCAATAAAATCTTTTAGACTTTTTTCTGTAATGCACTTACACTGCACCGCTCACATTTATTGTTATCTCTGACAAATTATGTGTGAAAAGCCTTAAAATAGATCAGTTTTAAGCATAATCTTACACTGAACATCTCAGAAGAGTCCAACCTTTAATTTGAGTACATTAATCCAACAGAAAGCAAGAATCATAGTCTAGTTTTTACTAGACTCACATTAGTTAATTAGTTTGTTGAATATGCTTGACTTGATTTGTTTTTGTGCCTTGATTCAGATGCTGTTAAAATGGTGGAGAACTTGTAAAGCTGTGGGATTATTTCTTCTCCAAAGGCTGAAGAAACGTTGTTAGAAGGCATATCATCATTAACTAATTAAAATGTCAGTAAATTTTAAATAAACAAACATGGTGACAACTATGAGAAACATTACAAATTGGTCATCACTGAGGCTTTAATCTGAATTGTGATCCAAAGCATGTCACCAAATCAACACAGAAATTATTTAAATCTTACAAAAATCATTTAGAATCTGTGAGATGAGCCGAATAGATTAAATTATAAAGGAGGGTCCAAAACTTTGGAAGATTTAACAAGATTGTGCAAAGAGGAACGGTCAAAGATCCCTTTTTTACCCAGATTTTGGATAATTTCCTTCATTTAGTGCAGAATAAAATGCACTGTTGCCCCACACAAAGCACATACAATAGCACCTATGCAGTCAGCAGGGGGCGCCAATTGCCCATTGACTGAACATGCAAATAGACAATAGAAAACTTTACGGTGCAACTGACAGCGCATCCTCTAAACCTCTTTTTAATGCCACCCATTTACCAAAAGGTTGCTGTACAAAGTATGATTACCAATTATTGGTAATCATTTTGTTAAGGATAATTACACTCAAATTAAAGATTGGATTTTTCTCTGAATTTCTGCTTAAGAGCTGGAAATATTTGAAGGCATTTCATTCATCCTTTCCAGAGGTGGCAATAAGTCAGGAGGGTACTGTATATGAAAAAAGGCAGACATTAAAGACAATCATAACAAAAGCCTATACATTATAGAGAAAACTGTGTTAAGCTTTTTATTCTTCTTTTTTTTTACATAAGCTTTATAGCTGTAAATGCAACATAGCCTGGCTACAAGTGCAAGCACTAAATGTGTATAATTACATACTGAGTGCTGGATTTACCAGACACCACTTAAGCAATAACTGTTGCAAAACTGCATGTAACAAAATGTAAGAAACATAATTACATTGCATATTTGTTGCTATAGAAACATCTTGTTTTTCTTAAATAAAATGGAATACAAAACAAAGAAATCGCTGAGATGTCTACCTTTTTGCTGTAGCTGAGTTAATACTTGCCAAATACATTCCAGATTACCGGCGGATCAGGGATCAGTTGTTGTTGTTGTTTAAATTGGTGACGCGGGGTTGGATGGTCACCCTCCTGACCGGAGTCTGGTCTGCATTGCGATTGGCCACCAGCTCCTGCAGCTGCAGGGCGCCTCCGCCGATGAAGCAGAAAGCAGGGCAGACAGGGCCGGAGCAGTCGACGTGACCCTCCCACAGGGGCCGCAGGGAGTGGGCGTCGTAGAAGGTGACACGCCCTTTCTCAAAGTCAAGGCACACGCCGAGTCGAGGAGGCAGTGGGTAGGTGAGGCCCGAGGGGACGTTGTTGTTGGTGAGTGGGTCTCGATTGCTGCCCCCGTGGTTGTTGTGGTGGTGGTAACTGTGCTGAGGCAGGTATATCTTACCCATGCCCATGGTGAGGAAGCAGAAGGGCGGCGCAGAGTCCAGGGCATCCTCTGCTCCACTGTCATGGCCGCTGTCTGGGTCGTAGCTTAATAAAAACAAACGCAGTGATGAATATTTCTGTATCTGCAACCAAACCTGCAGTGAAATGGAAAACTAGCTGCCCCTGAACTGACCCACCAAATGTTGATCAACTGGAACATTAATCAGCACATTCGCTTGTTTATTTTGATGATGGCATTTGACAACATTTTGTGTTTATTGCTTGTTCCAGTTACTGTATTATGTTTTTATGGTGTAGAGCACTTTGAACTGCCTTGTTGCTGGAATGTGCAATACAGGTTAACATGACCTTAAATTCAACTAAACTGGTATTGCGACCCTTGGCAGCACCAACCTCCATCAAGCCTTTGTGATCACTGGCACGGGGTGTTTGGCATTGACATGGAGGAATTTTGTCTCACTCGTCTTTGCTGAAACTGCAGGTTTTGAGCAATTAATTGGATTGTTTTAATTTGAGTATTTTTAAATTCATGCCAAAGTATCTGATAGTTTTAAGTCCAGACCAAATGTTTTTTTTTATTGTTAATTTATTTAATGAGTCATGCAGAAAGGTAACCTGCTGGTTTGATTTGCATTATGATCCTGATGTATAGCCCAAGTGCATTTGATATTAAGGTGTTGGAAAAATTAGTTTGTTAAAAGAACAACCAAGACAGAAATCACAAGAGTCAGTCTCTTTTAGATCTTTGTCTACTTCCATTGGGAGAAAATGCAACGAGTTTCACAGTTTGTCTGTCAAAACATTCTCTGACAAACAGGACATGGTCTTGTTTAAATAGTCTATGCCTTGTGCAAATAAGTAAAATGGGTGTTTTTGGAGCTTTGCCATCTCACAGACAGTCCTCACACCATAAATAGGAAACTAACTTATGAATTTCACCTCTATTATCAACTGTGATGCTGCCAGACTTACTGGAAACATGAGGTTAAATGAGCAAAATGGGATCTGAACAACAAATGAGTCAATGATAAATCAAAAAGGGTTTTGTAGGTTTTTAGTTGGACTGAGGGCAAAAGTGGCTCTTTGGATTGTAAAGGTTAGCAGCTCCTGCCTTAAGTTGGCATGTATACTATAAGAAATCCACTAGGAGTCACACATGAGCAGCAGCTACTCAGGTTGAAACAACCATCTGTCCATCGTCTCCATCAGGTATCATACTCAAGGCCTGGGGGCCAAATATGGCCCGCCATTGCTTTGAAAGTGGCCCTCTAGACTTATGCCAGTCCATCGCAGGACAAGATGGAGACACACTGGACAAACAACCATGCATTCACACCTTAACCCGAACACTAACCCAACCCTGAGAAACATTTAGGGTAATGAATTCATCTTTAAGGATTGTTTTTGGACTGTGAGAGGAGCTGAAACATACCAAACTAAACCTGAAAGTTACGTTTAAAATTGAGCTCATTATTCACCCTGTCATTCTTTTGGGTTGAAATATTTGTGTTGAACTTTTCATCCATTCATTTTCCTCAGCTTATCTGACAGGTCACAAAGGAATGGATGGGAAACCCAGACATTCCTCTCCACAGAAACACTCCCAAATGTATCTATCTCCCAGACCAGAATAAATATATTGTCTCTGGTCTGACCCTGGGGGTTCCTCCCAGTTTGATGTGACCAGAAAATCTCCAGAGTGGAAAGGTTTTTACTATTTTCAGCTGGCTGGTCTCAAAGTGGGGAAGCAGTGGATTCTCTGACTTACCACCAGATAACAATAGTATTAGTAGTAGTTGTATTTCCTTAAAATCAAGTTTTTTATATTACAACCATAAACATAGCTGCAAATTAATTGTGTTTAAATCAATAAAATGCCAACAAATTGTCCTCCACTTTCTATTCTATTGGTCTATTGGTTAAAATGGACCAAATAGGGCATAAATGTAACATTTATTTTAAAAAAGGAAAGAAATATGTAGTTTCCAATTTTATTTGCAAAACAAGCTTTTTTTATTCAGTCAACCTAAGATGATATTTTCTTGAACCAACTCTTATATAGTGTCTCTTCAGGGTTTGCACATCTGCAGATTGATATTTCTATATTTTCTCTGCAAAATGGCTCAAGCTCAGACTGGTCAATGTTCTCAGCCTCTGCGTTCCATCTGAGTTTCTTCCCATTAACCCTGACCAGCTTTACTGTCCCTCAAAATCCACAGCATGATGCTGCCACCGCTAAGTTTCATAGTCTGGATTGTGTGTTTGCTGAACTCACCGAGGACTGGCCATGTCCTGTGGGAGGTGAAACCACTCCTGCAGTTTGGACTCCAACCCGACTCCAACCTGCTCAGCAAAATCAAGAGGCAGCAAATGAGAAGTGACCAATCAGGAGGCCTCTTGTATTCAACGAGAAGTTGAAACTGGATTTTTCAGAAACAATCCAGAATCTAAAAGTAAATTAACACAAAAATCTATTGATTAAACTAAAATCTCTGAACTCCCTTGGAAATAGTTTTTCTTTTATAGTAGAAAACGGGTTTGGTTTTTTGTTTTTTTTATTCACTCAAATCAAGTAAGATAGGAAGGACAAATTCATGAATAAATAACTGGATGGACAGTTCATCCATCCATATAATACTGAAAAAATATTTTAAAGCTGTGACAATTAGATGGATTGATTTATAAGATCTAATGTCTGGAAATACCTTTTTACATGACCCCAAAAATATATCAAATTCTGGAGTTACCCTTAGCTCAATATTTTTAGTTTTAACTGAACAAAATCTGCCTTTAACGTCTTTTTGAGAGCTTCACTTCAACAAAACACAAAGAAAATACTTAAAATAATATAAAATGCTACAATATTACTACAATAGTTTGTTGCAGTTTAATTTAAAAGACCCTGAATGAAACCCTGCAAGAGAGAACTGACTGCAGTTCAATCTAACATGTGGTTCAATGGTAATTGCTGTTTAGGCTATGATGTAAATAAAAGGCATTAACAGTTGTTTAAGTTTATACGATTTCTCGATGTGGTGCAACTAGAATGAACATGCCTTTACAAGGTAGGATCCAGGCTCCACTGAGCATGCCCAGTAGTGTCTTCCTTGTGTAATGGCAACATCCCCCACCAGGAGGTCCGATGTGAGGTGGCAAGAGGTGAGGGCGTGGTCGGCGGCCTGCAGCAGGGAGAGACCGGGGACGCTTCGAGCCCCACGCTGCTCTTTGCTGACCACCAGTCGGTCAGCATGGAGACCCCAACGAGAGTCAAGGTAGAAATTAAGCACTGATAGAGAGGAGAAGGCAGAGAGAGGAGGAAGATATAGAGAGATCAGACTGAGAGTTATAAGAGAAGGCAAGGAGAAACATCAGATTTAGGAGCAGAGAGTGACAGAAGAAGTTCGGGAGATAACAGAAGGAAATTTGTGCCGATTTACTGCCAGAAAGCATCAAGAAGAAAAGAGCAGACATGCACCTCCTCCCATCAGCACTGCAAGAGAAAAACACATTGATCTTTACACCGATGACTCAGGGAGCCAAATAAACAGCAGTTATCACCACACAGCTCTTACAGAAGGAAGCCTGGTTGTTGGAAGGATAGCAGGAAGGGAAAACAGCCAACGGGGGGAACTGGGAATTCACCAGGCACACAAATCGACCCTTACGAAGCCCCGGATCTGAATCCGATCCATTTTGTTAAGCTCCATGTCTTAACAAAGTGCAAAACTCATCAGCGCTCGGACAGATCTTGGTTTGGGAGCTAAAATGGGATGGTCTTGTAACAGAGGATGACACAGGGGTGCAGAGAGGAGGGACAGGGATGGATGCACTTCTTACGTTCTGTGGGAGGCATGTAGGCTGGGCAGCGTGGAAGTAGCACAGCTCAAGATGACAAGTACAAAGCTGTGAAATGGAAATAAGTGAGGGAATAAAGAGCAAGACAGTGAGGATGTGTCGGTAGTGAGAAAACTGTTGCAGAAAAAAGGTGGATATGGAAAACGAAAAGACTCATTCAGTTTTTTTGTATTTCAAATTTTACTACTTTTAGGACTGTGCCGATTTAGATGGGCAGTGTTATGTAAAATCAACTCTTTTGAGCTTTACGTCATGTCATAATATTATTCCCTCGTCAAAAATGTACTTAGAGTGTTGTCTTGATTCTTTCATGAACGTTTAACCTTCATGGCAACCATTCAAATGTGCAAAAGACCTGGGTGGACCCAGCGCCACCTCAGAGGCGCTGCTCCTCCTTGGAGCTGCAGTTTTCAAGCTTTGGTTCTTTCGCTTCACAGAGCAGCGACTCCCCCACTGAGCTCCTTCAGACTAGCCAGCAGCAATTAGCACACAGTTAGTGGAACCACACATCTGTTAAGCTCAATATACGAGCTACTTCTCAGTGCAATGCTGGTAAAAACGTTGGTTTTACCAGCTCTTTCTGAAACTCCGTCTCAGAGTTTCAGAAAGACGGAGTTTCAGAAAAAGCTAAATTTTTTTCAAGAGACAGAGGCCTGATTTCAAGATGTTAAATTACAAAGTAAATTTTCTTTTAAGTCATATTTTGTATATATGGGATTTTTATAAGATGTGAATGTAACTCAGTTACTTGATTGTGCTATAAAATGCCACCATGTAAATGGAAAACACACAACATGTCATATCTCTGATTATTTGGATTCTTTGCTTTTGTTGTTTTCCTTGTATTGATGTCTTATTTTGATTTATTTCTCCTCATTGCAGTTTATTCCCTCGGTTAGTTCAGATATTCAAGTTTTGGATTAGTTTTCTCGTTCTGGTTTATTCCTTCTGTTAGTTTAGATTGTTATTTTAGGTGTTGGGTTTATTTTATTAGTATTTCTGTTTAGGCTTCCCTCGTGTGTTGTCTTTGTTTCAGTCAGGCTGCCAGTCAGTCCCCTTGATGAGTTATTGACCTCATCAAGCTTCATTCCTCTCTTCCCAGCTGCAGTAAGTTTCTTTAATTTGTTGCTTTGTCATCTTCACTCCCTGCTCTGCATATCTACCTCGTGGACTCATTACTCTTCCCTATTTCCTTCTGTTACTCTCCATGTTCCTAGTTACATATTTTTGTAAATTTCTTTTAGTCGAACATGGATCACATAACAATTCCCCTCTCCTACCTGCATTTTGGTCCTGTTCCAAACATACCAACTCTGACACAACAAAGTCAATGTTTTGGAGTAACCATGCCTCGATCTACAGATTTAGATCAGAGCAGAAACGTTTGTGCCAGTTCAGTTGTATCACTTCTGTCAGGAAGAATGAGCCAAGATTATTCCAGAAAACTCTTGCGAGAGGATTGAGGAAGGAAACCCAAAACATCTGACTGAACTTATTTAGCAAGTAACAAGGAAATGAGTGGATATTCTGGGTTATCTTTGATTATTTTCACGTTTGACAAATAGTAACAACTTTGACAATCATAATTAAGTTTAATGCCAAACAGTATGAAATGGCTGTCTTTTTATACAGCCTTTGTAAATATCTGCTTTTAATTGGTGATTACTTGTACATTTAAAATCAGGATTGTGTCACAGAGCTTTTAATAAAGTTTATGTGCAGAGGAATCAAGGATAAAGCAAACCAGTACTAGTTGTGGCAGGCAGTACATGCCTCTGTGTGGACACAGAAACTTTAAAGGTGCGCCCTTCACTGGGTGTAACTCTGTTTGTAGAGCTTAATATATCCTTCGTACTACTTGTTCACTGCATTTCATTTTGTTTCTGTTTCTTACAAAGTATTTTTGGTCAAGTTTCTAGTGCAAATATCTTAGTACACTTGAAGTAAGATAAAAACCTACTTACAAGTAACTTCAACATGATATAGGAGTTTGTTTTAAGTCAATAATTCCTTAATATTTATAAAATCAAGTACTAGACGTAAGTAACATAATCTATCAGTGGAAAAGGAAAAATGTATTTTTCCACTGGCATATTATTTCACCTGTAGCTAGTATTTTTCATCAGTTTTTTGTAGTTAATAACTTCAAGCAAGTTTTTATATCTTGCTGAAAAGTTATTTCAAATGTACTAAGGTATTTGCACTAGCAGTTAGACCAATAACACTTGGTAGGATTTTGTGTTTTTGCACTTACATTAATTTCATAAATTGTTTCACCCATTTTTCACGAACGTCTCTACAGAAATAGCCAATAAGAGGCGCTAACATGCGCGCTCCCCCACCTGGTGCAGGTGGGGTGTGCAGGTACACCTCCTCGCTGTACTCCCCATAACCCGCCTTGTTGCAGCCCCTCACGCGCAGGACGTACACGCTGTCCATCTCCAGCCGGTCGATCACGGCACTGGTTCCGCTCACTTCGTCCAGCCGCTGCCAGCCCCATCTGGCGGCAGCGAGGCCTCCTCTGATCCCACCCCTTGAAGCTCCTCCGGGCACCACGCCTCGGCGGCGATACTCCACGGAAAAATGCCAGGCGGGCGCCGACTCCTGAGGCAGCCGCCAGCACAGGAAGAGCTGGTCATACGCCAGAGAGCGCTGGGTGTCGATAACAGGAGCCAGAGGAGCTGAAACAAGAGCGTGTTCAGTGTTTACCTTTGTTCGTATTCCCCCAATTTCTCTTTATTTTGGTCTCTTTTATTTTCATATCCATGTATATGGATGCTACCACATCACCATCCTCTTCCTCACCTTGGATGAAGTTAAGCTCTGTCAGGAGTTTGAGCTCTTTGGAAACATCCAGCTGGAAGTGTCTGAAGGACGGATCAGCAGCCAAAGTGAAATGCTGGAGATTCTCAATTGCTTTGCTCAACCTGGTTCAGTTCAAAAGCAAAAGAAAAAATAAACAATGTAAGAGGAGGGAAAGTGTTTACAGAATGCTTTCAACAGGAAGGATTAAATGGGCTAAATAAAAGACAAGACCACTGCTATTCTACGTTTTTATTACTCCTAACAAATCTGTTGAACAGAGCCAAAAACACTTCATCAGTTCTGTGAACATGTCAAACTCATTCTTTTCTGCAGAAGACAAACTACCCAAACATTGTCTTGTGGGTCAAGTATTGTCATTAAACCACTGAGCAATGTTTATAAGAAGATATGACTCAACCTTAGATTAAATAAATATTATGCATCATTTAGATTTAGAGATTAATGCAGCTTTTTAGATTGTTTTTCTTAGCAGTAAACGTCTGTGGCTTGTTTAAAGAGGAATCACATCACTAACGGCCGCAGTGAGATTTGATCAATCATGTAACTCCAATGATTGAAGCAAACACATATATAATTAATCTAAAAGCTAAATTAATTTTTTTTAAAGAAATCCACACAATATATAGTTTTTCCAAATACACCAAACAGCAAAAATCTACCTTTCAAAAAATTACCACATCATTTTTCGTGTTGTGGAAATAATATAAAATTTGTTTTATTATGTAAACTTTTTTCTTAGTTTGTTTCTCAGGAATCTAATGCATTTTGTTTTACTAAATCAAATTCACAAAAATTACAATAAACAATGCTATTGAAAAATAGAGTTTGCTTTTGTAGCCTGAACCAAAATCAGATTAAAATTCTCCCAACATTAAGGTAAAATGTCTTTGTTTTAGTCTCATCTGCCCAAAAGGCCTTGTTCCAAATGTCTTTTGGTTCATTCAGATGTACTTCTGGTCAGATAAGTCTTTTCATCCCTCCAAAATAAGCCAAACACAACTTTAGTTTTTCCACACCTGTTCTGACTCAAACTGAAACATTTAACATGCTGGCAGAGATCTGTGGAGTCCGACATGGATCTGTTAGGTTTTTGTTAATTTTCTGGCGTTGCATGGTTTGATCTTAAGCCGAACCTGCTGTGATTTATTCATGAGAACCTGGACAGCTGTCTTGATTAATTAATCATTTTTATCTCAATCCAGATAATTTAGAGATGGTCTTTTATCTCTTTTCAGATTGATAATAAGCAATATGTGCTTCTTTAAGCCTATTGCCAATGTCTTCTTTGCTTAATGTTTTGAGTAGAATGGTTTTTTTCTTTTGATGTATTTGGATCGGAGACAAAAAGATCAATTTGAAGCATCTTAATGTATATATTAACTCATATTTGTGTTGTCAACTCAAAGAGTGACACCAGAGCTGAACAAAAGAGAACCTGTTGTGTGTTTGGCGAGCGGCCTGCACGAAGCAGGGCTGGTCTGTCTCTCTCAGCAGCTCCTGGGTGAAAGCCATGAGCCCCGCATGTTCCATCAAGCCGCGTCTCTCCGCCACCTGAGCAGACAACGCCTCGCCGCGTTTCTGCCGCGCCGCCTCCAGGGCCTGGGTGAGCGAGGAGTGACGCTCGGCGAGAGCGGCCGTCAGGTCCCTGATGCTCTGGGCCAGCTGCTCTCTGGCCGACACGCTGTTCACCTGGTTGCACAAACCAGAGAGGAGTTCACAGAGCTAAAGTGGCTCCATAAGTTCAAACATAATCAGGTTCAAAGTTAAAAAGATTGGATGCAATGCAGGAAATGCAATACCCCTGCTAGGAAATACAAACATGTGATCATTGGTGTTTAAAAGCAAAGTAACAGATTCGAAACTTGAAAAATATATGAAAATTGATTAAAAGCGCAAAAGTAGCCAAAGGTGTGTCTGAGACATTTGACACTTTTTTCAGACAATTTTATAACTGATGTCAAACTATCGATAGCCTTCAAAAGTAGACTATTATTTCTCAAGAAGAGAGAAACACACAGCCGCTTTAGGATGATTTGGGGATTTGACTGCTAAGTGTTTTCATCACCTCAGTCTGAGTGATGGCGCTCTCCAGCTGGGTGATCTGAGCCAGGACTGTGTCCTGGCTGGACAGGATGAAGTTCATCTCTTTAGTTATCTTCTCCTGTAAACATAAACAATAAATAACACACACACACAAGGTTACAGTTAAATACAAATGTTTTCATGGAACATTTTCAGATTTATCGTGGATAAACTTTGCCAGACTTATTTTCATTCCCAGTCATTTTTAGAGTGTAAAATACATATGTTCGCTGTGAAATTCATGGTAGATTTATGTGCTGTTGGGAGGGTTTGGATCTGATATCAACAAAAACTAGAAACTGAAGGGAAGAACACAAGAACATAAGAAATGACGTGGGGGAGCGGACAAAAGACAGGAAAGACAGGAAGAATACAAAGAAACAAATTCAGAATGACTAAAGAAAGGACAACCCAAAAAAAGGAACAAAGGATACAAGGAAAGAAGAATGGAAGGAATCAAAGAACAGAGGACACAAGAAATTAAAGCAGACAAAAAAACAGAGCTTTGAAAGATGAGCGGACACAAAAGAGGGACGGACAAACACGAAAAAGGAAGAATTCAACATTTACACAACAGAAGAGGGAATGATGTCTGAAATTAAATATTTTTTCTTTAATCTTATGTTTTATTTTAAACAATATATTGTAAACACCCATCAGACCTGTAAAACACCAAAATCAAATTTTATAATTCTCAGAGTTGCAGAGGAATAATTCATAATTCAATTCTAAAATCTAAATACAATCTCCAGCTTAACTACAGTAAGTGACATAAAATTCGTTTTTAAATTGTATTTCTTACTCCATCTCATTCATAGGAAGTGTTTCACTAATGTACAACATTGAATAATACATAATTAAAGTGCAACGCAATTTAAAAAGATAATCTTAGATTTTGTTTCCAATAATAATCATTTGTGATCTTTTAAAGTAGTTGTAATCAATGACTGAGATGTCACTTTGCAGGTCTGCAAAAATAAATACAATTTGGACTTGGCTATTTCGTACTGATTTTTTTTTGTTTTTATCCAGTACTTTCCATTTTACAAAATTAGGAGAAAGTTCGGCTCATCAGAAGTAAAACAAAGAAAAGGTGCAGTCAAAGCTGTGAATATTTGTACAAAACCTTAAGAGCTTGGTAAGCTTGTGCCACCGGGAGGATTTTGTGTCCAGTGTGGATCCGCCGCAGTTTGCAGAGCGGGCAGAGCAGCCGCTGGCAGGACCTGCAGTAAAACTGCAGCTTCTCCTGGTCGTGCTCCGTGCAGGTCAGAACCTGAGCAAAAGAACACAAACAGACCTGAACTAATACATGTTTAAAATACCATATCATCAAAAATGACATGCAATGTCAAGTATTATGCCTTTCGTTCTTGTTTTACTTAATATTTTTAAATATTCTGCTTGTGACTGATAAGTGATTCCGTCTGCAATTCACAAGTGAAGGCATTTAAAGGAAAATTGGCAGATTTTTAACAGAAATTTGCATGTATTACATAAAAATAGGGACTGTGTGTTATATACCTTAATAAATTATAAAGGATCAAAGGCCTTTGTGCATGCAACCTGCATACAGTCTAAATATGATATATAGTGCTTTGCAAATTTTGTATACATCTTGAAGTTTTGTGAAGTTGTAAAAACAAAGTTCAGTGTTCTGCTAGGAATTGCATGTGATGCATCAACATAAAGTATTGCAGAAATATTTATTTTTACAAATACAAATTTAAAAAGTGTTGCATGCAACACCAGTAAACACACTAGGCATGTTGAGTAGGAGTTCAAAGTAGGTTTCGGTTTTAAAACTGAATTACAAGCTCTGAACATCTAATAGCACACTATTCAATCCCTTACCTGAAAACTAAAATGTCTGACATTTTAGTCCTACTGATAAAGGCTAAAGAGAGCAGTAATCTTAATAATACTAACTATGGAGCAATCATATCACTGTACATCACCCCAAAGCACATCATCCCCACAGTGAAACACAGTGAAGGTAGTATCATGCTGTGGGAAGTAAAGCAAAGCTGATGGAGAGTAGAGATGAACTCTCTAAATGAATGAAAGTCAGGAGTGTCTAACCTTTGGTCTAAAATTGAGTGTCGGCTGGATGTGTTCGTGTTGTGCTCGGGGCGTTCCCCATGGGTGATAGAGCTTGAAACACTCGTTGCAGAAATTTGACCGGCAGTCAGCACAGCCCTTGGTGGCCTCCAGAGTTTGAGGAGGCTTACAGAACTGGCACATCACAGCAACACTCCCCAGGCTCACTGTGTGTCTGTACCTGGTGTAAGAGTACAAAATAAGCAATTCAGAAATTATTTATTGAAGGTGATTTATTATGCTTTCTGGAACAGGGTAGGATATATCTATGAGCTTTATAAAACATGTTTATTACATTTTTTTACACAAAATTATTCTTAGATCATGAGATTTAAATCTGGTTAGTTCCTCCTTTCAGAATTAGATATTTTGGGGCCTGTTATCCAACTAAGCCCTTCAGCCCCCCAAAACTCAACATTTATACCTGCAGTTGAAAATGGCTGAAAACAGATGTGCAATTTTACAACCGTACATCTTTGAAAAGCAGAAGTTGAGGTTCCTGCACAAGTAACAACAATGTACCAAATGGTTTCTGGGTGGTAAAGCACCAACAAAGCCCTTGTCTTTTCCACCAGCAATGTTCAGCTGTAAAAACCAGCTGACCAAATGTGTTCTAGCTCCGCTCGGGTTGCTAGGTGACGGGCCGAACTCTGCTGAGGTTGCTAGGTAACTGGCAGCACTAGCTGGAGGTTTTTGAAATGACTAATTTTCCAGACACCAAAACTTATTGCTAAAAAATGACTGGGTGTTTTTTAAGTGCCAGGGCTGTTTTCAAAAGCAGTAAAGGCACAAATCAAAGTACAAAACGTGTTAAATGTGAATTTTACATCACAAGTCCCCTTTAGAGGGTGATGTTAGCCTCTCTTTATTGTGTAGCTGAACCCCCAGGTCAACTGAGACAAATGTCATTTTTATTTAAAAAAAAAAAATTAAATCAGACTGTTAATTGGCTGTAAAACATTAAGTGTTGGAACAAAGAATGTCACAAGCAGCAACAAATACGGGGAAAAGTGAACTGTAAGCTGCTAGACTGTGGAAAAACAGTCATTAAATGTAGCCACTGTACAGTATGTTGTAGTGCACAATGTGCAAGATTTTTTCACAGTTCAGCTGCAGCTGAATAATGAGATCTGGACATGATCCCACACCTCCTTGGTTTTATTAGCACACAGCATCACTCCTTGATCATATTTTTAGTCAAATTTTCACAGCCTTCAAATGATTATTTTCTTCTAGTTTTGGACTTTTCCTGACTCTGTAGGGCCCTTGTGATAATTACCTCTCCACAATGCGCTCCAATGTGAGGTTGCGGAGACAGTCAGTCAGGCCCTTCTCGCTCAGCTCAACATCCCGGCCGCAGGGGACGCAGGGGAACATCATCACCAGAGGAGGGCCCTCCTTACGCCGTCTCCCTGGATACGTCCCGTGTCCGGGAGAGCGAGGCATGGATGGTGAAGGCGGATGGGGGCCTCAAGCCAAGCCAGAAGACCAGTTAAATTTTAGCTGAAACAGGAAATGAAAACAAGTAGAGTACACTCTTTGTACCTGATCGCAGCACTCGGTCAATGGGCCGCTGCTCGTGTTTGGGAGTGGGCCGGCGTGCTTGACGAGGAGAGCGAGTGTTGGGCGTGGAGGCCGGAGAGTTGGGCTCCGGGGGGAGCTCTGGGGGTGGGTAGCCATTGGCCACCAGGACCTCTGAGGCACACATCAAGCAGACGCTGTGCTGGCATGGCAGAACCACGGGCTGCTTGACGATCTCCTTACACACAGGACAATGCAACTCGTGCTCCAGACTCTTCATGTTGGACTGCAGGGAGAAAGGTTACGAGACATTTAGTAATCCAAAAATGAAATGAGAAACGTGGAAATGAAAAATATTGGGAACAGGCTTTAGCTGAAAATGTTTTCACTAAGATGTAACCAGTAATTACTGAGGTTAGGGAATAAAACTGTACCAGACAGCTGCCACTGGGCACTAATCATGTTAATTATAGATAAAGATCAAATATTAAATATTCAGCCTCTGCATTTCTTATATAACAGTATCCTGCATGAACAAGAGCCGCTTGACCAAATTCACAATATGCTTTATAGTTCTATTAAATTAACCTTATTTTTATTATACTTTGCATGTAAATGTGGTGCATTAATTATACCAGCAGAACTAAGATGTGAGACTAAAATGCAAACAAGTATGAACTGCAGCTGCATGCTGAAGAGTGGGAACGCAGGTCAGCTGAAGCACATGAATTTGACAAAAAATGCAGTAAATGTGTTAACAGCTTGAAAACCCGAACCCTTGTTCTACGCTTCACTTCTTATGGAGAGTTTGGACTCTCAACTATTGGGAAACAATTTCATTCTGGAACTGTGGACTCTCTTGAGGTTTTAAATTTTTAAATTGCTAACGTTTAGCCATGACCCATGTAAAGCGCCAGCTCGATGCTATGAAGCTTACCGGAAATTGCCTGCACTGTAAACAACCATCCTCCACTGTGTTGAGAGAAGAGCCGATCTGATCAATGTTAATTCACTATTTGGAAGCGTGACCAACTCACACTCATGTCAGCGGTTCATTCACTTCTATGCTGCCATTGCTACAACTGAAGGCAGACTACAATTCTGAAACAGCGCAGAAAGTCAACAGCATCGTTCACAACTTCTCCTTCTGTTCGTTGAAATTCTACCGAAGAAATCCAAGTCAATGGGAGAAATCCCAGACAGATTAGTGAAGAGAAATTAGAAGCGAGTGGATTAGCGTATGACTGCTACTGCTCATCCTTCACTACTATCTCCATCATCTCTACCTCTTCTGTCTCTACTTCCATCATTCTTTAAGTCTTTCATCCGTAATCTCTCATCACTATCTCCTTCATCTTAATTCCGCATCAATCCCTCCTCCCTACCTGCCTTCGTCATAACTTACCCTCCTCGCTGTCACATTTTTTGGGGGTGACTGTCACAGAAATTACAGAAATTATAGCCACACAAACACAAATCCTGCTCTTGAAAAACATACCATTTGTAATACACTTCATAAGGACACTAGTCACATAAAAAAGCATGATTTGTATCACTAAGATTCACACAGTAACTGTATTTTCAGATTTATTGGTATTTATTGATGCTTTTATTGAAAAAAGTGAGGGGAAAAAAATAGCAAAACTACAGTTTTGGGGTTTTTTTTAACATAATTAATAGAAATTTATCTTGACAACTATAAATAAAAATTCTTATCATGATAAGAAATTTATCACGATAAATGATAAACATTACGATACTGACCTTTCATCTCCTACCTCCCTTCGTCCCTATTGGCATCATCCCAATCTCCGTCTTCATCATCCCAATTTTCCCTATCCTGTATTCTTGTCTCATTCATCCCTCATCCCCTCCTACCTCACTCTTCATCGTTGCATCCATTAGGGCTTTTAGCAATCCCCTGGGTATCATCTCTGGGTCTTTATCTGTCTGAGGCAGAACCCCCTGTCTGAGTCACTCCATCTGAAACCCAGATGGAGTGACTTCTCTTCATCGTTGTGCTCCAACCTTATGAACAGGCTGTGTTTGCAGGACACTGTCACATCTTACTACGTCTCTCTCCGACATGCTTCAGTAGATGCCCTTGACACACACCCTCAACCTGAAAGCAAAACTGTTGCAGGTCCGCTGCAACCATCTCACTCACCATGAATTAACTTCAAGCAGAGGACGAGACTGTCTGAATGTGCTGCACAGGGGAATTTGGTAATTTTGTCACTGCTGTATGATGTGATGGAGGAAAGAAAGCAGGGCAGCTCATCTCGGCACACAAAAGTGGCCACAGGAGGCCATGCAGAATATGGCAGGACAACAAGAACCGGTAGCATGCAGACTGATGAAACCTGCATCTTTCTAGACATAAAATAATAGAGCTGCAGATGTACTGACTAAGACTGAATTAGCCTTTGCACCTGCAAATAAATCTAAGCTAGCACAATTTAAAGCACACTGTTGGAATCAGTAAAGAATGTGGAATCACCAACTTTATCCTTCAATCCACCTTTTTTTATTTTTTTTGCCATTCTCCAATGTCAGCTCCGGCCTGTCTGTCACCTCCTCCAGCTTTCACATTTCAGACCGTGTTTGCTCCTGCAGACTACAGAAACCACTGCGAACTGGGACCTCTCTGCCTCCTTCTTAAGACGGTCAGTGCGCATTGCTGCTGGTGAGGGCGTTAAAGCAGGCGCATCCTTACCTTCACCTGGAATCTGGGCGCCATGATGGCAGGACTATACGTGCTTATAGTCCCTGTATCTCCCCGCATGAGGAGAGCGATGTCGCTCTTGGAGAGGAGGGGAGGGGTTTGAGGCGTTACATCGCCAGAGAGGAGGTGTGAAAAAAGGCACGGTGCACACACGAGTGCAGGTCTGCCTGCTCTATTTCTACTCTCAGATCTCTCGCTCTGGCCGTCGCTGCTGAACCTGACCGCTTCTAGGGTTGGGGGGGAAAAAATCCCTCCATTGCACACCGTTCGCGTTTTTGCCCCTCAGCAGCAAGCAGGAGTCCTGCATCCCGTCTCCATGGAAACAAACATCCAAGGAACCCAACGAAAAAAAAAAAAGAAAGAAAAAGAAACGCGTGGTCTCAGTCACCATTTTACGTTTAAAAATGTGCACATTTTGAAAATACTTTACGATCTGATCCACATCAATCACACAACCCAATTATCGCTGGACAGAACCAAAATGTATTGATCCGTGGTTTCATATTAATCTGCGCGCAAATGCTATCCCTTTAAAGCAATTTTCGCCGTGCAATCAGCATTAAAAAAAGTACTGATTTTCTATGTACATCTCGAGACAAATCCAAATAAAACCTTAAGATACTCACGCTGATCCGAGCCAAGGCTTCCATCGCTGATGAGGCTGTTTTCACATCCATCTCTGCCACATGAAGAAAATAGCTGCCCCCTGCTTTCATCATCTGGATACAACTCGACACGTATCCAGACCGCAGATCTTATAGTGCATGTTAAAAACACGATTACAAATAATTAGAATTGTTTATCCGGATAAAAGAAGCAGCTAATCATCAATCCCGAAAAGCCAATCTTGCGTGTTAGTTTTCTCTCTCTCTCTCTCTCTCTCTCTCAAATGATGCGCACGGATAAAAATAAGCATGTTGGCATAACGTCACATCATGATGCGTTTAGATAAAAAAAAAAAAAAGAAGAAATATTTACTGCCAATGTAATATATCCACGCTGAGTATTAGCAGATGCCTGTAGCTTTATTCCTCACCCAGACATCCCGCCCCTCATCCCAACCCCTCCCGCACCGGATGCCGTCAAACGATGTGGCACACAGCGGGGAGAGAGCTGGACAACACTGGGAGAGAGAGGAAATGCTCTGGGGTCTTACGTGTGTTGTTTACATTCAGGCCGATTAGTTAATAATAATAATAATAATAATAATAATAATAATAATAATAATAATAATAATAATAATAATAATAATAATAATAATTTTACTTTTTACTGAGTCAGAAGTTAGACCAAGATTTTTTGGGGACCTAATCCTATTTTCATTTGGGGCCCCTCATGTCAACGTGCCAACATGCATCATTATTCCTGAACTGCTCTACTAGAATGTGTGTAGCATACCTGCTACAATGAGCTTAATTTGTCATTAGCTTACATCATACCTGCGATATTATGGTTATTGATTTGAACCTGAGAGGGGTAACAAACAGAATAATTAGGATTTTGACATGTAGAAAGGTATTTAAATGTCCCGGAATATTTATTCTATTAGAAAGTAACATCAGCAGACAAACATTGAGCGTACAGTACACAAGTTAGGAAGTTTAATTATATTTCCCCAACAGTGGAAACACTGTATGTACAGCTCTGTAAAAACTTAAGAGCCCACTGCACTGAACAACATTAAAAACCTCCTGATTATTCCACCAACCATTGATTTCTGAACTCTTCCTGAGTTAAAACATTAGTATTGTTGTTTCTAAATTAATATGAACTTGTTTTCTTTGCTTTATTTGATGTCTGAAAGCTCTGCATCTTTTTGTTATTTTGACCATTTCTCATTTTCTGCAAATAAGTATTGGAATTTACTTGGAAATTCAGAGACATGTGGTCAGTAGTTAATAGAATAAAAGAACAATGTTCATTTTATTCAAACATAAACCTATAAAGTGTAAAATCAGAGAAACTGATCATTTTAAGTTTAATTTCTTCCAGAGCTGTAGATGTGAATATATATATATATATATATATATATATATACATATATATATCAGGATCAATTTTGATGCCCTTCAACAAGTCATGAAAGAAGCAAAGAAGATAAAATAAGACTGAGCAGCTCAAAAACCACAAATAACTTTAAATTTTTGGTTTGACATTAAATAAATTAAACCTTTTGCTGCCAAATCTTTTTGCAGATCAGTCATTCATTTGTTTTTTATTTTTGGAGGTGTAGAAAAACTGTAAATGTGACTAAAACCAGTTTGGTGGAGATTTATTAAACATGTTTTGTGCACAAACTCGCTAAAATTAGTAATTTACATCGCATTCAGATGAGTGGAAATGTGCACTAGATTAGGAGTAGATTAACTATATCTTTAATTATATCATCCTTTTGTAAAATTTCTGGATGCTCTACCCTCTGACTTCACTGGATGAAGAACAATATTTTTTTTTAATGAATTTTATTTTTAGATTTATAGTGAATCTCCTGATGTTTCTGTATTCCCCGTTCACAAGTCTCTCTCTTCCAACATTTCTGCATTCAACTGAAGGGACAAACAAGTAACTTTATTATCTTTTAGAGGGAAAAGTTGTCATTAAACCAGACCACTTCCTGCGAGGCTCTCCTAGAGGTGACAAAATAAATTAAAAAAAATGTAAATGTACTTTCCAAAACATTAAAAATATTATGCCCATAGCAAAAGAATTTGACTTTGCAGATTTCATTTTTGAGTTTGTCAAAAGTGTTACCATACAAACTGGAGGAAATTAGCCTTACAAAATTCATCCAGAGGAAGTGCATACAATAAGTTTAACACTATAAATTTTTTCTCTTCATAACAATTTTATTTGTAACAAAAACTTATGATTAAAATATCAAATATCAACCAAAAAATTCTAAATTATGCTCATTAAGATCCAATAGACTGAGCTTTGTAAAGAATGTAAATTCTCAAAGTAAAAAATAAAATAAAATAAAATAAAATCCTAATTGTGATCTAATTTTATGCAATGTTATATTTTCAACACGAGGTGGCGCTAAACTCAAACTTCTTTTTCTCTCAAAAGCATTGCAGACATGGCTTCTGCATGGTTATGGTTCAGTCACGCACGTTGACAAGATAGTTGAGGAAATTATATGTTTTATTCCTGAATGTCTTTTCTTTCTATTCATCCGCAGCTTCATTTTGCTGTCAGTTTGATTCAGTTTATTCATGAAGAACCAACTGAGAAAAACTGTCAAGTGGTAGTTTTTGAACAAATGAAAACCACCACTGGTCAACTCAAACTGTTTCCTGAGCATAACAGTGATCTTCACAGTCTTCAATCCACCAGAATATATTTGGGATGTTTTGACAGCAATCTAGAATATACCAATAAAGGAACTTTCAGGTTTTTACTGTACAAAGTATAAGAATTTTTTTTTTTTTCAAATCAGAAGAAAAAATACGGCAAAGTTAGAGAATTTACATTAGCTACACAAGAAGAGGAAACATATGCAAACCTTTGGGCAGATAAAGTTCACTTATAGGTGATTTAAATTGTCTAGATTTTGCAGAAATTGCAGAATGTTACTTTATATACATATACTTATATATATATATATATATATATATATATATATATATATATATATATATATATATATATATATATATATATATATATATATACTTATACTTCTTATACTCTAAAGTCAGCAACAAGATAAGAAAAGACTCAACTACCTTTTCTTGGAGCCCAGAAAGACCAATAATGTTTCGGTCTTTAATCAGTTGAATTTGTAAGCTAAACATTCGATTCCTTCATCATAAACTTCAAACTGCTTTACTCACGTTTGTTTGTTTGTATGTTTATTTCTCCTTTTTAATTTAGGTGTCAATCCTAAATAAATTAAAATCCTGAAAACTAAAGAGCTGACCGATACTGATCAAGCTGTATTTGTAGAGCACAGTCAGGTGAGGCCAGAAACAGAAGGATAAAGATTTAATCACTAGACAGATACACAATGACATGGTCAAAACGATCAAAACAAGTAAGAAATGATGAAATAAGTAATTGCTGATAATAAAACATTGAGCTAGAGTAGACATAAGGAAATTGTTTAGGAATCAATTCCAGGATGAGTGAAGGAGTAAGTATCAGTCAGAGGAACCCAGACTTACTGACTGTTCTGTGATTAAAGGATCCTTGGGCTACTCCTACACTACAAACCTTATGGTTCCCGCCCCCTTGCAGTCTGTTATGGTTACAGTGGACAGAAGAGCCTGACTCACAGAGCCGGGGCGGTGTCTGCGTATAAAAACCTCTGCTGCTTTTCTCTCAGTCTCCTGCACATTTTCTGCCCTCTCCTCTGCAGAGACTCCTCACGTTTTCCACGGTAAGAGCTAAGCTAACCTACTAACAGGCTGCTGCTCTCTCACAGGCGAGGCCCCTGCAGTGATTGTTAGAGGACTAATAATGTTGAATCGTTAATATATGTATGTGTTTCAGAGAAAAATCTAAAATAATACAACTTATAGAAATGCTCCATAGCTTTTAACAACTTTTTGACACAACTTTTAGAACTTTAGGCTTATATGCGGTAAAATAAACCCATATTGTTTGTTTTTTGTTGCCTGTTAAAGCGCACTGGAAGGTAAAATAGGGGTGTGGTTGTGGCTGTGGGTTCTGCCCTCTCTTCTTACTTGAATCCTACCACTGTGGGCCTCTTCATGTCTCATCTAGTTCAACTTTTCCACTCAGCCTCCCACATCAATGACACAGTCTCAGTTTTTCCTTCTACTTCTCCATTTTTCTCAAGCTGTTGCTACAACAAAGCATAATCAGGAGGATTGGGTTTAAAGTTTTTTTCTGTCAATATGAGGCAACGACTCCTGTCTTGCTGACTAACAACTTAATAACACACCCTGCATAATAACTGCTTGTGAACTTTACTCATTTGTTTAAAGGGTGGTGAGAGAAAGCAAAGAGGTAGTTACCTATTATTAATGTGGGTTAAGCATTTTGATAAAGATTTAAAAAGATGTAATTACTTTCTGGATGTTCTGTCAATGTTAACAAATTAATATGAAAAGTTTAACACGCTGACTTTACATAATCCATTAACTATTGCGATCCAAAAGCCTCTCTCCACTAGAGGGTCACTAAATTCAAAGCTCTGCATTATGAGGTCTTGTAATGCAAGATGCAGTACAAGACCAGAATTGCAAAAGCAAAAAAGATGATCAAAGAGAGTCATCGTCAAATTTTGCTTTAAAAAACACACACATATGTTTGGATAAAACTAAGGTATCATGTAGCCGAATTATTGTAACAATGAATTGTCCTTCCACCGAAGCACAGCCAGTTTAACATTTCAAAATAACATTTGAGACAAAATGACTTCTTTTAAACTTTCTAGAATATGAAAACCTGGAAAACTGTAATGAGACAATAAAACATTTTCTTAAATATTTATTGAAAACATGCGATTTTTTTTACAGTGATTAGCTTACAAAGTTAATCACACTGCAGCACTTTGACTTCAATTGATGAAATGTTTTAATCGATCGAAAGCGATACTTTTCATTCTCTATCGAATTAAAAACACAGCTCTGATCTATAAGGAGTTCGTTCTGCACCTCCTTGAAGTTTCATTTGGATATGACTGTTTTTCCTCTGTGCTGTCTCCAACTTTCAGTCCGCACACATTCCCAGCAGCCATGCCTTCTGACCTGGAGACAGCCATGGAGCTGCTTATCGTGGTGTTCCACCGTTACGCCTCTGCGGACGGCCGAGCAGGGACTCTCAGCCGGCGGGAGCTCAGGCAGCTGATGGAGAACGAGCTGGCTAACTTCCTTAAGGTGCGAGAAAGAGCTTAAAAGCAACTCTAGCGCTTCTGATGAAGTGCAAGATTTTTCACTTTTGATGTCTTTTTGTCCGTCCATGCAGTCTCAGAAGGACCCTGGTGCCATCGATAAGATAATGAAGGACCTGGACGCCAATGGTGACGGCCAGGTGGATTTTGAGGAGTTTGTTGCTCTGGTGGTTGGACTGTCTGTTGCCTGTGAGCAGTGCTATAAGATGCACAAAGGACTGAAGTCGGCAAAATAGACAGAAAGCAAAGTTAAGATTAATACATCAAGAATATTTTTTGTAAACATTGTTTTGTCAAATAAACTCATTGGATGATTTTAAACTTCCAGACGTTGCTTGTTACAAATTTGTGTAATGTAATTATCACTTGAAAACTGTTTTCCGTTTGTTTTTACACCAATTTTTAAAGCACACATCAAAATGCTCACTTTTATGCAATCCTGGAGGGCAACTCTTTCATTTTACCTCTTTTTAGACTGAAGGGTCAGACTGACTGGTTTTAGTTGCTGGTTCTTGTCTAGGTCTCTTGGATGTCTTGGTGGTTCTCCAATTTTAAGTTCAAACTGAGTAATATTACTAGAGGAAGTTACTAAGTGAGAAAATATCTACATCCAAGGTGAATAGAGAGAAGTTATACTTATTGCATGGTTCTCCCCAAAAATAAACACATTTAGAGTAAAGTGTGATGAGAACTTACATTTTTGTGACCAAATCCTACTAAAATTGATCAGACATCATCCTAACTTCTTGATGGCTTCTAAGGTTTATTTCTCACCGACTCGCTGGTCTGAGCTCGCCGGTCACCCAAGCTTTGGGGGATGGAGACGTCAAGAGGGTTTGATCACCCAATCAGACACAGACCAGCAGTAACTAGAGAAATGTATAACATTAGAAGGCTAATAAAATAAATAAATCCTCATTGTTTTTCTGAACTACACTGGTTAGACAGTTACTCACCCAAGACTTAATCCCATTTATTTATATTAAGGCATTTCAATGTAAAAAAGATTCATTCACATACCGCCAGTATTTTGCAATTTCAAATACTTTCTAAATTTCTAACTTAGTCAAAGAAGACTATTCTTCTAAAAGACCAAAATGTAATCAATCTAATATGAACAATAACAATGAGGAAAGTCATAAATTTTTATATTTTGACTATTCCACCTACAGGAATCAAAGTTATTTTGGACAAATGAATGGTGCAGATACACAGACCTTTTAAGTGGTCTGAGGCAAAACGGTTTTTGCAGTTGAAAGGTCAAACTGATGTGTACTGGATCTGTAAGAACTCCCTTAATTTTAAGGTCTTTGACTTGGATATAGATTGAACTCAAACCTTAACTTTCACGCCTTTTATCTCCTTATAAAACTAATTATGTGGATCATTCTTTTGGCAAGCATGCCAATGAAACTAGATGTGATTATGTGACTCCCACTGCATTTTATGCCTCTCTAACACCGGAAAAAGAGGTGAACTTTGCTTCCTTGCTTCATAAAATCTTGCTTATTGCCGCCCAGAAGAATCTGCAGAATGTTCCAGGCTCAACACACCCTGTTGTGAAGTACAGCCACTCAGCTGATGTTGCAACTTTCAACATGATGATGCAAAGGATGGATAAGTTAAATGGGATAGAGGGTTGCTTTAGGCACAGTGTAGAAACGAAGAGATAGAGTCACAAGATGCATTCTATTGAGTGTTTTCATTGTGACTCATATCTGGTGAAAGAGAGGAAAGGTCAGCTCGTCTTCTCCCCTCCCCTTCCCGAACCACAACTGAACAATACAATCAGCAAGGAACAGCTTCTTTTTTTCAGTATTTCATCAATGAAATCAATAATTTACCTAAATGAAATGACAAATTCTTGGTGTTTTGGGAGACTTTCTGGCAGTAGTAAAGATGGAATCTTTACTCCTTGCCTGAAAGATTAAACTCAGGGAGAAAATGCCCCATATCCTCGTGGGCAGGGCTCTCTGATTTATCAGTCTTCATTGCAACAGGGCAAACAGAGCAGTTGCTATGTTACCAGTTTCTGACTGTGTACGTCTGTAAGAGTGGGGGTGTGTGTGCGTGCATGTGTGTGTGTGTGTGTGTGTACAGAAGAACCACACCCATGTGACCCACAGCTGAGTTTAGATTCGGGATTTCCAGCTTGATTCACTTTTTTCACACCAAGCTCTGTTGCTGTGCAGGGTCTTTTTATACTCTCATCAAGTTCATACAAGTGCAGTGGTGCTATTAATGCAGCTCCACTACATTAATAGAATGCAGTGGTGCTGAGTCAGATGTATAGATATGAAGTAAAGACATAAAGTTTGTCTATATGATGAAATTTTCATATTAAAGGAAATGGATTCAATGAAAAATCATGGCCTTTGCTCCAGGCCCTTTAGAAAAAGATAAGCCTTCACACTCTCAGTTTTACTATTGCTGTAGGCACTCCTTGTCAGGGAGTGCACAGTGAGCTGCTGCAGAGTTAGCAAACATTTAGACCTTCATACCATACCTGGCATAAGTACACAAGCAGGAACCCCCTCATTACTAAAACAACACTTCTTTGTCAGAACATGTTAACCCCTCCTAGATCTGCTGTGAAGCTTTCATGGGACACTACGTCCAACTTCTGCTAGCTGGAAACGCTCTGTGAGTGTGTGAAGGCCATAAGAGTTTACAAAACAAAATTAAATGTCATTTTCAGATCTGATTCAGTCTTAATATAACGCAACCATTTAAGCAATTGTTCATGTCATTTTATGCTTCTGTATTGCGGGTTGCTTCTGTACTTCTGCTTTAAAACAAAGCAGAAGTAAAATAACTTTAAGTTTAGTGAAACATCAACAAAAGTTAACATTTGAGCCTAAATGGTTACCTGATCAGCAAACAGCTTTAAATAGGAAAAAATAATTAAATGCTTTAATGAATTTCAAGGGACCTCCATGGAAAATGAACTGTTCATATTTTAAAGAAATATTGACATCCTGAAGTCAGTTAACTTTGGCTTTTGTACGATAGACCTCAGGTTACAAGAACAGGTTTGAGCCACTAGATGGCAGAAGAGCTTAGATACAGCTATATACCAGCAATTAGCTCCTTACACAGTAACTTATTTAAAAGTTGCAAACATGTTAAGAGAGACATTAAATATGTTTATAGTACATTGTTCAGTTTCCATTGATGTTTCTTTCCAGCTCACTGGTAAAAAAAAAAAGTAAATAAATAAACAGAACAAAGAAGACAAAGTCTGACTATTTACAAATGAAGAAGACATACAGAGCAATTAATTTATAATCTGTATTTATCTGCATTTTTAAAAAACAGAAGTGGTCACTAGAGCAACTCTAACTGAGAATGACAAAATAAAAACAGAGCATACACAAACATATTTATAGCATTCAAACTGAGACGCCTCAGTGTTGATTTGTTCACTTCTTTTTTGGGCTTTTTAGTTTTTGCTTTTGTGATGCGACTGCAAGTGACAAATTCACTCATTTGTAAAGAAGAATGAAGCCGAATGGGATCTTAACAGACAGCTCACAGTGAGGCACTGTGTCCAGTGTTTTCAATTTAGAGTCACATGCCTCTAAAACAAGCACAAAAAACATCTGAAAACAGTCCTCTGCTTACACAGAACACCAAGAACGATCTGTTACACAGATCACAGTTAAAGAGTTATGTTACAGTACTTTGCATTAGTATTAATTCCTCCTGAATGTTGTCGAGATCTGGATAAGTTTAGAGAAAGACAATAAGAGTTTGGGAAATTGTAAGTTCAAACTTTATTCCCTGTTGCATTGCCTAGATGTCTGTTGCTTTGTTCCTCAAACATTTCATCCACAATATCCCTCACATATTTCTATCTATTCTATTGTTTTTGAGTGCTGCCTGACTTTCTTCTTTTGTTTGTTGTGTCCTTCCTTTCTCCCAACTTTATTTGCAAAGACACCTCATTTTTATTTTTGTGCACCAAGTCTGGAAAACGTTGGCTTATTCTTTTGTGCCAATATTGTTAAAGTTGAGTCATATTGGATGAAGGGAAGCTATGAAGATCCATTTTAAGACTTGGCACAGATTCTCACCTTGTCTGGTTTTTGTGCTTGGTTTTTTTTTTTTTTTTTTTTAATAAATCATGTAGTTGTGGCTCTTGTTGAAAATTCGGGCTTGTTGTCCCGCTGGAAAGTGAACGTCACCCCAATCTCAACTCTTCTGCAGCTCCTAACAGGTTTTTTCCAGTATTTCCCTGAGTTAGCTCTGTCATCATCCAAAGGCAGAGAGGGGAAAACCATTTTGGGTTTAGTAGCTCATCAAATTGTTTTGACAATGTTTTTCAGGAAAATTATTGCAAGTCCTAAAAGTTGTAGATTATCTTGCAAAAGGACCAAAGTTTGTCATGTTGAGACATTAGAGCGGCGGAATATCCATAGCAAAGTCTATAATGTTATAATTTATGCATGTAGAAACTTCAAGTGAGGGAAAATTATGATTTAAGCATAAAATTACATTTTGTAATAGTAATGTTTTTAGTGGAAGCCACAAATCCTGGATATGGATATTCCTAAATAAAAAAACAACAAATAGTGAACTCCAGTTGAAAGAGGGACATTTCATTAAATGATGTACCGGTATTTCTTCCTTCATTAACTTTAAAACACACTATACTATATAATCCAGTGGTGTTGAAAAAAAAGAATCTGAGAAACAAGAAAAGTAAAGGAGTGGCTGGAGTTAAGAGGAGTGTCATACAGGCAAGGATTCAGGGTGTGGTGATGTATAAAGCATCATTCAGAGCCGTTTCTGCATCCCTGAAGCTCACAAAACACTCACCGTCACAACCAAATCTTCTGCCATCTCAACCTGGGTGAGTAAAAAGCCTTAGGGCTCTTCTTTATCTGGCCTTTATTTGATGTATTTACTTTAGATGTATTTCAAACAATATATCTGAAACTTAAAGTTTAGCAAACTAAAATATTTTTTGGTTTGTTTGTTAAATTTAACATCCTGAAACATCCCAGATTGCTACAGTTTGGGGGGTTTTTTGCTTTGTTTTTTTTTTTTTTTTTTGGTTTTTTTTAGAAATGGCAATGGTACAGTTTAGTCTTTATGGTTTGTGTCAGATCTTACTTTTCCACCCAATTTTGAACAAAACTAAAAATTACATGCCATGAAAAAACTGAGCTCCTAAGTCTTGTTTATGCTCTACATAAGCTACATTTATTGTACTATACAGCCATTCAGCACAACATTTATTTTTTCTTTATTATTCATACACAGATTTACATTAAAAAAAACAGGCAACAGGCAGAGAAAATGGAAACATCTGAACTGGTTTTGTGTCCTTTTCTTTCCCAATTCCCATCTGCTTACAAACTCTCTGATGGCAGAGTTTCCTCCGCTAACTATGCTCCAGGGAGGAGTCACAATGCAACCACAGCTGGGTCAGCAAAACCTTTATAGAGCTGATATGGTGCAACAATCACACAATAAAAACATCATCAAGTATCAATAATATTCAAGGTTCTTTATTTGTCAACATGTTCAGGGCAGGGAATCTGCAGAGATAGAGCTGTTACCATATCAACGACCCCATGTCACTCTGTTGTGTTAGAGACCAGCATGACATAAGAGCGGAGGGGCCCAGGTGGAAACCCAAGGTGTATTTATATCCAGCTCTATGGAAAAGCAAAAAGGAAAAACACAGTCAGTGAAAAACATAATGATACCAAGCACCAGCTCAGCTCATGTGCATTTCATTTAATTATTTTACAGATTATATCGATGCTTGCCTAGTGTTCCCAAACTGTGGAGTGAGAGTAAAATAAGATTCCAACAAATGTATCACTGTTCAGTTACTCACACTCTCCACTATTTTTTTTTCTATTTTCTACATTCTCTCTTTTCTTTTATCATAAACTAGCCGCCATCATGTCTGACATCCAGAAGGCTATGGCCCTCCTCATCACCACCTTCACTAAATACGCCAGCAAAGAGGGTGACAAGCACACCCTGAATAAGGAGGAGCTGAAGGAGCTTCTGCAGAATGAATTTGGAGACTTGCTGTGTGTAAGTGACCCCAGAGCTATTCGTCCATGATCTACTGTTACACTGCCTTGTAAAAATGTCCATATCCTTTGAAATTTTCCAGATTTCTTCACGTTACCATCACATACTTCAGTGTATTGTACTTATTATGGAGTAGAAGATAAAAGATACATGGTTTTCACATTTTTTTATAAATAAAATAAGAAGGTGTGCTGTGCTCCTTCAGTGACAGACTGCTGCATCCCAGATACACATAGCAGCAGCATCACATCTCCTTCCTCCCAGCAGCTGTTAGAGTTTGTAAAAATCACTGCTCCAAACAAACTCAATGAAAGTTTACATCCCCATTAAGATAAATCTTTATTGTCATTGTCACAAGGACAACGAAATTCAAAGGGTGCCATCAGTCGGTGATAGTAGTAGATATTCTGTTGTTTTTTATGCACATTATATGCAAATAAAGGGATGACTTCATCTTCCTACAGGAGAAAGATCCTAAACATACAGCCAGAGCTACAATGTCATGGCTTAGATCAAAGCAAATTGACATTCATAATTATGTGAAATTTGAAAATGTTTTTTATAGAGGCTTTTTGTTCAAAATCCTGGAGCTCAAACCAATCATAATGAATGACAAAATAAATGTTAAAATTTTTGATGCATCATATAAAAATGATATATGTATTCCAGTCGATGCCTAACTAAACCTAAAGTACAGGAACAAATTTCAATCTCAAAATGTCCAAAATATTTGAGGTTGTAGATGTGGCAACAACTATTGATTACGAAGGAGATGAATGGACATACATGGCCTAATTTTCCAATTTTAATTTAATCAAGTGTTATTTTCCTTCAACTTCACAGCAATGCAGTACTTTTTGACAGCGTATTGTAGAAAATACTGCTGCAAGGCAGTCTTTGTGTATGCGTGTACTGACAAACTGTAAGGTTTGAAATAGAGTGACACTTTACTTTTGGACCACAGAAAGCCAATGACCAGGCAGCAGTCGATCGCATCTTCAATGACCTGGACACAAACAAGAGCAACAGCGTGGACTTCAGTGAGTTTGTCAACCTAATCAGCTGCCTCACACAGATGTGCCATGAGCACTTCATTGGGAAACAATAGGAAGTCAAGCGCCCCCTTGAGGCTGACTGAAAGATCCGCCATTTGGAAAAAAAGACAACACTGAATTCACATGATTTTGTCATGTAAAAATAAAATCTTTTTTCCTCTGAAATAGTCTATCTGGTGATTTTGCACTTTACATCATGGATGTAAAGAGAACTGCAGCGGTATTTGTGCCACTGTTTACCTGTGCAGAAAAACCTGAGGTTTTTCTGCACGCGCTGTGGGAGGAAGCTGCAGGCGTGCAAGGGGAGAACATGCATGCAGAAAGAACCCAGGCTCAGATTCAAAACCAGGCCTTTATGCATTTACAACAGTTTAGAAACTGTTTTAGCTACTCAAAACAATCCTAATTATCTGGGATTGTTTAAAATGTCTGTTAAGAAAGCCTGCTTTAAATTGAGGATTTACTTTACTTTTTTTTTCTAATGTTGGTTTAAAAGAAAGAAAATCATTATTTACATTATAAATGCAGGTCTACAGTTGCTTATTAGAGGCTACATCTCCAGTAAGAAGCTTCACAGTTTAAATATGTGTTTCTCCAGTGGATGAAACACAAGTTAAGTAATAAAGTAGATTACTTAACCTGAATGTTCTTACTTGCCTTTAAGAAGGAATTTTAATGACTTTTTGTGCATGTGCTTGCTGTGATGAAACAGACATATTTACCTCATAAGGAAGATGATATGTCTTCCTGGTTGTACATTGTATTTAGCTTAGCACATTTAGTAGTTGAATTGATTTGAGTAGCTTTATATTTGTTCTTATATCCCAGTTTTAATGACAGTCATCTTATTTAAATTATTCTGAAATTAGTTTTCTTGAAATGTGTGTTAACTTGTATTTCCAGATAAATGGGTTAGCTTTAAATTAAAGAAACTAAAATTAGAATTTTACATTTTTTTAATGTTATATATTATGTGTAAGTTCTTTCCATTTGCCTCTCACTGATACACTTGAATTTCCTTTCTTAAGAAATATATAGAGAATTTTTCTAGCATATTTTTTTGCCTGCCCTATAGAAATATAGAGCTTTAGAGGTAATACAGGTAAATCAAGTAAAAGTTACAGTTTAAATTATTTATAAGTGCAATAACACGTTAATAAGTTGTTTTCACATAAAATAATAATTCAATACTTACATTTTTTGTTTATTTATTTTTGAAAAAAATATTTTTTTTAATGACTCGTTTATCTTTGGGCACTTTTGGCCCTCCATATAGTGTGGCCTGTACATTATTATTTTGTGACGTTAGCTCAATGACTTGTGTGTAAGAATTGTTGCTTTGATTTAACATTAAAGGTGTTTTAAATGCAGCTTTATCGCACATTATCTCAAATCCTCCTGCTAGAACAGGAGAGAAGGACGCGACATACCGACGCTTCCGTTTGGTCACGTGTTGTTGCTGTGACTCGTGACGTCACCGAGGGGCGTGTCCTCGCCAACAGAGTCGGTCTGTTTGGAGCTAACGTAACTGAAGGGACAGAGCTCAAGTGTTGTTTTGAATTTTGCTGGAAATCACCGACTGCAAAAAGAGGGGAGGGGGATTTAAGAGCCCGCAAAAGAAGAAGATGGCGGATGTCGGAGACGATGAAATTCGGCCGGCTCACCCCACGGCGTCCCGCTACAACGGTCCAGTCGTCGGTTCGTCCGCGGGCCAGAACGCAGCAACGGTAACGTCTGGTCCTCGGATAGTGCGGATCGTCAAGTCGGAGTCCGGCTACGGCTTCAATGTTCGCGGTCAGGTCAGCGAAGGAGGGCAGCTTCGGAGCATCAACGGGGAACTGTACGCTCCTCTTCAGCACGTCAGCGCTGTTCTGCCCGGAGGTGCAGCAGACCGAGCGGGGATAGCGAAGGGTGACAGGATCCTTGAAGTGTAAGTCAGCGTCAAGCCTTCCAGTAAAAGCTACTGACGCTAGCTCCTCAGCTTTAGCCCATTTGGATGCAATTTGAAGTATGTGTGACATTAGTGTTCGTTTATACTTGTAACCATGTAACAAAACCGGTGAAATATATATATAACATTGGCATTTGAGTTAAGCATTTTGTGAAGGAGCTCAAATGACCTAGCTAGGGAGTTAAACAGAAAGCTAACCAGCTTACATAAGTTGGACAACAGGCTGTGCATGTTGATTAGCTGGCGCTAACTAGCAATCCTGGTAGCTTCTGTTTTCAGCTAAACCACTTGTACAATGGATGTTGCAGCGCCTTAGAAAGGGTTTGATTAAAACAACAACCATGTTGACTCAGTATTGACTTGCATGATAGAAGGATTTGTGTTTGGATGGTAGTGTTGTTCCTCAACATCGTGGTTTAGAGCTAGCTGGCTTTAGGGGAAGCCTTCAACATCAGTGTTGTTTACATCTTCAGACAGATGATGTTACTTTCAGATTTCACTGTTTGGGATTAGGGTTAAAATCCCAAAAAGTTATTCTAGTTTAATCTAGAAGTTTATTTCTGAGAGCAGATGCCGATGGATAATAAATCACTCAAGCGGTTTAAATAAATGAGTTTGTTTTTGTTTTGATTTATCTTTTAATGTAAAATACCATAGCAATACAATAATCAAACGTTTCTTATCATTTGCTGCCAAGCATCCTGCATGTTTCCATAAGTATTTTTCACTATTCGTCTTTTGCAATGAGGTCCTGGTCTTTCAGGTTGGAAGTCCTCCTGATATGTTCAACTAAAATATAAATATAAATCCTGGGAAATAAACCATTTTGAACCTAGCCATACCTTTTATATCAAAAGCTGGATCATTCTTATTTCTTTTGATGACTTAAAATATTGTCTCTGGTTGCCATGTAATGAACTGGCGATCTATCCTTGTAACGTCATGTTTAGTTGGTGTCTGTCTCCAGCAGTCATTGGGGCACAGGCAGGGTACACCCTGGACAGGTCGCTAGTCCATCATAAGGAAACAGGGACACACACTCAAATCTAAGAGTGATTTAAGTATATTCAATTAACCCTAACAGTCATATTTTTGCACTTTGGGAGGAAACCAGAGTACCCGGAGAGAACTCAGTCATGCACAGGGAGAACATGCAAATTCTGTGCAAAAAGACGCCAGGTTGGCATTTAAATCCAGGACCTTTTGCGTCAAGGCAACAGTTCTAACCAGTGTGTCAACATGCAGCTCTATTTCAGTCATTCTAAACAAGGTTTTGTCAAAAAAGTAGCTGACAATTATTTGATTTTGTACAATGAATCTTACCATTCTTTTGAATATAGAAGAATAAAAATGCAAACAATGATTTGCACCATAAAGTATTACATAGAAAAATAAAAGATACAAATCTTAGGGCTGGATGCAATGTTATTTACACCATTTTGATTAATTAAACCACACAGAATTCTGGGAGATGTAGGCAGAGGAATGGATTTAGCTGCTGAACCTCTCACAACAAGCTATGCAAGGTGGGTGGCATCAACTAACTAACTCACTTGCTCCTTGGTTACCTAGCAACAACCAATTGAGCAACATGTGCATCAGCGGTTTCAGGTTTTGCCACCGTGCCTCATAGCTGTGTAAAAATAAACAACGGAGTGGAGTGATAACTGTTGATTAGAGCAAATGTCACACCACCAGTTTGGCAGTACTTCAAATCTTTAAAACAACAAACTAATCAATAATTATTGATATTGATTGATGGGGAAATACTTACAGCGTGATATGTTTTTCAGCCATGTTATCCAGCCCTATTCAAAACCATAAAAAATGCTAATAAAATTCTTATCTAATTGCTTTTATGTAAATCAAGAAAGTACGTCCTACTGCTACTAAGGCAGTAAAACTTATTTTCACAGTTGAAATAAAATTGTTTTTTTGTTTTCGATAAGACATAAACTCTTTCTCAAATTATTTTGTGATTATTACACCTGACTTTAAGCAAATCTAGCTATATTTTTCTTTCTATAAACATACAGCATCTCCATAACAAGCTGAACTATTGGTTTTCCTTTGCATATGTTGAAAGTGCAACTTGCACCTTAGCAGCACCTTATGTTGCTTTTAGCTTGCTAAATGCACCAAAACATAATTGATGGAGCTCCTTCAGTTTCCGTAAATGACTGTCAAAGTTTTTCGCAGTTGGAAATAATCTCAATCAGCTGAATATGTGTTTATTGTGTGGTAAAAGTGTATCGGGCTTCTTTTGACCTGCTGAACAACAGACATATAAAACTCGGTCACTCTGCACTTTCTCTGGGATTTTAGTAAAATCACCGTAAAATTGGGAATAACTTTAAAATTGTAGTGGTTTTGATACTATACTAGTCAGTAATCCATGCTTATTTGTTGACAAGAAGACTCATAATGTTGTCAAATTCTACAGTACTCCCACAGGGCTGTAACGCTTGACCCTTGGAATGTGTGAAGTTTTCATATCTTGCCAATAAGCAGCTTTTTAATTTCCCTAGTTGCCCCATGTTAGCTTTAAAATCAGCAACAGGAGCAGAGAAAAGTTGCTCATGCTGTAATGAACCTTATTCCACTAAACAGGGACAAAAGGAAGAACAGAAACAGAAAACAAGGAACCCTGACCTGCTTCAACTTGCTGAGACATCATAATGTGTTTTTCTCAACACAACCTCTCAGCTTTTCTGTCCTTTTAATCTCTGAATGTCTCAGGTCACATGACAGGACCAATACTTATCATGTGACATTTAAACTGGTTTGACCATTTTGAAAATGAGACGAGGATCATCTGATTAGGTATGACAATGTCATCACTGTTAACAAACAAGGAAGAAAAACAAACTTTAGGAAGCATTATGCTATTTCTTCTGCTTGACAGTGACCTTGCTTTCCTGCTGCTTTTGTTATAGCCATTATGTGTCTGCATGCTATTTAAAGATCTTAGTAGTCAGCAGTGACTGACTGTATACATTTTTTATTAATCTCTGACCATTTAGGATAATTACTTGTTCAGTTATTGCTGTTTTTATTTATATATTTTCTTGAATTGAAAAATGATTCAAACAAGTATAACAATGCAGTACAAGAAAGGGTTTACATGGACCGAAAATGTTCCGGTTTTAACTGCAGCGATGAGCGTGTGTGGACAAAAGGCATGAATAATTCATCAGTGGTTTTGGCCTTAACCCTGTTATTGCATCTAATTATAGTGTCATAGGAACAAACATTGCTCCAAAAATAAAGTACTTTATTTTCATTTCAGGCTTTATTTCCTGGCCCACTATGTTTATCAGTTTAGTCAATACAGCTTGTATAATTTTATTTATTTATTTATTTGTTTGTTTATTTATTCATCAATGTGTAAATCAGTCCATAGACTGATTTAGTCATGAGTTCATAAATCCTTATTACTCAAAGAATCGGGTTCTTGCAGGTTCCATGTACGTCTTTACACATATGGAGGTTGTGTTTCAACTTCAGCTAAAATGATGAAGAAGTAATGTAATTTACAAAAAAAAAAAAAATTATTGTCTTTAGCAGAATGTTTTGAAACTAAATGGGTAGTCATATTAGGTGTTTCCAAATGAATTCACTTTTTTTCTATAATCCAGCAGCCATATCTCCTTATAAAAATCATCACAATAGAAGAAATATTACAAATGTATTATAGTTTTCTGCCTGCATACTTATAATTTGACCTAATATGACTCAGAAATTAGACAATTAATTTAATACAGTCTGTTATTTTAGGTGCTGTAGTAAGAGACCAAGTTTGTGTTAATCTGTCAGATGCTGAACGAAACCCTATGTCATTATAATAAATGACCAGCAGTGGTTGGTTATCAGTTGTGGTTAATGGTTGACCATTTCATTGGTCAACCATTACTTAATAAGTTAATATGACTGTGTTTTCTTAGAATATCTGTTCTACGCGGTTATATATTTTTATAAACAGAAACTGTTATGATTTGTGCACATGCCTTTGTTTGTTTTTTTTTGTTTGTTTTTTTATTCCCACCCTGCATGGGACCTGCTGGTTCTCAGTGGACGGGTAAGAGAGACACCTGATGCTGTCACCATCTGGTCTCATCAAAGGCAAGAAGAGGGAGGCAAAAGGAAAAGAAAACAATGGAGCTGACCTGGTTTACTCCCATCTCTGTGTTAATCAGTGAAGGACAATGTGCTGTTATTACACCACACTGTAGCCATGTAATCCAGGAAGCATATTCGCATTAGGCCATGCATATTTATTAAAAGTGTTGTTTTTTTTTCTCTGCCAAAAATAGGCTTGGGGATCATCAATATATTCATGGATGCAGGGTTTCACCAGTAATACAGAGATTTTCTGGTGTAGCATGTGATCTTATTTTGTTGCATTTTTCTTCTGCATTCTGGCTTCAGGTCACATGAAATAAACTCATGATTTCTCTTAAACGCATGAGAAAAGACAGCTGTCACCAGGTCAATGCATAACGGCAGAAATGGGAGTTTTCTCCTCTGATTTTCACTTGTCTTGATTTTTTTTTTCTCTTCCTCCAGGAATGGGGTGAACGTGGAAGGAGCGACCCATAAGCAAGTGGTGGACCTGATCCGTGCAGCGGAGAAGGAGCTGGTTCTGGCCGTTCTGTCCGTTCCACCCCAGGAAGCTGATGGATTAGAAGGAGGGGAGGATGTCCAGCCGAACTACGACTACAGTGACAAGCAGGCGGTGCCCATTTCAATCCCTATGTACAAACATGTGGAGCAGCACTCGGAGAGGTTTGTGGTGAGTAGATCTGACCCATTTTCTCACTTGTGTTGCAGAAAACATGTAACGCTACACCTAAATTATTTTAGCAATCAATTAATCTATCGATTATTCTACAGATTTTTCATTAAAGCACTTTAGCATTTTCCATGCAATACTAGAAATGCATTAAAAGATAAAAATATACAAATAATTCTAATTTTTTGCCTAAAATGCAATAACGTAGCGTTTCTTTAATAAATTTGAACTGGATGAATATAAAAAATGCCACCTGAGGAGTTTTGGCAAAAGTGTTTTATATTAAAAGCAAAATGTTTTTATATTTTGTACAGTTTAGGCTGTATTACTGCTCTGAATATGTTTTTTTTCTTTCTTTCTTTTTCTTTTTTGAGTCTGTATATTAGCTGATTATTTCAATAATCGATTAATCACAGTTAATAATCATTACAGCTCTTAAAATGTACCAAAAAAAAGAACAATTACTTCAGGAAACAGATACCTGCTGAATGTTTTCCCTAATGCCAGTTTGCACGTCTTTCAATGTCAGGTGTACAACGTGTACATGTCAGGCAGACAGCTGTGCTCGAAGCGCTATAGAGAGTTTGCCATCCTGCACCAAAACCTGAAGAGGGAATTCTCAAACTTCAACTTCCCAAAGCTTCCTGGGAAATGGCCCTTCTCCCTGTCCGAACAGCAGCTGGACGCTCGGCGCAGAGGCCTGGAGGAGTACCTGGAGCGAGGTAGAAACGCACGAAGCCAACAAAATATTTGATTTGTTTTCATTGGCTTTTCAGTCTCTTGATCAAGTCGAGCTAAGACTGCAGTTAATGTGTGGATCTTATGTAATTTGGATGAAAAATGCTCCTTGTGGAGATTTAATGTATTTTTAATATTTAACTGCTATAGAGTTATTTGCTTTTCTCTGATCATTTTCTCTCCAGTGTGTTCTGTGCGGGTGATAGGGGAGAGTGACATCATGCAGGAGTTTCTCTCTGAATCAGATGAGGTATGCATCATATTTATTAGCATTATTTTTAAATTATCGGTAGTCTATCTTCTGTCTATATTAGAGGATTTATTTTCACTTTTTTATTTTACCTCCTTCCCCTTTTTTTATATTTTTACCCTGACAGTGAAACAAATGGAAAGAAATGTACTTAAATTTTATTGACTTGGAGTCTGTTCCATAATATTTTTGAGAAATGCATTGGACAAATTTGCAACCTAATGTTGATATCTAATAGGAATCCTTTAGTTAGATGAAGTATAGAATATCTACTATGCAGCTTGGATTCCTTAACTCCTAATAAACAAAACACTGGCTATATGATGAGATATTTTTAGTCCTGACTTATTCCAGAATTTGTGGAACATGTACTGTAGATAATAAAAACTGTTTTAGAGCACTTTCAATGTAAATAATATGTACTAAAATATCCAGAGTGTTACCAAAACTGTTGCGAAAATCTTACAATTTTGGTTTAAAAAGCTAAATATGAGTAGCAACCCTTTAGCCACTAAACTAAAGAGACAAAACACAGGCATGATATTGCTGTATGGTAACACACAAACTTTAGCTGCAATAAATGCAGCTCTGCACTCAACACTGTTTGTGTTTCTGCGTGCAGAACTACAACGGAGTCACAGACGTGGAGCTGCGGATAGCGCTGCCTGACAAAACCACCATCTCTGTGCGGATTCGTAAAAACAGCACAACGGACCAGGTGTACCAGGTAAGAGCAGCTGCTCAGAGACCGGCCTGCTGTTTTACTGATGCACCAGGATAGGCAGTTCATGCTTGAAGCAAATGATGCGTTGGAAACTGTCTGCTCAGAAATAACTGGGTTCATTTTACTCTTTCTTTTTTTATTTTTTAGGCATTAGTGCTGAAGGTTGGAATGGACAGCATTATGGCAAGCTACTTTGCTCTTTTTGAAGTCATCAACCATTCTTTTGGTGAGAAATTTGTATTTGTTGTAAAGCTTTCTCAAAGTTATGTCATGTTTATTCGTGTAGCACATTTCAGCAGCAGGGCAGTTCAAAGTTCTTCAAATCATAAAAATGTAATAAAGCAACATTATGAAGCAAGCAATAAATGTTACATTTTGTCAAATGTCATCAAGCAAATATACATCAAATCTACTCATCAATGTTCCAGTTATTAATTAAAGACAACTCTAAAAAGAAGAGACTTTAGGATTGATTTAAATGAATTTAGTGTTTCAGCTGTTTTGCAGTTTTCTAGAAGTTCATTCTAGATTAGAGAAGCATAAAAAGTGAATTCTGCTTCTTTATGTTTGATTCTGGCAATGCAGAGTAGATGCAACAACAGATTTTTAATGTGTTGTGGTGCTAAGCCATTCGGTGATTTCTAAACTAACAGAAGTATTTTAAAGTCTGTTCTCTGAGCTACAGGGAGCCAGAATAAAGCTGGGGTGATGTGCTCCATTTTCCTGGTTTTAGTGAAAGAGTGAGTCAGTTTATTACACGAGTGCCAGACTTCTAAATGTGGAGGTTTTACCTGAGGGCAAGTGTTGTGGTAATTCTGCTGTGATTTATTTTTATTTAAGTACACCACGGCCCTGATTCTTTTCCCTTCTTCCTGGTTTGGTTGCAGTGAGGAAACTCGCTCCGAACGAGTTCCCCCACAAGCTTTATGTGCAGAACTACACATCCGCCGTTCCTGGGACGTGCTTAGCGCTCCGCAAATGGCTGTTCAGTGTCCAAGAAGAAGAGCTGCTCAGAGACAACCCGCTGGCACTACACTACTGCTTCCACCAGGTGTGTTAACAGCTCTAAAACCTTTTTTTAGTTTAAGTGGATATAGTTCTGTGACCAGAATTAGCTTACTATTTTACCACTAGCTACTCAAGTCAGGCCACATTTGCTTACAGCTTGTCACCTACGGTTAAAGTAACATAGGAAATATAACAAGGCAAATTATATAAGAAATCATACATGCATTGGTTTTTGTCTAAATGCAAACAGCAGCCTGAAACACACACCATGAGTTTGCATTGCATATTAGCAACAAGCCTGTTAGAACCAGCGCACAGCTGTGTGCTGAGTGGTAAGGTCGTTCATTACCTGAGGCCTGTGCCATTCAGCAGTGACCCATTAAAGGTTAGCAGTAAGCCACCAAAACAAACCTTTTCAGCTCATGCAGTCACTTTGGATAAAGTTGTGAGCAGAGCGTTGGTAATCATGTGCTGATGTGGGTTTTTGTTCAATTATTAAACTTTATTATAAGGTTGGCCTCTTTCCTGGTATTAAAGCATTCAGAAGTTTTAAGATGTCTGTTTAAAAATGTTTTGTCATAAAATTTCTATTGATTCAAGACTTTTTAAAAAAAATTATAATAACACCAGAGACTTTATACGTTTATCCCTCTCTTAAACTAAATTTAGCAGTTAGGAAATATTTCCAGCCAGAAACAAAAAGGACACCATCAAACTCAACAGCTAATAATTGCTTCTTATGCCTGTGCAAAAAAAAAGCTATTAAGATTTTATTGTAGTGAATTAGCAATTTCTTATAGAATTTGAAAATCACATAAAACCAATAAAAAACCTTTTTAATACAAAAAGGTGACATTGTGACCTAAATCATGCACAGCTGTGATAATTTCACAGCTGTCCCTCAGAAAGTTTCCCACAGAAGATGCTGTTGGTGGAATGCTGTATCCAAGCATGAAAGTTTATTGGATGGAAGAAATGTGAGAGAAAAAGAAATGCAAGCAACAGGCATAACTCCTCAGTGGTCCCAAAGTGTCTCTTCAGATGAAAAGGAAGTTTGCATTTCATTTTGAAATCAAGAATCTGAAGGAACGGAGGTTTCCACATGTGAAGGCAGTGAGGATTTGGAGAGCCATGTCAGCTGCTGGTGTTGGTTCACTGGGTTTTATCAAGTCTGGAGCCATCTAACAGGAAACTTTAAGAGCACTTCATACTTCTTTACACTGGCAAGTTGAATGGAGATGTTAATTCATTTTGCAGCAGGATTTGTTCCAATACAATGATATGAGAAACTGAACTTTGTGTTTTCATAAAATGCAAACAATTATCCACATTTTTGATCATACAGTATTATGTATCTTTATTCTAAATGCTTGTGATAATCTAATCATAAGAAACCTTGGTACTTTTATTTTCTCATTATCAAATTGACCCATGTTTAGACTGCAAGATAATATAAAGAACAGCAAAGAGAAAAAATTGTACTGGACAGTCACACTGAGTGTTTTTGCCTCTTGAACATGTAATAATTTGCCCTCCATCTCTTTCTGCCACTCTTCCCTCTCACCCCTTCATCGGCGCTCTCTGTCCGTTTAGGCACTGGACGATGTGAAGAAGGGATTCATAAAAACAGAGGACAAATCCTACCAGCTGCAGAAACTGGCAGAGCAGCGCAAGATGGCCACAGTCAGTACCACAAGCCAGTCTTTGTTTACTGGGGGGGACTTCTCGGCAAATCACTCCCAGCACGGACAGAAAGAGTCAGAAGTCTTTTCACAGTTTAGAAAGCAACCCTCAATGGTTCACTCAGACTTAAAACCACTAAGCTCACATAGATTTGTGTGAACCATTAACTCACTGCAAACAAACAAAATATTTTAGTCTAGTTTTTTAGTCTAGTTTTGGTCCAGTTTCTAATGCAAATATCTTGGTGCACATGAAACAAGACAAACCTAACTTACAAGTAACTTTTCAGCAACATATATGAGGTTGTTTAAGCCAATAAATCCTTATTATTGATTAAAAAATACTAGTTATATGTGAAATAATCTGCCAGTGGAGCAAGACATTTTTTCCATAATATACAGTACAGACCAAAAGTTTGGACACAGCTTTTAATTCAATGAGTTTCCTTTATTTTCATGACTATTGACATTGTAGATTCACACTGAAGGCATCAAAACTATGAATAACATGTGGAAATATGCACTAAACAAAAAGGGGAAAAACAACTGAAAATACCCCTTATATTCTAGTTTCTTCAAAGTAGCAACCTTTTGCTGTGATTACTGCTTTGCACACACTCTGCATTTTCTTGAAGAGCTTCAAGAGGTCGTCACCTGAAATGGTTTTCACTTCATAGGTCAACCTGCCCTGTCAGGTTAA
The DNA here is from genome assembly GCF_002775205.1 of Xiphophorus maculatus. Lineage (NCBI taxonomy): Eukaryota > Metazoa > Chordata > Actinopteri > Cyprinodontiformes > Poeciliidae > Xiphophorus > Xiphophorus maculatus. The sequence continues at coordinate 4,038,174 of NC_036455.1, forward strand.
TAAGTGGGATTTCTTGCCTTATAAATAGTCATGAAAATAAAGAAAACCCATTGAATTAGAAGGTGTGTCCAAACTTTTGGTCTGTACTGTAAGTTAAAATGTCTGGTTCTGGAAATGTCTGAAAAGTTACTTTTCAGTAGTTTTGTCTTATTTTAAATGTACTAAGATATTTCCACTGGAAACTTGAGTTTTTTGAAGTGCTAAAGTTGGTGTTTGTGTCAAATCAAACTACAGTGCCTTGTGAAAAGTACTGACCTTCACACTTCCCTTTTACAGTCACAAGTTCCTGTGTATTTTGTCAGGAGTTGATGTGATAAACCAAAGAGGTGGAACTAGAAAGAAATGATATATTTTCCTATCTGTAAAAGTCTAAAAACATACAACTACTATAGATGTTCCCCTCACATTCACACTCAGATACGTTGTTTTTCTGCACATTTTAATGTCGTGTGTAGTGTTTTTGTATCCTAAATTCTGACTTCATCTTATTTCTGTTTAACCTTTGGGGTTTTTTTTATCACATTGAATTAAGCTGGTTAAATTGCTTAGAATAATATTGACTGCTGTTTGCTGTGATGCTTGTTAGTACCTGAGCCTGCTGCGGACATGCGAGGGCTATAATGAGGTGGTCTTCCCCCACTGCTCCTGTGACTCCAGGCGGAAGGGCCATGTCATCACCGCCATCAGCATCCATCACTTCAAGCTGCACGCGTGCACCGAGGACGGCACGCTGGAGGTGACCATGCTAGTTTGAATGCAGAACAGCAAAGTTCATATCCTTACTTTTAAATTTAGTGCTTTTTCCATTTGTGTCGGAGTTTGGCTTCAACTTATTCAAACCTGGATTTTCAATGAAGATATTCTCTCCAACGTTCAGGTGAATGTTTATTTTTCATTTGAGTCCTTCTGTGTCTTTCTCAGAACCAGGTAATAGCTTTTGAGTGGGCAGAGATGCAGCGCTGGGACACTGACGAGGAAGGCATGGCTTTCTGCTTCGAGTACGCCAGAGGAGAGAAGAAACCGCGCTGGGTTAAGATTTTTACTCCATATGTACGTTTTGGTTTTACATCTTCTCTGGTTTTGTCATGTATTTGTTTACTAGAAATGTGATAAATCTCGAGATACTCACTGTCAGAGGTGATGGATGGATAAATATCAGGTTTGACATTTGTCTTATGGTAAAAAATAAAGCAATTTTATGGCAATAATATGATTGAGATTTCACTGTCCTTCATGCACCAAGATTTGTAATAATGAAAGAGAAACAAGAGTAGAGGGAAATATTGGTTAATTACCATCAATATTTTCACCTCGATATTCAATTGCAAATCAGTAGCATCAAAATTGCCTTTTTTTTATTTTTACCTTATATTATTGGGCATCTGCTTCGAGACCCCAAACATAATGAAGAAATAAAGTGTTTTCCGATATGAATTTTCATTTCTTAATATCTAGAAAGAAAACTTAATTAAAAAAAAGCACAACAAATGCATAACTGCAGTTACAGCAATCACTAAAAAGTGCAGAATTATGTATCTTCCCGAAATACATGTTTGTTGGTAAAGTGGGATTATCTTTAATGTACAATGTAATAACACCTTTTGCCTCGTATGTATTAATAAGCAAATGGAAAGTGTCATTAACAGGCTTCCCTTGTTTTCTCTTCTCTCAGTTCAACTACATGCATGAATGCTTCGAGCGTGTCTTTTGTGAGCTGAAGTGGAGGAAGCAGGTAAGGGACTCCTCCTTTCCTCTGTTGGGAAATATGCGACCTCGTGCCAGCTTTGTATGTCTAAACTTAGCATGTTCTTACATTCTTCTCTGCAGTCTTGCATGTTTTCCTTTGGATTTGTGTTTAAAATGTCAGCTTTTGATTCCCGTGTGTGTGTGTTGTTTTTATCTCTTTCAGGTGGAGGAAGAGGAATCTGATAAAGACAACAAAAACTGCAGCAACAATGGTGAGCAGTTCTCAAAGTAAAGTTCATTAGATTACAGTGTTTCGTTTGTTAAAAGCACTACTGCAGTTCAAGAGGTTAGATTGTTATCGCACAAGAATATGCAATCTGAGAGCCACTTTGATCGATGGCAGCCATCTGGGAACATGAATTATGCAACATTGTATCGAATCAAACCTAAAATGTCAGGGGAAGGGGGAGAATTACAACCAGTAATTCTTTATTTATTGAAAATGAAATTGTACTGATTGGAATTTGGCAAATGAATCTTTCTTAGAATGTGCACTTTCACATTTATACCCTTTAGAGTACCTTGCAAAAGCTTCTTTATGCTTTCGCCACAGACTCCAGTGAGTTTTATTGGGATTTTATGTGACAGCTGAGTAACTCTTGCATGATCTGCTTTCTCTCGTGTTTACTGCTTGTGCATAAAGTCTACTGTATAAACAGTACAATGATAGAAATGCATTGAAAGATGCAAATAAACAAATAATTCAATAAGACAAATATTTTATTGCTTAAAATGCAATAAAGGCATTCCTTTAGTGAACATTTGATCATTTGTAGCATCCGCAGCTAAAAAATACTTCTATCATCATCATATGATAAGCTAAATGCTTTCTGCTCGAATTAATATCAATTCAGTACAGGACTGATTAGTTGATTATTTTATAGATTAACTGATTAATAACTGGATAGCAAAAGTTTTATGCTAAAACTATGCCACTTGAGGAGTTCTGGGTAGATCATATTTACTAACAAATGTTTTTTGTTGTTTTTTTTCTCATCTTAAATGCAAAATGTGTATCTTTTTTATATAGTTTTAATTACGGTACTGCTTTGAGTTTGTTCTTTCAGAAGATTATCTTTTTGCAAGTCCGTATACACCAGTTGACCATTAATCGATTACTGAATTAGTTGACGATTAATCATGATTAACCCGATCAATCGTTTGAGCCCTATTTGTGTTCTTGCAGCATGACTTTCAAAATAAGACGGTCACTCAGACTTGTTGCCTTCCAGAGTACCTGCCTCCTCTGGAGACGCAACAGAAGGGATGGCGCCCCCTAGGGGGGGAAATTGCAACTTCCTAAAAAAAAAAAGAAGAAAAGGGTATTCTTCACTCAAACTAGAACTGATCCACTCGCATCATCACAGCCACCTACAGAGAGCAACCATTGACAAACAGAAGAAGTGAGAGTCTGAGGCGGAGGGGAAAAAAAAGTCACTCCCAAAATAAATCCAAGGATGGGCAGAGTGAGAAGAGAAGCGAAGGAGAATCAGCATCAACCAGCTTTTGTGTCATTTACTAGATCTCCAACGTGTGTCTGTTGTTTTTCCTCCATGCATCTACCCTGTGATGTTTGGCTCAACACTAGAAAAGTCTCACCACTGGACGGGTCGAGGTGTGTAAGCGGCGTACAGGTCGAACACTCTCGCAGCGGAGAGAGCGCCTCTGTGAAAGAGCTGGCTTCTGGGATGACTATTGGGTCCAGATGTTCTGCTGCTGGGTCTCGAATGGCAACCGAGCCGAGATGCAGGGAAAAAAGAAAAAAGAAGAGGAGAGGTACAGCAGACAATGGGTTCTACTTCTTAAAGTCAGTGATAAACACAAGTAAAATCCTGCTTTACACTTACACTGGTGCTGGACATTAACAGATTTTCTTTTTTTTTTTTCTGTTTTGGGGGTCCTGACATTGTCGGAGAATATGGCCAGCACAAATGTAACAATGAAAATGGATGTGTTCGTAATTATTTGTATGTTAACAATCATGCCTCTGTTAAGAAAATATAGATTAATATAAGACCAAGTAAAATAGTTTTTTTTTTGTTTGTTTGTTTTGATCTGACATAATGAAACGCTAAGTGAACTGCTGGCAGGAACCTCAAACTAATCTCCATCTTTCACCTCGTCCTCCAGCCTAATTCAGCAGAGAGTGACTTCTGTTGGCGCTCGGCCATTAATCTCAACATATGGATATTTATCCTCATTCCAAGTGATTTTTTTTTTTTTTGTATTTTAGTGGCAAACTGACAGAGCTGGGTGGTTGTGAAGAGGTGGTGTCGACATTCTCAGCTCCTGAACAAAATACATAGAGCCAAAGCTTTAATATTTTTGAAATGTCTCACTTTATGCAATGTCAGATTGTGAATATAAACGTGACGGGACGGGATTCACGAGGTCCTGTGTGCCGAGCTGCAGTTTGTTCAGCGGCCACCAGGGAGCAGCAGCAGCTAAGGTGGGGAGCTGGAATGGAAATCTTCTCAGTGCGATTCCCTCCGGGTCTGTAAGCCACCCGAAAGTATCAGTCTCCTGCAGTTTGTCCATTAAGCAAGTCAGGAGGAAAAGATGTGATGTGTGTGCGAAAGCACACGTGCATGAAGGTGTGTGACTGCCATCCGCATTCAGAGTGATTCCTCCTCCTGCACATACATGGATACAGTATTTGATGTGTGCAAATGCACTTGATAAAATTTTACATTTGACAGAAACCTTTGTGACTTTCTGATGAATATGGTGGTTTGTTTATGTTTGTCTGTGTTGTCAGGAGACGGAGCACGTCAGCGTCTTGATTGTGGGGTTGTAGTTTTGTTTATCCCACCGAGGGTTAGAGGTTTGTCTCAATGAGGCATGGGCCGGTGAGCGGCGTCGGCGTTAAAGTTTCAGAGCGGCAAAAATTTCCCAAATCTACCAATAAATACCTTTTAGTGATTTAAAAGTTTTCTTCAACTGTATGCAGCAAAGGATCACACAGCTCTGCTTTTTCTTTACTAATCTGCAAATACAAGGTGTAACTTAATGTAGGTGGTTTTAATTTATGCGCATACAACTTTAAAAGTAAAACATGTATGTTAGTGTTGACATTGACATACATTTAGTAGCAGTTGAATTAATTGTTGCTTTTCTGTTTTAAAATTAGGCTTTGACTTTTTTTCATTTAGCTTTTTGAATAAAGACTAAAGTAATAAAGAAGGTTAATGTTTAACAAAAGCAAATGAAACACAGCCAGATCCTGACAGTACATAAAGTTAAAAAAGGAGAATATAAAAGGTGACCAAAATATGTTTAATAAACATATGTGCAATACAGAAGACAGACGGCACAAAAGTCCAGAAAATGTATAATTTCTCAGGGAAAAATTTAACTGAAAACTAAACATTTCAAAATTAAAAGGCAACAAAAGGTAAGCCATGGTAGTACCAGGATCAATTTCAAAACTATAAAATTGGGCAAAAATCTATGTTAGAAAATAAAATGGCTTAATAAAGTTAAACCCAAAATTGTTCCGGATTTGGTTTTAAGTTAAATCTTTTAATTTACCAACATGTTTCTTCTGACCAGCAACTATAAGAAGGGTTGGACTGAGCTAAAACCAATTAAACTTCTTTGCTTTCTTTGTTGAAATTGATCCTCTCTTTATGTTTTATCATCTTCTGATGGATGCTTGCACCATTTCCTATCGGAAACAAACTTTTTAGTTGGATGAAAATCAATTTTGAATCTTGAATTTTGAGCTCAACACAATTGAATTTTTTTTTTTGTTTACATTTTTGTGTAAACACCATAAAACGGTCTTTTTTTTTTATGTTAGCAGAGATTACCATACAGTGAGAATCTCAGACCGGCCCATGCCTGTTCTCAACCAATCATTTCTGAGTCATTCCTTCGCTTTGCTCACAATTTGCCAGCAACCAGAAACTTGAAATCAATCATTTTTGTTCACGGTGGTCTTTCTTTCTCTTACGTTTAAGTGTAAAGTGTTCCTCTGCTGTCATAATGAGCTTTCCGTAGGCATTGTGCCGTCTGAGTGCGTCCTCTGTGTTTGTCGTTGACATTGCTGATAAGCCCGGAGGCTCTGATTGGACGAGTCTGATGAGCTGTTGGTGTGAGAGCCACAGATTGAAGACGGAGGGGTTTAAACTGAAGATGGCAAAGATGTTGGACAGATTTAGACTAATGGGGTTTTTCCTCCTGTTTGACTAACATTGCTTAAACCCCCCACACATACACACACACGCGCGCTCACAGAAAATAAAAAACATATCCCCGCCTTTCTGCTACCGGAGCAACATTGTTAAGTGAAGCATCGAATATGTCATGTAATAGTTGCCTTTAGGTTAAAAACAGCTAACATGTTGGTGTAGCTCGTTGTGTTAAACACATCATGGGTCGTTTGATTGAGAAGCTGCAGATGTGCAGATTGCTGGACCACCAGAGTAATAGCCAATTTGGATCTGGATGATTTAAGAACTGCAGCTGCTCAGCCTGTGATGATGATATTTATTTTTCTCCTCCTCTGCGCGATGAAGAGAAGAGACAGTCTGAGGTTTGTGATTGTGCGCGCTGCCTTGTTTGTCCTCTGCTCCCTCACTCTCTCCGGGTTTAGTCTCCCGTCATCGCAGGGGGATGCGGTTGCCGTGGCAGCAACACGTTGGCTCAACACGCTCAGTGCAGCTTCTGTTCCTTTTATTCCCGCCAGCCAACCGACTCGCTCCTCCTGATAATGTATTCGGAGCTGTATTTGAGGTTGTGTGTGTGTGTGTGTCTTTTATTTTATTTTCTCCCCCCACTGTTTGATGTTTGTTCTCTGTCCCTGTGGCTCGTGCTGCTGTGAATAGATTTATAGAAAGCTGCTTTTTGTTGCTTTGCAAAAAATATATATATTTGTGGTTTGTTTTGTCTCGTCTGTATTAGATATCATTTTACGGATCGATCATTGACAGGTGTGTGTTGATGGCGTCAGTTGTCAGATGTCGAACTCGTGAAACTAAATGTCATAATGAAAATGAAAGCAAAGACGCGTCCGGAATGTAAAGAAGCGCGTTTTGTAGAGACGACCTGTTGTGTGTGTGTGTGTGTGTGTGTGTGTGTGTGTGTGTGTGTGTGTGTGTGTGTGTGTGTGTGTGTGTGTGTGTGTGTGTGTGTGCGTGTGTGTGTGTGTGTGAGATGCTGGGCGAACCGAGCTTTTAATTATGCTGTTGTTTTTCAAAAATAATTATTTCAAGTAGGAGATAATTGACATGAATGTTGGTGCAGCAAATATAGTGATAGTGAAAGTAAAATGAAAGAAACAGAGTTTATTCCTCACCAACTAAACTGTCGTCAGGGTTTTTGTGTTAAACAAGCAGAGTAGCATCTTTTTAGATGTGGAGCATTTCATGATGATCACACTCCTCAGATGTTTTGGGGTTATTTTTTTGTTTGGTCGGTTGGTTGGTTCAGTTGGAGTCTCATTACCAGCTAATACCTGAATTAGAGATGCACCGGTAAGAGTTGGTGGCCGATACCAATTTTATCTGGTTTCTTTGTTCAAACTATGATTACAGTGGAGCCCTGGTATTCTTGAATATCCACCAAATTTACTTTAATATGCACTAACGCTCACAGTAGAACCTTTCTTGCTACAGAGGCTGACAATCATGGTTTCCTTATCTATGCTTCTGGATTGGCTACTTTGTAAACGCCAGCCAATAGCTGGTCAAGTAGCATTGCTCTGATATTTCAGATTCCCTGGAAAAAGTAAAACTTTTTTCCAATTATTCATATCTGAAATATTTTCTTTCAACTATTTCAGATATGCTCTATGAAGAAATCCACAAATATCAGGGTTTTTTTCCCCCAGTGTATTATAAGCCTGGTGGGCCACCAGGCTATTCATTTATTTAAGTCTTTAAGTGTTTGCATTTTTTAAAAGACTTTATAGTTGGTGTTCAGGTATTAATCTTCCAATCTTTCAATAACACATAATTATCAAGTGATATTTTAAAATTTCCTGTCAATTTTAAACATTTTTTAACTCAAAAACACGACGGGCCGGTGGATGAACGACTGCTCTAGCGCCCAACCACCAGGCTTAGCAAGTTTTCTGGGGGAAATTTGAATAGGCAAATTTTTCCGTGATCAATTTAAAGTTACATTTTTCTGAAAAATCCACAAATAGGCGGGTAACCACTGTAAAAGCATTCAAAATGTTTCTTGTTTTTTTTTTATTTGTCCTTTAGCAGGTTTATTCCTCTGCTGCAGAGCCATGTGTTGCCATTTGACCCCAAAACAAAAACTCTTCTACAAGCAGGATTGCAAAGTCAGTAACTTTCAAAAATGTCAAATTTGAAACTTTCCTTTGTAATTATGGGAAATAGCTGGAAATAAATTACATAAATGTAACTATATTTGTTTTGTCAGACGTCCATGTCCCATTTGCAAGTAAAACCTTTTTCCAATTAGACATATTTGGAAATACAAACAATCTGTGCCTGTGATGGAAGAGCACACTCTGCATGTAGGGGGCGTGGCCTCAATGTGTGCTATGTGCATGTGATTGAAGACCGGTATAAATATATTCAGACTTGCATGCATGAAAACAAGAGCTGCACTTCATTAAAAACCTTTTTCATTGTATTAATTTTACTTAAAATTGCAATTACTGTATTGGTTGTGATTAATCCACTTTTCAAAAATCACTTCTTAGTCCCATAAATTGCCATGTAAAATGTTCATTTTTGAAAGTTCCTGGATTTTTGCTAGCATGCGTACAGATCATTTCTCAAGGCAGTTTGGCACTCTTTAATTTAATAGCATAATACTTCATATTGTTTTTGAGTGTTTAATGTTTTGCCATCTTTTTTGCATTGATTGGGATTCTGATTGTTGTTTAAACTACTTGACACTTATGAAATATGAGAGATTATGATCCTTGATCAAAACCGAATACGCTCTGACTGTTTATATGAGTAGACAGTCAAATTTTGGTAGAGTTAGAATGAAAGACTCAGTTCTCGAAGCCAGTGTGAAGCGTCCCAAGCTGGGTATTAAATGACACCTGGTTGGTACAAAACATCCTGTGACTGACGGCTCCTTTATGAATCCGACTTTTTCAAGTATGAATAGACCAAAACTGCAAAAGTACAAAATGTTGGAGACGAAATGACCAGTACAGATTCTTACTCTTCATTGGAACGCTTTGTACAAGCTTTAACAACTAACGACGTTTTAAATGAATTTTTCTAGTGCCCACTTGTAGTCTGTTGTAATTCTGTGGATGGATCGAAATGTTAATATCCTCCTAATTATGGATTGTAATCAGTCATATTTACAACAGTCAACTGGATAAAGCAGGACCAAAAATCATTTGAATTTGGCTGTAATACAAAGTCTCTAGAAAGTAATCATAGTCAACCGATGGGTGAAACTGAAGCAATAGTCTACATAACTCATAAATTACTGAACTACACAGAAAACCGAACGTCTATAAAATGACTTGAGTACATGGATATGAAAAGTTTTTTGTTTTTTTCTTTTCAAAATAGAAGCAGAAATGGCAGCACGTGGATGTAAAATGAGGTTTCAGTCATTAGCTAATAAGAGGGGACGTCACACTGGGTGTGTGTTTGAGATGAGTTGCTGTAAAATACATATATTATTAAATATACAGCATAAAGTTTAAAGAAGACAGTTTAAGCTGCCCTCAGTATCTTGTAAAACTGATTAGCACAATTAGCACTTCTAATGTTAAACTTAGACTCCTACAGAATCCCGTATTTTTCATGACTGTTTGGAAGCTCAAAATGACCAAAAATGCAAGTTTGCTTCACTCCGATCAGCCATCTTGTAATCCCCGAGAACCTAACGCTATTTAATGAACAACTTAAAGTTTCCTTTTAATAACTTCTTTCAACGTATGTGGTTGAAAATAGCTTGAAGTCTTCTGACATCCACACTGAAGAGTGTTGTTATTATGACTTGTATAGTTTTTTTATAGTCTCTTCACTAACTGGGAAAAAATAGATTTCTGTCCTTTTCGCCCAGTTCTTCTCGGTGCATCTCTAGTGCAAACTCAGTATTCATCCAGATCAGATCAGTGTTTGCATCTTTTACCTTTAATTAAGATGACAGGTGGATGTGTTTATAAAAATATTTGCCTACTTAAAGTTATCTGTTAACTGCTTTGAAAGGTTTTCCAAAGCAGCAGGAAGACGCTGACACATAAAAAAAAAAAAAAAATTTAAACTTCTTCATCACTAAGGTGTTGTTTAAAGAGTCCTAACAAAAGAAGCGGACTCGTTTTTCTCCAACTCAGAGCCTTTTATTTATTGAAATCTGCTTTACGAAGCAGATTTCGTAAAGATTGGTGGATTTCCCGTGCTTCAACCGTTGAGGCGCTTATTCAGCTGCGCGGAAGACTACCTAAACACAAACGGTGGTTAAAAGACATGCGGTTTCTCATTTAATAAGTGTATAAAGACTACAATTAACTCAAGCTAAAAAATAAAAAAAAAACTATAAGGTTTTATATTTAAAAAGGTCTTTGAAGGTTTACTAACCAGTATAAATACATGAAAAAGAAGAAAAAAGTTTTAAAAATGTTGTGTAGAGTAATAAATTGTAACAATATTTTAAATAAAGTTCTATATATTGAGAAGAAAATAGTGACTGCGTGCATTTATTTCCTTTCTCTTGGGCATTAACAGTGTTTCTTGCTTCCAGTGGGATTGTTTTCATCGTTGTATGGATTCTCTTCCCGTCCAGCGAGACCTCACTAAACTCAACACTATAAAACAATGAAGCAGCAGCAGCGCTCATCTGGGAACATATTACCCTCCTAGAGGAGACGAGCATGCAGTGACTGTCTTTTTCATTGCTTTAGTGTGATAAAAATCTAACATAAATCAAATGCATAACTCATTAGGCGTCTCTTTGAGGTGCCAATCATTGTGATGTTGATTTAATGCAAATGATTGTCACCGTTTTGCAAAGATGTCATTTGTTCATGTGTGTGTGGCTTTTATGCAAAGCAGTTTATGCTGTTTATGTTGAGCTGGGCTCACACTGAAGCGGCTTTGACGGCATCATTTCAGTCGTCTCAACACTTTTTCCCACCACAGCCTGGAGTATGAGAAATGAAACGGGGCTGATCATGACGAGCATCAGATACGACAGCAGGTTGGCAGGATGGATTTTATCTTGAACAGATTCTGAGATGAACAGAAAGTTTATCTTTTTTTGGAGCAGAGGACAGACTCTGATGCTGTGCTCTTTCCTTATTGTTTTTACCGTCCACCTCACATGACAAACTCACATGTCCTGCCTGCAAACGGCCCCAGCAGGTTGATCCGCCAGGGAGAAGTGCTTTGCAGTAGATTACAGGTCCAGAGGCCATGCGCTGTGGTGTGCAGACCTGCAGGCACATTATCCCGGCAGAGGCAAGATGACATTTTGATGTGCACGTGCTGCACAGGTTTTCAGAGTGCTGCTGCACTCCGAAGGGAAGAAATGGCAGACTTGGAGGAGGGATTTTAAAAAATAAATAACTCTGAGGCTGCTGGTGTGCCACATGCAAGACATTATGCTCAGGTTAATGTCTTGCATGTCTCATTGGAGCCGTTTCTCAAGCTGATGCTACGTGGCCATTTAAGTTCAAACACCTTTTGAAGCTTTAGGTTTGCTTTTTGTTGACGACCCTTCATTATTGATGTTAGAAACGTACAATTACGAGGCTAATTTAAACACGCCAGCTGCAATAAGACTACTGTATACTGATAGCAATAAGTGTTTCTCATTTACCCTTGAAATTATTAACATCAGGGCACAATGTTCTGGTTTTTGAGGTCTTGGCCTACTTCAGGATGTGAGACAGGTTTTATTTAAGGGATTTCTATTCCACAGGCGTTATAACAATAAAACTTTGGTGTGAAATGAATCCAGTTAATGTAAGTAATCAGTTATTTAATCATCTTTAGAAAGGGGGGCAGGGTCATATTTTACATAGGTCCAGGTTGCTTTTTGATAGTTGGGCCCATAAAAATGTTCTAAAAAAAATCTAATTTGGAAACTTTATGACCCCAATTTAGCTCCACAGTTTCTCTCTTATAGTCATTTTTCGAAAGTGCTTTGTTTCTTTACTTTAGATGACAGAAGAAAACAGAGACATTAGACTTTTATTTGATGCTCTGAAACGATGCATCGAACTTTTGTTTCGATGTGACAAACAAAAGTAAGAAACAGAGGAAACCTGTAAGGGAACCGAATCAGAGTCGATTGGTGGCCGGGTTGTTTGCACTTTGGTTCTTAGCTACAACTCACAGAAAGAAACAATTAGCAGCCATGCTGGAAACAGATGAGCCTTTCTGTCTGTGAATATTGCAAACATCTCTAAATGGGAATTATCCCTATAACGTGAAAAACAAAAACTAGTGAGTAAAACCTTTATTTGTAGCATTTCCATTTATATTTTATTTAACTGGAGTTTCTACTACATTCATTCACTTTCTTCTTATTTTATAATGAAGTAATGAGTCAACTTTTTTTGCATTTTTAAATGAATTATAATCACAGCTAAAGAAATCCTAGTACTTCTTTCCGCCATTGTTCACTGACACTCCAGCAGAAAGTTTGATATCTGCTCTAAATAATTTAACACCAGGAACAAGTTGAGGCTTAATGGGGATCTCCAGCTGCTGTTTAAGGAGGTGAAAGCAAAACATCCTCGTCTTACAACAGGAACACCTCTCCTCCGAAAAGAGCCTCTAATTTTTCCTGTCAGACTGGAATAATGACCTCAGAGCTGCTGCTTATCTAGTGGTCACACCTGAGGAAAAATGTGTCAAGTCCACTTATTGTCCACTTGTCTTGAAGCTCCTGTGCGGGAGTCTCTCCAAAACGAGTTACCTCCGGCACTCTTCTTCTTCTTCTTCTGTTGGAGTCAATTATTCTTTCTTCCCTGTGTCCTCGCTTGGTGTGCAAAGCCAGTAGCTTCTCCTTGTGCTGAATCTAGAATCTTAAATAACATTATGTAACCGCGCCTCCCTTACCCCCTGCTCCCCTCTCTGAGCTTGCATAATCACATATATTTGCTCAGAACCGAACCAGAAGACTCGGATTATCTCTGTTTATTTTAGCTCTTTGAGAAAAATCCATAGCACTTACACAGAATTACAGCATTTTCCCCGGAGGAGCGCTGAACATGAATATTCCCTCTAACTAACGCGAGTATCACAAGATTTTAAATGCATGCCAAGTTGTGTTTGTTATTCAAATATGACTTCCAGAATGGCATTAAAAAAAAAAGAACTACTACTTTGCCTTCCCGCCACAGCAGTCAGTGTTCGTTTTTCTGTAACATTTATTATCAGTGACTCCATAAAATTGGCCGTATGGATGATCCATCTTCACTGAATTTTATCAGGCAGATCCATCACATCATATTAAAGCCCATAACATCTCAGGCTGACTCTCCTGGGAACATTACGCTACGTAGAGACGCCAGACTCTTTACCCATTAGGTTCACCATGTTTGTCTCTCTGCTGCTGGTTTGTGTTGCCTTTGACCTGCTGCAGCATCATCCAGAAGAAACATCCTGGATGATGCTGCAGCGTGAACGTGGAGACCGAGGTCACATTATGGAAAACAGGAAGAGAACGAGTGTAGGCTGACTTTGACCTGCTGCAGCATCATCCAGAAGAAACATCCTGGATGATGCTGCAGCGTGAACGTGGAGACCGAGGTCACATTATGGAAAACAGGAAGAGAACGAGTGTAGGCTGACTTTTTTTTTCCCCCACAGTCATTTGTTTTTCTCATCTGGAGAGATGCATGTTAGTAAATCAGAATCACCGGAAAAGCATTATTGTATCACTCAAAAGGTAAAACGTTTATGCCATGAATGTAATTTGTGTTCATTTTGACGATTACGACCTTCAGGTAATGAAACTCCAGCGTCAGGTTTCTCAGAAAACTTTGAATCGAAAAGCTTTACACTGGTAAAAAAAATATATATATATATTTTAATGCACAATTGCTGGACTATGTTCATATTCTGTACAGTATTTGTGCTCAGTGCAGTGAATATTTTATCCATAAACATCTCAAGGCTGCAGTTATCCCTTTTTTCCTTTCACTCAACGTTTACATGTTTGTCCTTCATGTTTTAGATACTGTATTTCCCGCATCAAATGAATGCATCACCTCCTCAGCATGTTATTAAGTGCCGCAGAAGCCTGACAATCACCCTTTTATTGAAGTCAGATGTGCGAATTAAGGGAAACATTGAAAACATGAAGCATTTTCTGAAATATGTACCTCTCTGGAAAAAAATGAAGAGTCCACTGCAGTGAACCCCATTAGAAACCTGGTTATTCCACCAAATACTCATTTCTGAACTCTTCCTGAGTTAAAACATTAGTTTTGTTGTTTCTAAATCAATATGAACTTGTTTTCTTTGCATTATTTGAGGTCTGAAAGCTCTGAATCGCTTTGGTTATTTTGACCATTTCTCATTTTCTGCTAATAAATGCCAAACCTTTGCTTATAATTTCAGAGACATGTTGTCAGTAGTTCATAGAATAGCCTAGCCTTAAATCCAATTGAGGTGACCTTAAGCATTTACAAAAAAACACCCAGAGTTGCTTAAAGTGGATCTATTATTCAAAATTCACATTTTGAATGTTTTTGTACATTTAGTTTGGTCTCAACTGCTTCTAAAAACAGCCCAGGCACTTAAAAAAACCACCCAACTAATTTTTTGATGTCTGAAAAATTAGCTTTTTCAAAGTCCTCCCAATTATTAAGTTACAATCACTGGTCACTGTTCTGTTACCTAGCAACCGTAGCCGAGCCCAGCTCTGTTACCTAGCTGTTTTTACAGCTCTATGCGCTGTACAATGGCAACTGGATAAGACAAATGTTTTGTTGTTGACTTACCATTCAGAAACCACTTGATGCATTCTTGTTGGTTGTGCAGGAGGCTCCATTTCTGCTTTTCAAAGATATATGGTTGCATAATTGCGCATCCGATTGCAGCCATTTTCTCATGAGTGTAAATGTTGAGTTAGAGGTCTTGAGACCAGCAGTGGATTATTTAGATTTCAAGTGACAAGAGGCACTAAAACAGCTCAAAATAGACAGAACTGAGCAAACTAAAATCTCATTATCCAAGACTGATTTTGTAGGAAAAAAAAGAATTAATGAACATTTTATTTAACAAAATGCTGTAAACAAGAGCAATGTAAAGCACCAAATATTTATAGAAATAAGAGACATTTACTTTATCACATGGAGCCAGGTTGGTTTGAATAGCTTCTTTTTCACCTAATAAATGAAATCATCATTTGAAAACTACTTCTTTTCTTTTTTGGATCTACTAAAGTTTATAAACATTTATTTATACCAAACAGCAAAAACAGAATAACTCTGTAAAGGAGTCACTACAGACTGATTGGCTGCAACGGGCCAGTGTCCCACTGGGTGAACACCTCATATCCACTTAATCCTGTGACCACAGCGGCCCGAGCAGGTTAAAGGACAGTCTGTAAAACCAGTGAATACAGTCAGGCAGGATTAATCAGGCCTAACGACACATCTGTAGGCATTAGGCTCGCAGGGAGAGGAGGGCATCAATCAACGTCTGGAGAATCTCCCTCTCTCTGCTTCTCGTCAGCTCTATCGACCGGCGCTTTGGGCCTCTGGTAATTAAAAGGCATTGATCGAAACCTCAGCCGCAAGATTGTTGGTACACAAGCATGCAGCCGCAGCGCGTCGTAGCGGGACTTTTAGAGCGGGAACAGGTGTGCTAACACACCGGCTGGCTGCTTTAACATTGTACAATTAGTATTTTATGGATTGGTTGTGCGCAAGGTGTTTGAGTTTGCCAAAAGTTTGTCTTCCTACACTGGCTCTGGTTTGTAAAATGTGCAGTAATTAAATCTTTGAGAGCTGCAAGAGGCTGGTTAACCCCTGTAGTAAATAAGAGTAAGTTTGGGGGTAAAAAATAAGTAAAAAACACGCTTAAGTGTGTGCGTACGGCAAACCCGTAGGCTCATCTTCCCCACGGACACCCACAGCCTCCCTCTCCTTTTTTATTCCATCTGAGTGAACACAGTAAATCTAAGTGCTGCCAGATTGCTGGCGCTGCACATTTTTCCACCGTCGAGTTAGCTCATCAGGCAGGGAGCCTTGGCCAGCCTGAATGAGGACCGGTGCACTACTATAAATACACCGGTGACTCTTTACTCTTCCTGGCACACTGACTGAGTGACACAGTGAAGGCCGCGCATAAACTCCATTCCCCTCAATGGGCGTGTGGACGCACAGAGATATGTCTCTAATTTCTGTTTATTTCTGGAGTATATATTTCTCCCTCTGGGTGTGATAAAGTGCAGCGACCTTTAATTTGATGCCGGTGACTGAGTTATACTTGTCTGGGCGCACATCTCCGCTGCCACCGTCCTCCCATAAATCTGATGAATTACCCAGGATGCCACTCTTTCCTCTATTAACCCTCCCTTCCTCTTCTGCCCTTCCCCAGTATTTCCCCCCCACCTCTTTTCCTTCCTGAACTAGCGATCAATTAAGATCCTGTCCAGCTCCCACCGACACATAAGCACTTCCTGTCCTTCTCTTTTCCCCTCACTGTTATTTTTCTCCTCTTTTTGGGTGTCAGGATAGTCACAAGGCAGGAATATAAGCACTGGAGACGTAGGAAAAAGAGAGAATATTTTATTTTCTCTGTACAGATGTGAGTGTCAGCATGTGCTCAAAGGAGAGTAACCTTTAACAAACCCTCAGGCAGGAAGTTTACTTTCTCCCTGCTTGTGGAATTGAGTTAGAAGAAGAAGAGACAGAAAAGTCAGCAGAAGAAGAGAGGCACTCTTCACTTTGAAGTGAGACGGAGACAGGAATGTAGCTAACGTAGTTGGCTTAATCCATCCATATTGTCCGTGAGATTGGGTAGAGAAGTTCAGATCTTTCTTTCAGCAGCGATGCAAGTTACCGATTAATTATTAATTTAAAGTTGATTAATCAACTAACAATTAATTGATAAGCGGCCATTTTCTTTACAACCTGAGTTTTCTCTTGTATCAAGAGGGCTGAATATCTTTCCATAACATGAAGGGCTAAATTTGCTGAATTAAAAGAAAACATTATTAGATACTGACTGAATAAACTTTCTCACATTAATAAACTCAGACATATTTATAAAATGTAACAAAACAGGAACATCTAAGTTGCTAAACAGGAAAATAAAAGATAAAAAGAATATAATACGTGAAATACTTAATCCCCCATGTACTTTTGTGAAGTGCCGCCTGTCACTGCTCTAGATTGAAGGAAAGTTAAAACTTCACTCCATAAAGTGCATTAACTCACCAGCCCTCAAAATCGACCGCGCTTCTTCCAATCCTTACAATTTTTCTGCGTTATTCGGCCCGTTTTTCTGTCATTTCACCTGTTCCTTCATAGAAGATTTAATCATTTTCGAATGAGAAGTTGCTCTCCTACGCAGCTAGGCTGAATGAGCGCTATTAAGGTGAAACTTAAGGCGCTTGTTGATTGTTTATAGTTTCAAAACAGACCCGCATAAAGAGTGATATAACGGAAACCTTTTGGACCATTTCTCTTTCCCGTTCTGCTGTAGCTCCGCCATCTTTAATCCTGTAACAACGGCTCCGGTTAAGGATTACCATGCGCCCTCTGCTGGATGGCGTCCAAACTGCTACACTTTTAAGTCAATAATTCCCCAAAATATATTTAAAAATACTGCTATTTTATTTATAAGTAAAGTAAAATAGCAGTGTAACAGGACACTTTAATTTTTAATATGGAAAAATTTTTTTGTTCCACTGGCAGATTATTTCACTAGAACGTTTTCATCAATGTTAAGGAATTATTGACTTAAAACTAGTTCCTTTTTGTTGCTTGTAGCTTGTAAGTTAGTTGTGTCCTATTTGAAGTGTACTGTACTAAGATATTTGGACTAGACCAAAAATACTTGGTAAGATTATTGTGTTTTTGTAGTGCAGAAGTTCATTTCAGCCACTTTAATCTGGGATGAAATTAGGTTACACTTGGAATGGTTGTTGGACCATGAATGGACCGATAAATTGAGAGTTTCCTTCACTTTGACAGGTTGAAGCATAACTAATAATACTGCAGACTTGGCAGCTATATCCTTGGTATCTTGTCATGGACAAGACACCAAGATACACGATCTCACTCACGAGCTTGGCTTTGATCTGGGAACACGTATTTAGAAATACAATCTCCAGATAACCTTTCAAAGTCTCACAAAATGCTTCAGGGGGACATGATTGTATCCAGGGATGGGTGATATGGACAAAGTTTCATCAGGATATTTGGTAGTACTATTGGGATAACGATAAACATGACAATACTATTTATTTTTTGCAATAAAAAAAATCCTGAAAACACACCGCTCTTATAAATCATAGCCATTTGTAATACATGTCTTCAGGACATAAGTCACAAATAAGTATGATATGCATTACTAAACTGCACACAGTATTTGCATTTACTCATATTTTCACTTGTATTCTTATTTATTGATCTCATTGGTGGAGAAAATGGTAAAAAATATAAATTACGACAATATGAACAGCTTTGGGGGAGTTGAAACATCATTAATTGAAATTTATTGTGAAAAAAAGAACTAAAACTTTTTATAAGAAATTTAGCACGATAAAGAAAAAGCAATACGATAAATGCCCCACAACTACTTGTAGCTTTTCTCCAGGTTCACAAAATGAATGTAGATTTAACTCGAAACTCCGAATATTCCTTCAACAACTCCTCAATCGTCTGGAGAAACCTTTTCTGCAACTTCTAGCTTAAGCGTTCCCAGGAAAACTACAAAAATATTCATGGTTTACTTAAATAAATCAAAGTGGCAATAAATGTGGATATATATCGCTATATCCTATGAAAACCCCAAACAGCAAATCT
Source organism: Xiphophorus maculatus (assembly GCF_002775205.1). NCBI lineage: Eukaryota > Metazoa > Chordata > Actinopteri > Cyprinodontiformes > Poeciliidae > Xiphophorus > Xiphophorus maculatus. The sequence goes on from NC_036455.1 coordinate 4,056,865, forward strand.
ATCCAACACCAATAAACACAGCCCGTGAGGCTAAGAGCTGAGATTTATTTTCCTCCTGTCATAACATGATTAGAAGCTCATTAATAAGCCACACATTGCACTGGTCATGTTTTCCTATTAGGATGAATGGAGGCGCTCCTGTTTTATTCCCAATCAGTCCCACATACATCATCCAGCTGCTGTAAAAACTCTCCAGAGCTTCAGATGTAAATTAATCTGCAGCTGAAACGTTGAGGGACGTTTGCTGATACTGCAATACGCAGCATTTCTGTTCACTATTTAATGAAATCAAACTGGATTTGTTGATGTAACAAAAATATTTCTCATAATGCCAATCTCTAATTTTAAAAGTTTTTCTTGTTTTGCTTTGTTTGCTTCTTCTATAACAATTAGATTTTGTATCTTTGCTGGCAGTTTGAAGGTAGTTTATTTAGTGACTGGTACACTTTGGGAATAAAATAGAAAAGAAATACAGGTCAGTTGTTTACTTCGTCTGAGATTGTTGTTTTATTTTAAGCTGAATCTCTTTTTTCTTATTGGAAACTGATATTCAGTACGGTAATCCTTAACATTAAAATCAAGTTAGTTTTTTGTGACACATCAACCCGAAGATATACAGTCCTTATAAAACAAGAAGAAAAAACTCATTCCTCTTAATAAAAAAATCACTTGATTAGTTGCCACGACTGAAACCAGGAGTAATAGCTGCTGCCCATTAACCTGAGAGGCATTAAGGAAATTATTAACGTTGTGAAATATTTAGGACAGCTGCCAATTTTCCCAGGAGGAGATAAACCAAAAAGCTTCATCACAAACTCTTCAGGCCTCAGCTAGCAAATTACATAATAACAGTACAAGCCAAGAGAAAAGCCTCTTCTTTATAAAAACATTGGTAGCATGACTTTGTGAACAAGACTACAGAAACAAGGTTGTTTTGACAGATGAGACCAAACAGGATAGCAGTAGTGATCCTAAACACAGCAGCAAATCTCCCCCAGAATGAGTGAGAAAGAAAAGAGTTATGGTGCTGCAGCGGACGAGCCAAAATCCAGACCTGGAGCTGATTGAAATGCTGCGCTGAGGCCTTGAGGGAGAAACAAATGTCTGCAAATCTTAATGTACTGAAGCAACTTTGTCGTGAAGAGAGGGTCAAAATTCCTCCACTACGATGTCAGAGACTGAAATAGAGCAGAAAATAGATTGTTTGTGATTTTGAATTTTCTTAAAACAATAACCTAGAGTTTGTTGAAGTTAGATTTTAATGTTTTTAGAACTAGATAAAAAACAATAGGCAGATAGAAAAAAATGACGAGTAAATTTATGCCAGAAAACTTTTGAGATTAATGTCGTAAGTTTTCTAGAAAAACGTGGAATTTTCTCAATGATTCCTAGAATATTTCCAACTTTTCACGGTCAGAAATGTCCAAGTTTTATATAAGAGAATTTCTGAGATTTGTATTTTTAATGAATTTAAGACACTTTAAAGCCTTAATTTTAGCTACATGAATTTAAGACTTTTTAAAGTCTGTTTAGTTGCTTTGGTACCATAATAAATGAAAGACTAACCAACATTTTGACATGTAATGACAGCACTTGGAAACATCTAATGCTTCAATTGTTGATTTTAATTTTTTTGCTGCCTTGTTGGTGAAATGTGCTGTACAAATACAATTTGATTGATTGATTGATTAAAGATGTTTTGGTCCTACAAAGTACTGACACATAGGTCTGATAACAAATCCAAAACTAGGGTCTCACTGAAATTCCTCTGAGTTTAAGGTTGTACCTGGATAAAATGTGAAGTTCAAGATCTATGAATACCTTTACAAGCCACTGTAGTATGAATAAAAACTAGGATGAGACTGTCTAATAAATACAAATTGTATTTAATATTTCTGAATTAAGCCCAGCTAAAATGATGTTTTTATTCAAATTGCCAGCAGAGAGACTTGCTATATTTTGTTGAAAATCCCTGTATGAAGGCTGTGGTGTTGATTTGCGCTCTTAATTTCATGAAAATATATTGAAATTAAAACTGTCAAGAAGCAGTAAACCAGTCAGAGGAAATTAACAGGACCCTGCTCCTCCACATTCAATGATTTCATCCTCTTCCTTCTGCCTCTGGTGTCCTTTTAGAGCCCTGACCTCCTGCCTGAGTTATTAAACCTTTAATATGAAATCCAATGAGTTTCGTTGGTCCGTTATGACCTGCCAGATGCAGTTAGGTAACCGGTGCATGAATTTTCATCGGTCTCCACAGTGGCGCAGCGACGGGCCGCTGCCCTGGAACGAGCGGCTAATTCCAGTTTCCGGGTCGGGACGAGCGCCGCACACAGAGAGAGCCGCTGAGGAGCGTTCTGATTGGCAATCGTCTCACAGAGATAAGGTCTTGGAGATTCAAAGTGGCTCAAAAGCAGAGATGGGAGTTCATCTTTGAGAAGCTTGTTAGTCTGAAGGATTATCCAAAGCCTTTCAATTTGACTGTCATTAGCCGAAAAGTGATTGAATAATAGATGAGTTCCTGTGCGATGCGACGCTCTTGATCTTCGGTCATCTTTTGTGCATCTGAGCATCAAGCAGCTTCTCAAAACTCTGCCTGTCTCAGGTTCCCAGAGGGACAGTGTCTGTCCTTCACGTCTGCTCTTTGTTTTGTGTCCTTGTAAAAGCCTCTTCTTCTCACATCACTTTGAGTGATGCAGTATTTTCTCCACCTGTGGGACTAAGAGGCTGTTTCCCCTATCTGAGGAAATGAAACAGTCACATATCCGTCTCTTTTATCTGTCGCTGCCTATCTGTCTGTCTCTTCTTCCTCTTTTATGCCAACAGTCTTCCCTGACATCAGACCGTCATTACCTCAGGTTGCATTGGCGTCCTTGTCAGACTCGTATTTCCCTTTAATTTTAAACAAAAGTCCTCTTCAAATCGGCCTCAAAAACCAATTTCACCTTGTCAAGAATCTGATAAAGCACCCTGCACTCTAATTTCATTTAAACTTCACCTTGTATTCCCTTCATCATCTGTTTTCTTCTTTTTGGGTTACAAAACAGAATGTATTGCAAAGAAAACCATTAGTTTCTTTCCATTCCCCCAGATCCTTGCAATCACAAATCACAGCGCATACAGTTTGCTGGATATCGTGTTTCCTTGGATCAGATCCCGTTCCGTTCTGCATCCCATACTTAATTTTCTCCAAAATGTTCCTTTCCATGTGTGTGTGTGTTTTTTTTTTCTTCCTGTTTACCCCTACCCCCTCAAACAAAATCCTTAGAAACAGCTTCCACAAAGTTTGGAGCCGACATGAGGATGGAGATGGTGCAGATGATGTTGAAGACGCTAAACGCCACCAGGCACAGGCGATCAATCACAGCGCCTGCAAATTTCCACTGGTCAGCCATGCTCTCGGTCTCGTCCTGCTCTCTGAAACGGTCTGCCATGTAGCGCACCTCCTCCAGGATGGCCTGCAGCTGCGGGTCGCCCATCACAGATGTTGAGCACCCTCCTGGTCCCCCTCCAAAACCTCCGCCACTAGAGACAGTGCTGGGACACCCCACTGTGTCCATGTTGGGAGTTGGAGGCGGAGGGGAGCTGCAGAACTGCGACGGCAGGTGAGGAGGCGGACTTCCTGCCACCCGTGGAGGTCCTACAGAGATGTTATTCCTCTGGACGGGCTCCGACAGAACCGAAGAGTCCTCGATGCTCGGGAAGCCCATGTAGAGAAGGTTCCCGTTGTTGTTGGCGCTGGTTTGCAGGTGAGGGTGTCCCGCGTGGAGCGGCCCCGTCTGGAGAGGCGTCAGGTTCTGCGGGTGCAGCGGGTGGAGGGTCGGGTCGGGAGGGTTGGGAATGCTGCCGCTCTGTGATCCTGAGGAGCAGCGGCGTAGGTGTGGGGCGCAGGGCGGTCGCTCCGGATCGTCGTTCTCCCCTGGCCGCTTCATCCTCAGGAACCAGGCGACCCACTGCAGCAAAACGAGACGCACCTGCAGGAGAAAAAAGAAACACTGAGATACAACTACCCTTACAAAACTACTCATCCTCCTGAAAAAATATAATCAACGTGATCTATTATGCTTTCTTGAACAAGTTAGGATGAGTCTTTGGATTATAAAAAACATGTTTATAAAATTTTTTGGCACGAAATCATTCTTGGATAATCAGGTTTCAGTCTGCTTAGTTCTGCAGACTTCTTGTTATTTAAAATCCAAATAACATTGAGTTGCTGGCCACGCCCCCTGCTCAATGTTTACACTCGCATGGAAAAATGGCTGCAAACAGATGTACAATTATACAAACATACATCTTTCAAAAACTGAAAGATGTATGTATGAGCCTCCTGCACAAACAACAAGAATGCAGCGAGTTGTTCTGAATGGTAAGTCAACAAAACACTTGTCTCTTCTAGCCGCCATTAAGCAGCAATAAAACCAACTGACCAAATGTGCTGGAGCTCCGCTTGGGTAACGGGACTAGGCTTAACTGGGGTTGTTAAACGACGGCGCAGCGCCTATTGATTGTGACTGAACATTTGGGAGGTTCTAGTCAAAACATACCTTAAGATTTGTTCAACTATTAATTAAATTAAAGGGAGTGAATAAAAAATGTACGGCAGATTTTTATTCATACTGCATTACTTTGTGTTTTCCTAGCAAATAAAATGCAAAATGTGGTCTTTGTAAGGATTGGGTTTTTCTATGTATTTATTTAGGTTTCTGTGTTCTGTTGAGTCTCTGTGTTGTTCTGTCAACCCCTTGATTGTTTACACCTGTCCCTTGTCTCCCTTGATTGTCTCCCTGTGTATTTAATCCCACCTGTGTTCTCTGCTCCTTGTCAGATCCTCGTCTCATGTCTGTCTGCCGTCTGCCGTCAGTTGTCATATGATTTACCAGTTGCTACCAGATTCAGAGCTTCTGCCACTGCTCATCTGTGATGCCTGGATTATTGTTTTTATCATTAAACATCATCACTACTGTCCGCCGCTTCATCCTCACCACCTATAACTACCACATCATGATAGTCTTAACAGGAAAAATGTGAACATTTTCAAAGACAATCAGTACTTTTGAAGAAGTGACTGTAATATCAATTAATAAGGTATTATAAATATACTAAAATCATTTATCCTTGATGCTCTCAGAGCTCCAACGAAGCTGTTCTAAAAGCCTGTTTGGTTTCAGGTGCCGACTGTTTCCAGCGTTGTGGTTTGTTTCATTCTGCAGCAGTTTTGTCTCGGTTTCAAGTGTTGGTCCATAAGAATGCCCGAGGCAAAAAAGAAAAAGAAAAAAGATTTTTTTTTCTGTATGCCTTTGCTAGATTATCAACAGAGACTCTCAGTTACTTTCAAATGTAGCCTTACATTCAAACTGTGGACTCACTGAGATAGAAGACTGTGTGATTACCGTTTTATTGCCCTTATTAGCTTGCAGAGCAGTGTTTCAGTGAGCTACAGCATTAGATAAAAACAGCACAAATTGGTTCAGATTTAAAACTTCTGTTCCACTCATCCTCTCCAACCTTTTATGAAGAAAAAAAAAAAGCCTAAGCCTTTGGTTCCTGAAAGGTCAGAGTGACCCAGCAGCATCCAGATGGGAGTCTGGCTGCTAAATGAGAGCTAATGTCCAAGTGACTGCTCAATTAGTGTCTGCAGAACATCTTTGAAAGTCAACTGATGTTGTTTTTGTGCAGCACTCTAATTATGAACTGTCCTAATCTGAAGCTCATCAATTAGTTTGCTAATTGGGCATCGCATTGTCAACACAGGCCATTCATCAACTGAACGTCCTTGCAATATGTCAATGCATAAAGCACCTGCTTGCACAAGCAGTCCGCAAACTTGTCCACATATCAATAATTGAAGGTTCTTCTTTTTGCAGGTTTAGCAGAAAAAAGTAAATCCATGCTTTTAAATATGCCTGAATTTTACACTACCCATCCACATTTCAATTTCTACTATAAATTATCCATGTCAGAACAAACTTTCTTCATAAAGGCATTTTATTTTTTTCAGCATTGAGCAGAAGGTAAGAAAAATAGAAGTATGGAGTGAGTCAAACCGAGTACACCCACATATCCAGAGTGCTTTGAAAAGCACTCCTGTTGTAGTCTGCGGTGAGGCATTTGATGAACACGCTACTGAAGACTGCCACTGCTGGATGAGTCACTGCCGACGAAGTCAGCGAATAAAAAGAGAAACTGGCATCGCAGCACACGGTGCGCTAACAAACGGATAAAGCGAAAGCGAAACTGAGCTGGACAGAAAACTAGAATAACAAAAGTAAGATTACTATAACAGCAAGGCTGAAAAGAGACAACATGATGAAAATACAGCTCTGGAAAAAATTAAGAGACAACTGAAAATGATCAGTTTCTCTGATTTTACTTTTTATAGGTATATCAGGGTTTCCCCAAATGTATTATAAGCCTGGAGGGCCACCAGGCTTTATTTGTGCCCCCACCAGGCTTAGCAATGCTTATTCATCTAAGTCTTTTTAAAATGTTTGCATTTTTTAAGACTTTATAGTTGGTGCTTGGGTGTGTAATTATCAAGTGATATTTTCAAATTTCATGTCAACTATAAATATTTTTAACTCAAAAACACGACAGGCTGCCGGATGAATGACTGCCCTAGCGCCCACCAACCGGGCTTAACAAGTTTTCTGGGGGAAACCTTGAATATGTTTGAGTAAAATGAACATTTTTCTTTTATTCTAGGAACTACTGACAACATGTCGCCGAAATTCCAAGCAAAAATTTTGTATATATTTGCAGAAAATGAGAAATGGTCAAAATAACTAAAAAGATGCAGTGCTTTCAGACGTCAAGTAATGCAAAGTAAACAAGTTAATATTCATTTAGAAACAATAATACTAGTGTTTTAACTCAAGAAGAGCTCAGAAATCAATATTTGGTGGAGTAACCAGGAGGTTTTCAATAGGGTTCAGTGCAGTGGTTTCTTCATTTTTTCCAGAACTGTGCGTTGTAAAGTGTCTTACCCATTTCGGCATGTGCCCTCCATTTGGATCGTGGTGATGATACTGTAAAACCACAACTGTGGCAATGACTGACATCCCAACGATGATCATTATGCTGGCAAAATACTGGCCTGAGGAGGAGGAGAAAGCAGTGAAATAATTCATTTTCAATTCAGAGCAGCAGGAAAAACATCTACAAGGTTAACATCTCAGTCATTCGCCTTCATGTTACTGCAGTTTTCTGTAAAGTTTATTTCTCTCCAAGCAATGTGAGGTCAACGATTGAATACTTAAAACATATTCACATTCTCAAGAGGAGAATCAATTCAAAATAAAACATTTTGTCAAGGTAACTGAGGTTTGATGGCATCGTTACGGCCCTGCTCACTCATTCTGTTCATGTCAGCAAAATCAAACAGATTAAGATGAGAGCAGTTTGTCTTTATACAAGAAAAATGCTGAGAACAGCACTCTGAGGATTTTTCTGTAGCTTTTAAAAACACAAGGTGTTGTGTCTTCAGGGCGAGATTTGCATCTGTTTCTGGCTGAAGTTTTTCCTCTCTTTAATTTTCTGCACTGTGGCCACAATAAATTTAGCCTCTTAAATTTCAGGGTGAGCAGGTGGCTTGTGTAAATTCAGCTCTTTTTTTTTTTTTAGGTTATATTTCTTAGCGCTGCTTCCTGGTAGCGGTATGGTATGACAGCATAAAATGTCCTTACAGTAGCATATCGGTGTGATAAATAAGCTTTCTGTTGTAAACCTGACTAGCTGCAAATGACTGTGTTGCTCAACTGGACAATGGGTTTGCTAGAAATGACCAGAACACACCAATATTAGTTTACTGGTTTAAAGGAGAGGCGATTTTGTGGGAAAAGACATGAAACCAAAAAGCGACTTGGCATGAATTTGTACCTTACGATAAAGCAAAACAGGAAGAAGAGAGAGAAGATTAAATGGATTTCACTGGGAGAGAGATAATGTACTGAATTGATTTGCTTTATTTAAATTACATTTGAATGTAATTAAGGGTTAGACTGATTGAATGTGACTCTAAGCTGATTGTACAGTGCTGCAGTGAACTTTGGATGGGAAAAGTTTGAACATATTGAAACAAAAATGAGTGAAATCTTGAGAAGAGATGACAGAATGATAAATGGGATGAAAATTGTGGGATGCAGGGCAGTGTGGACTTAAAGTTTAATAAGAATTATTTATTACTTCCTTTTTAGGTAAGTGTATGACACAAACACAAATACTGCTCTTGAAAAACACCCATTTGTAATGAGCTTCTTCACCTAAAGTCACACAAATACGTGTTATTTGCATCACATTAATCATATTTTCAAATGTATTCATATTTATTGATGCTTTGTTTGAAAAAAACAGTTAAGAAAATAGTAAAGCTAACAATCCCAACATTATGAACAGTTTTAAACATCATTAATTGGAATTTTTTAGGACCATAATAAATCTAAATTGTTATAAGAAATTTCTCACGATAAATAAGAAACGATACAATAAATATCCAGCCCTACGGGTGAATAAGAACACTGAAAAAACACAAAATTTGAAATATTTTTGGTCTAGTTTCTAGTGCAAATATCTGAACTTGAAAAAAAAAAAAAAAAAAAACTTTCCAGTAAGATATAGAAGATTGTGTTAAGTGAATAATTCCTTAATATTAATTTTTAAATACTGGCTCTATTGTCACTTATATCGAGACATTCTCACCAGTGGAACTAGTACTTTTCTTTTCATTTTTACATTTTTAAATTAGAGGGATAAAATGGTTAAATAAAGATTGATGATGAGGATGGTACACAGAGAGGAAGTAGAAGGATGGAGAAGGCTGATGTAACGAGGCAAGGATGATGAATTGGATGAAATTACTTCACAAAATGAAATAAAAAAGATGAAAACGACACAGGATGAAAACGTGGGACAGAAAAGCTTCATAAAGAGAGACAACACTCATGATGAACAGGATGAGAAAGAGGATGGAGATTCTCTTTTAGTATAAAAAAAGGTTTTCTGTCTTTTTCTTTCAGTCTGCCAAACCACACAAGCCTGGAAAGAGATACCAACTCCCATTTATGGATTTTTAAATGTTGATTTAGTGGAATGTTTTGACTAGACGTCATGAATATTTTATTTGAATTTACATAAAAATAGAAAACATGGTCTCCACGTACCTATGAGCGGGACAGAGTCCGACGTGGCGGGCATTATCTCAGCCACCAGCAGCATGAAAACAGTGAGCGATAGCAGAACGGTGATACCTGCAGACACACACACACAGATTGTCTCCGAGGCTTTAGCTACGTTTTGTTAGGCAGTCGATACTGTGGTTAGATTTTCCTGTGTGTTCAGTGTTTTGATAAACGGTTAAGGCTCATGATGGGATCTGGTCGATTTATGTAAATTACTCTCTAAAGCCCCGACACTGAATCACCCCCAACCCGGACGCTCTGCATCTCCACAGCCAAAACAGCAGAAAAAACTCATCTCACACTGCTGGGAAACACACCTTATGCTCTTTATTTATCCACCTCCACATCATTTATGGTCCAGATTTAATTTAAGCAGTGCTTTGCTGGCATAACTGTCTCCAATCTGAGCATTCAATTAAACCCCAGAGGTTAGAGGTGAAATATGAGTGCTTTAAGGCTGTTAGGTGAAATAAAAACGCTTCCTTTATGCTTAATTTTCTCCTGTTAAAAGGAGACTCCTTTAACCCTGAGCGCCCAGTCCTGATGTCGCTTCACCATCAGCAGTGACCAGAGTTCAGTCTGTCACGGTTACAAATTTTCCAGGTGGATAAATTGTCCCAAAAGTTATTGAGATAAACGATAATGTTGCTGTTTAGAGACCATCTTGCATTATTAATGACACATTAATGCAATAACACATTTTTTAAAGATCGATAAACTTTAAATTCTAATGAACATTTAAGACTGGAAGTGGAAAACATTTCAAATATCCACAATAAATAAACAAATACAAGAAATAAAATGGACTATGACGTCTCTGTAAACAAGATTGTTCTTAAAGTTTTGTCTGGTGAGACAAAAGCACCAAACTGAAACTTTTGTCATCCAGTTTTTGTTAAAAATAAAGAGAGAAAAGATAAAAATGATAAATAATGCAAATGATTGAGCTTGATTCAATTTAACATGCGAATAATTGATTTATTGCTTATTTGCTTACCAAAAAATACAACAAATGTAATGAAGTAGGAGTAAAAAAGTATTTGGTAAAAGGTTCAAATTAAGCACAGAGTAACTCATTAAAGCAGCAATAATTTAATATTTAAAAATGACGTCATAAGATGGATCAAAATATAACATTATGTGGAAATGGCATTTTAAAGATAAAAATTAAAATAAGTCATAAATAAAAACACAGTAACAAAATAAGATCAAAAAAGATTTTTTTTCCAAATCAGTTTCTTTCAATTATTAACTTATTAAACTTTAACAAAAACTGCAGGTTTGTGTCTCTGTGTGGTGAATTTTTGGTTAAAACATGTTTGTTTTTCATACTAATGGGTAGAAAATCCAGAAAGTTTACTCAAGTAAGAGTAGCGATACTTCATAATAAAATTACTCAAGTAAAAGTAAAAACTACACTGTAGTAGAAATACTCCCAAAAGAATATATATTTTTTAAAGTTACTTAAGTAAATGTAACAGCGTAAATGTACTCAACTCTGGAAGTGACAGTCTTGTATTTTCCTTGAAGTCAGTGCGTGCGCCTTTCCCCAGAATCAATTCACTAGCCTTAATTACATCAATAGGTTAATTGGCCGCATGTGTGAGGCTTTTTTCTCCCTCCTTTGGAGAAATGCTGTATAATCCATCGTGTATTGAGGTTGAGGAAATGTTTTGACAAAGCTGCCGTGGCTTCCCTCCCAGTTTCCTCCCACTCAGACTGGAGGCAAACAGTATTTTTAAAAATATATTATCATCCATTCAGATTACAGAGTGAGAGGACGGCGAGCCACGAGTGAAAATAAGGCTGCTGCTCGCAGATTTTCAGAGGTTTCCTTTAAGGGGACCTGACAGTTCAAGTAGCTTTTAGGTAAATTCAGCGAAACACAAAATGAGCCAATTAGTATTGAGAGAACCACAAAGGAGTGGCTGAGAACTGAGAGTGTCTGACATGTGCTTTCTTAAAAGGCTGAAGCTTTCTTACACGCCATTATTTCTGCTCTTTAAAATCAAGATAATAGTCTCGAGTCTTTAATGCTCAGACGGCATGACTGTCAGCTCCTAAAAGAGGGTGATAGTGAAATTAAAATTTAATTTTGTAGCACTTCTTCTTTTCTTTTCATCCTATTACAGTCAGTCTCGCCAGTCCTTCGTTTCTTCCTTCGTCTGTCCTCCATCACCTTTTTCTAATTCTTCTCTCGACTTTTTTTTTTGCCTTCTTCCCACACCAGCCGCTCTCTCTGTTTGTAGTTATCCAGTAATCCCTCTACTCTCTCATCTTCTCCCCTCCCAGTTTGCCTCCTTTGTGCCTCATGATAATCTCCTGAGCCTCTCCTGTGCCTTCGCTCTGCGATATTTCACAATGTTTCACTTTAAAAGACGGCCTATTTTCAGTCTGAAGGTAGTGAAGTCAGAGATTTGATCTGTTTATAGGACTTTCCTCTCAGATGAAACAGATTGTGCTGAAGTTGCACTGCTTCAGTTTTTACTTTTGTCTGTCGTGGCTCAACATTTTGTATTTCTGGACCAGCACTGATTAAACCATCAAAGTATGAGATACAATTGGGGCAACAAAATACTGTGTAGAAGTTTTAACTAAGGGACTTATGACTTTTTAAAGGGAACTGAATCTTCAGGATCTTTTCACTTTAAAGAGTCATTAAAAAGATAGTGGTTTGAACATTTACTTTTTCAAAGAAGAAACCAATTTATACCCAATACAGTTTTTAAAATTCACAAAAATGTAGAATTATCTGTACTACGTACAAATACCACAGTATGTTCTTGCAGAAAAAGAATAGCTAAGTATTCTCATAAAATACAACATTTTAAAATATAGATGTCAAACCTATGTTATTCTTTAAGACAAGTTTTGTGTGCATTAGTAACATTTTAGGGTTATTTGTGATTTAGAAGGATAAGAAAAGAAAAAATTGACTTGACGTGAACAGGTCTTCAGGATGGCTAAAAAGACACATTTTTGAAAAGTAATTTTTTCAAAGAACAAGCCCTTTTATCTTTAATAAAGTTTTTGAAATTCACAAAAATGTCAATTTATCTGTACTAGGTAAAATGTATATTTATTCAAATACAACCACCAATTTAGAAGCATAAGGGAAGAAACCAATTCGACTGGAGCCGCTGTAGCAGAAACAAAAATCCTCTTCTGCGCCATGAAATATAGAAAATATCAACCCATTTCTATCAATTGTATTAATCTTAAATGAAATGAAAATAACAATAGTTTTGATGTGTGTGCCAAACATTATAAGGAAGCTAAGTTGTAAAAAACAAAGAGCAGCTCTCGCTTACTGAAACTCAAATTCTACCATTCACGACAAAAGAATCAAATCGTTCGAGAATGACACGTCAATATTTATAACCCGCACAAACACCAAAAAAACTAGAGAATTACAAGAAATACTAGTTAATACATATAAATATATAGGTTGTTCGGTGGTTATTGCCATAAATAGCGAATAAAGGTCAACAACATGGCAGCAAGAATGAATTTCGGTAGGTTGACATGTTGCAGACGATTCGCTGAAGAGACACAGATCGAACCTTGAAGCAGGCAGGCTGCAGCAGTAGAGGACAACACAGCGTGTCCCTCCTGTCAGCTGAGACAAGGAGGCTACAGTTCCCATCGTTTCACCAACACTGGGCTGGAAAAGTGGTGCTATGTCTCATGAGTCTCAATGTCCAAGAATCCTGGACAAATGAAAACATGGAACTCCTTCCTTCATCTTAAAAGTAAATGTAACCAATACCAGAGATTTTTTAAAAAAGCCTTTCTTAATTAAGAGCTATAATTGTACATTTATGAGTCAATATGCTATGATACTAACGCTATGAATAAATGTGTGGACCCGAGGAAGAGCAGGCATTGTCACGGCGACGGCTAATGGGAACCCAAATAAACAAAAAAATAAAAATGTCAGCTGAGACATTCAGAAAGTAGGATGAGAAGTTGGAGAAAGCAACATGAGAACATTATACCACCTGCTGCTGCTGCTGATATAATGATGTGAGGATAGTTACCTGGCTTACTTTGGGCTCCAGTTAATAAACAAGCTCTGTTTAAATTTCACAGCCTGCCTTAACATTGTCAAAAAATAATTATTGGAATAATCGTGATTAATCGACTACTGAAATAATCGTCAACTAATTTAATAATTCATTAATCGTTAACTTTAGTATACAGACTCAAAAATATGCCATTTTCTGAAAGGATATGCATTTTAGGCAATAAAATGTTTCTTTTCTCTTTAAAGCAAAAATGTTAATTATTATCCTTCTTCCAACATGATTATGGTTTATATCAAAGCATTAAAATCATCTCAAACTATTGAACATAACAATATATTAGCTGTAGTCTAATGGGCGCCACAGGCAGCAGGTAACAATCCAGCAGAACAATTTCAGGAAGTGGAAAAACGACAGACTTACATCACGGATGTGCAGCCAACAAATCTGCTGAAATTACATGATGAGGAATATCACTGATAAATCTTTGCCATGAGGAAATAAGAAAGCTCTGAGTGCAAAAAGGTGTTCAACCAAGCACAATCAAAGCAAACCTAATAAAGTGGCCAGAAAGCTTATGTTTCTCTCTGTAACACTTTATTTAAGGGGTGTGCATACGACTGATGTGACAATTTTATAAACATAACACCTGTTCTGAACGTGAAAGACTCTTCATGAATGTTTGACTGTTGTTATGAAGTGATATTTGGTAAATAATGACACATTTAATGCAAAGTTGTACTAAAAGTTACATTAGAAGTCTGTTAAAATGGTCAACTTTGCATTATTTGGTGAATAATGACACTTTTAATACAAAGTTTCACTAAAACTTTCATTAAAAGTCCATTAAAGTGTCAATTTTGCATTAACATTACTGAATGACACTTCATGACAACAGTCATAACCATTCATAAAAACTCCTTCATGTTAATAACAGCTGTTATATCATGTTCATGGTAGCATTACGTCAGTCTTATGCACAGCCATTCAAATAAAGTACTACCTTTCGCTCTTAAGTGTATTTTTCAGATTTTTTTAAATGCCCTTCATTCTAAATAAAAACCTATCCAGAAATTGGGCTTTGATAAATACAGATGAGGGGGGAAAAAAACTAATAAAAATACTTAAAACAGAAAATGTATTTGGAAACATAAGCATAACAGTTGCTTCTAATGCCAGGAGTCGGTGTTAGATTTGCAAATTTGCCAACATAAAATGGTGGATTCCTAAAAACAGCAAAAAAAAAAAAAAAGAAAACTGAACAATTTTCTAAAGTAGTTCCCTGAAATAAACATCTTTGACAGCAGCGTAGCAGCTCCAAGTGGAAAAACAACATTATTCTGGCAACTTTACAACTACCTGGATTCTTCACAAACTCATGAAATAAATGTTGGGTAAATCAGAATGTTTTTGACGTTATGACCCGAGGGAAAAAGGTTATATTCACAAACATTAAAACTTTATTCAAGTCAGAGATTTAGAGATACTTTTCTGCTGCAGAATCGAGTCGTGGAAATCATACAAGAAGAATGAGTTTCACCATAACTTCTTCACTTTATTTTTTGCGGTGCTGATTATTTTTGATGACCTCAAGATTTTGTTCACAGAAACATCCAGCTGCTTTTGTAGAATAAATTATGCAGGTATTCTGCTGCAAACACATCACATTAATTACAGATGGTTTTTGATCTCACTAATTTTTTTTTTTTTAATTATTTTTTGTGGACAAGGTTTTCTGTTTTGTTTTGGAGATGTTAATTTAATAATCAACTTGAGCAAAGAGACAAGGCTGACAGGATGCAGCAATCTAATCAGAACGAGTCTCGGCACGTCAGACAAAATCAAAACTTTTGCTTGTCTTGTGCTTATTATGAACAACTCACAAAGCTGTCTTTAACCAGATATGGCAGAAAGATGTCTGGAAAAAAAACATATTTTCACGCCTGCTGGTCGTTCTGAGTCTTCACTGGATTAATTTTCTGATAACTTTAGAAACAGCGTAATAGGAGTGAACCAAAATTACATAAAATATTCTAACATGTCGTCAACTTGACATCTTAAACTCCAAAATAGACAAACATTTTACAAGACAACTCTGCCTTTAACAAAAGCAGCATTTTTCCAGGAATATAATCGGTTTTCTCTTCATGGGAAGCTAACCTAGCCCGTCTTTTAGCTATTACTCAAATCTAACGATCTTCTAATTCTCTTAATGATTCTCTTAGCAGCTTCATTCCTCCCGGTGGAGCTGTTCAGAAATAATGGGTTATTATTAAATAATTTATTTAAAAACATGTACATGAAGTGAATCAAACGTCTGAACACATATATAATTGTACTAAACTTTAGCCGTGGCACTGATATGCATAGATAGTTATGACAAAGATGTCTTAATCAATTAAAATCAAAACCTGCTGGTATGGCATTCATTAAAAGAAAAGGTTACTCTACAATCTTTCCCAAATAGAATTGTCTGTGATTAGTTCTTTTTACTAAAATGTTTGATTTTTGAGCTACAACAAAGTTTAAACAAGCGAGTTTCTTGATTTTTCAGGGGTTTTTTTCCCCAGAACTAGAAGAAAACCAGTAATTGGTACTGGCTAATAAAAGCCTAATGAGTGAACCTCTCACTTAAATCTTCGTCAAGATAAATGGTTGAAAAATTTAAATAAAATGATTGCTGCAATGTTAAGGCCCCTTTATCCAAATGGGTAAAGACCTGGTTTGTATTTCATGAACTCTAGTTGGAAAGGTTTTCAGGAATGATGGGTTATTATTAAATAATTTATTTAAAAACATGTACATGAAGTGAATCAAATGTCTGAACACAAACATAATTGTGCTACATTTTAGCCGTGATGCTAAAATGTGCATTTTTTTTGTTACTTTGCGTTTGATTTTGATGTGTTGCCTCTTTGTTTGCACCTTCCTGAAGTTGGAGTAAAACCAAGCAGCTTCACCGTCCGCCCGCTCTGATCCACTCACCCAGTGAAATCTTCTCTCCTGAGTCGGCTGGCAGCACGAAGATCAGCAGGGTCATGGAGGAAAGCAGCACGCAAGGGATGAGCAGGTTCAGGGCGTAGTAGAGCGTCCGCCTCCGGATTGTGATCACGAACGTCACGTCTGGGTACGGCTCCTTGCAGCAGTCGTAGAAAACCTCATTTCTGGTGCCAGGAACACCTAAAGGAATGCAATCAGAGAAACTTACTCCAATTATTCATGAGTAAAGGTTTTTTCGGATGTTTTTTTTTTTTTCTTCTTACCAATTAAGTCCCACTCTCCGTTGGGCATGTATCCTGAGATGTCAGCATCGGTCATCTGGAGGTCCAGCAGCCAGCCGTCATACGTCCAGGAGCCAAACTTTAACTCGCATTTTTGGATGTCGAATGGGAACCAGCGGACGTCCACATTGCACGTGCTCATAAAGATTCCTGCAGAGACAGACGAAGACGCATTTGAGGATCAGACGAGCTCTGCAGCCCGGCCAATAGCAGAAGTGCAAAGAGTTAACAGTTTGAAACTTAGAAAGAAGCCTGAAGAAAAGAAAGCTGACTAGATAACAAACTGCCTCCCATCAAAGGCATGTCTGTGTCTTTTCTCTGCTTGTCAGATTCTCTCTTCTCCGCTCTGCCGGCACACAGCTGTTAGCTGAGCATCAACAGAATACAAACATTCACAGCACCGCTGAAAAAATTAGATTACAGTCACTGCCTTAATGAGATTGCCCCCTTTTACCGTGCAAAATAAATGTCCTCACACATATGCATCAGCACGGCGCCCTTCCCAGGGTGTTATCCCTGGGAATCACAATGATCCACACAGCGGTTTTCTGGCAAAATGAAGGTCTTAATGTACTTAAAAGACAAAATTAATCAGGCCTGTTAAGACATTCACACACACACACAAACAAAATGTCATGGAAGCCTTGCAGCTAACAGAGAAGTTCATTGTGAGCCTGTCGACATGCAAATCAGTTCCCAGAAGAAGTTAGCAGGCTGACTTCTAATTTGAGAGCATGTAGAGGTTAATCTCTCATTTATAGTATGAAATTATTTTCATGCACTTTTTGCTCTGGAAAAATGGGTTCTTACACTTGCTTCATGGGGGTGAAATTGTTTTTAGTAATCACATTATTGGGAACCAGAAGGGAAAAAAAGATAAGAAATTGTTATTATTCAATTTCCTTGCAAGTATTAGAAGATGTAGTAGCGGTAGGTATTTTTGTATTCCCACCATGGTCCCTGATTAAGAAGTAATTCCTTCATTTATTACCACTTTATTATTTTTTATATTATTAGTAGTAGTAGTAGTAGTAATAATAATACAATGCAGGATGAAAAAGTCTATGGCTGCAGATTTCTGCCGACTTTCCAGCACTTAGACCAGGCATGTCCAAAGTCCGGCCCGAGGGCCAATCACGGCCCGCGGTCAGATTTCATACGGCCCGGCCGCAGCTTCGGTCTTATAAAGTATTATGTATGGCCCGCCTGCACTGTCAAACAGAATAAATAAATCATAAAACTTGAAACTGTAATTCCTCCTTTCACCAAATGGTGGCAGCACCACTTTAATACTATCAGTCTCTGCCTCCGTGCAGCGAACCCCTCTCCACTCATTTCTGCCATGGCCACTGCAAAGAAAACAAGTTGACAGTGAGGGCCGCCGCTTTCAAGAGAGATGGGAATTATAATACTTCTTCACTGAAAATCAAGCCAATTGTGCTTGTCTAATTTGTAATGAGACGGTTGCCTTGTTTAAGGATTTCAACGTAAAGAGACACTACCAGACTAAACATGCTAACACATACAACAAGCTAACAGGAAGTGACAGTGCTGAAAAACTGAAGCAGCTCCAAGCTGGACTGGCATCACAACAGCGATTTCTTTGGGCCTGTGAGTCAAAAGAAAATACCACCAAAGCTACGAAGTGGCCATGTTAATAGCTAAACATGGCAAACCTTCTACTGGAGGTACATTTATCAAAGACTGAGTTATGAAAATGGTGGAGAACATTTTGCCCTGAGAAGAAGCAAGAATTTGCGAATGTTTGCCTGGCAGTAACAGTGTGGCACTGAGAGCTGAGGACATGAAACTGAGTGTTTTGAACGGTAACGTCTGTCACTATCAGCAGTGAAGAGCCAAAAAACATTTATGCACCTGGATTTATGGCACTTATTTTTATTAAACTCTTGAGTAAGATTTGGTTATTACTGTTGATGTTATGAACCTGTAGATGTGACACAAACTATTACTTTCTGAAAGATATTGTAAATGACAAGAGCAAAATTCACTTGTTTTAAGATTTAATAATAACAGACAACTTTGCATTACTTATAACTCCTGTTGAAAATGTTCTTGAGGCAAAGATATTTTTAAACTCATGTAAATTTAAGGTATTTCATACAGTTTGTTCAATGTTATCTGACTCTCCAGATATGAATGAAAGGCAGAATTTGGGTTTTTAGAGTTGTTCTCATCTGCCTGAGTGGCTTCTATTTGTTTTTTTTGTCATTTGAAAAATAAAGATAATTGTGACAATGAAAATTGTTTTATAACGGTGTGTATTTGCATGAAACTTTTGTAGTTAAAAAATGTCCAAACAAACTATTGGCCCCCGGGCATCTTCACTTTATCAAATCTGGCCCTCTTTGCAAAAAGTTTGGACACCCCTGACTTAGACAAATGTAATTATTTTTTGATTACATTGATCAGTAAATTGTCTGTCTTATGCAATAAAAGATTAAATCTTACACTTGTTTTATCTGGACAAAATCATATATTAGTCATATGAATCTAAAAAAAATCCCATACAAGACAAAAAAGCAACTGATCTCTTCAGTTTTCTGCTTCTCGTTCAGCTCCGTTTTTTCTTCAACCTCTCTCAAAGATTTCTCAAGGCTCCTGGGTTTTTCTTTTGTCACTGTCACAGAGAAAAGGCGGCCCTTAAATTACAGCAGAAATCACGTGCATTGGAGGCATTATATGGCCTTGAAATAAGATTGCCTCATTGTAAATGCCACACAGTGGAGATAAGAGCTGAAACTTTCTGCACCTTTTGTCTGAAATGTCATTAATCAGAGCAAAGCAGTCACAAGCTGGCATGCAGGGAAAAACTGATTATCTGCTAATATTTTCTTTTAGGAAAGCACCGACCTCATTACTGGCAGCCTGGTATGTGGCAAAATCCTTAAAATATTTTTTAAAATATAATGAATAAATCTAGTGATTAGGGGGGAAAATCTGTAATTTATAGGGAATGACTATTTCTACTTAAAGTCTTGGTACTTTTCAGCAAACTCCACACATTTACAAGGTGGAAGGATAGAAAAGCTCTGCATGTAGATAGCTTCTAAAAAGGCTTCTAAAAAAAATACCTAAGACAGACTTCACGCTTTGAAGCAGTTCTCAAATAGTGAGCTTTGAAGATTTTTTTTGATTTTTTTTTATCTCTCTTACCATCCAGCTCAGAGCGCGTGGGAGCAAGATAAATATGAGCCCTCGTCCAGCCTGATAGCCAGTGGCTACAAGAAGTAGACCTTGTGCCACGTTTTTGGATAAGATAAAGAAAACAGAAAGTCATAGAAACTCAAAGTAACTTAAAAAACTAAATAAAAAACACATGATAGTAATTTTCCATTAGTGATTTCACTAAAGCAACATTTGTTTTCCTCCACTGAATAAATTCCCTCTAATGTAATATGAGATAATGCTACTGCAATAAAAGATTAATTTATTTTAATAAGTTTTATCCATATTTATAAGCTATTTATTTGGCAAACCTGTAGCATTTTATTTACTGTCAATAAGACCCTCAGTAGCAGCTCCAAGTAGATTTATATCATTGGTCAGGCCAAAAAACCTCCCCACTTACTTTTCCACACCTGAGGTTTTTCTTTAAACGCCTCCTTTACTGAATCTGAACTAAACCTCAGCAAAGAGGAGACATACATAGAGGCTCAGCAGCAATGATTCAATAAATCTGGTCCACAAGCTGAATGATGTCCATGACTTTTACTGTAGTGGGTAATTGAAGCTCTAACTCCCAGCTGCACAATGGGATTCACTCTAAGGCTCTTTTAATCTGGGAGGGCCTGAGAAAATACAAAGCAAAGACCCATGAAACCCCAAGGGAGTCGTCACCTTCACAGAAGTGTAGGAGAGCCTGTCGTAAGGTTTAGAAATAAGGAGAAGGAAGTGAACGCTGTGGGCAGTTTATATTCACAAATGTTGTTTTCCTATCAATGAAATATTCATGTCAAATGTATAAACAAGAGGGCATGGAGAGAGTGCAGAATGAGCTGCTGCGCCTCCGGGAAATGAGGTGTCAGACAGCCATGATGAAAGAGGGGACTTAAACAATTTAAATTATATATAGAACAGAAAATTGGAAAAGTATTCATAGGATTTCACCTTTTCCACATTTTGTCACGTTGTTACCACGAACATCAATGTATTTAATTATGACAGACCACCGCAAAGCATTGTAGCCTATAATTGTGAAGTAGAAGGAGAAATAATACAGCATTCTTTAGAAGAGTGCTTATAATAACATACAGTGGCCCACAAGAGTCAACAAAATGCAAAAACCGCAATAAAACAACACAGCAAAAGTCACAACACAACAGCAAAAGCCACAACCGAAGATATACTAAAACGGAAGTTATGCTAGCATGCTTATCATAGCTTCCGTTTCAGCATAAATTCGGTTTTAGCAAAAAAATCACTTTTAGCATAAATTCGGCTTTAGTATAAATCTTGTTATAACATAAATTACGTTTTAGCATAACTTTATTTTCGGCATAACTTCCACTTTAGTAAAAGTCATATTTTAGCAAAAAGGGCTTCAGTATAACTTCCGGTTTAGCTCAAATTCAGTAGCATAGCTTCCGCTTTAGCAAAAGTCATATTTTAGAAAAACGGCTTCAGTATAACTTCCGGTTTAGCTCAAATTCAGTAGCATAGCTTCCGCTTTAGCAAAAGTCATATTTTAGAAAAACGGCTTCAGTATAACTTCCGGTTTAGCTCAAATTCAGGAGCATAGCTTCCGCTTTAGCATAAATTCCATTTTAACGTCATTTCGGCCTTAGCATAGCTAAACCTTTCTGTTTGGCTTTTGTTTTTGCCTTTTGTAATTAATAATTTTTGAAAAAAAAAGAAATATGAATGCAGAACAAGAATCCAACCTGGAGGGAGATACTTTGCAAAGCCGCTGGAGTTTACAAGAATGTTGGTCTTAAAGGTGGAGTCGAAGTCATCATCTGCACTGAGGGAGGAGGACATGGGAGACAAGTGTCACCACCTACTGGTGTGCTTCACTGTGTCGGAGGTGTTTACTGTGTTCAGGTGTTTTACCTGTTGTAGAGCAGAATATCTGGAGTCCAGACCTGATCTGTGGTGAAGCGGAGGTTTTTCACGCCAGGGTGGTCGCTCTGGTTCCACTGCAGGTAGTGGTCGTACCAACTCTTTAAACCAACACACACAGATAAGATGATGTGGCCCAGCAGATTTACAGGAAAAGACACTTTATCTTCAGTTCCAGATGAACAGAAATAGATTAATGCCAAAGTGCTCTCCCCTGCCAGGAAGGAAAGTGTTGCAGGCACTTTTAAAAAGTTGACAGCATTCAATAGCAACACAGAGTTGCTTCAAATATTTGCAAAGACTGCCGCATACAGTCTTCTTCAGAACATTCTAACTTAACAAATAGAAAACATCTCTTTGCATTTCTTATTATTAAATAGCATATTTTTAGTTCAAATGTATTAAATGCTGATGTTAATTTCCACCAGGAGACTCTTACAGTTATGATAAAAAACAATGTACATTCTCTATTAATTAATTATAGTTATTATTATTATTATTATAAAATAATATGGTCTTTATCAGGATCTAAAATTTAAAAAATGAACTTCTAATTTAATACACTTGATAAATTGATCACCAGCAGGTGTGATCACCTCTGATGATCGCAATTTTTTGCTATCAACAGTTCATTTTTCCAACAAATTTTGCTTCATTAAATCAACATTTAAAGAGTAAAATTTAACACTGTACACAAATCTATTTGGTCTTCAGAATTGGTGTTCATTTAGCTTTATCTGCACCACATTCTACTCTATCTGTTGTTGCATCAGCTCTGAAGAGTCAATAAACTTTCACACTATATTTAATGCTGAATTTTAAGAATCTGAAATGATCCTAAGAGAATCAACTGTCCAATTAATGTCAAGTATTTCTCAAGAAAAACCTCTCACAAGGTGAAAACATAAAAAGAAAGTTTCAAATCTTCCCAGGAGAAAATCTCCCAGAAAATTCACAACAAAGTCAAGTTGGTGCTATACCCCCCAAAGGTTACATTTCTAAGTATTCGGGCCACAGTAAGCTTATGAAATATTATAGTTCTTGGTATTTTTGTTTGAAAACAAATCCCCAAAGTTGTCTGAATAGTAGAGGGTTGATGATTTAAATTTTTTTCATAACCAGAAGACTTAAGTACATTGAGTTGACTATGAAGTCCTGTGTGGGACAAAGTTTTATGTAAAAATGTAATTCTATTCGTCAAACAGCTGAAGCTTAGCTTGGCAAATCTAGAACAAAATGGCTGAACAAGAAAAGAGCAGCGGCGTTGGAATGGGCCAGAAAAAGCTAGTGGATCCTTGAGAGAAATATACAGAAACCAATATTTGCAAACCTACATGAAGTGAAGCAACGGTGTGAAGAATGGTGGATAATAATCCCTCCACAATGATGTGAGAGACTTAAAGTCAGACAGAAAAACAGTTTTTGAAGGTTCACTTGTCTTTCAGACAGTTTTTCTTAGTAAAACCTGTTGAGTGTTTTAATGATTTCAGAACCCATAAAATACCAGATTCTTTTTTTTTTTTGTCCAAACTTTGAAAGAAGGTGTAAAACCTTTTTTACTATGAACGCATTTGCTCAGTTGAATTAAGGTGTCGCCTTTTATTTTCTTTTGGACAAGCAATCATTTAACCATACTGGTATTTCTAAAGAGAGGCCCATTTTTTTCCTAGCTCTAAATTTAGAAATACTGGGTTTCAGAGAGTCTTTTGACCTTAATTTGGTGCTAGACATTATATAAAGTGGTTCATAAAACAAACACACCCAGAACACCAGAAAAGTCAAACACCTCGTCCTTACCATCTGAAGCCACATGTTGGAGGTTAACACCTGGTTCTTCTCATCCTGAAACACATTTAAACATATTTAAGTAGTTTCTTTATAAATGTAATAAGAAGTTAATCTGAAGGCAGATAAATATAAAATATAACAAAAAGAAAATTAACAATGCTGTGTTTCATTTTCAGGCTTTCTATGATTTATCTATCTGATGGTTGTAACCACATTATGACGAATTAAGAAAATATGTTAGCACAGTTAACAAATTGTGTTTAAATAAATACTTTCTGTTCTTTAATCGGTTATGGTGTGCGATAGAGGTGCATGGAAAATCAAGTCATAGAAAAAAATATGAGGGAAGCATTATTCAAGAGGGAAGTAAAAGTTGAACTGCGGTTATCTGTGCAAGAAGGAATAAAAGTGCGAAGAACCCATTGATGTTTCAGCACTGAAAATATTAAGGTGTTGTTCTTGATATTCCTTACTGAAGATGATTTAAAGGTTGACTTAGCTACAGCAATACTTAATTACCCAAATCATGGCTGTAACAGATATGACAGCCCAACATTTTAGTGTCCAGAGTAAGATGGCCGTGGATCTGAGCACCTCTGCACGAGTAATTAGAGATTCTGAGCAGAACCAATTCAATAAAGTGAGCTTGACAAATCCAAAGAGGGCAAATTGCATTTTTAATGATGCTTGGACGTGACCTGAGGTCAGTGAACAATGAATTACTGATGGACCAATGACATAAAAGACTGCTTTCAACTGCAGAGAGGGATTAAGCTCAAAAGCACATGATGTTGGATTAATATGGCCTGACAGTTCAGAGAGATTAGTAACATAAATAGAGAAAAACCAATCAATAACGGTTCGTATGCACATACCACGTCCATGATCTGTATCAAACTGAGGGTGAAGAAGACGGTCAGAGGATGGGAGTCATTCCCCACTGGCCGCTCCATCCGGTTGTAGTCTTTCAGGAGGTTTTTCAGCAGGTTCCTCTGGTGAGGCCCCTGCAAAGACACTAAATAAAACGACAAAACAAGACTTACATCTGGGGGAAATGATCACATGTGATCAAGCCCTATAAAATCATAAAGGTTATTCAGCCCTGAAGGAAATCTCTAACCAGTAAAATGGGTTTGGGATTACATAACTCCTGCAGGCGAAAGTCATCATTGTCAGATAAGAACATTTAATTAAGAGAAAATGAATATTTTTACATATAAAATCAATTTTAGGGAAATGTGACTTAAGTGAAAAGTTAATGGGGTGAAACAAGTTGTGTAATTGAAAAATTATTTCATTATTATATCACTTACAGCCACACTTGTATTTACTTTTGTTGTCTCCTAATGAGACGTGATGTAAAGGTCTTGCTCTTCACTCAGAATAAATCACTCAACAATTATAACAGATTAATATAATCCAGTGGGAAATTAAAGAGAGAATTAAAAAAAGACACTCAGACAATCCTCAGCGAACCAATTAAAAATGCTAACAAACTATTTCAGGGCAAAAGTGGCTTAGACTAGTGTATAATTAGGTTGGTTTCCAAGGTTTGGAGGTCGAATGCAAATGAAACGCGTAATTAAATATGTAAAGATTATTTTTGCATAATTTCTAGTAAGCTTTTTCCACATTTAGTAAACCCTCCATAGAGTTTTCTGCTTCATTCCTGGTTATAGATGCTCTGAAAAATTGAATATTATGAAACAGTAGTAGAATTATGCAAGTAGTTTTTATGAGATTCTCCTCAGGTTTTAGTGGGACAAATGTTTCTTAGAGCCATAAAATCTAAAATCCGGAAATAATGAGCCATGAATCAAACATAATTGGACTTTTCAAAGTAGATGATTCTCTCTAGAAGGATCTCTGACAACAAAAAACTTGTAAAAACAACAAAAGTTTCCACAATTGGATAAGGTATTGTTGTATATAAGAAAAAACAATCAGAATATAAAGAGATAGATAGATAGATAGATAGATAGATAGATAGATAGATAGATAGATAGATAGATAGATAGATAGATAGATAGATAGATAGATAGATAGATAGATAGATAGATAGATAGATAGATAGATAGATAGATAGATAGATAGATAGATAGATAGATAGATAGATAGATAGATAGATAGATAGATAGATAGATAGATAGATAGATAGATATGAAGGAAAACAAGGTGGCAGAAGCATAATGCTGTGGGGTTGCTTTTTTTTTTTAGCAGGGAGGAAAGTAGATAAAGTTGCCGGCAACCCATCAGATTGACACAATTTATTGTCATTTTCAGTGAACAACACAACAGAGTTTAACAGGAAAAACCTGTTTTTAAGTCTTATTGGCTACAAAATCTACACCAAATAGATAATTACCGAAAAGACCTCAAGTTTTTGCTGACTTTTCTTTTCTGTTACTCCCTTAAGATTTCAGTTTCATACACTGCTCAGTGTTCAAGTAGCTTTTTAAAAAAATGTGACATTTGTTATTCCATCCACGTTTTATTAATTCCCATGCACATTCTTAAAAAGTTATGCTAAAGTCGAACACAGACTGCACAGAAGAAGAGAAAAAGCAACTGAACTCGGGAGAAAACCTTATAACAACAAGGCAGAGTATGATTAATATTATTGCACTTCTCCGTAGTGCTGTGAAAAAGGAGAAAGAACGGCAATGTGAGTCAGACAAACATCAGGCAGCTTGCTTTAAAGCTCCTCAGAGTGAAAGAAGCAGCAGCTCTGGATTCTTCAGAGTGTTTCTCTTTCTGCAGCAGCAGAAACTTTTACCTTCCTGTCCTCCTGTCTTTCATGTGGTTCTGGTTTTTCATCTACAGCCTGACTATCTCACTCGTCGCCTGTGGGGAAAGTTCACCCGATCTGCCTCTCAGCTCTGTCATCCGCCGTCAGCCCGAAACCTATTCAGCTTCCCGGCTGCAGCAACAGGGAGGCGAGATGCAAGATGCTGATCTGTATGTGTCGTTAAACTGATGGGCTTCCTCTGCAAGGGGGTTACCTTGATCTGAGCGCAGATTTGGACGGAAAGAAAATGTTGGAGTAATGAAATATTCTGACAACTCAGATCGTTTTGCCTGCTGCGTCTGTCATCGTGATGTCAATCTGCCTGGTTAAAAAAAAAAAAGCCATCCAAGTGCAGAACATATGTCTCCCGACAAGAACACATTAATCTAAAAGAAACCCCTAGATGTAAATACACAAGCAAACAGGTGAGCAATACTCTCACTTTTCTCTCCCTAAAATGTTTGTTTCCCTTTATAATTCATATCAGATGAAGCAAAAAAAAAAAAAACAAGGAAAATAGCACCCCGTTCCCAACTGTATTCCTATAAAATGCCACTGCTGCAGCCAGAATCCTGAATGAACGAGGAGGAGAGATAAAGTCAGGCTCACCGTTGATCAAAGCGGAGAGTCCAGAGAGGAGAAGAGCCACAGAGTGCCACATCCTGGTCGGGAACAACCGGAGGGAAAAGAAAACGGAGAAGCTCTAGATGTCAGAGGAGAAGGAGATGGAGAGAGGATGGAGATGTGAGCGGAGCTCCGCATCCAGTCGGCATCAGATGGGAGCAGCGTGAGCATGTGCTCGCTGGAGGAGGAGGAGGAGGAGGAAGAAGAGGAGGAGGAGGCGATGGAGGAAGAGGGGGAGGAGGAGATGAGAGCTGAGAGCTCTGTCTGCCTCTCAGGGGAGGTGGGTCTAAAATGGAAAAGCAAGAAACATGTCAATGATGCGAGTGAAAGGGTTGTAGATAGAGAAGGAGGGTGAGAATGGAAAGGTTTTAATTGGTTGAACAGACGATGTTGAAGATTGTTGGGAAAAGGAGAAGATGAGACCATTCATGTAAATAGTGCAGAGAATAGAAACTATATTAAAAAATTCACACTTGATTTATTCATTTTTATCTTTTATCGTCAAATAAAAATAATGAATAGAAATTCTAAAATATAAGTTCTAAATATTTATCTATTTTGATTTGTTTATTTCATTTTTTAATGATTGATTCATTTTTTTATTTATATTTGTATTTTATTAAAAATATATATCTAAGATTAAAAATATCTTAGATTTATCTGTTTTAATTAAATTATTTTGTTTTGGTTTTCAATCATTCTGGCTTGAATTTATATTTTATTATAATTGAATTTAAAGACATAAGAAGAAACACATTAAAATATGTAATTTCTATTTATTTATGTATCTATTTTTATTTTTTAATTTTATTTAATTTTTCGCCATGAGGTTTGTGACGAAAATGCTGCATGTCAAATAGTTTCACAATTTTGACCCTATATGTGTCTGTTTTAATAAATAAAAAGAATTAACTCATTTGACTAATTAATTATTTAAAAAAAAATAAAAACAGTTACAAAAATAGCTGAATAACATTTATTAATTCGAATACAAATAATAAACGCAAAAAAGAAGATTTAAAAAAAATCTCATAAATATTTGGCTGAGTTTTCTCCTCATCCTTTAGTTTATAATCAGTAGATTATCCTCCAAATCCCCAACATTTCCTCATAAATTCATCCTCCATCCTTCACACACACCCTGCTTTGTGTTCTCTCTCTCTTGTTAACATGTGCTGCACAGCATGTTTCAGAAATCTCCATGACAGATTACTTCACTCGTGATAACACTCCACAGTGGTGACTTCCACGCACCGCTGGGCTGAAAGCCCTGTGAGTGTGTGTGTGGGTGTGTGTGTGAGGTCTTTGAATCAGCGGTGCAGACGGACTCCGGTTTAATTGAGAAAGTGCTGGGCTCTGCAGGAGGACACTGGGAATGTGCATAGTTAAACTCTACTTCTCATTTGTCCTCGTGAAATGCTGATGCAAGGGCAGAGGCAGCGAGAAGCTGAAAGACCGAGGCACAGAAAGGGGGGGAAGGGGGCAAGAAAATGAGGAAGAAAGACTTAGACTGTATAATAGATTACCCTATTACTTCTGCTGCCCTTTGGAATTACCCCCCTCTCTCCCAGGAAGCCTGTCACACATCCGGAGCTACACATTCATGCTCTGCTGCACACAGAGGATGGAGAGTGGGTCCTTTGAGGCGAAAAGAATGATGGCAGAGTCAAGAAGAGCAGGATAAACTGCACATTTGGAGCAGGAAATAAGCAGAATCCAATCATCATGTTGCTGGGGTTTTTTGTTGTTGTTTTTTTGTTAATTTGTGCCAAGCTGATTTTCTGCACGTCACGTTGTTGTGCACCGAGCAACCAGTGTGACACAGAGCCAACAAAACTAAATTCATTAGGCCTCGTAAAGACACAGCTTGGAGGCACCGAGGCGTGGGTGACATCTGGTGGTTTGTTTTCCAAGTGCACGCTGCGCTGGAGCTCAGCACTGGCAGGAGTGTTGTCAGGGAGCAGCGAGGAGCCGGTCTCAATTAACAGGCAGGGGAGTCAGATAAGCAGAGCAGGGCGGAAATGAGATGTTAATTATTTTAAAAAATGTCAGGAAAACAAAGTCAGAGAAGGAACTGAGTTAATTCCACAAACAGTGCTTTGCAAAACTTTAATGCATCGACCAACATATGCATTAGAAAAAGTGGAATAATTTTATGGCATTTTTGTGCCAGGAATTTTGGACTTGTAACAAAAACCAAAATTGCCGTCGCAATCTATTTGAGTCTATCTGATCCATCAAAGGCTTTACATAAATAACTTTAAAGTCTTGCAGGTGTCTTGTTTCCTTTGATCCAATTTATTTATTTATTATGTATCTATTGTGATATTTTACAGTACAATCAAGTAACAATGTTATAAAAATGCTACCTATATCAAAAAAAAATAAATAAAAGAAATCTGACTTTGTAGTTAAACGTTTTGAAATTGGGCCTCTGTCTCTTTAAAAATTCCTGCTCTTTCTGAAACTCTGCCTTCAGGAAGTCATCACAATATTGTTTCTCCATTAATTCTCTAAGAATGTTTTTTTTACCAGCGTTGCACTGAGAGGTACAGTAGCTCAGCAGATGCGCAGTAACAACAGATGTTTGCTAATTGCTACTGGCTAGTCTGAAGGAGCTGAGTGTGGGAGTCGCAGAAGCTTGGAAGCTGCAGCTTACAGGAGGAGCTGTGTCTTGAAGGGAGAGCTACTGTAGGTCCAATCAGGCGTTTTCCGCAGCTGAATGGTTGCCATGGAGATTAAAGGTTTTCCTAAACGCGCATTAAAGAATGGAGACAACACTCCAGGTCTGTTTTTGATGATGGAATAACATTATAAAGGTGATGTAAAGCTTTAAAAAGTTGATTTTACATAACACTGCCCCTTTGACTGCTAGTGAACTATCCATGCAACAGTCTGCGATTTGAAGCAATGTTTAAAGCAGGCTTAATAATTGCACTAAAAGTAAAAATGTGAAAAAGAAAACATTCTCAAATATTAGGGCTGTCAATGTTAACGCATGCTATTAACCTAAAAGACATTACGTGTTAATGTTACATAATGCGTAATGACGGCACTTGACATCATGTAATGTTTACCGATTTTCCTCATTGTTGACTGTGTGGTGTCTTCTGGCTTTGTATTTTTGTGTTTTTATGATGTAAAGCACTCTGAACTGCCTTGTTCTTGAAATGTTTATGCAAATAAACTTGATTTATTGTATTACCTATTTTGACGTAAAAGTCTGCAGAGGGTTACTTAGTTTACAGCAGCACGTTACTTGGCCTTGTACTGCGGTCAACAATGCAGAGACAGGTCTAGGAGTGGTAACATTTAACTTTTACTGCCAAAAACAAGTAAAAAACAACAATATTGTTAATTTTACTGACAGGGGCCCCAAAATACTCTTTTTATTTATATAAAATAATTTATCTGTTTTTGCATTCTTATCGATCAGGGGTTTGGAATTGTCTTTTTAAATAATGAGGTGAGCCTCTGCATTAAAACTTGCTGTTAAATTCACTTTATTCTGGTTGAGCACACTTAATGCTCCACTGTGCTAAATGCTGAATGCCACACCTGACAATGCAGCCATCAGCCATCTGCCATTGCTCCTGCTGTGCTGTGTGCTTTTAATTACCCTGCTGATTGGATTAGGCCCTTTCCTACGCTGACATGTCCCCTCCACTTAATAGGATGTTATCGACAAAACCAGCACTTCCCTGTGAAGTCTGATTTTGTCAGAGTGGCTTTTTTCCTGTTGTCCGGAGTGGAGTTAAGTTGATGAAGTTCTACTCCAATGGATTTCAGTTACATCCTGTTGCAGCAAGTCCAGGAGGAGGACAAAGTGGACTGTAATCCGATAAAATGTGTGGAATAGTGGATCCGGCAAAGTGTTTCTTTGGCGGAAAGTGATTTGTTGTCAAAAACTGGCTACAACTTTCAAATAAAAGAAGTGCCAAATAGCATACCATCTTCTAAAGCTGAAAATAAATCAGAACATATATTAAACAAATAGAGTCCTCTTTTAGATTGTTAAACTGACTCCAAGTGATAAGATTTAGACAAAACCATTTGGGCTGCGTGCCTGTGTGGTCTATGCGCTTAGTTCAGGTAATATTTATGTGTTTATAGCGTCGGGTGATGAAATAAGATATGATGACGTACCTTTAGCCCACTTTGTAATCCAGCTAAAGCTCAGGTCACATTATCCTTTCTCTGAAAAAACAGTTTTCATGTTTTCTGGTGGCTGCTGGTCCAGAAGCACTAGAGCTACAAATGGAAGTACAAAAACATGAAAATGTGAATTTTGCAACATACATCCCCTTTAACATGACTGAGATCTATAGAGTTTGAGTTGGACTTTATTGTTTTTTATGCCTATATATGTATTTCTCTGAGCATTGAAAAGTCTGAGTTTGAGGTAAATCTGACGTGAAGTCCCAACCTGGAAACACCGGCAGCTATCTTGAGCGTTTTTCCTCACATAAATATTATTTACGTGTAGAAAAATAAACAAATAATGTACAAATGCTTTTATAACCCTAAGAGACAGAAACAAATGCTTTACTATAGTCATTCCTCATGCCTTTCCATCTTGGCATTGATGGTGGTGATGGTGATTAACACATACCAGCAGACTGGAACCTCTAACAGACAAAATCCCTGCTTTTATAGGTTACTGTTGACCAATTAATTAAATCCAAAGGGAGCACTTGCTTCCAGTCTAAAATTGTGTGAAAATACCAGGTTGTACTTACTTTTTCATTCAGTTTCTGTATTTTACTGGTTAGGTAAACTGCTGGGTAGTTGGTTGGTTGATCCATTGGTTGTTCATTTGTTTGGGGGTTGGTTGGTCATTGGTTTGGGGGTTGGTTGTTCTTTGGTTGGTTGGTTGGTTGGTTGGTTGGTTGGTTGGTTGGTTGGTTGGTTGGTTGGTTGGTTGGTTGGTTGGTTGGTTGGTTGGTTGGTTGTTCATTTGTTTGGGGGTTGGTTGGTTGTTCTTTGGTTTGGGGGTTGGTTGGTTGGTAATTGGTTTGAGGGTTGGTTGGTTGTTCTTTGGTTTGGGGGTTGGTTGGTTGGTAATTGGTTTGAGGGTTGGTTGGTTGGTCATTGGTTTGGGGGTTGGTTGGTTGGTAATTGGTTTGAGGGTTGGTTGGTTGTTCTTTGGTTTGAGGGTTGGTTGGTTGTTCTTTGGTTTGGGGGTTGGTTGGTTGGTTGGTAATTGGTTTGGGGGCTGGTTGGTTGGTCATTGGTTTGGGGGCTGGTTGGTTGGTAATTGGTTTGGGGGTTGGTTGGTCATTGGTTTGGGGGTTGGTTGGTTGGTAATTGGTTTGAGGGTTGGTTGGTTGTTCTTTGGTTTGGGGGTTGGTTGGTTGGTTGGTTGGTAATTGGTTTGGGGGCTGGTTGGTTGGTCATTGGTTTGGGGGTTGGTTGGTCATTGGTTTGGGGGCTGGTTGGTTGGTAATTGGTTTGGGGGCTGGTTGGTTGGTCATTGGTTTGGGGGCTGGTTGGTTGGTCATTGGTTTGGGGGCTGGTTGGTTGGTAATTGGTTTGGGGGTTGGTTGGTTGGTAATTGGTTTGGGGGTTGGTTGTTGGTAATTGGTTTGGGGGTTGGTTGGTTGGTCATTGGTTTGGGGGCTGGTTGGTTGGTAATTGGTTTGGGGGTTGGTTGGTTGGTAATTGGTTTGGGGGCTGGTTGGTTGGTAATTGATTTGGGGGTCGGTTGGTTGGTCATTGGTTTGGGGGCTGGTTGGTTGGTCATTGGTTTGGGGGTTGGTTGGTTGGTCATTGGTTTGGGGGCTGGTTGGTTGGTCATTGGTTTGGGGGTTGGTTGGTTGGTCATTGGTTTGGGGGCTGGTTGATTGGTCATTGGTTTGGGGGTTGGTTGGTTGGTTGGTTGGTTGGTTGGTTGGTTGGTTGGTTGGTCATTGGTTTGGGGGCTGGTTGGTTGGTAATTGGTTTGGGGGTTGGTTGGTCATTGGTTTGGGGGTTGGTTGGTTGGTAATTGGTTTGAGGGTTGGTTGGTTGTTCTTTGGTTTGGGGGTTGGTTGGTTGGTTGGTTGGTAATTGGTTTGGGGGCTGGTTGGTTGGTCATTGGTTTGGGGGTTGGTTGGTCATTGGTTTGGGGGCTGGTTGGTTGGTAATTGGTTTGGGGGCTGGTTGGTTGGTCATTGGTTTGGGGGCTGGTTGGTTGGTCATTGGTTTGGGGGCTGGTTGGTTGGTAATTGGTTTGGGGGTTGGTTGGTTGGTAATTGGTTTGGGGGTTGGTTGTTGGTAATTGGTTTGGGGGTTGGTTGGTTGGTCATTGGTTTGGGGGCTGGTTGGTTGGTAATTGGTTTGGGGGTTGGTTGGTTGGTAATTGGTTTGGGGGCTGGTTGGTTGGTAATTGGTTTGGGGGTTGGTTGGTCATTGGTTTGGGGGTTGGTTGGTTGGTAATTGGTTTGAGGGTTGGTTGGTTGGTCATTGGTTTGGGGGCTGGTTGGTCATTGGTTTGGGGGTTGGTTGGTTGGTAATT
This sequence comes from Xiphophorus maculatus, assembly GCF_002775205.1. Taxonomy (NCBI): domain Eukaryota; kingdom Metazoa; phylum Chordata; class Actinopteri; order Cyprinodontiformes; family Poeciliidae; genus Xiphophorus; species Xiphophorus maculatus. The sequence continues at coordinate 4,090,119 of NC_036455.1, forward strand.
GGTTTGAGGGTTGGTTGGTTGTTCTTTGGTTTGGGGGTTGGTTGGTTGGTTGGTTGGTAATTGGTTTGGGGGTTGGTTGGTTGGTAATTGGTTTGGGGGCTGGTTGGTTGGTCATTGGTTTGGGGGTTGGTTGGTCATTGGTTTGGGGGCTGGTTGGTTGGTAATTGGTTTGGGGGCTGGTTGGTTGGTCATTGGTTTGGGGGCTGGTTGGTTGGTCATTGGTTTGGGGGCTGGTTGGTTGGTAATTGGTTTGGGGGTTGGTTGGTTGGTAATTGGTTTGGGGGTTGGTTGTTGGTAATTGGTTTGGGGGTTGGTTGGTTGGTCATTGGTTTGGGGGCTGGTTGGTTGGTAATTGGTTTGGGGGTTGGTTGGTTGGTAATTGGTTTGGGGGCTGGTTGGTTGGTAATTGATTTGGGGGTCGGTTGGTTGGTCATTGGTTTGGGGGCTGGTTGGTTGGTCATTGGTTTGAGGGTTGGTTGGTTGGTCATTGGTTTGGGGGCTGGTTGGTTGGTCATTGGTTTGGGGGTTGGTTGGTTGGTCATTGGTTTGGGGGCTGGTTGATTGGTCATTGGTTTGGGGGTTGGTTGGTTGGTTGGTTGGTTCGTTGGTTGGTTGGTTGGTCATTGGTTTGGGGGCTGGTTGGTTGGTAATTGGTTTGGGGGTTGGTTGGTCATTGGTTTGGGGGTTGGTTGGTTGGTAATTGGTTTGAGGGTTGGTTGGTTGTTCTTTGGTTTGGGGGTTGGTTGGTTGGTTGGTTGGTAATTGGTTTGGGGGCTGGTTGGTTGGTCATTGGTTTGGGGGTTGGTTGGTCATTGGTTTGGGGGCTGGTTGGTTGGTAATTGGTTTGGGGGCTGGTTGGTTGGTCATTGGTTTGGGGGCTGGTTGGTTGGTAATTGGTTTGGGGGTTGGTTGGTTGGTAATTGGTTTGGGGGTTGGTTGTTGGTAATTGGTTTGGGGGTTGGTTGGTTGGTCATTGGTTTGGGGGCTGGTTGGTTGGTAATTGGTTTGGGGGTTGGTTGGTTGGTAATTGGTTTGGGGGCTGGTTGGTTGGTAATTGATTTGGGGGTCGGTTGGTTGGTCATTGGTTTGGGGGCTGGTTGGTTGGTCATTGGTTTGGGGGTTGGTTGGTTGGTCATTGGTTTGGGAGCTGGTTGGTTGGTCATTGGTTTGGGGGTTGGTTGGTTGGTCATTGGTTTGGGGGCTGGTTGATTGGTCATTGGTTTGGGGGTTGGTTGGTTGGTCATTGGTTTGGGGGCTGGTTGGTTGGTCATTGGTTTGGGGGCTGGTTGGTTGGTAATTGGTTTGGGGGTTGGTTGGTTGGTAATTGGTTTGGGGGTTGGTTGTTGGTAATTGGTTTGGGGGTTGGTTGGTTGGTCATTGGTTTGGGGGCTGGTTGGTTGGTAATTGGTTTGGGGGTTGGTTGGTTGGTAATTGGTTTGGGGGCTGGTTGGTTGGTAATTGATTTGGGGGTCGGTTGGTTGGTCATTGGTTTGGGGGCTGGTTGGTTGGTCATTGGTTTGGGGGTTGGTTGGTTGGTCATTGGTTTGGGGGCTGGTTGGTTGGTCATTGGTTTGGGGGTTGGTTGGTTGGTCATTGGTTTGGGGGCTGGTTGATTGGTCATTGGTTTGGGGGTTGGTTGGTTGGTTGGTTGGTTGGTTGGTTGGTTGGTTGGTTGGTTGGTTGGTTGGTTGGTTGGTTGGTTGGTTGGTCATTGGTTTGGGGGCTGGTTGGTTGGTCATTGGTTTGGGGGTTGGTTGGTTGGTCATTGGTTTGGGGGTTGGTTGGTTGGTAATTGGTTTGGGGGCTGGTTGGTTGGTAATTGGTTTGGGGGTTGGTTGGTTGGTCATTGGTTTGGGGGCTGGTTGTTGGTAATTGGTTTGGGGGCTGGTTGGTTGGTAATTGATTTGGGGGTTGGTTGGTTGGTCATTGGTTTGGGGGCTGGTTGGTTGGTAATTGGTTTGGGGGCTGGTTGGTTGGTAATTGGTTTGGGGGTTGGTTGGTTGGTCATTGGTTTGGGGGCTGGTTGGTTGGTTGGTCATTGGCTTGGGGGCTGGTTGGTTGGTAATTGGTTTGGGGGCTGGTTGGTTGTTCATTTGTTTGGGGTTGGTTGGTTGTTCTTTGGTGTGGGATTTGGTTGGTTGGTCATTGGTTGGTTGGTTGGTTGGTTGGTTGGTTGGTTGGTTGGTTGGTTGGTTGGTTGGTTGGTTGGTTGGTTGGTTGGTTGGTTGGTTGGTTGGTTGGTTGGTTGGTTGGTTGGTTGGTTGGTTGGTTGGTTGGTTGGTTGGTTGTTCATTTGTTTGGGGGTTGGTTGGTTGGTAATTGGTTTGGGGGTTTGTTGGTTGGTCATTCATTTGGGGATTCATTTGTTGATCATTCATTTGTTGGCCCATTTTTGGTCAAATTGTTGATTGGTTGTCTGATCAATCAGTTAATAGTTCTATGATGATCTGGACAAATCAGCTTAGCATCCTTTGGCTTTTTTGAAGTGTTAAGTAAAAAAAAAGCCAAGCACTGTCATGGTTTATTAATACCTTGTACAGGATATGAGAGCTTACAAGATTAGACCCTCATGAACACGGGAGAGTAAAAAGCTCTGTCAGACAGACTCAACACATTGTTTTCATACCCAGGACAGATTATTAAGGTCTGGAGAGACAGTCTTCCTGCAGAAAACATAATGTAATCTGGGTGTGCAGCTCAGACTGGCTCATTTGGTGATAGTTCATAAACATTAAAATAAGACATAACATGATCATCAGATTAATACCCTGTAATGACATTTTCCTCCAAAGAGGTCTGCAAAATTCCATCCATCCATCCATCCATCCATCCATCCATCTTCTTCCGCTTATCCGAGGTCGGGTCGCGGGGGTAGCAGCTTCAGAAGGGAGGCCCAGACTTCCCTCTCCCCGGCCACTTCTTCCAGCTCTTCCAGTCTGCAAAATTTCACAACATATTTAATTTAATGAACAACAGGATCCTGTACAACAATATGTCACCCTCAGCCCTCTGGGTTTCATACATAAAATATTAGGAGTTCAACATTCATTTAAGCTGCAAAACAATGTAACTACAGTACATGTAAAGTCTGCTGGTATCACTGTGGATATTTCTGCATTAGTTGCCAGAAGGCAGCAGGATCAAAAATAACTGTGGCTGCTTTTCCGCTTTTAGTCTCCTTTGAAGTGTGTGCAGACAACAGCTCTCAGTGTTGTTTCATAGATGGGTTCTGATCTGTTTTTGGCTCATGCATTTTAGATTGTAACAGACTTCACTCATTAAATCAGTCTGTTGATGTTTTGGGATCTTACAGGAGACCCTCACCTATATTTTGGCCAGAGCTAAATCAACTTTACTTGTGTCACCTTCTGTCGCTTTGCAGCTTCATATTTTCTCAATCAATTCCACCCAAAAATGTAGGACATTTCCTTAAACTCTAATCACAACCTTTGCCCTTTTAAGTCCTATTTGTTACCTCTCCAAGTGAGTCTTGTTTATCTTTTTTCCTCCCAGCAGATCAGACCGAAGCAATTAACTTGACCAGAAGATAAACTGGCACACGCTGAAGATTTAGGGCACGGAGCAGATTTGCCACTTACCAGCCCCAGCAATTAGGGAGGCTGAAAATATCCCCTGATTCGTTTCACTTTCTTAACAGTCAGAGGAGGATTTGCAGCAGAGGAGACTAACTGAAGATGTGCTGGCTTCTGTCCACAAAGCCCAGAAGAATTGACACTCAGCTACCAACTACAGCAGTGTGGATTTACAAGCTTTTGGCAGGAGGCTTGAATTAATTTGAAGCCTTGCAGATGTGTATAATTTAGGACAACATAATTTAGAAACATTTGTGGTGTGTATAACTAGAACACAGTGAGGACGCAGTAGTTTTTTCCCTATAAAAACAAACTAAATGGGGTAGATTTTTTTATGTTTTTCTGTGCTGAGTGAGATATTTAATGAGAATAAGGAATGAGAATATTGAAATATAAAATACAGAAGTATTTATGCAAACTGAGCCTTCCCACATTTTGTCACGTTACATACAAATATGTTAAAGTATTTGAATTGCTTTTTGTGTGGAACTAGAAATATATGCTCTATTCAGTTTTTCACAACTAGAAGTGTGAAAAGTGCGGCATCCACACAGTGAGAAGAATATATATTAAATATTGCAATGGTTTTTCAGAAAATGTATTGAAATTCACACCAGATGTTTGTTGCATCCTAGGTGCACAAAGGAGCGTTATCACAAATCATTCCTCCCAGCAGCATCACTGCTCCTAAAAAAAACCTGAACGCTTACATCAATGCAGCTATTTTAAGTTTTTTATTTGAAATAATATCCCTGCTGTTGTTTAGAATATTAAAATATTTAATTTCTTGTTTGTCGCATCCTGCACAAAGGAGCGATTTCACAAATCATTCCTCCCAGCAGCTGTAAGACTCTATAACCATCACTGCTAACAAAAAAATTGAACGTTTACATCGATGCAGTTATTTTTAAGTTTTTTATTTTAGATAATATCCCTGTTGATATCTAACATAGAATCACCCCAAAATAACACAAAGAGCTGTGAATACTTCAAAACGCTGTAATGAACAAATGGAAGAGCGTCTGAAGAAGGCAAAACCATGGTGGATGATACCTGCTGTTACTCTCCCGCTGCTCTCCCTCAATCCATCTTTAAATAGACGGTGTCTACAGATTAAATACAGTTTTTTTTTGTTATCCTGCTACTATCCAGTTGCACTCCTTCCACCCTTTGCTTCTTGTATCTTTCCAGTCAGAGGCCGCTCTATTATCTTTGCACCCATCTGTCACACGGATTTAGATAAATTCGTGATGCTGAATGTCATTGTTATGACTCTGGCCTTTAATACTCCACCCTATTGCTTGAATCGGCTGGCATATTTGATATTTCATAATCTCATCACCCCACAATCTCTATTTCACCTGAATAATCTTCAATACTAATCTGCTGAACTGATTGAGGATTACGTCTTCTTTTTCCCCAAAGTGTTTCAAAAATACACTTATCTCATAAAAATAATGAGTCCAATTAATGAGATTATAGATGAAATGTAGGAAAATGCCATTTCTGGGTTGACTTTAAGAACATTTCCAGCTTGATCTTCGGCCCCAGGGGTCTTTACACATTCACATTTGTGCACATGCACACACAAACCATCCGGGGGGATGAAAGTCTGCCAATCCCCTCTGACAGATGACCCAGTCGTTGCCTTTGCAACATCTGCAACTTAGTCCTCGCTGTCATTAAGCCCCATACGAGCTTTAAGGAAGAAGCCCTGACGCGGACGATCACAGAGCGACTGAATGAATGTCTTTAGATGTGATGGATATCAACGAGCCCAACTCAACGTGTTCAGGGAAAGTTGTTGAGCTTCAGCCGAATCCATGGGAGGAGCTCTGGGGGGATCCGCAGGGAAAGTTCACACGTGAAGGGAGCGGACGTCTGAAATATTAGGCTGTTAATGCAACCAAGCTGAATGGTGCTGAATCTTTGTTTAAACGTTCTCGAATGAAAATGATCCTGTTGAGACCTTTTAAGGAGTTCACTTTGAAGATCTTTGCGATTCGGGCGAATGTGACCTTCAGGACTGAGGGCTAAAATACTTCGGTGGGAAACAAGCAAAGCCGTTTTTAATCCTCGCTGTGGATTGTGTTAAGACCCGAGCCTGGACAGTAAGGTAGGATCAAAAACAATAGAAGAAAACCTTTGGATCTGCAGCCATGCAGGGGTACGGAAAAGGATAAGGGCCACTGCAAAGAAATAAATCAGACTTTTTTCTCTGAATTCAGACTTAAATTGCAGAATTCTGACATTTTTCTAAAAATTCTCACTTTTTTTTTTTTTTACCGGAATGCTGACTTTAATCTCAGGTGTAAAGTCAGAATTCTGAGATTAAAGAAGTCTTTAACGAGTTTCTGAGATTAAAGAAGTCTTTAATATCAGAATACCCATCTAAATCGCAGAATTCTGACTTTTCCTCAGAACTTGTGGGGGTTTTTTCTCAGGATGCTGATTTTAATCTCAGAATTAGTCAGAATTCGGAGATTCTCCTGCATAATTCTGATTTAGGAATTCTTTAATCTCAGAACTTTAGACATTTTTCTCTGAATTCTCACGTTTTGTTCTCAGAATTATGACTTTAATCTCAGAATTAAAGTCAGAATTGTGAGATTAAAGAATCCTTTAATCTCACAATACCCACTTTATTCGCAGAATATTTACTTTAATTTCAGAATTATGACTCTAATCTTCTGAGATTAAAAGTCAGAATTTTGAGAAAAAGTCAGATTTATTTTTCTCAGTAGCCCTAATCCTCTTCCATACAAAGTGACAACCTTTGCATACCTGAATTTTTTAAATGTGAGCATATGTGAGGTGTCGAGATATGAGAGATGAGAAAAATCTCTGCTCACTAAGCTTCAGCTGCAATTTTCCGTCTAACTGCTGCTACCATCTGTTCAGACTCTTTTTACCCTCTTGCTTGTTTTGTCTAATACGTTCACTGGTCTTCTGTTTGAACCTTAAAAGCATCTCTTCCCCATGGAGCATTCCCCGTCAATGAACTCAACGGTGGTGGATGGAGACGAGCTGGAGGACCACAGGCCCCTCCTGCCACCAAGGATTGTCGCCCCACCTCAGGCCTACTCGCCCCAATGTGGGATACACCACACAGTCCAGACACCCATCGACCACTCCGCATGGCTGGACAGAACCCAGGCCCTGGCTACCACGCCTTTGTACAACGGCCACCTCTACGTCACTGCGACGCCTCGAACCAACAGGAGGAGAGAGAAAACCAAGAGCAAAGAGAAAAAATGCGAGAAACGGCTGCAAAATCCAGGTGTGAAGGAGCGCAACCACCAGAGCAAAACTAAAACTCTGAGCGCAAACACACTCCAGGAGACGGTTACGTCCTTCACCGATGTGCCCATGTCCCCCAGAGGATCACCCTTCAAGGGCCACAGCAGGTCCAACCTGGATCTCAGGGATGTTGACGGTCGAGGGTACCGCAAGGCAGGCAACGTTTCTCTGGAGATGCACGACCGCCAGAGCCTCCCAGAGATCATCATCACCAGCAAGGACGACAACCTCCAGCAGCAGCAGCACAAACACAAGGCGCTGCAGTATCACCAGCATCCGGGGGAGGCCGAGGGGCCGCTGCCAGGGGCCAAGCGCTTCACCAGGAGCCCCAGCCCCAGTCCTCAGCACAGCCCCAAACGCAAGGAAGACGCCAACAAGGACTCGTACTCGCGGACGCACAACATCGGCTGGCGGCTGGTCCGCAGGAGGGCCCTGTTCCTGAGGAGGCAGCGGCTGAATGACTGCGCCCTGGCAGTGGGGCTGTTCGGGGTAGTCATGATGGTGATGGAGACGGAGATGTCCTGGAGCATCTACAGCAAGGTCAGAGGGCTTCTGGAGTGCAAGGGTCATGCAACAAATCACACTGCACAGCTGCATCTTTAATATGTCATCATATTAATATATCATCATTCCTGATGTTAGAAACAGCAGGAAAATGCTGTTTTTATCTGTTTTAAATCCATTTACACAGGATTGAAGCCATTTCCTCACTTTTATATCCCTGAAATATTTGTATTTATCACCATGTACATATATTACATACAAAAATGTCCAATAAACTCTCAGCTTTACGTTTCATGGGGTTAATTTTAGGGTACAGAAAACAAATAAAAGATCATTCATAGTAAACACTGCAAAAATACCAAATCTTACTAAGTATCTATGACTAGTTTGACTTATTACACTTGAAATAAGACAAAACTAACTTACAAGTAACTTTTCAGCAAGATATAGGAGTTTGTTTTGGGCCAATAATTTCTTGATATTGATGAAAAAGTGCTAGTTCCACTTGCAGATTATTTTATTTATAACAAAGAAATAATGTCTTGATAAGTGAAATAAGGATTTATTTATTTTTAGTAATAAGTTCCTATATGGAGCTGAAAAGTTACTGTCTTACTTCAAAGTGTTCTATAGCAATTATTCCAAAAATACTTGGCAAGATTTTGTTTTTGCAATTAATGCAAAAAATATATATATAATAATAATAATGCACGGTAGTAGAATTTGCAAATGTATTGTTTTGAAGTTGCTTTTATTCAATTGTTCTGATTTTGTTTCTCGAAATTGATTTTAATAAGTCTTAGATTGAATGTGAATAATTGTCCATGTGCTGCTTCTCCTGCAGAGCTCCATCTACTCGCTGTGTTTCAAGTCAGTCATCAGCTTTTCTACGCTCATCTTGTTCGGCCTCATTGTGGCGTACCACTGCTGTGAGGTGCAGGTGACCCAGCTGTTCATTCTTACGTGACCAAAAATTATCCCCAATGTGTCTCTTAACATCTCTGAAATTAAAGAGTCCAACCATTTATCTGTGACATTTAAAAAGTTTCTTATCTGTTGGAAAATTTCTTTCTTAAATTGTTTCAAATAAACGTTTCAGGGTTGTGTATGGGAATATTTTTGAAATAGCACTTTTTTGAACAAACTCAACACCTCACCCTCAGAGGAGAGCGTTATATAACCTGCTTTCTGATTTCCCAATCACTGCTGACCTGGTTTAGCACAGTGACCCAGTGCTGGAGGAAAGCAGGGCAATATTTTAGGACTGATCCTTAAATATTGGTTTCCTCCCATCTTTAGTTTTCTCAGGAAGCTGGAGTTTAATTATAAATAAGGTAGATTAACATTTCCTTGAAGTTTGGAATCTGGTAAAAATCACCAATTAAAATAGCCTTCTCCAAACAAGTAAAAATATAGAAAGCAAGATGTTTTTCTCTTGCTATAAGTAAAGAAATCTGCCAATGGAATGAGCTTATATTGTGTTAATATTTGTTTTTATTTTTTTTTTACTAAAACCAAGCTCCTAAATCTTGCTGATAAGTTACTTGTAAGTTAGTTTTGTCTTATTTTAAGAGTACTAAGATATTTGCACAAGAAACTAAACAGAAATTGTTTAGATTTTGTGTTTCTGCAGTGAATGTTGCAGGATGGGGTGTCTTGAGTTGCAAATATTTTTAAAAATCAGCTAAGGAGTAACATAAAAGTGCTCCTCAAATTATTCTAGTTTGTTTTTAAACATTTTTAAATAGATAAAACTGATGTCTTCCAAATCTGGCAACTACATTCTTATAAAGACATAGAAGAAGAAATTAATACATTTACTTATGGGGACCATATGGACAAAAGTGGATCGTCCACAGGTTAAATAATGGTCCCATGTTAATTTTCACAATAGGTTTAATGTGTAGAATAATAGAAATTGGTTTAGAACAACTTTGGGTAAAAACTGGGATATGTTGTCCATGTTGTCTTGATGTTTCTAATTCCCATTTGCCCAATGTTCATTATTAGAAGATAATTTAAAGTCCCAATTAGTATCCTTCCAGACTAGCAAAATTTATATAGGACCCACGTACACATACATGTTGGGATTCATATTCTCCCTGGACTGGGACCAGTACATTTCAGAAAGAATGTTGGCTGTCCAGTAACAAAACAAAAACTATTTACCACCAATCTAACCTTTACATGAATGTTTTGTTGCCATCAATTCAACAACTAATTAGAATAACAGTGGGCTAAAGAGTATGTGGTATTCTGTGTATACTGTGGTATTACAGTACATACCACAGCATACTGTGGTATTACAGTACATACCACAGCATACTGTGGTATTACAGTACATACCACAGCATACTGTGGTATTACAGTACATACCACAGTATGCTGTGGTATTCCTCTTTTAAATGGGAAATGTTTTGATTAGTTTTGATTACACAAAATTTTACCAAGTATTTTGGTCTAGTTTCTAGTGCTTGTATCTTAATACATTTGAAATAAGACGAAACTAACTTACAAGCAACTTTTCAGCAAGATATATAAACTTGTTTTAAGTAAATATTTCCTTAATATTAATTTAGAAAAGTAGTAGTTATACTGACACTGGGGGAAATGTGAACTGATATCGTTTCATAAATATTGAGGAGTTATTGTCTTAAAACAAGCTCATATTTCTAGCTGAAAAGTTTATTGTAAGTTAGTTTTGCCTTATTTAATGTGAAATAAAATATTTACACTACAAACTAGACATAAAGATTTTGTGTAGACCAAAACTAAATCCAACTTTGGATAGAGTCCTTCCTTAGAATTGCTTCAGCTAAATAATTTCTTCTCTTCCTTGTGACAGCTCTACGTTCATGACATTGGTGCAGAGGACTGGAGAATAGCCATGACCACCGAACGCTTCGCCCTGATCGTCTTGGAGCTCTTCATAGTGGCCATCCATCCTTATCCGGTGGGAATACTGGCATACTTCCAGAAGACCAAAGTCCGCACAACCCTCTCTGAGACTGAGCTGGAGATCATGCTGGCTTTGCCCATGTTTCTGAGACTGTACCTGCTGGGTCGGGCCATGATGCTGCACAGCCGCCTCTTCACAGACACGGCCTCCCGAAGCATCGGAGCCCTGAACAAGGTGGGGGCGAAACTCCTTGACAAGCGTTCTTTAATCTGGCCTGACTGAATCGCGCCAATTTGAAAGGCTGACTTGTGTAAAATGAATCAAGAAGACAAATTCAAGACTCAGGTTTAATTTTATAAAGCAGTGTTTCCCCACCCTGGTCCTCAAGGCACACTGTCCTACATGTTTTAGAGGTTTCCCTGCTTTAATGTGCCTGATTCAACTGATTGCAGTTCAACAAACGCCTGTTGATTAACAGTCATCAATTGAAATCAGCTGGACTGAAGCAAGGAAATACCTAAAACATGCAGGGCAGTGTGCCTGGAGGACCAGGGTTGGGAAACACTGTTATAAAGAGTACAGGCTGAAAACAACCTGCTTAGGATATGATTTATGAAATTTGGAGTCTGTTTTGGACAATGACTTGAGCTGCCATTCGATTTTGTACATTTCATCCTCATCTGTTTATATCTTGTTGTGTCTAGGTGGGCCGAGAGGTCTGTAAAAGTGTGACGCTTGAGGTGTGACTAACAGTTTCACTTTCACGAACCCTGCTGGTTTCACATGCCAGACATGTCCCTCACTGACTCCCTTCATGTGCCCGCTTTCATTCCCATATCTCAACATGTCCACCTGGCTAATCCCTCCCTTATAACTGCAATATAAAAGTGATGAAAATGACGCCTGCATCCCTCCCTCCTCTGCAAAACCAAACCTATTGTCCATGTATCGAGCCAGATTGCGAACAAGTTTTCTTATCCCTCATCTCCTCTGTGTTATGTAAGGATTATCTGACAGGTGCTATTCTAAGTAGTCTGGCTAAGTAGTGCTCTTGTGTCAAAATGATGACGTAATGAGTGGATTTTTTTATCGCCAGATCCACTTTAACACCCGCTTCGTTGGAAAAACGTTGATGACTACCTATCCTGGTACTGTCCTGATGATTTTCAGTGTTTCTCTGTGGATTGTGGCGGCGTGGGGCCTACATGTGTGCGAGAGGTATGTGTGTGGAGAGCATTTGATGTGGAAGCGACACATAATTTCTGGTTTTAGTTTGCTGAACTACAAAATCTTTACAAAAGTTTTAAGTCAGAACTTATTCCTTCAGGCATTTTGAAGGAGTTTCAAAATTGATAAATAGTTTCCCAACTTTATGAACAACACTGGCTAGAGGACATATACATGCTGACGTATAGAAGTACTTATGAATGTATTGTAATTTGCATTAGTGAAATAATTTGTCCTCAGTGAATAGGGTGTGAAAACCGGTAGCAGCCCAGGGGCCAGATTCTTGTAAAGTCCGGCCCTGGGTGTGGTGCATGTTGATGCGCCACTATTTATAAGTTGTTTTTTTACCGTTTGTGATTTGGAAGAAATTTAAAATGACTTCAAACCTAACACAGTAAAACAGTAGTAAGGGTTGACACCGTGATGTCAGTAACGTCGTAACGCAGTTCGCTAATCCGGCGGCTTTTTTCAGTAACAAGTAAACTAACGCGCTACTGTTTACAAACTAGAAACCAGATTAAAGTTACTCATCCAAATCGCTTTGCGTTTTTGTCGTTTTACTATTTATTTATTCGTTATCCCACGCAGCGACATAAACGTCAACAATGGCGGGAGGAGAGAGATGCGCGTTTTCTAGCCGGAAATGCAAGAAATATTTTGAGTTTATGTCAGCTAAAAATTACAATATCAACATACTAGCGACAAAGTGCTTTTGTTACACCTTTGAAAATAGGTGGGACAAAATAACGAGTTATTTTTTGAAGGCCTATTTCAAAGAAAGCCCCCTAGTGGAGGATGGAGACATTACCAATCGCTCCCAGATCAGGAATACGAGCAGATTGTTGATGTTCGGATCACAATTTCCTTGAATAAAATGTCACAAACATTAATACATGAAAAATTTTAACTTTACAACAATTTTCTGTCTGTATTTATCTTTGTTTTTCCTTATATAAACTAACATGAATTAGTATTTATTTTGTTAATTCCTGATTGCCATTTTTATGTTGAGGCAGCAGGGGGCGTTGTTGGCAGCTACTAAAAAGCTACTAAAAGTAACTTAAAACGTAACTTGTAATCTATCTTAGTTAACTTAGTTACTTTTAAACTATTTTATTGGATTATTTAAAATCAAATTATCAGTAAAGTAACTACTAATTGCTCATTTTTAAGGGGTAATCAGTAATAAAGTTACTTTTTCAAAGTAACTATGCCATCGTTGGGTTGACAGGGGAAGAAAATTGTCTTGTTTGTCCCTCCAGGCACCACAATTACAGAGACCTTAGCAGCAACTACATGGAAGCCCTGTGGATGGTCTCCGTCACCTTCCTGTCCATCGGTTACGGAGACGTGGTCCCTCACACTTACTGTGGCCGCAGCATCTGCCTCCTCACTGGGATCATGGTGAGACAGAGGCGGGGAGTTTGATCCACGTGAAGTTCAATCCCATCAAACCCTAAATACTGGTTTCTCACCAGGGGGCGGGATGCACGGTCCTGGTGGTGGCGGTGGTGGCCAGGAAGCTGGAGTTGACCCGAGCTGAGAAGCACGTCCACAACTTCATGATGGACTCTCACATCTCCAAGAGGGTGAACACTGACAACTACAGCTGCAACAAAACTATTGTTTTAGTTGTCAAAATTGGCACATTCTACACATTTCTCATTTAACCACTTGAACCTTTGACATATAAAACATTCGATCCCACATCCTCTGGAATGGGTGTGGTGTATTTCTGGGTTTAATCCGTTAAATTTGAATGATTCTTGTTGCTGAAGATTTGGAACATTGAAGATTTTAAATTTTAACTTGATATGAGCTTCAGGCATCAGACAAGACAAACATTTCTCTGCAGGGAAGAAGAGGAGTAATTGTTTATTTTCCATTAAAAATGTCTATTTAATCATGGTAGCCTACTGAAATTGCTCTGAGTATAATTTCAAGTATTTCCAGCGATAGCGTGTGAAATTATTTTGAAAATATTTTCTATCATTAAACCGTATGATCTTCTGAAAGCTGAACGTCCAACTCAATGGACACCAGGAGTTGGGATAACAATTATTAATTGTTACTGTGCAAAGAAAAAAGTATTCGAAAGGATTTTATAGCGTATTTGTGATTTCACAATTAATTTATTGTATTTGTATTGCTGATGTTTTTTATGAATATAAACTCTGACTTTCTTGAACTAATTGTAAAAAATATATGTCTTTTCCTCTAGTGAAATGCTGAAAGGGCGTAAAAATTAGTTGGATAAAACATTTGTTTGCTATGTATATTAGGGCTAAAATATTAAATTAAATAATTTATTTTATTAAATTTTTATGCTGGGGTTTTTTTTTATCAGTGTAAACTCTGACTGTGTTGAACTGCTAGTAAAGAAAATTATTTTTCCCTTGATTGCAATGATGAAGATTTTGTTGGATAAAATATTTGTTTACTCTTTACATAAAAATCCCATCTATATATTAAAATAAACAATCCAATTCCTTTAAAAAAAAAACTAGAAAATAAACATTTTATTGCCTAAAAGACATTAAAATGTGAATTTGAACCAGCTGAAGATAAAACTGCCACTTGAGGCTTTTTGGGTAAAACATATTTACAGACAAAGGTGTCTTTATAATAAGTGCAAAATTAAAGTTTTGGCTTAATTACTGCTCTGGATATGTTGGGATTATTTAGCATATTTTGAGTCTGTATATTCCAGTTAGTTGGCTTTTGTCAACTATTATATTAGTTGCTGATTATTTCAATAATCGATTCACCAAGACTATTCCAATTAATTGTTTCAGCCCAATTATAATCATACGTGTTTTATCTTTTTTGACATCTTTAATAAAGATTGACATGAAAAATTGTGAAAAATATGCAACCGGGGTAAAAAGTTTGTGTGGGTTAGTAAGAATCCAACAGAAAGGGATTCAGAAAGACGAAGATGCTAACCTGGAGGATTTATTTACAATCTATTTTCAATATGAAAGTCGATAATGAGTCTAAACGACTTATGGGGCTCTCAATAATATATGCGGCTTGTTGGTGTTAGTCAGCACATCCCGTAAAAACAGCACTTAGAGGTTAGGTGCATAAACACGCAATAACTCCTCGTGATTTTCTGCGCCCTTTCACCAGATAAAAATTGCAGCAGCAAATGTGCTGAGAGAGACTTGGCTCATCTACAAGCACACTAAGCTGTCAAGAGAAAGAGACCACACCAGAGTCCGCATGCACCAGAGGAAGCTGCTGCTGGCCATCCACCAGTAAGACCACAGGAACCTGCCGCCTTTTGAATTTGGTTTCCATCTATCATCCGATCCCACAGAGCAGAATCAGTAGTTTATGGAATATAATTTCCAGTATTTTCCAGTATGATCCAGTAGTTTTTGATTTTTTTTTTTTGCAGGTTTCTCCTTTTCTGTGTCATCTCTATAAAGTTGGTGTCAGTAAATTGTAAAGCACAAAATTCTGATTTAATTTGGAATTCAAATACATTTTTGTGTTACTCTACAGTGCATTTCCGCATCATAGATTGCATCTGTGTTTGCTGTTTTACCTGCTACATTTAGGAGGTATTTATTTTAAAGTAAATTAAGTTTTATTCATCTAAACATCTTTATTTGCCCAGTGTTGGCTGGTGGGCTTGGCACAGAAGATACAACTCCAGGAAGGAAATATTTAATTTTGATGTAATTTATGTGCCAATCAGTGATTGATATTTCAATGATTCTACTTTAAAAGAGAACATGCTTAACCTAAAGTTACACCGTCTCACTAGTTTGTAGTGCAAATATCTTAGCACAAGATAAAACTAACTTACAAGTAACTTTTCAGCAATAAATAGCAGCTTTTTCGGTTAATAACTCTTTAATGTTGATTGTTTTAAAAGAAGTTCTAGCTCTACTGCCAGATTATTTTACTTCTAACAATCATTTTTTTCTCATGTTTTCCCTTCATGACACTGATTATTCACTACTGTTCTCCAACAAACCTCTGACGCCTTCACAAATGGAAAATCCAACTAATGTGAACGCTATTTACAAATTAGGTGGCCTCTGAAGGCAGTTGGTTTCTCTTATTTAGGGGTGACAAAGTAAAGGGGACTGAACAGAAATGCATGCCCACTTTTCAGACTTTTAATTATTAAAAAAATGTTTATTATTCACCTTTTTCCCACCTTACTATCATCCAATCATGAAAATAAAATCCACTGAAGCTTGCTGGGGACAGAGTGACAAAACTTAAAAGTATCCAGACATTTTGAATAATTTTTCAAGTGATTCCTACAGACTTACAGCTGACTGTCTCTCCACCTTCAGGTTGCGGAGAGTGAAGATGGAGAAGAGGATTCTTGCAGATCAGGGGAACACGCTCGTTGACCTCTGCAAGGTGAGAGAGGCAAGTGAAGGCATCATGTGCAGTTGCACCTAAAATTATTCAACACCCCCAAAAATTTAGGTTTATGAGCAAAATATAGAAGCATTCGAGGTGTTTGCAATAAACAAACCAAACTAAATTTAGTTGGTTCTCTAAACTCAACCCAAAGTGCCTCAAATGCAGTCTCAGAATTATTCAGCCTCTTTACTTTGTACGAGTTTTTTTTTGCTCTTTTGACCAAGTCGTCAGCTTTGTCCAGCATTCCTGAAGAATCTTATTTACAATTCCAAAATTGTGTAAAAGCTTGATAACCTTATTTTATAACCAGAAACCAAAAATAAAAAAATACTCTTTGATTTTAAAATCAATTATTTTTAATGGGCTAAGCTAAATAAGGTAATTTGTTTCACATAGTTTTTGTAACTATAAACAGACCAAAGGAAGAAAAGGCTCTCAGGGTTGCAAAGGTTGCTGATCCACAGCATCACTGAGCCACCGCCCTGCTTCTCTCTCAACAGGAAGTACCTTAATGTATGCCTCATTTTTCATGTCCAGATATGCTGACAAATGACGAAAGGTTCTGGTTTTGAGTCATCTGAATTTGCAAGTGCTTTTGGATCAAGCAAAATTGGTCCAAAAGCCATGGCTTTTGCTGGTGCTGGTCCTTTGTGGTCCAGGGAGGATTTTTGACCACTAACGTTCACAAATCTTGCTAATCTGGAAATTTGCCCTCCTATGCAATTCTGTTTGATTCTAATCTACCTTCACTACTTTATCTGAGATTTCTCCCATTGTATTGGATTTCTTTGGTTGTATTTCTACTGGGCCAATCAGCGAACAGAAGGAGAATTTGTGAACGATGACGTTGATTTTCTACTCTGTTTTAAATTTGTAGTCTGCTTGTGGTTTTAAGAATGATACCAGAGGAAGTGAACAAAGTCGTTCTGTCCATATTGGCCAAATATTGCATTAACATTAAAGCTGCAGTATGTAACTTTTATTATTATTTTTTACATAACTGCTAAAACTGTCACTATGTCATAACAGTATGATATGAGACAAATAATATGTTAAAAAAACATCAAGCTTCTCCGCTAGATTTTTCAGAAACAACCAATAAGAGTCAAGAGGAGGGTCTTAGCGATCTCAATCATGTCCATGTATGCGCTGCTCACACTTTCTCCCTTGTTGCACTTTCTTCTCATCAACCAAACGTGTCATGAATGCTTGGTGTAGTTAGCATGGCCACAGGTTTTCCTGTAGAAGTAAGTTGTTTCTCTGCCTTTAGCATGTTTAGCAGGGAGTGTATGAGCATGATTGGCAGCACTAAGACCCTCCTCCTGGCTCTAATTGGTTGTTTTTGGCTGGGAGTGGTGGATTTCTTCAGAGGAGTTTTCACAGATTACCTGTTTCGTATTAGTACAGTATTTTTATCAGACAAACGAGTCTCATCAGGACAGGTCCTCTAACTCATGGAACATGACTGTTTGAATTTGTTCACAGCAAACACCTGAACAATTGCGAATTTTGCCAATAAACCAAATTTTTCTAAATTGAAGATTGAATTGCTTTAGCTGCAACTGTAACTCCCTGAAAACAAATCCTCGATCGAGCGTTGGTGTAATTCCTCCACCAAACTGGCGCGCAGATGCAGAGCCTGATGTACGACGTGCTGGCGGAGGTGCAGGGCTGCAGGGGGGAGCTGAACTCGCACATCGGCAGCCTGGTGAAGAACGTGGAGGAGCTGAGGGAGGGCTTCCGGTGCCTGATGCCGCTGCTGTCCAGCACGCTGTCCACACAGAACTCCTCCATCCGCCACCTGCTGAGAGAGAGGGAGGAGAAGAGCGAGTGTGTGAGCGGAGCAGAGGGGTAGAAAGGCACAGTGGGGAGGAGAAGAACCCGGTTTCAGGAGGTTTCTATTGAAAATTGCACTATGGCGGCCATGCTGGGGCAGATTTCCTGACTCAGGTGTTGGACAGGTTTGTACTGATGTGCAATATATATATATATAAAACATTATATGTAGCAGAAATACAAACATATGTAGAAATTTGTCCCAGCTCACTTCTTCTCAAGGTATTTCTCCTGGACTAACACAAAACGTTTCACTGATATTATATTGAAGTCTAATGGTGCGTTCACACCAAACGCTTCTGACGCTTCAAGTTCGACGCGTGTGCACTTTTGGTGCGTTCACACCAAACGCGCTTTGAGCATCAGGTGCGTGTGGTTTACATTCAAAATCTATGCGGAGCTTCGGACGCTCTTGACGCTCTTGACGCTTCGTATGCTCCAAACGGTTCAAATTGCGCCACGCTAGACGCTCGAAACACGGCAAATGGCCCTCGACGCGCCTCGACATAGGCTGCGTTCACACTGCGGCATAAAGTGACCCAATTCTGATTTTTTGCCGCAGCCATTCACACTTCCAGATATATGCGACCTGTATGTGTTCTCCAGTGAACGAGCAAACGGCCTGAAAGTAGAGGGCGCAATGAGGTCAGCATTCTCAGCGTTCTGCCAACCGCCATGAAAAGAAGAAGAGCTCAGTGTGCGACATGGATGTGAACATGGATGCTAACGATGGAGCATAGCTTACACATTTGTTGTTGTTGTCCGACCGAAGCAGCATTTTAACAAATTAATCCTCATTACAGTCCATCATGGTTGTTGTTATTCTTTCTGCGAAATAGGATGCAGAATAGTGGTGTTTGTTGAGTATCATTGACATTCAGGTCGGATGAATGCGACGCATTTGAATCGGATAAGTATCGGACATCCAAGTGGACTTGTTCGCATTCGAAATGAATCCGACCTGTGTTGTTCAGACTGTCATGAAAAGACCAGATACAGGTCGCATTACGTCAAAAGAATTGGAATTGGGTCACTTCAGGCTGCAGTGTGAACGCAGCCAAAGTTGAACGTAAACCAGATGCGCCTGACGCTCAAAACGCGTTTGGTGTGAACGCACCATTATGGATTTAAAGTTGATCCTAATCAAGTAAAATTTTACAGTTGACCTGATACGACGTAATTGAGGCCCTGTGGATTATTTTCTTCAGGTTATTTAATTGTTTTTAAGCATCTGTTTTGTTTTTTCTTTTAAGAAACTGTTATTCCTCATCTATAAAAACTGTATTTTCTGACCGTGAAATAAACACTTCGTACATTTTAACAGCTTCGTATTGTGTTAAAAGCATGCAACATGACTATATAAACTCCAATTTATATATTTTTATGTCTGTTTAAGTAACATTCTTTGAATTTCAGTAGAATAGATTCACCTTTTTGGGTTATGTTTCTAAAATTATAAAGCAACACTTTTGTGAATGTTTCCAAAAAGATTCATTCATTCATTTGTTAAAGACATTTTTCAGTTTTCAGAGCAGCTTTGCTGGCATAAATTTGAAAATCATCCAGCCGTTAATTTGTTGCACAACTTCAAAAAGTTGGCTTCATTCAAACTAATGAAAACCCAAAATTTAGACCTTTGGAAAATGAAAAGATATCACAACAGAACAAAATACAGATAAATATTTGGTGAAACTGCTGTCTTGACACCCTCCGCAATTTGGAAGATAATTGCTAAAAAAAAAATACTATTCAAAGTCATGTAAACCAGCTTATTAATAGAATGTTTAGTGGAAGGAAAAATCTGGTATAACCACAACATTGACAGGATTGTGAAGCCAAACATTCAAGAATTTTGAGGAAGATTCATAGTGCAGACTGAGGCTGGAGCTGGTAATTAAAGAGCCACTACAGGTATGTACAGGCTGCAACTGTTGCTTTAACTTTAATAATCCACTTTTGAACTAGAAATGTAAAGAATTAAAGTATATTTCGCACTTAATTTGTAAAGCAAGGTCCCTTAACCTGGAAAGGCACAATATTAATCTTGTTTAAGGTTCAGTGTGAAGTTTTGGATCAGGATTTAATTATGAAGTCACATCATCTGCTGATGTTGACCCACTAATTTATAATAAAATCAGCGCTTCATGAATTCCTTCTACTGATGAGATTTATCTTCTCAGATGTTACTTTTTATAGGTATATGTTTGAGTAAAATGAACATTGTTATTTTATTGTAGGAACTACTGACATGTCTCCGAAATTCCAAGCAAATATTCAGTATTTATTTGCAGAAACTGAGAAATGATCAAAATAACAAAAAAGATGCAGTTCTTTCAGACCTCAAATAATACAAAGAAAACAAGTTTATGTTCATTTAGAAACAACAATACTAATGTTTTAACTAAAGAAGAGTTCAGGATTCAATATTTGGTGGAATAACCAGAAAGTTTTCAGTGTGGTTCACTGCAGTGGTCTAATTTTTTTTAGAGCTGCATGTTGTAATGTGGAAATTTTACCATTCAGCCTAAATTTCTGCATTTAAATAATTTCTAATGCCAAATTTTTAATAAAGCTCAACTCATGACACTGTGTAGTCAATACTAGTGTCACGTTATGGAGTTAGTAGTGATGCTAACTTAGACCCAGTTTAGAAAATAACACTTTATTTTAAGGTGTGTTCACAAGACTGACATGACAGCATCATAACCATGAAGTATTTATGAATGTTTATGCTTATTGTCATTCAGTAGGTCAACACTTTTAAGGCAACTTTATGTTAAAAGTGTCATTAATTACCAAATGATAGTAATTATCAAACATTCATGTTCATTACAGCATCATGTCAGTGTTATGTACATCCCTCCAAGTGTTACAGAAATTAACTTTACCAAATACAGAGCTTTAGTTTACAAGATATGAATCAATAAACTAAGTAGAAATGCAGTAAGAACCACACAGTGATTCCTTGATTTAGCCAAAACAACATTTTATTAAGAGAGACGGGGTTGGAGGGTGGAGTTACAGCAACAACCAATTGGTCAACATGAGCAGTGGAAACGCGTCCCCTGTCTTCTTCTTCTTGTTTCAAGTCGGGACCACAGGTTCCGCCGTCGCAATCGTCCCGGAGGCAGGAGACGCTAATATCAACCGGTCCATCCCATCCTCTCCCCTCCAGCTTCAGGGAGAACAGTTAGTGCTGCTTCCTCCTGAATGAGCACCCTGCCGGAGGAAACGACACGTTAGCTCATCGCTGACAAAAGAGGAGCCTCACCGAGCAGAAATACTGCCGACTGGGCACGGCTATTGTGTGGCGTAGAGCTGCTGATCAGGATCTGTCCTGGTTTTACTGGAATATTTTTAAGTCTACAAAGGTACATTTGGTTTGTCCTCAGCCTTCGAAAGGGGGAAGCCATGGTTGGAGCTCAACCCTTCTGCAAACTGAGGTTAATCTGGCACTGGAATGAGATTGGAAAACCACGAAGGAGGAAGTCCAGTCACTTAGCAGTGCGGAAAAACTGTGACAAATAATCCTTGGCAAACTCTTCATAGTAATTGAAATTTCCACAAAAATGTAAAAATAATTTACTATAACAGACAATGTCAGTCTTTGTTATTTTAAAATATAGGGGCTTTGCAAACAGATGGAAAAACCAGAGGACTACATGAGATTTTTAAGCTATGGTGAAGGGTGTCAAATATGGAAAAATATGTATATATGGTCATGTTTTCCCAAGCTTAAACATCTGAGAAATGTTTTAATCAAAGTCCAAGCTTTGCCAAAATGTGCAGAAAAGATTTAAGTTTACAAATTAAAGCTGCAAGCAGCCTCGGGCGGCCCTCGCAGCAAGCGCCGCTCCGGCCTATTGGCCACCGCGGGGGTTCCGGCCACCGCAGAAGCTCTCGCGCGTTTTCCAGAGCCGCAGCCCGCTCGCAAGCGCGGAAGCTCCGGCGCCGTCTCCAGCACCGCCGCCCGCCAGCCGCCGCAGAAGCTGTCTCGCATTTTCCCCGCCCGGCCACCGGGCGACACGCGTGAATGCGTTCGGCGGCGATCCCCGACGACTGTCAAAAAATCTGGCGCAGATCGGTCGATGCGTCGAGGAGATACAGCCGATGTATTAACTTAGGGGGCGCAGTGGAGCCAAATTACATCTCAATCCCGTTGGGCTCTTTAGAGGTGAACAAAGGTCATACATATCCAGTTTGGAGCCAATCGGATGATCCATGTGTGAATTAGAGCCAAACGTATGAATATGGCGAGGGACTGATATTCGCCGTTTGGCCACGCCCACATGGTTCAGCCAGAAGCGAGCAATGACAGACCTCATCATCCGAATCATCTTGATTAGGTCAAGAGAGCCATAAACGGAGCTTTCCAAGGAAAAAAACGGCACTTCCGGTTCCGAGGGGGCGGGGCTTAGATGACGTCATAATATGATGACATAGGGTCGTCAGGGATCCCGCCAGGGTCACTCGTGCAAAGTTTGGTGCAGAAGCTATCGACCGTTCACAGTAGAATTACAAATTTTTAATTTTTTCCTACATTACAAAATTGAACTCTGTAGGGCAATGCTGCCCTCTGGTGTCGAATTACTGAAATAATGAAACTATTTCAGTAATTTCAGTTATTCGACACCAGAGGGCAGCATTGCCCTACACATGACAAAGCCCTTTGTATTACACAGTCGATCACAGGGGAACTTTGAGCCTTGCTAACCCCCCTTCCACATGTTCAAATGTCACCATATTGATAACTTTGAATCAGACATGCCTTATGATCAGACTGACCGAGTTTGAAGTCGATCAATCGAAATCCCTAGGAGGAGTTCGATCAAATACGAAGGCTGTAAAAGTCAAAATCGAGGTCAAATGAAATTCAATCTAAAATGGCCGACTTCCTGTTGGGTTTAGAGCATGGCTCTAAGAGACTTTTTTGTACGTCCCGACAAGATACACATGTGTACCAAGTTTCGTAATCCTAGGATAAAGCATGGCATGGGGCTGTTCATTTAAAATACTCTAGGGGTCGCTATAGAGAAATTAGGCCACGCCCACCAAATTTTGTTATGAATTCCTGTCGGTGGGTGTACAAGGATCCATCCTAGTGAGTTTGAAGCAGCTGGGCCCGAAATTGTGGAGTTCAGAGCCAAACGAAATTCGACGGCGTTCGCAACGCCGCCACGCCCACCTGCTTCATCGCAGCCGGTCGGGGTTGGAATAACTCAACACACCAACATGTCTTCTGTCTCTGGACACAGTTTCATGTTGATTAGGTCAAAGGGCTAAGATAGCGACCGTTCACAGTAAAACATGACACTTCCTGTTCTCAGGGGGCGTGGCCTACTTAAAAAAATAATTTCACCACAGGGTATTTTAGGACACCCGATGACGATCAATCAATGAAAGTTTGGTCCCTCTCTGTGTTTTTGTATAGGAAATATAAGAGTTTCGTGTTTCATGGCGAGTAGGTGAACTTTGACCCCTGCTAACCCCCCTTCAGCAAGCTCATACAGTCACCAATTTGATAACTTTAAATCAGACATGCCTTATGATCAGACTGACCGAGTTTGAAGCCGATCAATCGAAATCCCTAGGAGGAGTTCGATCAAATACGAAGGCTGTAAACGTCAAACTCGAGGTCCAAAATGGACCTTCAATACAACATGGCCGACTTCCTGTTGGGTTTAGAGCATGGCTCCAAGAGACTTTTTGTACGTCCTGAAAAGATACACATATGTACCAAGTTTCGTAATTCTAGGATAAAGCATGGCCTGGGGCTGTTCATTTAAAATACTCTAGGGGTCGCTATAGAGAAATTAGGCCACGCCCACCAAATTTTGTTATGAATTCCTGTCGGTGGGTGGATAAGGATCCATCCTAGTGAGTTTGGAGCAGCTGGGCCCGAAATTGTGGAATTCAGAGCCAAACGAAATTCGACGGCGTTCGCAACGCCGCCACGCCCACCTGCTTCATCGCAGCCGGTAGGGGTTGGATTACTCAACACACCAACATGTCTTCTGTCTCTGGACACAGTTTCATGTTGATTAGGTCAAAGGGCTAAGATAGCGACCGTTCACAGTAAAACATGACACTTCCTGTTCTCAGGGGGCGTGGCCTACTTAAAAAAATAATTTCACCACAGGGTATTTTAGGACACCCGATGACGACCAATCTCTGAAAGTTTGGTCCCTCTCTGTGTTTTTGTATAGGAAATATAAGAGTTTCGTGTTTCATGGCGAGTAGGTGAACTTTGACCCCTGCTAACCCCCCTTCAACATACTCCAAAACTCACCAATTTGATAACTTTAAATCAAACATGCCTTATGATCAGACTGACCAAGTTTGAAGCCGATCAATCGAATTCCCTAGGAGGAGTTCGATCAAATACGAAGGCTGTAAACGTCAAAATCGAGGAAAAAAATGGACGTTCAAGACAAAATGGCCGACTTCCTGTGATAGTTGGCTAATAACATTAAATGTAAGTTCTGAGTCTTTTGGGGAGCTCTACAAGTGTACCAAATTTCATGTCTCTACGATGAAATACGTTCATACCATTGTGTCAACAGAAAATTGCTAGTTGCCGCCGTTGAGCAATTTTTTTTGCGATTTTTGCGACAACTTTAAAATTCAAAATTTTTAATTTTTCTAGTCGCGACCGCCAAGTTTGGTGAGTTTTTGAATATGATAAAGCCCCCAAAAAGGCACACGAAGAGGTGGGAAGAATAATAATAATAATAATAATAATAAACAGTACAGATACAATAGGCCTTCGCAGCGCTTTGCTGCTCGGGCCTAATAAACACCCTATATGAATGCTACTGTATGCCCTTTTAATGCACTGAACAGTTATTTACTGAGTATTCACACAGGACTGGCACCGTTTCTAACTTATGGACCTCTAGGTACTTAAATCAGCTGCTTCAGAATCTAAACCACTAAAGAGTTTTAAAACTTTACTAAATATGGGTTCTTTAAAGCACAGCCTGTGATCTTTGGTATTGTTTCTAAATCTAAAAAAACCCCAGCAGCTTCAAAGCTTTGTTTGGTGGTATCTAGTTTAAGAACTCAACTGCAACATAAATATTTCAATGCCAGCTCAAATCCTGCCCCTTTTAATTAACGTAAAAACAAGAAGTAGTTTGAAATTTGCATATCGCATTTTTGACTGGTGTTTGTGTGCAGATACTGACCCTCTGTGAGACGTGCTTTGCCTCCAGTTGGCTGACACAGGACTGTTGAACAGCCCACACACAGCACAACTGTCTGAGCATGGCTGAACACCGTCGTGATCTTGTAGCATCCTGCAGAAAAAAAAAATACAAAACTCCCGAGTTTTACAAACCTGATCTTAATTGATTTACTTACATCTACAAAAAGATGTGCAAAGACGCACGTACCTGGACATTTGACATCCATAAAGTAGGAGTTGGGACTCTGGACGAGACGCTTCTTCTTGTGCCTCCTCTTCTCCTCCTCAGGGGATGGGTGCAACAAGTCTTTTGCGAGCTAAATTACAAAGGAGGAAATAAAATAGACGAGATCAGCGACATAACACGAGACAAAAACTTAAAAGCAGGGACTCAAAAATCAAAAATAGCTTTTGTAAAATTTACGTTATGAGTGACGCAGTGCATATTGACTGAATTATTTGGCCAAAATTGAGGCCGACATACGTCTGGCTCCGCTTTAGCATCGCTGCGTTGGCCCGCTCGGGCCCACATTTTGGCCTACCTACCCTACATTAGATAACACTCTGCGTATTTATTACAAATCAATGTTTACATAACCACAAACGGGCGTTTAGGTAACTCTAAACCTTATTATCGCGGTTAAACTACGACAGTTATCATCCGGCGTCTGTATTCAGCTTCTCCGATAAACTGGCTCCATGTTTGCGGTGTGCGCGCAGCCATCTTGTCTCACAACGCGCTCGAGATGGGTTTGAAAAATGATTAAAAACCAGCATTTTCGGCCGGATTAAACCGACTCAAAGTGGCACGAATCGAAGCAGTAATTTCTTCTGAAACTGTTCAGCCCTGTACTATGGCTCTAATAATCGATTTGAAGCATAAATGACGGATTTCATCCGCCTCCTGATACTCACTGGCATGTTGGCGAGTAAATAGCCGCTGCCGAAAAGGAGGAATCACCGGAAGCGAGAGGTTCATATTGGTGCTTCTCCCGAGTACAGCCCGGACGTGACGACATTGTAGCGACATGGAGGCCATGTTGGTAAGGTCAAAAACATCTTTTAACAGCTGTTAAATTGTTGTTTACTGAAAATTTTGTAAGTAGAATGACGATTCAGAATAAGATTTTAGTGGTTATTTAAACTTACCATTCGTTGGATCTAGATATGCAGGTTTTTTGTTGATTAAAACAAGGATAACATTAAGAGAAGAAAAATAATTTGTGTTGCGTTGTTTTATTCTTTCCTTTAGATCTCCAGTTACAAATCCAGTTCATGCAAAAACAATGAAAAATACATTGTTTTCCCTATTTATAAAATAACAGTTAAATTTTATTTACAATAGCACTTGAATGTTTACTCAAATATGAAGTTATTCAAATTGGATAGAGAATGTGTAAATACTTCCAAGTTTTGGCAAATTTTCTCAGTTAGATTTAGATCTGGACTTTGACTGAGCAGTCTGAATGAATGAGTAGACTTTTATCAGAGACTTCTAATGTAATTCATGCAGTATTCGTACTTGTATTTGAGTTGTGAAAAACCCTATTACTCAAGCTATTGTTTAGATAAATTTAAAATGTGATTGTCATTTTTGTCTGATCGTTTTCTAATTGATTTCTGTACTGATATTATCCCAGAGAATTTGTGTTTTTTCACCTCACTGCAAGGACAATTTCACTACAGACCATGATAAAGTGACACTACTACTGATGTTCTATTCTACTGATTTTGAATTGTTCTAAATAATTCTAAGTTACTGCTCAAAGGCCTTTCCCAGAATAAAATGTTTAATCTTTCTTCCTCATCTTTTGCGTTGCAAAAAGAAACTCGGAGAAAAGTAGTACTGTAACATTTATTTCTTTATCAGATTTGTTGAGCACTACGTTTCCTTCGCCTCCTCTTCCGTTGGTCCAGAGATCTGTTCGACCAGAGGATCTGCCAGGGCCTTCATTTCTTTTATCTTTATGTAACACTCAGCGTCTGCAGGGAAGAGGTTTCTCTGTGCATGAGAGAAAGACATCAAAATCATAACAAATACACATTCACATAGTCGTGAATGTTGGTTGCTAAAATAAAGATAAGTTGTCAGAATTAAGTAGGACGCTGCAGCTGAAAAATCTGAAACAACAAAAGCAATCCACTGCAATATTAATTCAGAGGAATATATAGCAATTAAAGTGGACCAAGAGCAGGAAGACTTTTAGACATAAATATGAATTACATTAAAGAAGTTAAGTCACAAAACGTTACTGGTTAATACATTTAAAAAATGTAAATACCTAAAACTAAAATATAAAATATTAAGGTAATTAATTAATTAAATTGCTTGGCTTTGCAGTACATACTACCTGGTGGAGTTAAACATATATTTTAGTAAATAATGTCCTAAAATTCCAAATTAAGGTGAAACAAATTATTCAGTAATTTTACTGAGAAGCACTCAAAAAAAGGACATAAAGAGTAGATGTTGAACCTCTGTCATTTTGTCTCCTCACCACTTTGTACCTCAATTTTACAACCACAGGATGCAAACTATTTTGGAAAAAGTTTATTTAACTATTGTGCTTTGATGAAATATTCACATATCATTAAAAAAAAAATCAAATACAGTTTGATTTACTTGTATGCTATGTAATATTATTCCAATTGACTGGAAGAGCAAAGATAAACAAAAACTAATTTTGTGTACAACTGAAAAAACTGGGCAGAAAGAAACAATCACCCACATTGAAAACAACCAATTTAAAGAAAGTTTTTATTTTCTTTAACACTGTTTTGTAAAATAAACAAAGTGTAGCAGTTGTCAGAACTGTTACCTTGCAGCAAGAAGTGTCTGTGCATGTTCTCGCAGTGCATAGCAGTTTCTCCAGGTACTCCAGCTTCCTCCCACAGTCCAAATATAGCCATGTTAGGTTCGGGGTGTGTGTGTGTGTGTGTGTGTGTGTGTGTGTGTGTGTGTGTGTGTGTGTGTGTGTGTGTGTGGTTGTATGTCCCCAAGTTGACCAGCTTAAGAGTGTGTTCTGCCTCTTCTCCAAAGACTGCTGCAGATGGGTAGCAGTCTTTGGAGAAATGTTTGGAAATGTTAAATTTCCCATTAAGCTGTGTTTAGTTGCTCTATTGAGATTTATGCACAGGCAAACACAGAGTCAGCCCCTCAAATAGATGTAAAACAAACCTGCAGAACGAGACGCTGCAAGTTTCCTCCCACATCCTCCTGTCTTTCCAGAGATGCCAGGAACAGAGGCAGAGTCTTCTCTGTAATTTTGTTCCCTACATAAACAAATATACATTTGTAAGGCATCACAAATCCTTAGAAAAATAGAAGCTCAAAACTTCCTTTTTATATATAAAAATCTAATTTTGCAAATACCGAATTATAAAATACATATTAAACACAGAGTAGGAGCTTAAAAAACTCTATATTAACAAACATTCAGATAACCAGAGTAAAACTGCCCTCTCTGTAAATATTAATAAATATGTTGGGATGTGAACATTTTTGTACCTGACCTGCTAGATTGAGCGAGGTGAGCGTTGTGTTTCCAGGCATGTAGAGCACGCCGTCCCTGCGATGCACAGACAGCACCAGCAGGGGGTTTCCTGTCTCCAGAGCTTCTCCCTGATTCTGAAGACAAAGACGGCAAATTCCACTCAGGTCCATTAGCTAAAGTGTTGCTATACCGAGAAATTGCAACTGCCAAACCTCAATCAGGTTACAACTTGATTTATCCTGAAGGAAAAAGAAACAACGGTGTAGGAGAACAATAACTTGTAAATTGTCAAAATATGTTTAGATGCGGTGAAGTGTTTCAAGCACCTCTAGAGGAGACGACATCTTGTCTTTGCCTCCAGATTTCACATTTCTGCTTAGAGGTCTCTTTCCATCTGAGCCTGGGGAAGATTTGAAAAGACAGCTATGAGAAACCAAACAGTGCAGCTGAGGAACTGGTGAAACGTATCAGTGATGACTTCTTTACCCTTCTTGACTTTGGTATCGGCTGTTTTTTCATCTTTTTTTGCAGCTTTAATCTGATTTATATATTGGCAAAGGATTAGATGATTTTAAATTATGGTGGCTACATGAACATTTGCTTTCAGTCTTATAATATTTATATATTACCCTTTTTTTGCTTGAGCTCTTGGACTCCCCTTTGCTTGAAGCGCTGTGTATGGCAGAAAGATGGCCGCCAACTGTTTGCTCCAGATCCGCCCTGAGAGAAGACTGCAAGAAATGCAAAAAGCAGAGAATCAACACATCAGAGGGCCTCAGGCTGGTTAGAGAACATTAGAGAGCAAACGGCATCATGTAAGTCTGAGGAGTCCAGCGGAAAGGTCAGAGGTGAAGATATGGAGAAGATTAAAGCAAGGCTAGGTGTTGAGATACAATAAATTGATTGCAGCTTTCACAACGCACTGCTTTTGTGTAATATTAGTTAAGCTGTTACATTTCAAGTGCAAGGAAGGGTCATATTCAGAAAACTACAATCTGCATTCAGATGAGGCTTGTTTGTCAGATTAAAAGTGCCTTTTTCAAAATAACTACATCTTAGCAGGTGTTATAAATACTTCCTATAAAGGCCATACTTCTGTATTAAACAGTTTTTTAATTGGTCTGATGTATTAATCTAATCCTAAATGCAGTATTTTAAAGAAATTAGTCATAATTAACTGAAAACATCATTCTTTGTGGAATTAATAGAGTGCTTTTCACTTATTGAGTTGAGCTAATGAAATACATGATTTTATAATAGTACTGACTGTCCAGTCAAAGTAAATCAGTAAAAATCTGTGACTGACATGAAAATTGATGTTTAAAGATGCTGCGTGTGCAGCCAGGCAAAAAGGAATGAGTAAATATTTCATTTTTAGATGTGCAAAACTGGTGAAAGCTTCAAAATATCTGCAGCTGTAATTGTAGAAAATGTGGCTCAACAAAGTACTGAGTAAAGAGGGTGACTAAAAATGCAGAACACACTTTTCTGATGTTTTTCTGTTGCTCTATCATAAAATAAAAATAAATTAAACTTTGCAGTTGTGATGAAACTTGAGTTATTCAGAGCGGAACAATGTGTGCACTTCAATCGTAAGAAGCCTGAATATTTTAGAAATACAAACGTTTACAACTTTTTAAACAGTACTTCTGATCATAATTAATTCAAATGTTTAAAAATCCTAAATTTTTTCCATAAACAGAGAAATAAAAGATTTGATTAGGCTGCTTAAGGTCTTACAAAATGTAGTCATGTGTGTTAATGTAGCTGTCAAAACTTCCAACCTGTATTTTGTGCAGCATCATCTTTCTTCTTTCCACAATCTCCTCATGTTGTAGAGTTAACTCCCCGAGTGTCTAAAAATGGAAATGCTTAGTGCTGGAGGGTTATTAAATCGTGTAATATCTAATCCAGTAAGCCGAATATGATTAAGAACATATTAACTGCGAGTTAAATGCATTATCTGGCATTTAAAGTCTTTAAGGTAAACAGATACCATAGCCAGATGGGCAGCTCCTGCGTCTCCGATGTTATTGTTGGCCAGCGATAGAATGACTAAAGTATTATTCAGCCTCAGGCCCTGGGAGGGAAAACAAGGTGGAAAACACATCAGCAGCTCTGATGGGAACATCCACAGAGAATGTGGATCAGCTCTAGATTATACCTGCGCAATATGCGTGGCACCTGCATCCCCAACATTGTTGAATGCCAGGTTGAGTGACAGGAGGTTCTTGTTAGCAGATTTACAGGTCGAGAGAGCCAAACCTATCAGACGAGCCCCCTCTTCTCCGATCCGATTATTCCGCAGTGACAAGTGGATGAGGCTTGACCAAAGAGACGTGACGTGAATTTGGACGTATTTATGCAAAAGCACGGGTTGTTAGTGGCTGGATCTTGTGTGTGTGACTCACTTGCTGTCTTCAGTGAGCAGAAGGTGGAAGCTATGCTGTAGAAGCGGATTACCCTCCAGTGTCACAGCTCTACCACAAGGGAGAGTTAACAAGATGGATCAGTAATCCTGCATATTTCAGAGAAAATTCACTTGCAAATCCACAACTATTTCTGACTTGTCTCCTGGGAGCTGCAAATTAAAACAATGTTGCACAGTTTCGGTGTCACCGAATGCTCTCACCTAAGGTTGGAGCCCAGAGACGTGTTTGTGAGGGAGATTACCATTGGATCTGAAAGAGCGGCCTGCCAGAAGCTGCAGCACAGTGGACAACGTTACGCTAACAAACAACAAGCAGCCAGCAGGGGCTCGGCTCCCCTCTGTACCTGCTCATTACTCACTGAATACACTGTAGGGTGGTTATGGATGGGAGCATCTTCAGTACGGCTTTGAAGATCTTATAGTTCACCTTCCATCCTGCACATTCAGGATGAATTGGACAATAGTTACTGCAGTCTGCAGAACCCACACTGCAAAAACACAAAATCTCACCAAGTATTCGTCCAGTTTCTCATTACTCTAGAAATAAAGCAAAACTAACTCAAAAGTAATTTCTCTGCATGTTTTAAGTTAAGAATTCTTGAATATTGGTAAAACGTACTAGTTCTGCTGGCAGATTATTTTCCCTATAACAAGAAGTTTTCTTCACGTATGAATGGAAAATGGACAGTCTATAAAAGTGACACACCTCTAAAAACTTGTAGCAGTCATTCCAACAAAAGGTGATTTTTCAACAAATTGACTGGGGTTCAAACTTTTTATTTGTAACAAAAAAAAATCTTCCACTTTTTTTTTAAATTTAGTTTTAGTTGGTATCTCAGTGTTCTACAATAAACACTGAGACTGACTTTGATAAAAGGTGAAACAGCTTAAAGAGTATGAAAAACATCTTCATCCTTTTCGTTTTAGCCAGTGGTTCTTTCTACTTACAAAATATGCCCTCAGTATATGTGGCTTTGTTGTCTTTGTTTTTTTGACTTTTATAAACAGAAGAAATCACTTCAGTTATGCTACGGTGATGCTTTTAACAGTATTATACATTAGGAGGAGCCTAATGTATAATACTGCATACTATGTTATTAATTCAATAACATAATAAAAGTATGTCCAGTCATTTTAGCTTAAATACTTTTTGCTAATACTACAAATAAGTGAGTTGCAGACAACTTAGAAACTCTGCACCAGGGATGCACATTGAGGACTGGTGGCATAAAGTTATTTGTATGTCACTTATAGTTTACTGCAAGACAATGTGGTTATATGAGTGTAAGACATGATATATACCTTGAGAGGTCACTCATAGTTGTCTTGGTTTTATATAGTCTATTATATACCATAAGAGTTGGTCTTAGAGCCACAGTGAATGGAAATAGGGTTTATTGTCAAAGCTTCAGCAAATTACATAAACCTAAATTAAATTAGAAGTCTATTTAAGCATTTTTATCGCCATAATTAATCAGAATACTTAAACAAGAGAAGTAAACTCATGCAATTAGTAAGTGCATGAGTACTTAAAGTAGGTTTATGATCCTGAGGTCCCTTGAATGTTTAATTCTTACCAGAAATCTTAATCTTCCTGGTACAATTGGGGTCATCATTTTCCAGCTCAATGCATAAACATGGAGTACTCCTGAAAGGTAAGGCAGCCGGCTTTAAATCTTCATCTTCTGTAGGTGAAATTATGTTGATCATCAGAAAACAGCAGCTTAAAAATGACATTTCACTACACACGCACACATTCTGCACAATTAGTGTTGTTAGCCATATCTACATTTTGAATTTAGTTTTTATTGGGCTTACATGGTATAGATCAACGCCAAGTAGAGCTTGATAATAAAGGGGAAGGAAACTGATGGTTTTAAAAAAAAGTTCCCAATAAAACACACGGGCAAAATGTGGAAACGTCTGAGGACTAATAACAGTTTGGTGTTTTTCTGTCCAGAACAGAAGCAGCTCAGAACTTTCTTACCTTTAAATGTGACTTCAGACTCAATAGCGGGTGGGACTTGACGTATGACAGGTGGGACTTCCTTCATATTTAGAAGAGAACAAAGCATAGGGAAGTCAACCTCCACATTTCCTGTGCAGTGATAATCATCTGTAGGATGGGGTAATTATTAGTCAGTGACTGAACAACCTTCAAAATGATAACGTCATGGCTTACCAAAGGTCAGCGCTGGTAATGGCTCAGGAGGTTGCTGCTCTTTTTTTGTATCTGTGGAACAACAGAAGGATTTTTGGTCTAGCTTGCAAAAAACGTAATATATTTACACGACTAAAGAGTTAGAGCTGTAATTTACTACCGCAACACGTGATGAAGATATATAGGTCATTTTCTTACAAAGCACACAGATTATTTCAACTAAGAGACAGTTTTAATAGCATAATGTTAGCTTGTCGAGTAATGACTAAATCACTCAGACATTATTTGGCCAACCTGTGACTTTCGGCGGTTCCTCGACCTCTTGGACTACTTTGTCCTTTGGCTGTTTTTTTCTGGACATTATTGACTTGTTGAACTGACCCGAACTATCTGTGTAAAACCGTTAAATTTATCTAAAAACCGAGTAAAACCTGGGAGTCGCCTCGTTACCGGGGCAACCAGGCTCGGAGTCCAGGCTCTCAGGTCCTATCGCGAGACTTACATTTGCTGAACTTGCGATTTTCCCGTTTATGTTAATTTTTCTCTTAAATTACTTGCGATTTTTAACGAAATGACAATTAGCCTCATGTTGTTTAAGGTTATGTTATTTTAATAATATTGTAATAAATAACTCTATAATATTTAAATTTCACTAAACTACATAGAAATGTTACAGTAGTTAATTTTATATTTTTTGTTCTACGGTATATCACAAAATAAACGTAGCATTTTATAAAATGAATTTGCTTTTAACAATTTTAATGAACTATTTTACAAACATTTTAAATATAATTACTCATTTACACACTATAGTCATCACATGCATTTATTTATCACATGCTTTTTCAAGTTGATTTAAAATAAATATTTATTTAAAACCTTATTGATGTACTGAATTGTGACATTTCTGGTCTTCAACACTTAATTTGAGCTAGTATTTTGTACACCAGGACATGTTGAGAGAGGACAAGGAGCCAATAAATAAATATATTCTCTCCAGGGTCCCTATGCATTTATCCTGTAACAATCCCTTACTCAAGTATATCCAAGGTTCTCAGTCCTTTACTGACCTTTTTAAATCGTAAATACAAAACGTCCTCCTTAATTCATGGCAGATATTTTACAGTTGTCGAGGTTTAAATATTCCGCAGATCACTTTTTTCCCCACATCATAGCAATTCAGACGGTTTTTCCAGCCTGCAGAGTCTCATCCTTGTTTCACCTTTTTCTGGTTGAAAACCACAACATCAGACACCAAAAGTATTCACAATAATGTAGTGCTTTTTATTAAAAAAAAAAAAAAAACCAAACAAACAAAAAAAACAAAAACAAATATAAAACAAAAAAGTAAAAACCAACAGCATTTTTTTCCATGACTTAAGAATCGTAATTACAAACTTTGAACGAGTGGAAGAAGTTTTTTCTCTTTTTTTGTTGTTGTTTTGACAAACTGTACACATCACAAAATGTCCGTCAGTCTGCCATTTACAATGCTTGCATCTTATTTTGTGATTGTCTAAAAATAACTAAACGGATCACACAAAACGCACAAATACAAGTACAAGCATCATACAATGACCGCTATCACAAAACGGAACCGTTTTCCTATTTGAAAGAAAAACAAAAAATATATTTATATATATTTATATATATTTATAATAGCATGATATCGTTTCTGACAGCTTTTCTTTTTGTTTTCCTGTCAGTGTTTAAAAATATCTTAACATTTTTATGTTGGTTTGTTTTTTTAGTGTTCAACACTTTGCAGCAAAAAAACAAGGAGAAGATTCCTCCTTAAAAAAGTTATATTATTAACAAAATTCAGTGACGAAAGGTGTCGTTGCAGAGTCACTGTCACATCCCAACGCCTTCTGACATTCTTGCTCATGCACTTTACAGGTGGACTTAATTTATAGGCAAAAAAAAAACAAACAACTCAGCTTAAATTTCATGTCATCAGGACTGTTATGGTGAGAATTTCTGGACATTACAAAAAAACATATTCCTCAGAGCTTAAGTGTCATTATAGTAATACATACTGAAGAAATTATAATAATAATATAATAATAACAATAATAATAATACATTTAGGGCTGAGTCCTGTACAGTACAATAATAAACGAAATCCATTTTCAAGATATTGCTTTTGGAGACACTTCTTAATGTAAAGAGTGTATATTTACACAACTTGGCACTGTACAGCTTCCTGTTCTCTTCCTCCTTCCTGTTCTCATCATTTCTTTCAGCTTGCCGCACCGGGACATTGCAGGGAAAAAGGAAATCACATCAAATACGTCGTCTTTTTTTTTTTTTAAAACAAACATTCTCCATGGCAATCAGTCCAAAGACAAAAAAAAAAGTTGCAAGTAATTCCTTGCTCCAAATATACAGTATCCACTGCCCCGCCCATCTCACAGAATAATATGACCATCACGATACATTTCATGTTAAGTATTGTTTTCTTAAAACTGTTAATTGCCATCGAGCCCTTAATTTTTTTTTTTCACGTTTTCTTTTTGAAAAGGTATAATTTCACAAAATCTGGCAGACACACACTCTTGCACACAAGGCAGTGGGAGACGGTGGCGGCTGTGTAAGGCGTTAGTTAAAGCCGGCGCCCTCCCTCCTCCCGTCGCTGCCCGATTTAAGCTGGTGAATCGTTTTGCTTCTTAAAAAATAAAAGGAACAGGGGACGCGGCGAAGCTGACTGCCTCACGGCTGAGTTAAAAATAATAACAAGACACTTTGACATAAGCGAAAACTCAATTCTAAAGCCACGCCACAGGTCTCTTCTGCTTCTAAATGAGCTACTTTGAGGAAAAAATTAAAACAGGAAAAGAAAAATCTATGTTTTTAAACTTGCTTTTGTCAGGCTGCAGACAATACTGTGAGAGTGCTAGTGTATTTTCATGGCGGATACATTACACAGGGCTTCACAATATCCAAGGTACCAAAAGTGCAGTTTTCCACCCTTGTTCTCTCTTTCTAAAGCGCAGCATCAGAGCACACCGCTCAACTTTACATTTTCTCCTATAAGCCGGTTTTCTCTCTCATCTTTTACATTTTCATCATTGCAGCAAGATTTCATGATGAAGAACAATAATTCAGGATTCGCGAGGAAATAAATGAAAAAAACGCTTCCTGTCCCTGTTCAGTACCAACCGTTTTGTTTTCCAATGCTGGCAAGCAACATCCATCAACCCATGATTTCTAATGTTCGATGCATTTAAGTGCATGGGTTGTTTTTCCTATGTTCAATAAAATAAAATAAAAAGTTTTGCATGATATACTTAAATAAGAAGACCGGGCCGGTTCTCCACTTTAAGGTGGAACTTCCTTCAAGTCAGAACTTCTGCACCTCTTCCACCGTCTCAAAGCTGAGGTCACTGTCTTGGAAGAGGTCAACTCTGAAGATGCAACGCCGCTGGATGCTTTGTGATCCATAAAGGTAGGATAGGCAACAATGCTCAATTTCCCTTCTTTGCCGTCTCTTCGCTACCTGGCTTCTTTTCACAGCAGCGAAAGGTGGCGTGCGTTTAACAGGCGCATCAAAATTGTTACTTTCTGATGACAAAATCTGCAAATCCGAGCGTCCTTCGCCGTAACCGCCGTCCTGCTCCTTCCTCGAGGAGATAGGTGACATCAATAGCTAGAGGGGAGAAGAAGAAAATTTAGGAGCTTTTTAGGAAAAAAAAATTTAAATTAAAGAAGTGCTCATATTCTGTTGTAATTGGGGAAGTAATTGACGTACCTATGATTTACATCCTCCTTTACTAACCAGACTTGGTTCAAATCTACTTTACAGCTAGTTATTGTCATAATTTAGCCTTTAGGCCTTTTTACATAAGACTTCGACAATGCAGCTAAAAACCACAGTAAATTGGCTCAGTTTTTCATAAAATAACCTGGCAACAGATTACATCAACTTTTGAAACATAAACAAATAATCAAAGATATGGGCAATGTCCAAAGTGGCATGTTTGGCAAGTAACATCACTCTCACCCAGTGATGGCATAGTTACTTTGAAAAAGTAACTTTAATCGGATTACTGATTACTCCTTGAAAAAGTAACTCAGTTAGATTACCGACTACTTGATTTGGAACTGTAACTAAGTTACATTAAAAGTCACCTTTTTAGTCGGCGTAATTCACAGGTAATATATTAACTTGACATTAACAAAGACACAGCGGGACGGATCATCTGGGAAATGATGGGCTGGGAGAGCCTGACTAAAACTAACTGGAGGCCAGACACATTCTGGGGTTTATGTCTGCTTATTTCCAAGCCCAAATGAGCAACTTCACGTTCAAAAATGAGCCTAAAAAGCAAAACCCGCGACTCATTAAATTTGCTAGCAAATTTAAAAAAAAGAAAAAGCCCACAGCCACTTATAATAATTGAACTTGGCGACAGAAACTCAAAGTAGTTTCTGTTTTTCTACCAACAAAATGCGCATCTCCCTCTTCCCTCCATTGTTTACATTTCTGTTGCTGCCGATACTGTCGCATAAAAACGGCGATCACTCGACAAGACGCGTAGAGGAAATAAAATTAAATTCCAAAAGAAAATAGTAACGCACAGAAACGCAAAAATTATTTCGATAACTGTAGTCTGACTACCGGATATGAAATAGCAACGCGTTAGATTACTCGTTACTGAAAAAAGTGGTCCGATGTCAGTAACGCGTTACTGACATCACTGCTCTGAACATACCATATCCACAGTGAAACATGGTGCTGGAGGCATCATGCTGTGGGAATTGTTTTTTTTCTTTTGTTTAGCAGAAGAAGGGAGTTTGGATACAGTAAATGGGAGAAAAATAAAGGGCAAGAAAACCTGGCTTAAGTTCACATTCCAGAAACACAACTCTTAACGTTCAGCCGAAGCTACACCGAAATCTTTAAGATCAAATCATATTTATGTGTTAGGGAGATGTATAGATCAAAATGCAATGGAGAAAATTAATGTCTCTCTAAAATCTCACTGAGCTTCAGCTTTTCTTTTTTTTTCCAAATGAGAATGTGCAAACATTTGAGACTGTGCAAAGCTGATCGACTTCCAGCTGGAAACACAGGGAAAGGTGGTTCAAACAACATCGATGAACGACGAAGCTGCTGGGGATTAATTTTTGCTTCAAAAAACAATCTGATAAGACGCTGGAAAAGACTACTGTGTGCAAGTTGTGCAAGAAAGAGAAAGTGTATCACTGAAGCTACTCAAACCTAAAATAGCATCTCAATGTAAAACATGTAGCAGCAAACACAGACGTCCCCAACGCTAATGTCAGTATCTGCAGTTCACATTTCTATAGAAGGATTTGTTCTTTAAATGAGTGATCAGGTGTTCATGAAACACCTGGGAAAACTGAATAGGTATAATAGCACTTTACACTAATCCAATGGTTGAATAACATCAATAACATTAAAAACAATAAATATATTTGTTGTTGAGCTCATGTGTGTATTTATTAAATAAATTATCAACAAATAGGAACTGAAAATGTTGGTTAAATTCTCTTAAAGTATGAGAAACGTGAAGGAGAATCAAAGAGTGCATCTGAAGATGTGTAGAAGTAATTTCTCATCAGTGCGTGTGAATGCATGAGCGAGCAGCCATGTATCTGTTGACCTACCCCCCTGCTTTGCTCCCGGTCCCTCACCGTTCTTGCTGGGCGCTCTGTGCAGCAGGTCCAGTAGAATCTTGTTGAGCCGTTCCCTTTGAGCCTCCCTCCGGCTCAGCGCCGGGTGGTGGAGAGGCGAGGAGGCCGAAGACAAAGGGAGTTCGAGCATCTCCCCTATCCGGTCTTCAGAACTCTCCCCGATCTCTTTCCGCACCCCGGCCTCCAGCCCTTCCTCCTCCTCCTCGTCTTCCTCCTCACCTCCTGGTCTCGCCCTTTCCTTTTGTCTTGGTTTGGCTGGAATGTGTTCAGGTTCCTCCGGCACCATGTCCACGTCGTCCTCTACTGACCGTCCATCCTCCGCCCTGTGGGGGAAGTCGTCGCCGCGGTCGCAGGAGGAGCCGTCGTCCTCGCAGCCAGCCGCTTCTTTGGTTCGTTCGCTTTTCCAGGCAGACCGGCCTCCGTTCCTCTTATAGTTGTCAGGAACATAATGAGGCTGGAGGCACGTAAACATCAAATCAATATTCACACAGAGAAGTCTCTCTTTTAGATTTAGATGGATAAGATATGAAAAACTAAGTGTTCGTACACTTTTCCTACAGCAAAATTCAAGCACTTTTCAAGCAGTAAATTTTTCCAGCACCCAACTATGGAGATAAAAACAATACAAATGAACTAAAAAATTACCATTTTAATACACTATTATATACCTTATTACTGTTATTAATAATGTTTTTGTAATAGTATTCTACATTCTACAGCATGGACAAAGTAAACTAAAATATAGCAACATTTTATGTTTTAAATTTTTTTCTCACACATACTTTACACTTCACTGTCCTGATTACAAAATACTAATTAAACAACAAAAAATTCACCAATGTTAATAATTTTTGTTAAAGCATAAAATATGAGATGATCAATAAGTCATTGTCTCATTAGGAATAATAAATATTCTTTTCATTGAAACAATCCAAGCAAATCCATTTAAGCTAAATGACCTTCCTGCTCAAATCGGACACTTAAACACAATACACAAAGAAAATCAAGAGAAAAAATATGCTCTCTCAACGTTTTCTCCCATTTAGCAAATCTAAATTATTTTTGGCAATTCTAACTGACCTAAAACAAGAGAAGTTTAGTTTGATTTAACTTCAGACAGTGAGAAAAAAATGTGCATATAAAAATATCTGGATTCAACTGTAAATAAAGTTTTCCAAATTTAGGCTTTTCATCAAACGTTAGATTGCATTTTATTACCAAAATGTGCAGTTTGAAAATGAAGCACTTTCAAGGATTTCACCTGAAAAACAAGCACTTTCCGAAGCTTGAAAACACCAAACAGAAGAATTTTCAAGGACTTCAAGCACTCGTACAAACCGTAACTAATGGACCAATTTAAATTTCCTGACAAAGACGCTAAGTCCATACAAATTACACCGTCTTTGTAACAGAAAGCTCCTGCTTATTACCGTATTTAAATTGCCTCTAGCTTTGCATCCTCCCTGAACAAGCAAACAGCAATGAAATGTGTATCTCACTGTGGTTTCCCCTCAGGTTGCAATAAAAACAATGTGGTTTGCCTCATTTGTTTCTGGTTAGCCCAAACACTAAGCGAGGCGTTTGCTGCAGGCCACATAAATAATGAGAGTACTTTGTCACTGTTTTTAAAACAGAAGCAGATCCCAGAAAAAACAGCACCAAACGTCTGAGTCTCACCGAGAAGTCTCTTTTGGGCGCGAGCCGCTTGGGGAAGTGGTTGAAGGCGTACGGCTTGGTGCAGACGGGGTAGCGGTTCCGATGGATCTTGTAGAACAGGTGGGCTGATTTGTCCAGGCGATAATCGCAGATGTACACATCTTGCTCCTTCACGCCTTTTGGCCTGCCTGTGGGAGAAATGAGCTTTGTGTTAGTGTATAATTTCTATGATTAGGGGAAAGTCTAACCCCAGCTCGATCCTGCTATCTAATGACACATTTAGAAATAGAAAAAACATGCACTTATCTTTGTAGTTTAGCCATCTAAATTT
The DNA here is from genome assembly GCF_002775205.1 of Xiphophorus maculatus. Taxonomy (NCBI): domain Eukaryota; kingdom Metazoa; phylum Chordata; class Actinopteri; order Cyprinodontiformes; family Poeciliidae; genus Xiphophorus; species Xiphophorus maculatus. The sequence continues at coordinate 4,130,790 of NC_036455.1, forward strand.
GTGTTTTCCCTTTACCTTTGCAGTAGGTGTAAAGATCGAGGACACAGCATGTCGCCACCACCGCCTCCAGGGGGATGATCTCGTACAGCGGCATGCGGAACAATTCGTTCTGGTAGAAACGCCGCGACGGGGAATGGTGCGTCTCATGTGGACGGAAGTAGTGATGACCAAAAGCAAAGCGCTCGCCCCTTCAGAGTTTGCGTGGATCAACAGAGCAATACAATTAGTTTAATGTATTTCACAGAACATTGCTTCATTACGAATGTGAACTTACTTTTCGTTCTTCCACAGTTTCTCGATCCGGAAGATGTCTAGTTTCTCTCGGTTGATGTGGGACAGAAGACGGTAAGACTGCCGGACGGGTTGGCCTTCAGGACTGCGCCGGCTGTCTCTCATCAGGTACACACAGTCACCTGCTCACAACAAACGCATCACATTACAAACAAAAGGCCTGGCACCGTCAGTTTTCAGGCTCAAGTTATTTTTTTTTTTGCTGAAATTGAATTATTTTCGTGGTTGTTCATACTGCCAAGTAAACACAACCACAATGAGATTTCTGTGTGAACGGTTTACGTCCCCAAAGCGACCCGAATGCACAGAAGAATGCTGACGTCACACAGCAGCGCATTGTTTACAGAAGCTCTAATGGATGGAGACGTTTACGTCGTCACAGGATCATAACAACACAAAGGAAGCTAATAGTAAAAAATAGCACAACAAATAGCAATGACCTTTTGTGGAGTATTGACTACAGTTTCTGTATGTAAGTCTGGTATGTGTAGTCAGAGCCAGCAGTGATGGGATTGCGTTGTGATGCGCTTCACTTCTCTCATAATTTCATAATTATAAATCTCAGCCATTGTTTGCATCCAGATTTACAGTGTCTGGCTTTTCCTGATGCAGAATTATGACAAAGTCTCACATCAATGACATAAAAGCAGGACAAAATGCAAAAGGACTCACTATCCTATGGCCCAAATGCCAACCAAACACAACATGCAGGAATATTGGAATGATAAGAATTAGTAAAAAGAGTGGGTTCATCTTTCAGGAAGTGTCTGTTTGATATATAATTTCCTTATGGTTATGTAAATAAAAGTAACATCTTTTCAAAATAGCACCTCTTCGTTCTCTCTCTGTGTTGTTTTTGTTTTGTTGTTGTAAATGGAAATGGTAAAGAGAAAGAATTGTGTAATTGATCACAGACTGGAACTGTGACCTTGAGGTGGAATCAAGCTTTTGAATGTTTGAAAATAAAGAATTAGAAAAAAAATAAATAAACGTATCCGATTATTCTTAAATAATCGGATATGTATCTGAATAAGTTCCACACATAGAAGAGGCACAAATTGGATTTTTTGGGGGTGAAAAGATCGGAATCGGACCATTCAGACTACCATGAAAAAGTTAGATAAGGGCGCAAAAAAAAGGAAATAAAGAGCAGATTTTGTTACATTTACCGGTAATTAAGATGTGTGAATGTAGCCTAATTAAGGACACAGGTAAATGTGCATATCTGTTTGAAGACTTCTGCAGCCTCACTGAGAAATGGTGCATTCAAGGTGATGTTGGCTATTAAAGTTCTACCACAATAAAACCGGCACTTGAAACATTAAATTGGGGTCAAAAGTAAGTCTCATAAAAGCCACATTTTTACATTTGCTGCTTCATGAAAGCTTGGGAAAATGCTTCATAACTTAACCCTGGTTTAAACTTCAAATACAACATGTGTAAAATGTTTTAAACATATGATTTACAGAGATGAGTCATAAGCAAAATGAGCTCTGGATTGCTAGTTCTTCTGTTTCCATACCTTGGTGTAACAGCAGGTCATCTCTAAGGAGACATATGTAGTAGATGGAGCCAGCCTGAGCATAGCTGGGCTGGGGGATCATGGGAACTTCCTGTTGTCACAACAACACATGCAGCATAAGAAGGAAGCAATAAAACCGGCACAAAAAAGGAGATATCAAATAAATAAATCTGTAAAAGAGAGAGACGTACCCTGTCTACAGGTCGAGGGTCACACTGCTCACACAGGTAGTGCTCCACTTCGGTCTCCAGACGCATGCAGTCACAATGCTGCCACGCCTTTCATTACAAGAAAACAAAACAAATAAACAAACAGTCTGAAGCATCTTAGCAGCCAGCTGCTGCCGTTTCAAACAATCACATTTGTTTCTGGTGTGACCAAGAACTATTTTTATATTTCTGAAATAAAAAAGCATTATTCACAATAGAGAAAAATCGAGATAAAACATCTCAACTTTCTCTTAATGGAGCATTTTTCCAGCTGCTTTTCATTTACTAACCATGCACTTTTCACATTGGATCATCACTCCTTCATCTTTGTACATCCCGCAGATGCAACGGATGACGTCGTCGTCCTTGTCATGCGACCCCGACCCCCCTCCGTGGTGGTGAACGTGGTCGCGCTCCAGCGAGTCCGAGCTGTCGGCCTCGCTGGCGGTCTCGCCCACGATCTCGTCGATCTGGACGGCGGCTTCGTTCCGGGCGCTGTAGTAAGCTTTCCTCAGCCGGCACACGTCCCGGCCCACCGAGGACTTCCTGCCGTAATATTTCTTCAGAGAGAAAAAAGCCCAGTGCTTTCCATATTAATAAAAGGAAATGTAATTATAAGAAACAACAACAAAAAAACACAAATATAATGGCTCCAACAGCTATGTAGGGAAGAGGATTGGGGTCAGAGGAAGAAAAAAAACCCCACCAGACTTTAGTCTCAGAATTCTGACTTTTTATTCTGTGAATCAGAATTGTTTAAATTGTTTATCATCAGGCAAATCTAGTATTAAGATTCAAATCTACCAAATTAATTTGGGACAGGCTTCCAGCAGTGTGGATAAAGTCCAGGTTTACAAATCCTTTATCAAAGGACTGTTACCAAACAGTTATGTGATTATGTTCATATACTAACAACATAATTGACATACACCTAAGAATATTTAGTTATTTATTTGGATTTTGAGTTTGACACAGAATTTAAATTCTGAGAAAAAAACCCTGAATTTTAATAATTTTTTTTGTTGGTCCTAATCCTCTTTCATTCAGACCTTAGTAAAGGCTTTCATTTCTTTTGCTTCCAGATCCGTCATGAATGATTTGCAGGACTAAGAGAACAGAAATCGACAAATCTATTCAAAACTATCTGAATTTTCAGCTAAAAACCCAAAAGCTCCCCTCAGCACAAAGTGTAAAAAAAATTCACTCCACAAAAAAAAAAAAAAAAAAACTCGATGAGAAGAGGTGATCCTAATTTATACACCCACTTCAAACTCCTGTGACTCAAAGACTAATCGACCGCAAGAGCTTATTTAAACAGTTCAGCTATAGAGAAGGAAATCAGAGAGGCCTGCAGATTGGGCTTGAATATCAGAAAGCAAGAACTAAAAATCCAGTTCAAGTGCTGTGTGAACGAGAAAGGCAGGAAATAAAATAAACTATTGGCTGATTACAAAAGGCTGGGTGGAGCTGAACAATCATTTTGATTTCTAATCCAGCGAGATCGGATTGAATAAGCTGTGCCCGATGAAGACTAAATGCACACGCCTTATCCTTCATTTCATAGCAAAATATTTAACTTGATGCTGAAACTGACTAAAAACTGAGATTTTTTAAATTAAGACTTACAGACTTATTTGCGCAAACTTGGTTTTAAGTCAAGAACAATGCAACAAACACTTTACATATAATAAAAACTGTGCAGCCTAGTGTGATTATTTTTTCCACAACAGCATTTAAGACTGAAATGGAATGGGAAAAGCCGAGACTCGGTAATGGAGGCAAACCAGCTTACCTCAGCGTTGCGAAACACTTTGAGCATGTCTGTGTCGAACGCTTCCACCGTCTTATAATGGCCGGTGAGGATTTGCTTCTCGATGGTGCTCAGGTCCAGAGGGTCGGACACCTTCTCATAGTACTGGCTGTTCCTGTTGGCACACAAACACAAAGGCATTAGTCTCCAGTTAAAAGTCCTTGCCTCTGATTACAACAAAACAAGCGTATGAATCCGTGCTGGCACTCACTGAGCCGCTAGAGCAGCTTTAGTACAAGTGCTGTTTCTGTTTTGACACCCGCTGATAGCCATCAATACTGGACACACACGCTTTCACGGCTCAAATGCGTGGCGAAAGATAAAACTGTTACACTGTGTGGGTGCTGTACACAAACACAGAAGTGACAATGCTGATAGAAAAACAGAGTTTTACCTCTTCCTGGATGGCAGGTTCACCAGCGGAGCAGCAAGGATTTGTCCCGATGAGTCTGAAATGACAAGGAAATCATTTTATTAACTGCTTAATTTGAACCATTACGGGATAAAAGATGAAAACATTTCTCCAACATTTGTGCAGACGCTGACGTGGATTTTTCATAACTAAAACAATTCAAGACATTTAAGGTGACAAATTTGATAAAAGAACAAGTTGTCTTTATCTTCCCAAACTGGCAAACTCATTTCCCCCTCTAAAGGGAGTCCATTAGCTCGTATGCAAACTGTGCGACAGCAGAGTGCTTCTAAAGTTTAGAGGCACCACAAACTCACAGTAGTGTCCAAGAGATCAACAATGTTATTTATGAGGAATTAGAAAAGGTCAACATAGTTGGACTACATATCTACATGCTGGACTACATATCTTAACTTTACCGGGTTAATTGTTACCAACTAGCTGATTGCCCCATTACTTCTCTCTTTTGCAGCCAATAGCCATAGCAAATAGGAGAACAACACACGTACCACACATTTTATACTTCATAAACTGCCCTGTTGACTCTGATCAGCAAAGAAAATATGATCCAAAAATCCATAGAAGCACACATGTTTAACAGGACTGCTGCACATCTGGAAAGTTTACATAGATTGGATTCTTGTTCACACTGTTAAGAAACCGGCAAAGATTTATTCTACTAAATTAATGGTTAATACTTCCATCAAGAACATGAACACTTCCACCAGGAAGTGCTACCCAAAATGCTTAATTAAGACAATAAAAATAGTCCTACTAGTTTTTGATTTTGTTATTCTGCTTGTCATTAAACAAAAACAAACCAAAGTCTTAATTTCCCCTCAATGTCAAAAACAGAGTCAGTAATGAGCTTCAAACTTTTGTATCATGACAAACTCAAGTTTGAGGTCAACATCTCATATTTGAGTTAAATTAGTGTTTATTAGGTAGATAATTTGGTACAATATGCCAGTGGTCTGTATGTTATGAGTGTGAAGTTGGTGAAAAAGCAAAATAAATTATGGCGTTTCCCTCCACTGACCTTTGTAGCTGGTGATCATGTCACAGATCTCTTTGAAGATGTGCGCCAGACGCGCGGTGCGCGTCACTTCTGTGTTTTCTTCAGCGGCAGCGAGTCTCCGAGTCCGAACCGACCGCGACGTCTGCAGAGCTGAGAACTGGGTCAGGAACACATCTAGAAAAAGAACAGATGCGTGTTAGAAAGAGTTCAGGTTAGGCAGCAGGAAAATAAAATCAATACCAATCTTTAGTGTTTGTTTGGATTGTTACTTTCACTCCAGAACTCTCTGCCTGTTAACTAACCTGACTTGATGTTGCCATCGTCTCGGATAACACCTCCCCAGCGAGCGTACATCGAGATGCTGCTGGGATCCCGCTCTCTTTCTCCCTCTCTCTTCTGAAGCTCTTGTTTCTCTCTCATCTTCTCCCAGTTTCGCAGGAGAAACACGCTGTGCTTCAGCACAAAGTTTCTGATCATGGCAGGAGAGAAGAAGATAGTGAGCATAAAAGTTTAGCTTTTAACTAATTGTAGCTCTACAGGGTGCTAATGTACGACAGGCATCATTGCTGCTGCAGTAACACGTAACTGATAATGATTTTATCTAATCAAGTATCAAATGATACTTTTTAGAAACTGATCTGCTTAATAAGGAAGTAATAACAGAGAAAGTACTAGCCATAGTAAAATCCCCTTTAATGCAAGTGGAGATCATTTGTAAAATGCAGATTAAGATATATATCTCTATTACAATAAAAGCTGAATACAAAAGTCTACTAATATAACATACAGTAGTCACAGAATTTGAAACTAGACTTTAAGGAAACTCTTACCTCTCTCTGTTAGACATGGGCTTCATGAGATGTGGATAAAACTTGTTGCTGTCACTGGACTCTTCCTCCTGAAGTTAAAGAAAACCAAATTTAAGACCATATCTTAAACACAACCAATTAAGTAAGAAAACCCTTTTCAGGCATTCTGTGATACTTTCTAGAAACATTGTGAGCTACACAGATCATTTGTAAGCCATGAAGACAAAATTTTGCATCTAGTAAGACGTTTCTAAATGTAGAAGTGTTCAAGATCACGGTTTCCCCCCAAATCCTAACTTAGATGAAAAGATGTCAACAGGTAGCACAGAAAATAAGCAATCCAAAAAATTCTTAGATGAATTTTTCTTTAACAAAAGCATTACTTGGACCACTCACTCTCTTTTTGAGTTGGTGTTTTGACTTCCTCTTCTCCTTGAGTCGGCCCAGTCTCCTAGCGCCTCCTGTTTTTCCCGGGAGGCCGTTGATGCGCTGGCTCTTCCCTCCGATGATGCCCCGGCAGCTCTCCGAGCCGCACTTGCAGACTTGCTGCAGAGAAAAGAGGAGAAACAAAGTGGGAAGAAAATTAGAATTACTATTTAGTCCAGGTAAGTTTGTTCTGCTAAGGAGGAAGGAGCAGAAAAATATCTTTTTAAAACTAGAAAGGAAATTTGAAGACAAGCAAATGTACCTACTGACCAGACATAAGTAACTCGTTGCTATGTATTTCTTTTTTGCTTTTCTATTGGAAGGGTAAACCAAGTTGAATCTCAGATTACGTAGATAAATAAACACTACTTAGCTTATCTCAGTTTTCTGAGCTAAACTTAAACTTGAATCTGTTTTGTATGACCTGCTTCCCTCGTCACTATTAATAATTTACAAACTCGTGGGATGAGATGAGAATTACAGACAAAAAAAAAAAGAATCGCACGTGTGTAAAAAGGTGAAAAAGTTAGCCAATGTTTCACCTGTTCCTCGGTGTTGAAGGAATGGAAGTTGTAGTCGTAGGTGAGTTCAGTGCCGCTGTGGATGTCCTTCAGAGCAAAGAGACCGATTCTGTAAACCCCGTTCACCGACCTGAACAACAAGACAAAGTGGTCTCTTACATAAATGCATAAAAACCTGCAAATTTGCCTTTTTTGAAACATTATAAAAATGTATTTGAAAGATGTTGCATTATCAAACAAGCATGAATTTAAATACGATCTGTTTGGAGGTTAAGGTTGTGTATATTTGTATTTCAGTTTTAAAATTAGAGATGCTCCAATTTTCATATGACTAGCTCTGAAAAAGTTTCCTTTTTTATATATTATTCTAATATATAAAAACTACGAATTTCCACCATTTTCAGTTTTTATATACTTTAACAAGTTTGAGCACGGATGGATCTATTTGGAGCTTAATAAAAATAAGAAAATAAAGATTTTTTTTTTTTTTTTTTTTGCATAATATAGTCCACTTAATACTAAAAAAAACCAAAAGTATATGGTCAACATCTGAATTGACAGATCAGACCTCCAAGAAAAAAGAAAGAAATGGCATCAGCCGGGAAAGCTAGCCTGATCAGAGCATCTGTAACTAAAGTTTTTTATTTAAAGCTTCTGTAATTAATTCTGCTGTTAAATGCAGAATGCTGCTTTAAAAACAGCGCCATTACTTGATAAAAATGGTAATCTAAGCAAAAATACAATATATGAACATTCTAAAGCAATAATTATTATAGTTATTATAGTCTTTTGTTAGTGGTTATATTGCGCTGTGAAGGATGAACATCAAAGTTTACCAAAGATTGATGGAAAACAAATTTAGATATCCTTATTCCAGGAGTCTAAGCTTTAATAAAAATGTCATACTGACAGCTAGACTGAGACTGAAGGGTCTTTATAGTTTCACTCCCGTTTTTCTCCTGTCCAAACGAAAGCTGTGTCCCAGCTTTACTATTCCTTAAAGAACAAAGCCCATTATTCTGTTTGCCAGGCGCTTAATAATTTATTCCTTCAACAGGCGGAAAAGGCTGCTTCAGCACATTGTCTTCAAGCACCAAAGCTGTATCTAAGGCCTGGTTGCTTACAATTTCTTTTCTGTGGCAAGATGAATGACTTGTCTGGCTTTGTGCAGAACATCCTCCAACCTTCAAGAGGATTTTTATTTCAGCTCCACATTTCGTCCACACAGGCCGGCGTCCTACATTGTGAGAGGGCATCGTGGTTTGAGGGCAAGACCCAAATCCTCCAAGGGCAAAAAAGGTGATAACAAATGTTTCAGATTGTTTCACTGGGGCGCTGTCCAAACAAGCCTCTGACATGCAACATGAAGAGGCTCTTGGAGGAACTGTTTCGACAGGGAGAAAGTGACCTTAAACTGTTTATGTGGCCGCGTAGTGTCGAGAAGCAAGGTGACCTCATCAGATTACAGCCGCAAACAAAATTACAGGCCTGCGGCTTCAAGGTAGAGCCTTCTCATTTCCAAAGAGGGACACCTGCTAGACGCGCTTTTAGTTATCCAAACTAGATCAACGTTTCCATGTATACACTCTAGCAACTTATCAATGCTTTAGGTTTTTTCAAGAAAAATTGTATAGGCAAACACTGACAGAAAAAGCTGTAGAAAAGCAGCTTCGAAGGGGCAATAAAAACCTTAAAGTTGTTCATCTGCCTGCGTCAAAATCCAGATGTTTTCCAGACATAAAGTCACTTTTGATCCATTTAAATGCTCGAGAGCAAATTTCACAAAAAATTTCCGCCACAGACCTGCAAAGATGCATCTGCCTCTGAGCTCTTCATAAATTTAAGTGATGACATCATTAAAATGTAAAACAGATCTGACTTTAAAAGAGTGAAAGTGCAGCTTTACATCAGCACTACTGCTCTTTTCAAAATAACAAATGATGGATGAACTCCATGTAGGAATCTTGTTGTTTAATGCTTCAAACCTAAATTATTCCATATCTCTGACCTATTGGCTCTTTTTGTCTGAAATTGTTTTTGAGATTTCTTAAAGGGGAGGTATTATGTATTTTCTAGGCACATAGCGCCATTTTATAGAACAATCAAGTATCTATGTTACCTTCAAAAATAGTTAAATCAAATCTTGTGTACGGATCTGATACCACCAATTTCTGCTATTTTCTCCTTAGTCAGTTTGCCTCCTAAAGAACATAGAAACCTGCACATCTGTCCTAAATTGCCTGAAAAAAAGTAGCTTTTAGCTAAACGGGCAATTTCCTATCTAATTACTGACTGATGTGAGCACTTAGAAAACCAAATACTGTACTGTAAAGCTGTAACAACTTCCAGCTTCTCTCATGCATCTTTCTTGATCTCCACGGCTTAATATTCTTTGTAATTTAATTCGACTGGCCATTTAGAGCAGCTTAACCGAATTGGAATATTTAAGATGCACAGAAGTACTGGAAGCAGGATTAACCAGATTTGGGTGAACAACCAGTTCCCAACACCTTGCAACAGAAGCTCATCCTGAAAAGTCTTGGATAAATTTATTTCAGGATAGCAGAGAAGGGCTTTAAGAGAACCAGCTTCAAGTTATTATAACACCCACCACTTCTGCATCTCACAGTTGGGTTCACAGCTGTGGTTTATGAAGCGTGCCTCGTTGCCCATATGGAAACTGTCAATCACCATCCCGCTGTCAAGGTTCAAACAGTAGTGGCCGTTGTGGTATTGCTCCATCATTCGGTTCCTAAAACACACAAGCGGAATAGCTTCAAACACAGGACTTGTTTCGCCTTTAAACTAAAAGAAGCTGACAGAAAATGGTCCGACGGTCTCACCTGAACTCCTGCTCACTGACCACTTCCCCCAGGTATTCGATGATGAACTGACCGGCTCGGAGAGACTCTTTAGTGCGGATTCCCCAGCCTTTTCCCTCGGCACGGAAACGCTCCAGACACTGGACCCACTCGTGTCTCTGGATGTGCTGGTTGTCACACTGATCGCCGCAAGGACAGGCACTGGGGGAGCACTCTGCAAAGCTCATCCTGGAAAAATCAGAATTAGATTTTTATCAGCGGCGTGTTGCGTATTATTTTGGAATTCTGTTCATAGACCAACTATTACTCAACAACCTTTGTCGTTAGGTTTCTGTACCTATTCAAGCAATCATCCAGGCATCCTTTTTCCGTTGACATCTCTGGAGCTCTGCAGTTGCAAGTAGTCATTTCGTACCCATAGAGAGGTTTCACATCTACATACACATCTGTGACACATAAACATGCTAGTTACAGGTCTTAAAGGTACCCACACATTTTTCATGCCACAATTCAAAGGTTTTCCAGCACTGATTATTTACTGCTCACTTTCTTTTTATATAGAACAAAATGTTTGTCAGAAATTTACATCAGACAGAGAGCGTGAATTAGAGATAGAGAAAAAGACAGAACTGTGAATAAGTCTTTTCTACACGTATTTAGACCTGAAAATCACTTTAGATTCAGCATTTTTATAAACTTTTCCAAATTTTTGTAGCAACTTCTACAAAAATACTTATTTGTCATTGACAAACATTAACAGTGGCCTAGTCAAAGACTGCACTAGGAAGTTTTGATTAGAACAAATGCGATTAGAACTTGGTCTCAAGTGAGATCAAGTTACTCACTTGATCTGATCTTTTTGTAAAGAGGGACATCGGGTCTCTTGTAAAGCTAAAAAATAAACAAAAAAACACAGAAATTTTAATTTAAATGGTATATAAAACAAAAAAACTTTAAAAATTTCCTGCTTAAGATTCATCACCTGATCATGTTTCCACAACCATAAGATGTCGTAAGGCAACTGGAAATCAATCCTCTTTTGTCTCAGGTACTTCCCTGTAAAACAAGAACAATAGCCGGGAAATTATAGCAAATTTTTTTTTTTTTAAATATCACCCTGTAGCTTTTATCTCCGTTCAAGTAAGAAACATATTTTATTAAAAAACAAACAGTGAAATGCATTTTCTACATTGTAGACTTTCTTATTAAGATTTATAACTATAAATACATGTTCATGGAATCAACATGAAGAAAAGGTTTCACCTAAATATCAAAGCAGATTATCTTAACTTACCAACATGTATTGGAGCAGGAAACAATCCATATTCATGCTCTCCAGGTATGTATTCCAGCTTCTCCTTTTTTAGCTGCAAAAGCTGACTGCGAGGGCTTTAAAAAAAAACAATTATATAATATAAAAGCAGCCCTTTAAAGTATAGAAAACCATATCAGCATCATGAAGAAAAAAAAACATTGAGTAAGTTTTCTTTGGGACTCACTCCTCAGTCTTGTACACATCAGAATACAGTCCTGCTTTCTGGAACTTCTTCTTTGGAAGTCGGGCCGCTTTCTTCTCTCGCTGGCTGCTGATGGGTGCAGCCTGCTCCTTGGAGACGGCGCCTGAGAGTTCTGTAGAGCACTGACCATCTGGCTTGCTTTCTGTGGAACTACAGATACAACCAAAAGTTAGGGAACAACAAAATGTAAATACATTGTTTTAAAAACCCTGGTAGCTGAAACTTTAAGGTGTGGCATACCCCTGAATGTACTGATGTTCCTCCTCTGCAGGCCAGCTTCTTCCTGTCCCGGTTCTGGATCTTTGCGGCAGGTTCGTCTGGCTCTCCTCTCTGTCAGGCGGTTGCTCCTCGACTTCCTCTGCCTCCGGGTCTTCTTCAGCTTGCTCTTCCTCTTCTTCATCCCCCTCGGCCTCCACATGTGCCCTCTTCTGACCTTTTCTATGCTGTCCCTGGACCACGGACTCAATAGCATCTGTAACAGTATCCTCCTCCCATCCTCTCTGACCGGCTAGCCGCTCCACCCCACCGTCCCTGTGCACTGTCTGAGTTAACTCCACCTCAGGGGGCGGAGAAGGAGGAGGGGAGGGCAGCGGGTATTTCCTAGGGCGGCCCGGGCCCCTCTTCTTCACCACGTTGTTACCTGTTCGAGCCTGTCTCTGCAGCTTTTTGGCACGCAGGATTTTGTTGACATGATGCAGGCTGTGCTTGGACGTCTGAACCCGATGGGAGCGGTGGGAAAGGGAGGCGTCCAGGCAGAAGTCCTGGGAGGGAGACAGGCAGGAAGAACCCGGAGAGACGTGGGAGTGAAACAGAGAGGACTGGTGGTGGAGCTGCTGCCGGCTGTGCAGAGATCCCTCAGGTCCGTCGGAAGCCGTCAAAGCAACACCTCTGGACTGAACTGATGCCCCTGGGAAAACAAACACAGAAACCCACCAAAATCAAATCAATATTTGATATCCATGACTAAATATCAAAGAAAAACACATTTTTAAAACCAAATCCCATGAGAATAAACAGCACATTATTAATACAGTGATAATAAAAGTTTTACAATACAAAGTAAACTAATGTTCACACAATTCCTGTTTCTATCTTGACTTCACCTGTCATGCTTTTTTAATTCTTTAAAAGGGCAAGAACTGCTTAATTTTTATACTTTTTAACCTACTTTAATAAAAAGCTTATCCATTTTCCTTCACGCCATTCTTATGTTTTAACGTCCTTCTGATGAGATGCAAGAGACACTGCCTGAAGGAAACTCTGAGCATTGAATAACAAAGTGCAGACCCTTCCCCCACTTTCTGTTGTGCAATGTAGTGTAGTGTAGTGTACACACAAACTGGACTGACTGGAAATATTTTGGTGACAAAAAAAAATAGGCCAAGCATAGTTTCTGCTTCGAGGGGTTGGGAGGTCTCATGCCAACCCCTGATGAGATGCCGCCCCGAAACTGCCCTTCCTGTTAAAACTGCATATTAAATGCCCAAGTGGATAACCAGCTAATAACTTTCTATAGCTCTGTTGCTCTAAACAGAGAAAATATAAGTAGAACAGAGCAGCAGTGCAACAGAACAACAGGAAAAATTGTTTTTCTCATTTTAATAATAGCAGTGCTTTGAATATTTACATATTTACCATGAAATACCACAGTTTTTACTTGGTATGATACAGTGAGAATATAATTTTACCTCTTTATTTTTAATTAAATAAAATGATGATTGACAGTAAGCTACATCTTACTTTATGAAAAAAACATTTGAAAAAGATTACTTTCCTGTGTTTTTCCTCCCAACATTTAATAAATGAAATCTGCCCAAACCCAGACTATTTAAAAAGATTATAATCTGCTGCAAAGTGCAATAACATCTAAATAAACATGAACAGGAGTGGTAACAAGATTTGAAGTTAAAAGCAATATTACATGTTATCCAAATTGTTTATAAAGGAATTTGCCTAAATCCCGAAAATGTATGGGTGGAGGGGTGAAAGTTCAGCACATATCTGTTGCTATGACAGCCAGCTGGGTACAATCCAGGAGGAATGCTCAGAACTGCTCAATGTTGGACTTGCTCTAAGTTTGATCCTCTGTACAAGTTTGGGAGCTGCTGGTGCAATTATCTTAAGACATACAAAAAAAATTCTGATTTTTTCCAGAACTTTTTTTTTGTGCGCCATATTTGCTCATCTCTAGAATTTTCTAGCTTAGTTTTTTCCAGTCCAAGTTAAACAAAATTCTGTAAGAAACTCAGTGTCTCAATTCTGCATTGCACCAATCTTAGATTAAATTAATCTACTTGTTCTAGTGAGAACAGATTTTCATGTGCTGAAAGTAAAATTAAACCCCTTATGGTGGTTACTGGGAGAAATATTTGCCCATATTCAAAATAATCGTATTTTAGATTGTAAGTGGACTAATCTGCACCAAAATAATCTCGGATCCCAAAGGAATCAGTATTAAGCACAGAAATGCTTTTTTAAAGCAATGTTGATATAAACATAAAGCTTTATCGTGCTACGCAGTAGTACGCATTGCCAATTTTGTCCACACCAGCCTTTTCCATTTCATTCTCCCCTGTCGGTATGTATTTATCTGTTCTGTCATTCCCTACTTGTCTTGTGCTCTGGCCAATTCCCCAGATTCTCTACTCTTGGCCTCCTCTGCTGTCACCATGCCGTCTGTGACCGCCGGTTGACCCCAAGTCCTACGCTCTAATCCAGGATTACTTGGCTTGTTTTGAACTGCCTCCACAGGGACCTTTTAACGTCCCATCTTACTCAGCAGACATGCATATAAACACAGGGCCACGCTCATTAACACGTTTTACCATTGCTCACACAGAGCATCACTTGATTCAGAGTAAAAGTGACTAAGCATTCAGAGGAATCAACTTTGGGCATAATGACATAATATTGGGTTCATTTTAAAAGATCAGATTTATGCAGCCAAAAGGCCTTTATTTTTGTCACCTCAACAAAAAATATTGCAAAGTTTCAATATCGCAAGATCTTGTTACACTCCTATAAGCAACATTAGCAACATTACTTCAATCCAGGTGCTGGGCAGATCTACAGACTCAGATTGCAGTCTTTAGAGAGAAACATCTGGGATAAATATGTTAACAAAACACTTCCAACTACTTTAGTAATCGCTGAAAAAAATGGTGCATCAGCTGACTAAACAATCTCCTTCCAAATACATGTTGTCACATTACAACAATTATATGAAAAACCCACACAAATCAGTGCACCACTGTCCAGTGGAATAAGAATCTAAAAGATATCGTGTAAATTTTTATTCAGCTCTCCGGAGTCAAACTTTTAAAAAAGTGTCTAGTAACGTCTTGACCAGCTTTCCACATCTGGACACTCAAAGTTTGGCCGTTTTCCTCCATGTAACCGCAGTCAAGCTGGATGGACAACATTGCTTTAAATAGTGTTTTTTAAAGTCAATTATCAACTGAATGTAGCTCTGGCCTTTGATTGGGCCATCCCAAGACATTAATAAACTTTTATTGTAGCCCTACCACAGTCTCAAGCCTTTTGCACTAACATTCTTTTCTCCACATGGCAGTTGGATGCACAGGATTTTATTCGAAGGTATCAAATTTAAAGCAGCTTAAAGTACCTGGCACTTTGTAAAACTGTTTAAAAACAAGATATCCTTTTCCTTCCACTTCAGTAATTCAATACTTTAATAAACTGAGGGTCATGTGACAAAATAGTGAACAATTCAAGAAGCATTAATACTTTTGCAAAGCTCTTAAAAGTAAACACACATTGTAAGTTACCAAATCAAATGCTCAGTGTCTACAGAAGATATACACACTTTTTAATCAACTTAAGCTGCCTTTTGGTTCTTATTTAAATTTTTCTATGGTAGACAGTTGTGAGGACTACACATGCAGAACTTATATTTTAGAAGTTTTGTTTGTTGTAGCCACAACTGAAGCATGTAGGGCTCCAGCAGCAACCACAGAACAACCTCCCACACACAATAAAGGTTTCATGATGCACACATTCACCCATGTGTGGAGATCAAATAAGAAATTAGGCCCCACTTGCTGTGCCATGTGGGAGTGCATGAAAATCAAAAAATATGCCTAAATTAACAAGCTTGAAGTTCATTCAAAATTTGGGATTTCTTATACATTTTACATTTTAAAGTCAGGTTTTATAAACTGTCTGTTCCACAAAACAGAAAAAACACAAGCTGTCTTCTGAATTGACAGAAAATGCTTCATATTTAATTTTTTTTAAACTTCTTATAACTAAAGTTTGTTAAATAATTGCTTTTCCCTAAATAGCAGCTATTTAGCCCACAAACCTTTGACACTTTTAATCTCCTTTTGCATTTTCATAAAAATATTTTTACATTTTTTTCAGTTTTACCTTTACTCTCTGAATAATGGCAGTTAATAGTTGCTCTGCCTTCTCCCCCCACCTAACTTGTATATAATTTTTTTTTTTAAAGCAATTTAGGAAGCTAGTTGCATTTCAGCCACTTAGATGAAATGCAACTTGACACACTACTGTTGGGACAATCCAGTTCTTTGGAGTTGCAGTATATTTGGTATATTAAAATAGGCAGGTATAAGAGTTTTTAGAGAAAGAGTGAATTAATCCACTGTATTCTTTTCACCATTATTATTACTAGTCTTCGCAATAAAATTCCGACATTACTGACATTTAGGACACTAGCCAACATACAAATTGGTGAGCAATGGTCTTCCTTTTATATTACCAGCTTTAAAACTGTGGGAATGTGTTTGGTTTCTTTGTAAAATAGAAAACTAAAATAAAAAGATGCCTTAAAGGCTTAAAATGAATTAGGTCTTTTCATTTATTCACTTCATTGAATTATTAATTTTAATAGTCATCATTCTTTGGAGATTAAGTGACCGTTGACTGTACAGAATATAATCATGAACAGATTAAACTACTTAAAAGGGAAAAAATTTCCTCTGACAAGATAACATGCATGTCATGTCAAGGATCTATTTACAGAGTAAAACTGGACTCACCTAAATCTCTCCTTTCAGCTGATGTTGAACGGTCCTTTCTCATTGGACGATCCAGGTGAGAAAAGCTGGAGCTTTCTGTAACTATCTCACTCTTTCTGCTCCTTCCTCCCTTCAGCGAAGTCCGTGTCAGAGCTGAGGCAAACAGATTTGTCAGATTAGGAGAATCATGAGCTTCTACATCCTCTGTGGGAGTGAGAGGCTCTTCATCCTCGCTGTCTGAGCAGCCTGCAGGCTCTCCTGCACGTCCATCTGAGAACGAGCCCTGGCCGACGGCCATCTGACTCCGTGAAAGCTTAGCGTAGTCTGCTTCCGGGCTGCCCATCCGAAACCAGGATGCAACGCCATGATGGCCCTTTGAGCTGTTGTCCAGGGTTAATCTAGACGGTCCTAGACAGGACATGGAGCTCTCTTTGCGTTTATATCTTTCTGCAGATGAAGATGAGGAGGAGGAGGGGGAGTTGGCAGAAGCTTGTTTACTCGTAGTGGTGCCTGAGGTATCTCTTCCAAACCTGCATCTTTGTAACGACTCGGTCATTCCTAGACCTCCGACTCGCTCTCCTTTGCTAGTGGCTCCTTTGTCAGAAAGACCTGCGCTGACCCGGCTCGCGGATCCGCCGCTCCTTAGCACTTCCTCCCGGTCTTCCTCAGAGCACCGCTCTCTGTGTTTGTGCCTGTGTTTGTGTTTGTGATGCCAGTTGAAGGACAGCTCGGAGGACATGGGTGGGAACAGGACGGGGGGCCTCCCTCCGCCCAGGTACTCCTGCCTGAGCAGCTTATGCTTCTTCTTGTGGAACTTTGAGGGGTTTAGGAGGAGATGCGAGGGGTGGTGATGGTGCATGTAGGATGTGGGTGGAGGGGGAGGAAAAGATGGTGAGTGGTGGGAGTGGTGAGAAGGAGCAGTGTGAGGCGACTGGTGGTGGGGGTGAGGATATAGGGCGTTTGCAGGAGGAAAGCCTCTGTAATAGCCCAACCCCAGGGGCCCTGAGGAGTAGGGGACACCGTAGGAGGGGTGGTAGAAACCTCCACTAGAGAGAGGGAATCCAAGGCCGGGGACAAAAGGGACCTCAGACATGGATTCTCTTAACTTTGGAGGCCGTCCGCGTTTCTTCTTCATGTCTGGTTTACGGACATAGTGCAAAGGGTCACAGGAGTATGCAGGGTGAGAGTAAAACCTGCCAAAGTTAACCCTGAAGATTGTGGGGAGGAGGTCCCTGTGAACGTAATGATGAGGAGGGGGGCCGCTAGGTCCCCCGATTCCGCCAGCAGCTCTACTCCCCAGCCCTGGCATCCGACTAGTTCCTGCCACCATGCTGATCCCACTGCCAAGGCGGTGCCCTGTGGAACGGTGTGATATCCGTATCTCACTCAGCATCACGACGATCTCGTCCAACTCGGCCAGAAAGTCGGGGTCAAGTCGCCGGGACCGCAGCTGCAAGTACTTCTTCTTTCGTTTCCTCTTCTGTCTCTTCATCTTGTCATAGCCCGGGCATCCGTGGTTGCGGCGTTTGCACTTGTGCTTGTGTTTTTCCTTGTGTCCCAACAACGTTGAGGTGGGAGCCGCCGGATGCGGCCTCCTGGGATCAGGTGAAGACCTCGTTCCATGGGGCGAAGGAGATGGTGAGGGGTGCTCTATGAGCACGGCGGAGTGGCGGCGCCTGCCTCTGGAGTTTAGGCCCATTCCCGGGGCCATTGCTGAGCTCATTACACCGGGCATCAACAACCCACCACCCATTGCTGCTGGCAAAGCGATTCCGCCCAAGCCTGCTGTCCCTCCGGCTTTCTCTCCTCGGTCAGATGTGCTGTTGTTGTCTGTTCCTATGCCGCTGTCGCTGGGCACCGTCTCCTCACTGTGCGACTCACTGACTGGTGAAGGAGTGGCTTCCTTTAGCTCGCTGAGAGGAGCAGGGGAGGTTGGGTGGAGCGGCCTGGGAGGAGAAAGCTTATGATAATGAAACTGCTGCCTGTAATGATGATGATGAGGGTACCCACGGCAAGAAGACTTTTTCTGGGAAGCTACTGTGGACGACGTGGAGCCCAAGACTTTACTGGGGACTGAAAAAATTGGGGGAGGGAAGGAAAATGAGCTGTGGTTATGATGGGAGCTAGAATAGTGGGAAAAGTGCACCGAGCTGGGTTCCACAAAGCTGGCATCACTGATGGGGCTGTGGCTGCCACTAGACTGCGACAGGGAGGGCGAGGGAAACACCTCAGAGGACAGTTGGTGCTGCTGGGACTGAGAGTGGTGATGAAGAGGAGAAGTGGTGTTCGGAGACAGGAAGGGTTCTGGTGACGAGGCAGTGAGAGTGGATACAGATTTTGGTTTACGCCCTCTTCTCTTACCCATGTATATTGTTCCCTTTTTACTAACGTTAATTTGCGGTCCTAATTTTCCCCCAAAAGAAGCAGCCAGGGAGGACAAGGACTGGGTAGTAGCTTCTGTAGAGTTAACCATTCCGACAGTGCTGTTTTTAGGAGTTTCCTCTGTTCTTGGACCCAACAGGATCTGATTCAGAATACGCTTCCGCTTCACGCTTTTCATCTTATTGATTTTGCCGATAATTGTTTTCATAATGAGCTGCCCGTTTCCTTTGCTACAGAACCGCTTGTCTCCCATGTCTCCTGCCTCAGGAGCCAATGTGGGAGGCTGACCCTCTTGGGGTAAGGTCGGAGGGAGGCGTTTGGGACGTCCACGTTTTCTAGGTATAGGCTTGGGAGGGTTTAGGTCTACCTCCGGGTGAAGAACAGGCGGGTCCTGCTCTTCTTTGGACTTCAGAAGAGATGAAAAGACCTTGGAAGAGGCCAGCTTATAAGAGGGGTTCCCAGGAGCTGGGGCATCGAGTCTTGGCATTTTGAACTTTGGCCGTCCCCTTTTCTTAGGTTGGGGTGGAAACAGCTGCGACATTGAACTGTGTGGCACGAGGCTTGGTTTGACCTTATTCGGGTTTGGTGGTCTTCCTACTGGTCTTTTTACTGGTGGAGATAGCGTTTCTAAACTTGAAGACAAAGACATGCTGGTTTTGTTCTCATTGAAGAGACCATCCTGACTTGCTAGAAGAGTCTGTGGCTTGTTCATAACCCAGCGAGGTTTTCTTCCCCTGCGTTTTTTTAGGGGTTTACTATCCTGCTCATCTGGCGAGTCCAGGGATGAATCGGGTGAATCATCTCTATGGGGCGTTGGTGGGCTTTCTTCGTCATCTGGCTCAGATGCTGAAGGCATCCTTTGTCTATTGGGTTCAGGAGGACTGGCGGTTCGTCTCGGTTGGCTACTATCCCTGTTAGGACTGCGTTTTTTGGGACTGGAGCTTCTCCCCCTCTCCACATGCAGTGATTGATTACTTCCCACTTTATCTTTTCCCTCTGGTTTTCCTATTCTTGCTGTAGGAGGGCACTTGTTTAGGTCTCTGGGGCTGTCGCTGCCCTGCTCCCTCTCACCTGCCCTACTTTCCTCTGCCAGGGCCAGGGCCTCCTGAGTGTGGTGTCCTTGTGAGGGAGCAGGGGAGCTCAGGTGACTTACTACAGTCACTGTCCTCTGTTCAGCTGAGATGGAGGAGGAAGATGAAGAAACTAGGCAAGATGGAGAAGATGGCAAGCTGTGAGTGCCACGTGACAGTGACTTGGATAGACCATTAGAGCTGTTGCTGCCGTCGTAGTTAGTATCCTTAGATAAGACTGTGGGGCGGCTGTGAGTGAATGCAGGGCTGCTACTGCGACTTCTGCTGTTGCCTATAGCAATACTGTTGTTGATGTTGGTAGCAATAGCTTTCCCAGCCCCATCTGAGTCTTCCTTCCTCAAGTGCATAAGGGTGGGTGAATTTTCTGGGACGCCATCTCTGTTCCTGGAGCCATAAGGCCGACCAGGAGGTCTGGACACCGGCGGTGGAGGCGAAAGGTGCATTAGTCTTGAATATGTGTTCCTATTAGCCATTGCCCTGTCTCGCTGCTTGGCTGTTGGAGCCATGAAGCCTGAACTTGGAAGAGGAGGATTTGGATCTGTTTTTGTGGGTTTAGTTGGCTTAGGAGTCTTTGACGGTGGGCAGGTTGCTATAAGCTGGGCTAATTTCTCAGTGACAGTGGGTGGTCCACAACTCTGGACACCCTTGTCCTTGTCTCTCTGACCTTCCATGCTGTAAGTGTAATGAGGAGGTTTGATGCCTTCAAAGGTCGGCTCTTTTGATGCAGTTGGTGGCGAAGAAGGTGAAGATGTCCTTGAGTTGGGTTGTGGAGTCGGTGTTTTCTTCCCAGAGGAATGAGTTTTATTGTCTGGCGGCGGTCGGTGAAGGTTGAGGGGTCTTTCTGATGTGGTAGTAACTGACTTTGTATCCGACTTTGAATCGGCCTTGCAGTCTACCTTTGATGGACCCTGCATGAAAAATAACATACATGTAAGTGATGGCGACAGACACAAAGTAGCATGTAAATGCTGAACCTGGAAAGAAAAAGATGCATGTTTTTCTGACAGTTTTTACAAATAAAAATCTGGAAAGTGTGGCATGCGTTTATATTTAGGAACCTGAGTCATTATGTTAAGGAAGAGGATTTTACTGGAATTACAGCTGCGAGTGTTTAATCTCTTTCAGTTTCTAAATGCTGTAATTATCTTTATCCAGCTGTTCTTTTCAAAATAGAACCAGCTCAGTCACATGGCATGGCAAGTGTTTTTTTTTTTTTCAGATGTTAATTTCCAGGTTTTACCACAGTTTACAAATTGTAATAAGGCCTGAACTTTGACTGGGTCACTCAAATATATATGTTTTTCGAGCTAAGCCATTCCATTGTAGTTTTGATTGTACAAAGCTGGAAGGAGAATGTCCGTCCCAGTCTACGGTTGCAAAATATTAAACATCCTTGCAAAGGCAATAATAATGACAAACACAGCATATATGCAAAATATAAATATTCTTTCTTCTCTTTCTGATTTCCTCTCTTTTCCTACACTCTGTGACCTTTAGTATTTTGGGCATTGTAATTGTGTCCCATGTGGGTGATAAATCAGTTTTAATCAAAATTTCTGTTTTTAAAGATTACATTTTTGGAAAATCTTAATATTTTTTCACCACTGCACTCCTTGGGCTTCCAGAGCAATCTTAACCCATTGAAGAACTACCATCTTGTTTGTCAAGCGTGTTTTACAGCTTCTATTCATTTCAACTTTGAATTCAGGTCAACTCACAGAAGGAATTATTCAAATAAAAGCCATTATTTAAAGACAATTGTAATTTTTTAAGGAAAAAAAACTGAGGAACAAACTGAGTAACTTTGGAAGTCTAAATTAGTAAAACGAGAAATTTATATATTTCTTAAGCCATATCTCCCTCCTACAAAAGGCAAAGATTAGTTCATGAATTTTATTTTTAGTGACCAAATTTTCAACCCACTTCTGCTGCACATGTTTGGTCATGAAAGTAGGGAGGAGCTACAGAGTGAGGTCAGATTGGGGACAGTAAGGGAGAGGTATTGAGAGGGGTCATGTGGGAATTGGGGGGTTGGAAAGCAGTGGCAGTGGAAGGGACAGAGACGAGTTGGAACAGACGGACGAAGATTGGAGGGGTGACATGATGAATAGAGGCAGACCAACTGCGAACACAATGAAATCTAAAGAGCAATTTAAGTCCCTCTCTTTGTTTGTGCAATAACACAGTAATTTCTAAGTCAGCTTCGTCTTTCCGCTCCAAAAAAATATTTTACGGAAGATAAATAAGCACAACTTTGAGCACAATTTAGTAAAAATGTCCTGATTAAAATGATCCGTGACTAATTCCCTGACTAAAATGAACTCACAATACTTGGTATCGGTTTCCTGTCTGTGATTCCAGCCCGCCTTCTAGTAAGGCGGGCAGCTGCAGAAATGTTTTTGTATTTTTATTACATTCTATTTTAGTGCGCACAGGTTGAAAAATTATTATTTGCGGTGTCAATTATTTTGATGATCTAGCAAATTTGTATTTTTCCTAAAAATCTAACTGTATTTAACCTTTACAATGAGGTTCATGTTAGAATAAGGACGTTAGACGTTGCTGCATCCTTATGTGCCTATCAAGTTGAGAGCAGCTGAAACACTAGTCACTGAAAATTATGATATTCAAGTTTATAAAGCAGGACTACAACTTTTATCTTGAACAAGAATATAAGACAGACTGAAGTCCAGAACATGCATGGTGAGTAAATATAATATTGATTAAATATTGTGTTATTTTACTACACTGTGAAGCTACTGTGTTTTCAAACACATACAAAGCATTGAAGTAGTTCCCTTTAATGCAACTTTAACACAACAATTTAGATCAAACTGTGTGTATTTGAACTTAAAACACAAAGTTTGAAGCTTGTCTGCTCTTACCTTTTTAGCTGGTGCACTCCCGCCATTTACTTGGGAGGGCGATGGAGTCTTTGTGATACCAGGAGGAGCAGCCGGAGAAGACGGAGTAATAGCTTTACCAGAGGGGGCTAGTGAAGATGATGTAGCTGGTGTTTTT
Source organism: Xiphophorus maculatus (assembly GCF_002775205.1). NCBI lineage: Eukaryota > Metazoa > Chordata > Actinopteri > Cyprinodontiformes > Poeciliidae > Xiphophorus > Xiphophorus maculatus. The sequence continues at coordinate 4,153,641 of NC_036455.1, forward strand.
TTCAAACCTGGACTCTTTTCCCTCTCCTTCCCTTGGCTCTTCGAAGGGCTTTGGCTCTGACCACTAGCGCCATCGCCGGCAGCCACCGCCCGGTTTCCACGGACGCTGCTTCCTCCACGACTCGTGTGCCTCACGGTGGCCCGGAAGGCGGGTCGGCACACGTAGTTCTCCAAGCTCTTCGGGGGCTTCTTCATGCGTTTTGCCTGCAGCCCAATCTTAAGCTTGACATTTCCCTCGGACAAGCTGCTCTCCGTGATGGAGAATAGGGACTGGTCCCCTCCGGGGTTTCCTGGTCCACCTGTGCCAGGAGGACCGGCGGCAGTTCCCTCTTTCTCCCTCTCTTGCTTCTTTTCATTCTCTTCTTCCTTTTTCCCACCTCCTCCCTCCTTCTCTCGCTCCGCTGAGACAGCAGCAGAGAGAAGTGGGGGTGGTGTTGCAGTTTGCCCCTGAACTTTCTGATCCATCAGAACTTTAGGGGGTGTGGATGATTGTTGGGTATATCAAGTAGATTTCTTTGATGGGAATGGGATAGGAATGAAGAGGGGAATAGGGGATGGGGACAACAGTGAGGGGGAAGGTCTCCTTCTTTTGAAGTGGCTTCTCTCCCTTCTTGGCCGTCCAGCCCTCTTTCTCCGACCTTCAACTGTATAAATAGAGACAGGTAAAATAGGAAAAAGAGGTCAAAAATGAATCCAACACACAACTACAACAGAAAAACTGTAAGAAGGCCTTAAAGCAAAATGGCAAACTGCATGAACTGTTATTTTTTGGGACAATTCTTTTATCCTTGACTGCAGAAATTTGAGTCAATCACATAATAATAGAAATCTATGCCAGAAAATACAACTGGTGTAGCACTTTTAGCTTTACAGCAGGATCAGTTAGCATTTATATTGTGTTTTATAGTGCTTATTTTCAAATACACTGTTAAAATTATCTAAATTTAGGATGCATTCACACCAACCCAGTTTAGTTCACTTTAATTGAACTCTAGTTCGTTTGCCTGGAAAGTCTGGCTCATTTGTGGAGGCGTGAATGAAAAATCGAACTCGGATGCACACCAACCAAAAAATAAACTCTGGTCCTTCAGAGGTTTTTGTATCATTTTCTCCAGTAGTACTTGGTGCAAGTGAGGGAGTGAACAGGTTGCTCAAAGAGTTTGGTTTGTCTGACACAGTTAAGTGTTAAAACAAATCAAAGCAGCTGAAAATGCAGCAAATGTTGCAATTTTGGTCCCCAATCAAACTGAGTCTACCAGACTATAAGGTGTGAAAACACCCTTAGTGGAAACATTACTTAAAGGAATAAACTGAAGAGCAGAGAGTGCACAAAGAAACTTTTAGGAATTTAAAATGCTAATGATAGAATATTTCACAGCAGGTTTGTGTATCTGCGCTTCGGGACACACTGCACAGGCTTTAATTATTTACAATCTGTAACTTTTACATCCCTTTACAAGATTCATCTTACAGGAATTCTAAGGGTATTTTCGCACCAGAATAGTGAACGGCTCTCAGTTCGATTTGAGAATGCCAACACTGCACTTTTGAAAGTGGGTCAAACCACCTTGAGAATGTCATGCTGCTAGGGGCACTCTCACAAGAAGCTGCCCAGTATGAGCAGCAGGTGAGGTGTGCAACAAAAATATGGCATAGAGGGAGAGACTACGGCTACAGAGAAAGATTTTAACAGATTTCACATCACACTTATGTTTTCAAATCAAGAGATATCACTTCCTTTCTCTGGTTTTCTTGGCAGTTAGGTTGTATTCCTAGAATAAGCAAGTGGACCAGAGATTGCTTATTTGGTCTCCAACAGAGTTTTCAGGCAAAAATGAAGTGAACAAACTTCAATTTACTAAAACTGAACCAAATAGCTCTGGTACGAAAAGTCCTCAGCTCTGTTGTAGAGTGTTACCATGGTGACATAACCAAAACTAATTGATATAAAACACTGGGTTGTAATTATAGTAAGATCTCTCTCCCCTTACATACAAGTACTTGCCTGAGATAAATTTAATGTTTGGAATAGCTTCACCTTGAAGTGATTTTGTAAACTTTGACTTTTTGTTGACTATTGTTAGCTTTTAAACAATAACTGCTATGAAAAACCAAATGCATTGTATGGCAGCAATTACTGGTTATATTAGTAATTGATTAGTTTATCAACTATTCCAACAATTAATTGGATACAAAATTTGGCACATTGTACGGATTTTTATTTAACCATTTAAGTGCTTTTATACAATAGTGAAAATAAATTAAAGGATGCAAATAAACAAATAATTATATTCATTTTTTAAATAATAAAATAAACTTTAGTGAAACTAAACCAGGTGAAGCTACTTGGGTAAAACATATTCACTGAAAAAAATGTTTTGTCTTAAATGCAAAATGTTTTGTACAGTTTTTGCTTAATTACTGATCTAAATTTAAAATTCCAATTCAAAAATCCTTTATTAATCCAAAAGGGAAATTAAATTAAATTAATAACTCATGTTAATTCAAAATTTTCAATGAGTTATTGTAGATAGTGTTGGCTGTTTGCATATGTTGAATAAGTTGTTGTTTTTAGAAGATGGTCTTTTCTTGAGTCTGTATACTCCAGTGAACAATTAATCGACTACTAAATTTTAATAACCAATTCATTACTATTAATTGTTTCAGTCGTACCGTACTGGTCTGATTTCACTGTTTATGAACTCATGTACTCTAGAATTGCTGTAACAAATATTGCTGATGAAATCTAACAAATTACAAGGACATAAGGGGCTTCTAGTTTTAAAATGCTTCCAAAGAAGCATTTATTGGTTCTCACAGCACCAACAGTTAAAATCTACACCCAAAACACACCCTATGAGTAACGTAGAACAGATGCCATTTCTAATCATCTTTTTACTTCGAGAGTGCCCCTCATTCAGTCTAGGTGGCTTTTTATGGTGTGCTCTGTTCACAGCTTAGAATAATGTGTGACCCACTTGCACAGCAGTGGCTCTTCCACATAAGAAATCCAACGTCAGGCTACAGCTCCTTTGCCATTTTCCACCTGCGATATACAAATCCCAAGACGCCCAGAGCCAACTGTCTCCAGTACTGTCACATCTTGACACACGTTACAAAAAAAACAATAAAAAAATGCATAATCACAAGCTCTAATACTTGACGAACTGCGTTAGCCCAGCAACAAACAGCAGAATGCTTGTTAATTGCACTCCACAGAGGGCAGCCCAATTCAATGAAATTGTCTACGGCTCCCTGCAGGCACTGAGTGATTTAGGCAGATTCGCCCCCAAGCAGGTGCTTTCTCTTTGTGAAGTCATTTGGAGGCAATTCAGAACTGTGACCTCAGCACATTGGGTCCTCTGGGACTAGACAGACGATCCGGCAGCCTTTCCCAGCCTCTCTCCACTCACAGCCGCAACTGAGAGCGAGCGATTAGGCATCGATGTACCAGCAGTTTTCCTGCGCCCTACATTAGAGCAGGGCAGTAAAAAAGCCACTTTACTGGAGCCTCGGGAAAGTCAAATAAGACAACCCATCAGTTAAGCATCAACGTTGGCAAGACAAGGGAAAAGAAAAAAAAAAAGGAATCAGTCGTACGTCTAGCCTTTAACAATGTTTGCTTTGGATTATGACTCAAAAAAACAGAAGTTGATATGCTTTCAGTTGAACCACAAAGCAAATGAAGCGTAACTTTTGGATTCCATGAAGCCTGAAGATTTTCTGCTGCTTTCTTTTTGGTGTTTACTCCAATTTTCGCTTTTTGCTTCAAAACTTCACACCCCCTCTAGTTACACATACCACAGTCAACTCACACCTCCCTATTTCTTTAATACTCAATCAATCTGTTCACCCTTGTGGTGCGTTCTTTTTTAATGCCCCCTTTGTGCGATTTCGCAAACTTGGAAAACACTAGTCACAGCACACAAACTATACATGGTTTTGAAACTTTAATGAAAAACACATTCCCTCCCAATCACCCACTCGACTGACGCTGTTGCTTGCAACCTCCTTAAACACGGAGACAAATACGTTTTACATTCTTGCACACTAAAACATTTGCACTGATGAGAGACCTGCATCCAACGTCTGACTGAACTTCTTTCACTTTTTTTGGTGCCCCCACAAAGTAATGCATAATTATGAACTGATAATAATAAATAGATATGATTTTTTTTTCTTTTTACAAATAAAAATCTGAAAAGTGTGGTGTGCATTTGCATTCAGTGGCCCCACGTCCATCAGCCCGTATTTTGCTTCAGCCATCTTCCACCAAACTTTGACCACTCTTACTAAAGCTGCTGAAGAAAATTCCCACAGAAAGATATTGAAGCTACCAACTTTTACGGTGAAGATGAGGTGTTCAGACTTTTGTACGATATTAGTTTTTTGCTACGCACTTAATGGATCTTTGAATTGGATGTTGTACTATTTTAAGCTAGCTTGAATAAAATATAACAGAGTAGAATGGAATAGTTTATTGTCATTTTATAACGGCAAGTCTTGATGCAAATACAACAAAATTACGAAGACTACATCCAAATGTGGTCCTAATATTAGGTAACTGGTATACAGTAAAGCCTCAAAGGGGGCAATAGTGTGCTGGTTTGTCAAAAACTACTCAGTTACTTGTACAAGTTACTTTTCACCAGGAAATCAAAACAGTTCTTGTATGTTTGCTATCCCTGAGAAATTAATAATAATGATATGTTTTTAAAAACCAGCAGGTCTGACCTAGTTGTATTTCTTAAAAACAAACATTACTGTTTGTCATTTTCTGTTTGTGATCTGGCACACTGTTTACATTATGTGCTTTGTGTTTGCTGTCACCCTTCGAATGACATAATTAAACAATAGAGACAATAGACTGGATATATAAATTAGGCCTTATTAACTTTCTTCAGTAATTACTTTCTTCTTGCCTCTCTTCCCTAAATTCTAACTTTGGATGATAAACTTTCTTCCTGTTGACAAACTCTACTGCCTGAGCTGTGGAGCTCCTCCAGAGTCACCATGAGCCTCTTGGCTGCTTCTCTGGATAAAACGTCTCTCCGTGTCAGTTTAGGTGGACGGCCATGTCTTGGTAGGTTTACAAAACTAAGTTTCTGTCACAGAGAATGAGAAGCGTGATCCATGAGATGGTCAAATGGGATAGTTTTATAACTTTCAACGGCAATTTAAAAACATTTGTTTTTCCAGGATTTGCTCAGGGGCTTTAGAATGAAGCAGGCTGGACAGAAATTAACACCACACCTTCCAGATTTTTGCTGGTTTAAAAAATAAACATAGAAATAAAAACCATAGTTTATCTCATTAAGTACACTACAGTTGTGGTTGTAACAGGAAAAAAAGTGGAAAAGTTCAAAGGGTAAGAATACTTAAGGGCACTGTATGTAAAAAGGCAACTTTAGGGCCTAACTCAAAAATCAAGCGCCCAAATGCAAGAGAGCCAGATCATTTCTCTCACCTTTCAACGGCTAAGACAAGTCAGTCATTGGTACTTTTGGTGTTAGTAATGCCACCAGAATGATCCTTTGTCTAATCTCAGATCAGTAATCTCCAACCCCTAAAGTCTGTCATTTTCAAGTTGAGCATGAAGGTACTTTAGCTTTTGCGCAAGACTACAAAACAGTCATTTCATTATCGGTTACTCTAGAGATCTGTGCAACGACAACACCGCTACTTTTAGGATATCAGTCAGCTTGTCAACTGTTTGCTTCGTTCTTTTACAGCCGAGACTTAAAAGTGCAAAAAAACGGTATGTAAAGTGAGAACAAACAATCTGAATAACAGGGGAGTCATAATAAATATCAGACCAACAACCGAATAAAACGACAGAGCATGGAGGAACGTAGTAAACAACTTCCCGCGCCCCCTCCCATTTCTTTCCTCTCACCCTCCCCGCCTTTCACTCTCTCCTCGCTTTTGCACACGTTGTTCATAACTGCTGATTTCCCTGTGGCCAGAGCAATAGTATCCAACCCACCCACTCACCAACCTCCACCCTCCACCACATCATTCACATGAGGGGCTGGCGTCTGCCCTGTCATTTCCACCAGGGCTTTTTACTCCATCGGTATTTGCACAGACTGAGCCGCTCAGAGGGAGGAACCAGCCAAATTCCTTTAGTACTACCTTCACTGTGCATCGCCTAACAATGGAGCAGGGCTATATAACCAGAACGGAGCGTGACCCTTACGAGAACAGAAGCAGCTGTGATGTTTTAAACCCGAAGCTGCATTGTAGTAGGGTTTAAATAAAAGGCATTGGAGATGACAGGTGTCAGTCAGAGCTGAAACATGCAGGCATGCTCTGCACCAATGCTTTGCTGTGTGAAACGAGGGGCATATTTTATGTGTATTCTGATTTATTAAGTACATTATGTAAAAAAACAAATAGCAAATAACATAATCTGCATTCAGTTTACTGTACAATCAACACAGACCCTCCTGGAATTAGCTCTTCAGCAGCTACTGGCCGTTCAGTCATGCTAATATTTCTGAGGAAATCCATGTCCAGACAAATGAGATGTTGATTGAATTAAGATGAGAAATGACTTAGAATAGATTTAATCGTGCTTAGAAATTAACATGATGCAAACTGTGCCTCGGCTACACACACAAAACAAGAGCAGGCAGCATTATTTTTCAACTGATCGCATCTTTGAAAACACTCACCTCTGAAAAATTGTCGAGAAACAGCGTTCACATCATTTGGCTCTGTGTCCTGTCCTCATGTACGCATCAACGTGGTGGCCACATTTTATTATTGTTATTATGATGATTTAGCTTCCAACTGCTGGAAATAGTGGAACCAAAAACACAATCAGATCTGGAAATTGAGATTGCTGCGTACATATACAAATCTAAGCAAAGCGCCTGCAGCTATGAAAGATTTTAAAAATAAAAAGGCACAAAGAAATCCCCGTGGATACACAAAAGTTCGCGATTTTGTGCCAAGAGCGGTTCAAAACATAAAAGTTACGAAGGTGGATTTTGAGTGCCAACATGTAAAGCATCCTCTCAAAAACGAGTTTAAATACTTCCAATTATAGCTGGCAGAACATTAAAAACACACGGGGGTGAATTGGTCAATTTGAGATTAATGTAACTCCTACATTAATAAATGTGTTCGTTTATTGTGGAGCAAACTGCCAGCTAACGCTCGTCCAATAATAGACAGTCCTTATGTATCAATGCCACTGGCAGTTGCTAACTAGCTATCAATCAGAAGCCAGTTTAATAGCGATTTTAGCTAATTTCACCCAGCAACAACAGCAACCTACGCTCTATTTAGGCTAGAAACGAGCAGCAAACGCCTACAGCTTTAAGACAATTTGCGGTGACCGAAACTAAATGTCACAACTCGGGGATAAGTGATGTCCATAATCTTGCATCTCCGTCACATTCTCGTAGTCACTCGTGTTACTACATCTCAGCTACGGCGGCTAACGTTGCAGTAGCTACACTGGAGCTACAACCACGGGGGGAAAATGTCCAAATTCGGTTTCAAATACGCACTTATAATTACTTCGACTCCGAATAGCAATTTTAAAAATTGTAGGTTATATTCCAGTGGTGAAAAAAAACCCAGCAGATGCAGAGCCGTGTAAGGTTATTAAAAAAAAAAACTGTCAACAAAATGGCGGCTGCGTTGAATCAACAGAAACCCGAAATGGGTCTCCCTGTAATTTCTCCCTCCGTAGCGGGTAAAACCGTTTTCCCTTACAGCGACTGGTGACGGTAATATCTCCAGAGGTGCTCTGAGATCCACAACGACTCTCCGTTAGCTGGGCCTGGATGTGTCAGCGCGGGCCTCTCTCGTTAATCGGGCCTCCATGTCTGCTCAGCTCCGTATCGCTACTGTGTGTGTACAACACGGGCATTCTGAGTCCCACACGGGAGGGAGGGAGGGAGGAGGAGAGGAGAGGAGTGGAAATGTCTGTTGTGAGCGGTTCCTGCGGTCCTTGGTCATTGAAAAAAATATATATTTGTACCGTTTTTATGCAGCCGTGAAGAGTTGTTTTGTGGGTTAGTTCAGGGTGTGTTCGCTGGTATGCAGCAGTCAAGTGTCAGACTTTCGGAACCGCCTAGGTTAGCCACCACAGAGGGTCAACATAACGTTACAGTATATTAACAGCACAGACATAGGACGTGAACGCAGCACAAAAGCCTTTAAATAAACGGATTGTACACTGTAAAAACGAATAGATTGGTCTAACATAAAAAGTGATGGGGCTTATTTTATTTGTCCCCAGAAGCTGGAGTTTTTGAGCTCAAATTCAGAAAAATAAACGGTGACAGTGCCTCATTAGGAATTCAAAACTTCTCAACTAAAAGGTGGTAACATATGCAAAAGGGCCTCTAAAAAAACGTATTCTGACTATTTTTGATTCTCTTCTCAGATTTCCTCTTTAATATTCAAATTCTAACTTTAAAAAAAGTCAGAATTCTGATATTTTGAGATTAAAATAAGAATTCAGAGAAAACAGAATTCTGCGATAATACAATAATATTATATAATGTGTATTAACTGCAAAGGGAAACAAAAAAATGTCACTTTCTCATACATCTATGTAATTAATAACAAATTAATTAATTCTATTATGAATGTATACTCACTGTGTAGCAAGTGCTACTTGTTCCAACACCATTGGACAATTTCCATTTTAACATTAATCAAAAATAGATTATCACAGTGAGGAAAAGTGTTTTTAAAAAGTTTTGGTGCATTTTGTAATGCGTTGGTGGCAAACACAGTTAATCCTACCACATGTGAGCAGGCTGAAGCAAATACTTTGGTTGCACAAGTTGAAATATGGACTAATAGAATATAATATAAAAATATGGGGTGTTAGAATGCAAGAAAACAGCCCGATTTTCTAATTATTTTTGTTGTTAACGTGAAATCGAGCTATTTTTGGCAACAAACAAGAAAATTGCTTGCATTTCAGGGTGTTTTTACAACAGCCCTTTTTAGTTTGCTTTAATGGAACCCAGGTCTCAGTTCGGTTGAAGTAACTCTGGTGCGGTTTGAATGCGTATGTGGATGCAAGCGGGCCAGAGATTGCTCTAAAAGCAGGAAGTGGACTATAGCGCAGGGCATTCTGGGTAAAGAACCAAAATAAATGTTTTTTTTGCCAGAGATAAAAGAGAAATCCTACAAAAAGCTAAAATATGGCGCTACTACAAAAAAAAAAAGACAATTTTATGCATTTATTACTGGAAGTAAATTCTTGCAAAACATCATTCTGTTTGTAAAGCATCTATATAATAATATGACTTTCTTGTATTTAATTAAATTACAAAAACATGTTTATGTTTGGATGATTTTTTTTATCTTTTGTATACTGCAAACTGTTACATAAGATTATATTAGGGTTATTTATATTCTTTCATTCATCATGCATTTGCCATAAAATGTTAAACAGTTTCTATTGGCCAGTATGAAATTATTATAATTATTTTTGTACCAAATCAGCCCCAAAATACAGAAGGATTCAGTTATATGTTCAGCCAGTGGCACATCCTCACTGACCACTGAACAGACTGGAACACCTGCTTGTGTTTATCACATTATAAAACACAAGTATGTACAAAGAGCGGAGGTCACAGGGTTAAGCTTTAATAGCTGCTTTAACTTGGTTAAAGGTCAACAAAATCCTGAAACTGTCTTACCAAGACAATATTGTAAAAGTGTTTCCCCATAACTCTGTAAGAGCCCATCATTTTGACAGCCACTAGCAGCGCAGTGGTTATTAGTTCGTCACATCAAAGTCAGTCATTCAGAAAACTGCCTCAGCGATAGCAGCGCAGTGAGAAGAGCACACCCGCTCAGGATGTTGTCAAGCAAACTCCTGGGTGCTTCTTGGGAGCTGTGGCATAAAATAGCATTTTCCTTAGAGTAGAAAACATGAAGGTCCTTCACGGAGATGCATGAATGACGTGAAGGCTTAAGCTGCAGTCAGAGCTGTGGTGCATGTAATGTCTTTTATTTAAAAGCGGCTGATCCAACACGAAGAGTCGTTGCTCAAATCGCCTCCCTCTCTTGTTGCTCTTGCCTGTCAGAGAGCTCGTCTTGGGGCTGCGACGTGGGCGGGAGGTTGTTGTCGACGCCATCGAGACTTTTGCGGCACACTGGGCAGGTGTCATGCTAGAAGAGGAGAGAAAACCTTTTGATCACTGCACATGAATTTGTGATGAGGCACAAGTGGAAAATTTCTGCATCCAGATTAGTGTTTCATCAAGAAATCCTGTTGATAGTTTGCAAGCATGCCAGTTTTTATCCTTACCAGTTCCAACCAAGGTACTATGCAGCCACTGTGGAAGTAATGGAGGCAGGGAAGCTTCCTGACAGATTCGGCAAGCGAATACTCCTCCCTACAAACTGGACATTCTAGTCGACAGTCTGAAAAAAAGAGAAAAATATTAGTACAGGCATGTTTGTTACCCTAAGCCCTTTAAAGGGAACCTACTATGCAAAATTTACATTTTGCATGTTTTTTGTACTTCCATTTGAGTCTCAACTGCTTCTAAAAGCAGTTGAGACTAAAACTGCTTTTTTAGTCTTTTAGTCTAAAAGCTTTTAGTAAAAAGCTTTTAGAAGCTTTTACAGCAGCTTCTAAAAGCTGCTGTAAAAAAAAAACAAAAAAAAAAAACGTCCAGCCATTTTGTGGCAATAAGTTAATGCTTATTTTTAAAAAGGTTTTATTGGCTCTACGGGCAGAAAAGTGGGTAATAACAGAAGGGGGAAGACATGGGGCAAGGGTCTCCAGGCCAGGAATCAAACCTGCAACAGTCGCGTTGCAGGACTAAAGCCTCCATATATGGTTTGTGCTTAACCTCTGCGCCACCACAGCACTCCTACGTTAATGTTTTTTAGTTTCTGGAAAACGAGGCATTTCAAAAACTTCCCAATTGTTGAGTCACACTGCACTGTTACCTAGCAAACCCAGGGGAACTCCAGCACATTTGGTGAGCTGGTTTTACCTCTGTATGTGTTGTACAATATTTTCACATGCGAGTGTAAATGTTGAGTTAGCGGCGTGGTCAACAGCAGCTTATTTGAATATAAAGTGACAAGAGGTCCTAAAACAACTCATTCTGAAAGGAGCTCAGAAAGACAGAACTGAACAAACAGAAATCTCATCATCTAGGAATGATTTTGTGCAAAAGATGTAACAAACATCTTGTTGCTTCCTTGAACCTATTGTTCAAGGAAGCAATAGGTCACCTTACAGAAAGGCAACATAGACTAGAAAAGTGTGATGAATGACTGAAAATGGGAAATACAGAAGGAAATTACTTCTATCATGAAACAAAGCTTTGTTTAAAAAGCCATAAGGCCAAAAGTACATCCGCATGCAATGCTAAAATTCCCACCTATCTGTTCTTGAGAGACGCAAACTCTGGGCAACAATGAGATCATCTCCTCTTTAGCCGGCGGTGGACCCGTGCTCTCCAGCTGCTCTAATAACTGGATGAGAGGAAGTACATCATATGATACAATAAATAATATCTAAACTACTTTGGTGCTTCACATAAGGAGTTGTGTGTGTCTAGATTTGCATATCGCGGCACTTCAGTGGTCAGTAACTTTACTGTTACTGACCTCTGTGACGACCGAGTCGAGGCCTCCCTGTCCCCACACATAATCTCCCGGGTTTGAGTACAGCTGCATCATGCTTGATCTAAGAGGCAAAGCAAGAGAGTGGACGTGTTTCACACGACGTCAGAGTGAAATCAAAAGCAACTGATGTGAATCAAAACTAGTAATGAAAAAGAAAAGCATGCTCACAGGACAGTTGGAGTAGAAGAAGAGTTTCCGCTGGTGGCTAACAGGTCAGACAAGACCTGCAGCATGAGCCTTTTGAGTGAGAGCAAAACCAAGCAATAAAACGTCTGACTTAGAAAACTTTCACTTGATTTTAAGCTGCTTCAAATCAACATGATAAATATTATAAAATAATATAAGAAATTCTTGTAATATTTTAGTAACTTTACAATAAACATTACAAGTTCTAGAGGTTTTCTAAAACTAGTTTTCACTTATTTTCTCCTTTCAAAAATTCTTCATACTACTTTCAGTCATTCACACAGTAAGAAGTTGAATGTTTAAAGTCAAAAGTATTGACTGAAACAGAAGATGGCCGTCACAAAAGCGGAAACAGAAATAAAAATCATCTTTCTCAGTGGGGAGGCGCTAAGAAAGCCCCATATATATATGGTAAATTAAAAGTATTAACATTTGAAAATGTTCATCCAGTTTGAACTAAACAGTGCCCCCTGCAGGCACAAAAACCAAAACTTACAACTCTCCATTGTTGTGAAACTAGAAACAATATAGAACTGGTCAACTTCTCAAGTAGTAAAAAACTGGTCAAAAACTAAGGAGCATTCATTTATTGGTATATTTACTGGTGCATATTAGATGCCACCAGCAGCGGAAAACATGTGAATTGTGAGCAGATTCCTGTATTGTTGTGGTGTGGAGTGCATTGGCTCGCATCTTCATCACCACAACTTCTAATGAGGCTTTTAACACAAAGAAATAAAAACTTTTCAACACAATATTATTCTCCAGATAAGAGCCAAATCTTATCATCTGTTTTGTGGACGTTCAATACAAATATGTGTCCTATGAAACCCAAAGGAATAGTACAGGAAAGTCATGTTTTAAGAAAGGGGAACAAACATTAAAACTTCAGCTTACATTTTCAGCTAGAAGTTGTTTTAGGAAGCCACTTGCTTCTGCAAAAATACACTAGACAGAATGAAATTCTCATGAAAGGTTAAAAATTACAGATTTTCACTGAGCTGCCTCAGACATTTAAAACAGGGATTCATGAAAATGATGCTGGACAGAGATTCTTGAGCACTGGAGAAGGGCATGAGAATTGGGACACATTTTTTATGCTGGTCACAAGGAACAAAAATATGTCCTTTATGATGTTTAGGTTGTTTTTTTGCAGGTTTTGTGTTGTGCATGCATGCAACACTGATTTCTCCTTTGGGTTTAGAAACCCTTTCACGAGTTAAGAGGTTTAACTAAAGAAACTACCTAAATATTTAACAGACCAATAGCTATTGGTCTGTTGGTTTATTTAGTTAGACCAATAGCAATAAGAATATGTCCAAAAAACTTTTAAAAACTTCAGAAAACCTGGACAAATATTGACCCAGGAAACCAAACACAATACCTTGTATCACTGAAGTGTCTACAAACATACCCGGGTACAGCGGGAATTTGCTCAGGCCTGGAAGACTCGTCCTGCTCAGCGTTAAAAGGCAAGTCCTGTTCCTGCAACTCTGTAACGACCGGGGACGCTGGAGATACCTGCTGGTGGTCCTCTGGACGGGACTCGGAGGAGGGCGGGTGGGACAGCAGGGCGGAGCGCTCCATGAACACCAGCTGCCATATCTTGCAAAGGGAGACCAGAGAAAATTGTCACACAAAGGCTGAGGCACAAAGGAGTCATTGTTACGATGCAATTACTTTCACGTACGTCTGGCAACTGCAAGTTTGACTCTGCATTTGTTACTGACGGCGCACTATCCTGCAGGAAACTTCACAAAAAAAAACAAGAAAAAGAAAAAAATTAGGAGAGCATCTTTCTCTTAAAAGATTGCAGGAGGATTTACTTTCTGCAGTGGAAGGAATTTGGGGGATTCTGACCAAATTCAGCACCTAATTTTCCTCTTACTAAAGGCCCCAGGGTGCCCTGACTGGTGAGCTAAAAGTTCAGAAGTTGGAGCCTTAAAAGTTCCTTCTCTGTTTCAGGATAAATCAAACTATCCATTAAAAAGCATGATGTGAATGTCTTTTTCAATGATGTACTAAAATAAAGGAAGAGGAAGCTTGGATATGTAATCTGGAAACAATAGTAGGTGCTGAATATCTTTAACTGCTCAGAGATGGAGCTACTCAATGAGCAAAATAGGATCCAGTATGATGACTATCTTTTTAATGAAAATGTCTGTTAAAAAGAAACAAAAAATAATTAATTCTAAATAATATTTTTGGGGAACCCTGCAAAATTTAATTGTTATTTGCTTTTTGCTGAAAGAGCTACATTTAATACATTTCAATTAATTCGTTAATTTATTTGAAAACTTTCACGTTATGAAAGCAAGACTAGATGGAAGTTCAAAATAAACCCTGAAACTTTAGAAAGACTACGTCTGCGCATTATGTTTTTTTGAGTGCTGGAATGATCAAACAATAATCAACTTTCATGTTAAAAACAAGAACGAAGCTTTGCTCTTGTTGCAGATTTTAATATTTCTAATATTTTACATACAGGCTCAAATGCACTCTCACTAAGAGTAACCGTTTTTGCAGTCGCCAATAAGCTCCCAGCATATTTCTGACTGACAAGAACTGCTTTGAAACAAAGTCCATGAATTTATAAAGCTTTTAAGTTTGGGGCCATTTCAGAAAATTAATTTTGAGCCAACTTTCATGTAGGTTCATTGTCCTGTTGGAAAACAACATTGTGTCCAACTTTCCACAAGCAAGTAGATAGAATTAGATGAACGAGACCCACATCATAATACTGCCTCTTCTTTGCTCAACAGTTAGTACATTGTTCTAATGTTTGAAAAACTCATCTAATCTCTTCCAAAGATTTTTTTTTTGTCTTTTTTTGGCAAAACTGCTCAATGCTTGCTTTATCTGTCAATAAGGATAAATCAAAACTTCTACATCCGGTTCTTGTTTTGGAAATAAATTGAAGCTGTTTGTTGTACAAACATTTCAGCCTGGGAAAAGTTTGGTTTAAATGCATGAATAAAATATCCAAATTACTTAAGTAAAGACTTGATGTAACCTCTGACTAGAACGATATGCAGATATAGTTTATCATTGTTCAACTATTCAGAGAACCTTAGAAGACTGGAGGTTTTCCTGACCATAAGGCAGAAGTTTTCACATGATTTAATATCAAATATCTTCAGTAATGCATGGCTTCACAAGACAAACTGCCAACTACATCGTCAAAACTGAGAGAAAAATGTAATACTGAGCATTTAGTTTTTACCTGGAGTCTTCTGTTACCTCCTCGATGAAGTCGGACTCACATGTGGGGCAGACCAAATCCTGAAGGAAGACAAGTTCATCTTCAGAAATCTCCCCATCTCATTTCCATTTTCAATGCCTCTGGGTTTTTAATCATCTGCTGTATCTGCTGAGGTTTATTCCCGCAATTGTTTCTTCCTAGAAAAATGCTGGATCTGGCTGCAGGGGTTTGATCTGATTTACGCTCCGGATTATTAGCAATGTTGTAAACAAAGCAGTTGCTTGTTATTCTCATTTACCACAAGTTGCGCTCTGAGACAATACTGAATCAAATCGCTGTTAAATGTCAAATAATTTGGATTTTTTATGACCTTTAACTATCTTCAGACAACTTTATTCAGTAAATATTTGGACAAATGTGACAGCACAATCTAAGATATAAATAAATTAAAGTAATAGCAGAGAAATTTTAAAATAACATACCAAAAGGCAAAACAACAGCAGAAAATGTCCCTAGAATTTTAAATCAACATTTTTAATATTTAACTGCCAGACTAAACACATGAATTGAATTTCAATCCACAGTCAATGCTTCATGTCTCAGTTACATCATTTATCAGTTTTAATTGTATTTTCTTTTATATGAAAAGTTTATATTTGCAGATTTATATAGTTACACTGCAAATTCTTTTTTCAAAATCCTTTCTAGCGTTTGAAATTGATTTTTCCTGTCATATTAGAACTGAATACACAAGGCAACCCAAATGATTTAGGACAGCAAATGAAAGACCAAAAAAGTTATGTAAGAAATTGATTAGTCTTCTCATTCCTTATGTTTTCTCTTTTTATATTTTACAAATAATTTCCAACGGCACATTAATGCCAAAAAATAAAATAGCCCAACCCTATCCTGCATCAACTCTTTAATTTTACTGCATAAATTATTTTTGTCTCAGTTTCTCCAGAGATTTTAATCTCTGAAAAGACTACAGATTTTATGGCGGAAATGTTCAGTACACAAAAATCCGCTTAAGAAAAACTTGTCTGAAAATCTGCAGAACAGCTGACATTGCCTTCTGTTGAAATACATAAAATATGGCAGAAAAATAAAGGTGCGTGCAGATGTCTAATAGTGGTCGAAAGCTTGGTGAAGTTAATCAAATGGACTAAATACACTTGACTTTCAATATCTTTGTTCAGGTTAAATTTGGACTACATATATAGGCTAAAAATACCTACAATTTTCATTTATATATATATATATATACTAAATAAAGACAATGACTGGGTGACCTGAAATAGCAGGAGGCGCTATTAAAAAAAACCTACTGTATTACCTCTGCAGTGAGAAGACTTGGGGAGAATAAGCTCGTTAAACATACATGATACAACGGCTTGCCATACTTTGTTTTTCTATGTTCGCTTCTCCTAGAAAAATTCCAGAGGAACAGTTTTTATCTAAACCTTCAGAAAAATCAGATTGGACCACGGGGTTCCGGTGTTGTGTGGTATGAATTATCAGTGGTGTGTGTGTGTGTGTGTGTGTGTGCGTGTGCGTGTGTGTGCTGCTAGCAGTGTGCACGCCCACAGCACTCCCTTCGCGTTTGACACGCAGCTGACAGCAGACAACTGGACACAGAGCAGAAGCGCTTCTAAATATGGCAAAGTGAATTACCAGATTTTACTCGCACCATCTAATTTCAGAGTTTCATGCCACTACGCGCACAAGACCTACCTCCAAGTATCTATTAAAGGCTGTTTATTTAAGAGATTTCACTTTATTATAATTCTGAGGTGAATTATAAGGGATTAAAAGTGCATTTTGTTTAAAAGGAAGCAGACAGTAAATCTGTAAATCTTAAATTAAGAGATTAATGACAATAGTAACGCTATATATATATATATATGTATGTATAAAAAGACCCACCGGCAGTTGGGGCTCCGTCTGTTTCTTGCAGAAGTGGCAGTAAAACCGGTGTTGTGTGTCCGCAGCCTCCGCCATGTTTACAGTGAGGAACTGTCTTTGACGTTACTCTCTCAGCCCCTCCACTCAAAAAGTAAAATAGCACAAAGTATCAGCACAGTTCGGAAAGCCACAAAGAAATATAAAAGAGCAAGTAAATCGGAAACAAGTAAAAAAAAAAAAAAAAAAAAGTGACACCAGGCTTGCAGGTCCTTTCCACTGTTTTTTTTTTCAGTGTCTCCAGGAGCGCTTCTTGGATGAATGCCGCCCTGTGCGAGCCTTTTCCTCTGGGCCCCTCATGGGTGTTAATGTCATTGTAATTTGAGGCTTTAAATGATTCAGAATGATTTATTTGAACACTTTGTTTTTGTTTTTTTTCAAACTCGACTATTGATTGAACAATCAACAATGCATTTTAAATACAAACATTGAGTGGACACATTTTAATATTGTGTTTTTACAGAATCAAGACTAAGTATCCATACAGTACTTGCTCAGATGCAATTTTTTTCTGAGGGATTTTAAGCATGAATGACCTTTTTAATGTTACGCCACACCAACTAAGTTCAGACTTTTACTTGACCGCTCTTAAATAGTTTTATTTTTGTAATCAATTCAGAGGTAGACTTGCTGCTGATGTTGCTACGTGATGGTTGAACGTTTCCCTCAGATTTTTCTGGTAGAAAGTAGGATTAATGGATTGATCAATTACAGCAACTTGTCCAGACGATGCAACACATCCTCAGACCACCACTATGCAATTCTGCCAAAATAATAGTCTGTTTTTTGCATTTACAATCTATGTGACATGGAAATTTGATCTGAAACATTTAATGTGACAAAAAAAACCCTGTAAGCTTGCTTTTTGAAAGTAAGAATCTATTTTTACAGCAGTTTCAGCAGTTTACATGAATATAAACTGCTGAAGAAACTGTAATCAGATTTAAATAATTCAATGCATGTTAAAATTGTCTAAATATTCTGTTTTCTACACTACATCCTCTTGATGACAAAAACAGAAACATAACAACATAGGTACTTAATAACTTCCTTAACAGAAAACTAATATGTAACAGAGGTCATCACAAAAATGTTTATTTTTAATTGCCTAGACTTCCAAAAGAAAAAAACAGGCAAAATTTGTACACAGCTTCAGAGAAGAACGATGAGGCTTGACGTTTTATCGCATCTTAAAATACCCAGATCCCTCAGCCTGACCTACAACATACATAAGAAATGGCTGCTGTCTGTGAATTTCTCAGCAACATGAAGTTAAAAGGAAATCATTTTTAAAAATCTACAGAAGAAGCTATAAATGACTAAGAATCCAAATATAAGAGATGTAAATAAACCACTGAATACTGGCAAACTCATGCCACCCACTGACACAGAGGCACCGTGGGCAAAGATCCATCCTGATCAAATCACTGTTTTTTATTTAAAAATAATTATTTTTGCAATTCAACTAAAGAAGTGAAAGCAGCTGTAGACTGTGAAAGCATGGCGATATTTTTTTTTATTAATACCAAAACAGTTCTAATCTTAATCACATTAGGCTTCAACAGAACAATCACATATTGTAGCAGAAACAAAACATTTCCTCTTTACAGTGTGAGAAGATTTGGCAACAGAGCTAAGTAGTATTCTGTAACAACAACTAAATATTTTGTTATTTAACATTTAGGCAAAACAAAAACACTGTTTTAGGATGAGCAGATGAGTTGTAGGTATGAAGATATAAAGGTAAAAATGGCAACATTTCAACATAAGTGTGGTTATTTCAACAAGCTGGGTACACAAGCAGCATTGTTTCCTTTCTTCTCTGACAATTTGACAGCATTGTTTTTATAATTTACACAATTTCAACCTTTGCGTTTTTGGTTAAGTCAGTTTGGCAATGTGCGCAGCTCGTCCTGTACACTTTCAAAATCCGAAAACTCATGCACGACTACTCAAATTTTAACTTTCACGGAGGTATTTCAATAGACCCCCGCTTTCGCAGAAGCGACTCTGCCAATCCAAAAGCGGCGCCTCATCCCGTTCTCCTATCGCGGTGCAGTGAAGGTCCCCTGGGCAGCAGAGGCAGCTGCTTGGCGTACAGCCTGATTGGACATGACTCCAGTGGCGAACTCAGCCTGAGCCTTCTGGAAGCTGGCATCGGTTTGCCTGTACATGCTGTGGATCTGAGGCGGAGAAGAAGAAGAGTACACTGACACCTGATATGTGCAGCAATTCATTGTCATATTATCGGCACAATGAGAGTGAAAACGACACCCGGAACCTGATATGTGGCTTTTCTAAGAGGCAGCTTGCTATCTACTGGATGTATGAGCCCACGGGCCACACTTTGAACACAAAACAATGATGTGCCCCATCATGGTCGCTTACAATCTGACTCAGTTACAGCAGTTATGTCTGGAGGAATCGGCCAAAACTGCAGCGCTTGTGGAAAAATACTCAAAACATTGATCAAAAACATGCAGCGCACCAGCAATACTGCCAAACGTCAAGGGAAAGTAGAAAAAATTCTGAAGTTGTCTAAATTTAAAAAAAAATTCTTTAAAAAGTTGTTCTAGAATTTTTTGACCCTCAAGGTGCGTTCACACCAAACGAGTTTAGATCGTCAGGCATGTCTGGTTTACGTTCAATGCCTATGTGGAGGCGCGTCGAGGGCCCGTCGCAGCGCATTTCACACGTCTAGCACAGAGCGATTTGAATCGTTTGGAGCGTTTGACGCATCAAGAGAATACAACAAGACGGCCGGCAATAGAAAACAATGGCTAGAGCTAAGGCGCTCTTGACGCGCCTCCATATAGACTTTGAATGTAAACCAGACGTGCCTGATGCATGAAACGCTAGGTATAAAACAAAATATCAAGCATCCACATTGAAAGTGCGCACGTGTTGAACTTGAAGCATTGGACGCATTTTTGATGTGCGTATCGCTTTTGGTGTGAACACACCATAAGTAATTTTACTAATCTGTTCCAAAACTGGCAAAGTTTGATCTGATTGAATGTCAAACAGTGGGAATAAAAGGGTTTCTCTCATTTTATTGTGCATGTTCTTATTTTTCTATGCACAAGTTGAATCTCAGCCCAAAGTGGATCATGTAAAGTCAAAGTTGTATCTCTAGTGACAAAGAGTTCTTTCACATTAAGGCTCAAATTTACTTATATATTTTTTAACCAAGATTTGTGGATTTTCTTATTTCCAATTAGAAATCACCAAACAGTTTTTTGAAACAAGCACGCAACACCACACCTTCAAACCAATGAATAGTAAACGAATAGTAAGTAATTTTTTATTTTTTTAAGAGCAAGGCTGTTAAACATCTGCTTTAAAATTCACACTATAAGTTTAGTGGGATAAAAATGGCCAATCAAAGCTTTTCATTATCAGCTGTAACTATTAATAATAGAATCAAAAAGCCTCTTATTCAAAACTCCATCTCCTTTCAGGAACAGAAACACAAAGAAAAAGTTACAACTTAATCCTATTCAAAGTAAGCCATAAATATTATCTGTGGGTCGGCAGTATAAGATTGCTATATAGCCAGGTTTAAGTTTACTACACTAAATTAGACCCAAACTCTGTGGAAATGGAGCTAATGGACCTATAAAAAAACCCCACACACAACATGAGAGGCATTCTGTCAAAATGCAGCCTTAACGTGTGCTTCTAACTTTGGATTAGCCCTACAAATAGAAAACTGCTGACCTTCTTTAGCAGGAAAACCCCCATGGCGGTCTGGGCAGTGAAGAGGGTGGCGTTCAAAATCATGAGCACACCAGCGCCAGTGCTTTTATTCAGAAGAGCCAGACTCACAATCCAGCCGCTGGGTAGAAAAATAGGTTACAGTGAGAGAAACTAAGAGTAATAATAAAAACAAGAAAATTACAACGATACTAAGACATTTTGATGTGTTTGTCTCTCAAAGGACACAAATGCAGTGAATTAAACTAAATCCAAGAAAGAGATTAATCTGTTATAGCCAATATAGCATGAAACACGTAGTTTACGAGTGGTCCATCCATAGACGTTTTCTAAAGTTAAATGAGCAAAAAAGTACGATTGAACTAGGGCTGAAACGATTAATGGGATTAATCAATTATTGAAATAATTGTCAACTAATTTAGTAATTGATTAATCGTTAACTGCAGAAATAACAACACAGGCAGAGTGGTAATTAAACCAAAAATGTCCAAAATGTGTATACGTCTGTTCTACTCCTAAAATGGCATTTTAGCTTCACCTGGTTCAAATTATGAAAATAGAAATTTCCATTTAAGCATATTTTGCTGTCCAATTATTAATCCAAAAAATATAAACGGATTAGTAGACAGTATTTTTTAGCTGCAGATGCATCCTTTGCTACAAATGATCATTTATGCACTAAAGCATGTTACTGCATTTTAGGCTGTTTTATTTTGTTATTCAAAAAAATTATGTACGGTAATTATTTGCTTCTCTTGGTGTATTTCTAATATTGATTAAAATGGTTAAGTGGAAAATCTGCAGAATGTGCCAGTATTTTTTGTTGAATCTGCTGTTGGTTATGGTTATACCCTGCAAGTTTCCCAAAAACTTAGCTGTGTATTCATATATTGTTCTGTTATTTTTCTTTCTTTTTTCTCCAAGTTAATCTAAAAGATTTTTGATATTTTTGGAACCAAACAAATGCAGGTTTGAAGGGTGAGTGTGGGAGTGAATGCAAGAGTGTATAAGTACATGTTATAATGTTACGTTTGTTGTGTGTAAATTTGTTATGTCAAAATAGAGAAAATTCAATTAAAAAAAAAAAAAAAAACTTAGCTGTGACTATGAATTATGCTCTTCATTTTGAAAAAATGTCACAGACCAAATTTCATTATCTGGAAAAATATCACAAGAAAAGTCACATCCTTCCTGACACAACCTGATTGAAGATATGTATATATTTACACCTTTATTTCCAGTAAATTATAATTCCTGTACTGCACTCTTTTCTGAAAACTAAAAACATCCATTTAATAAATTTCAAATGACCCAAAAAAGACGCAGATAGGCTTTTGACTGAAACCTAAAAGTTTGAGCACATCACTCCAATCTAAAAATATTTCCACCGGCTTACAGTGAAGAGATTTAATAAGCTTTGTATCGTTTTTAAAGCTTTCAATGACCCGACCCCTTCCTAAATGTATCCCAGACAGGCCCTTCAGGTCTTCAAGTAAAGGTCCTGTTACACACAAGATCAACTCCAGATCAGCTCTCGGTTCTTTAAGTCATCATGGTTCTGCTCTCTGGATACCTCTGATCAGTAACTACAGCGTTTCACTTTAAAAGCAAACTCAAAACATCCCTGTTCTACCAACCTTATAGCATTTTATTCAAAAACATTCAGTTTCTTTCTTATTTTCCATGCTTGATCTTGTGTGACCTTACTTGTGTTTTGCTCTATAACTATATACTTGATTTACATGGGCTTGATTTGCTGGTTTTTTAAATTCTTATTCTTGCTTTACTAACTCTGTAGGTCGGTAAAACGGGATTAAACAGCCCCTAACATAAAGATATTGAAGGATTAAACTGAAAATAAGACAATAAATACAACTTTTTAAACCATTGTTGCCTTACAAACTAAGAAATTGACCTTTCCCCATTAAGCAATTATCATGTCAAGACAAGAAAAGTAGATGTTGTTATTGTGAAGGGAGATTAAATTATTGGGATCTACAATACAACAGCAGCATCGTGTAACAATGTAATTAAGGAGAAAAATACATTTATACCTGAATCCTGATCCGGGGATCCCAATAGTCATGATGACAAAGACGCAGACTTGAGCAAAGAAGATGAAGAAAAAGATGAAGAAGTTGAAGGAGCTGTCACTTCTGTAAGAGAAGAAATAAATAAAAACACGCAGCGATTAACAACAGTCAAAATAATATTTTAATCTGAACATGGAAGCTGATACACAGCTGTGATTACCTGAAGGCTTTATACACGGGTCGATACCAACAGACGAAGGAGCAGGGCGTGAAGAGGAGGGCCCAGAGAATGGAGAGGCCAAAACCAGAACCGTTGGTCGTGTCCGCACAGAACATAGCCAGGGATGAGATCAGGTTGAAGGCAAGCGTGAAAGCGCAGACTGCATTTTGGAAAAGACAGAAAAAAAAATGAACAAAAACTCCAAACCCATCCGTTTGCACACAGAAACAAACCAATGTGTCAGGATTTGGTTTAATAAAAATCAAACGACATTATTTTAAATTAGATTTCAACTCTCCTGAGTCCCTGGTCTGTAAATAGCGTCATATATTATAGTCAGATTTTGTATTTTTGGAGTGAATTTAAATGTTTCTAAAGTGTTTATTTTTTTTTCAAATTACATTTAAACCTTTCAACAAAATTTGTGTCGAAGCAGCATTTTTGTGTGTAATTTACTTGTATTCAAAATGTAGTTTTTGAATAGCGATGTGATTTCTGGGCATTGGAAAAAAATCTATTAAGAACCTTTTGTTATCAAATTATTAATGTATTGATCCAAAAAATAATCAACATATTGCCACTAGACGGTATTGATATATTTTTATCTGCAGATTGAATTGAATTAAAATTCAAAAGAATCTTACTGACCCCAAAGCGCAATTAAATCAAATTAAATATAGATGCAAATGATCAAGTGTACACTAAAGGGATGTTCTGTTGTTGCATTTCAGGGAATAAAATGTTGATTTTCTTATCTGAAGATGAATTGAATTATTTATTCACATCATTTGATTTATTTCTAACATTGTTTTAAAAAAAGGTTTAAATTGTTAAATAAAAAATCTACAGAATGTGTCAACCTTTTGTTTGATTAATTGCCAGAATAGTTGACAAAATAATAAATTACTAAAATAATTGTCACTTTAAGCCCTACTTGTACATATATATTTATGTCTATAAGTTAAATCATAGAAAATTGGAGAATTAGAGAAAATAAACATTAAACCAGTTTTGTCTATTGTGAGCTTAGATAAACATCTGCGCATAACCGAATGCAATATGAAGTTCTTCTCACGGGTTTGTTCTTAACTTCCCTCCACTTGTGAGTCTTACTTTTTATCAGGCCCAGATCATGAAGTTAAACCCACAAGAAAACCAAAGTTTATTACATTTCAAGAGTATGACGTGTATTTTCAGAGAGATAAACTCACACATCCAGAAGTAGTACATGATGGTGACAGTACGCTGGAAGCGCTGGCTGATCTCCACGTTGATGTCTTGGTAGAAGCAGGGCCCCACAGGACAGAAGGAAGGCAGAGGGGGCCAATTATTCTGACGAGCTGGAGAAGAGAACAGAAGCAGGTAAAGCCAAAGAAAGCGCAAACCCTTTTATATATCTATCTGGTAAACCCAATCAAATAGAAATCTCTCAGAGGGCACTATTAAGAGACATTCCACCTTACAAACAAAATCGTAAAAATTGGTCGCGTCTTACTGGCTCCAGGGCCGAGGCCGTGTGACTGCAGCTCCCGTTCCCTCCTCTCCAACTCCTGGGCTTTCCTCTCGAGCTCCTCCTGCTTCTTCAGTAGCTCCGCTGTGGTGGCGTTCACTGCAGGCTTACACACAGAGACAGCAGGCAAACGGAAAGTCAACTTTCACATTAAAAGTCTGCTTTTACTAGTTAAATAAAGAGAGGGGACATGTAAATGTGTTAGCTGCAGATCCAAATGCTGCTAAATGGGTTTAAAGGTGATCTATTATGCTTCCTTGAACAGGTTAGAAAAGGTCTATGGGACATACAAAACATGTTTGTAACATTTTTTGCACAAAATCATTCTTGGATAGTGAGATTTTAGTCTGCTCAGTTTGCCTATTTTGAGCTCTTATCAAAAGAAGGGCCTCCTGTCACTTTAAATCCAAATAATCTGCTACTGGCCACACCCCCAAATCAACATCTACATTCACAGGTGAAAATAGCTGCAAACAGATGCACAAATATACAAAAGTGCATCTTTGAAAAGTAAAAGTGGAGCCTCCTACACAACCAACAAGAATGCAGCAAGCGATTTCTGGATGGTAAGGAAACAGCAAAACACTTGTCTTCTCCAGCAACTATTGCAAACAGAATTGCAATTATATAACCGTACATCTTTGAAAAGCAGCAGTAGAGCCTCCTGCACAACCAAAAAGAATGTAGCAAGTGATTTCTGGATGGTAACAATTAATAACTACTCTCTGTTGGTCTGTCAGACAAAATTCAAATAAAATATTTTGAAACAGTTCAATGGATGTAAATATTCTTGCAAGTCACTGAAAGTATGTCCTCTCTATCATATTTGTTATTTTTAAGAACCACATCTATATGGTCACCTAGCTCCCACTGAACTAAAAACATAGTATTGACTTCACAACATGAGTACCTGTGCATTATAAGAGCCATAGTTGCGAGGCTCAGTGGGTGTTGTTCTGCTGGGCGGCGTCTGCGCAGGCGGAGGTGCAGACGGAGACGAGGCTTCATATGGCGGTGGAGGCTGCAACGCATTTGTTTAGAAAGACAAAAGCAACACACATCCATAAATGTCAACAAAAAAGACATTTAAGTCACTTTAAACTACTCACTTTCAACGGCTTCATAACAGCAGAATACAATAATGTTAAGAAAACCAATTAGACATTTTGAACACAGCTAAATGGAAGTTACAGATATTTAATTTGAACAGTATCTTACATTGATGCTTGTTGGCACTAAAACAATCAATGGTTAGACGTCTGAGTTTTACAGATCTACATAATCAAATTTATAAGCACATTTCTGTGCAAAATTTCTGACTCGGCTCTTATTTCATTATGGCGTGCATAAAAGGAGTAAGGTTTACCTGACAATTAAATTTTAAGAGGATGAAAATGGTCTAACCTTTTTTTTTTTTAATCAATAGAGGAGTTCTGTGAAAAGTTTTAAACCGGACTTGCTCAGCTCAAATGTTACAAAGAACATTTTAATTACAATCTGTGAACTTTTGTCTAAAGGATGGATACTGACCAACCTTGTATCTATAAATCCCAAGCTACAACGTAAAATATACAGGTATATCTCAATAATCATGGTCCAAAGAGGCTTTAATTGTTCTGGTGTAATATTCTAATCTTCTAATAAATCAAATCTCAGTACCTTTAAGCTGAAAATCATCACATTAAACTCAAATAAATAACCATTCTGTAAAATTAACACATATATAATGCATTTCACTTAACGAGTTACTGAATAAATAAACTTTTCAGTAATATTCAAATTTATTGACATGCAACTATAGTATGTAAAACTTCAAACACTCTGTAGCTCTTGTACAGAACTGTGCAAGTTGATTAGCATCCTATACATACTTTGTATAAATATTTAAGTACATTTAGACATAAAAGTTCACTATAAAATATTTCTACTCTGCTCTGGATTAAAGGAAATGGAACCAGAGAAAAGCAAAAACTAAATAAATAAGGAATAATCGACAGATTAATTGAGTGGCAGACGGATAGAGGAACAGACAAATGATGCTAACTTTTAATTTCAATGAGAAAAGGGGGAGAAATTTCTAAAAATAGAGTAGAATAGAATTCAACTTTATTGTCATTGCACTCTCACAAGTACAAGCAACGAGATATAGTTTGCATCCATCCAGAAGTGCTCTACAAGATATAAATATTTATTCACAGATGTACAAGACTATGTATGTATGGACTATAAGGGGTTATAGCAAGAGATATAGATATTGTGTATAAATATAAATATGGCAGCTATATGCACAGATTATACAGATTATACAGAATATACAAGAATGTTAGGGAATGGATTATATATAAATAATGGCAGGTAAAATTTACAGGTTGTATGTGTGTGTGAAGAAAAAAATGCAATATTTGTTTCACACAATCCATGTAATGCACTCACCCCAGCCGGTTTATCAAACGGGTTGTAAAGGTCCAGTGTTGCATACTCGTTGTTGCTGCTGTGCTGAGTCACAGCAGGGTCCTAGCAGACAAAAACAAACATCATAACATCTACACCACTGGTTGAGTTCCCTCTGCCACATCAGTTCACACGTTTCCAGGCGGGTTTTTCGGTTTATAAAAGCTACAATCCGAATAGGCAAGTCACTATGGAGGACAGATGGGCCCAGCACGTCACATGAGCAGCAGGAAAGATCTGTCATCCATCAGGACCTCCACAAGCTTCCTGTCACCCACCTGGAAAGGGTTCTGGTCCTCCGTCGGTTCGGGGAAGCTGGTATATTTCGACATGACCGCGGCTACTGCCTACAGCTGATGTAAACGTTAGGGAAAACAGAAGCTAGGCTAATGCTAGCAAGCCAAGCAGATTGATCGAGGATTTAGTTTCTGTTTCTTGTCAAAAAAAAAAAAAAAAAAAAAAAAAAAAAAAGAAAAGAAAAAAGGCAGATGTTGCTTGCTGCTGTCGGGTTTTCCGGTCATTTATAGATAGCTACACTGGTGGCTCGTTGCTCATCTTTTGTATTGAGACTAAAGTCTAGTGGCTGGAAAGGCGTTTCTGTTTCTGCATTAGCCGCTAACGTCTCGATAATAGTCTTGTGAAGTCAAGGAAGAGAAGAGGAAATCAAATATTTTCTGCTACAGGAAAACAAGAAGAAGTGGTCATGTGACTTCTTCTGCGGCACGGAGTCACGTGGGGGACGGGAAAACAGACACGTTCTTATTAATAATAATAATAATAACAACAACAATAATAACAATAATAATAACAACAATAGTAATAATAATAAAATTAGAATTTTTATTTTAAAGGGAAGTGATAGTGATTCAATCCTCAAATGTGTTGTAGTTATTTTTTTTTAGTAAAATTAGTAAATATTTTTGGTTGGTTCTAAACCAAATTTATTTGAGAAGCCAATGTTTTTTCATGGGGACATAAAATGAAACAAAAAAAGTAGGGCAATATTTTATCTATTAATAAATATAGTTAATATTAATTAATTCATATTAATTAAACTTGTTGCTCCTGAGCTGCAGGTTGCAGACCCCTAACTGAGCAGTAGCCTAACTGCTAAAGCTAAAAGTGCCACCCTTTAATTTTTAATGCTTTGTTAAAGTTAAAATTGTGAAGGTAAAAGATGAAAGCAATCTAAGGGACCAATTATTTACAGTTTCTCTGCCAGCACATATCACCATAAGAAAATGATTTCATATTATCTCCTGCTATTACAAGGGCAATAGCAGTAGCCACGACCAGTTCTACTAAGGTACACTGGCCCCCGTTGGCCCCTGTCTAGGACCACCCATGCTGGAGACCCATTTCAGCCACCCTAATTAAAATCATATATCACTATCTCCAAATTACGACTGAGCTATTTCATTATTGTAAAACTATTAATAATTATGTAATGCTATCTGAAATTTATGATTATAAATAACTCATAACTCTAAGAGTCTCATAATTACCAGAGGAGGAGGAAGAGAACACCTAAATGTCAAACTAGATTAATAGCAAAAAAAGGTAATTATCACTTTTACCAGTAGATGTCCCTCTTGTTCATTGCTTATTGTTTAAGACACAAGTGAGATTTAAACACCCAGTTTAATTGAACTCTGCCCCTTAATTTAAAACTGTTAGACACTTTTTATAAGTTCTTACAGTTTATGAATAAATGTTATTGCGATAAAAAAAACCCTCACCCACTTTGAAAAGCAGTATAGCTCCTCATCTATTATCTCCATGATCTCAGGTTGAGCAGCCAGTTTATGCACATTTATCCACATTTCATGCCCTGCTGGCCTCGGACAATCAGCCCTACTCTCTTTTAATCTTCTTCTCCGACAAGTCACATGGGGTCACATGGATGAAGACGGTCATGAGATTTTGTTACAAATGTTCCAAATCCTCAAACCTGCTTATATGATTTACCTCTCCTCTTATGGGACATCTCTTCACATGCATCAATCAATGTGATGTGAAAGAAAAACGATACATAGCTTTTTCCTTTTATTATTTTTTTATTATTTTATTAAGATCTGATAAGTGTGGATAGCATTTTCTGTTGAGCCTCTTTTACCCTTATCCCCAGAAATAAAATCCATTGCCTAATTAATTTATAGTCTTCTACTTAGAAAATGGAGTACAAAGTGCAATTTACATTTACTCAGTTATATTTACTTGGGTAATTTGTTTTTTTGCGGGGGTGGATTGAGTATTTTTACTACATTGTTCTTAGGTAATTTTATTATGAAATATGATTTCTCTTACTTGAATGAAATTTCTAGATACTATATAAACACACAGTGAGTAACTTCACTGAATAAAGAACAAACATGTTTTAACCAAAAATTCACCAGACAGAGACACACACCTGCAGTTTATGTTAAAGTTTAATAAGTTTTACGTTGAAAAACATTTTAATGTTTCACTTGCCTGATTTTATGAATTTGCAATTATGTTATTTCTATAAATTATTTTCACTTTGGGCTTTAAAATACCAAAACCTCCTCATAACTTTATGTTCCTTTCTGTTGGATGCTGTAATTTTTAAATATTAAATGATTGATGTTTCGATCAGTTACTCAGTGTCTGAGTAGTTTTTTTTTTTTTTTTTTACCAAATACTTTTTTTTTTTTACTCTTATACGACTTTTAATTTTACTTGTGTAAAAATACATTAAAGTAGTGATACTCTAACTTAGGTAAAAATTTTGAGTCCCCAACTCACCCCTACCCAGCCTCACTCAATGTATAACCAGAACTACAATGAAATGATTGAGAATGAAGTGTTTTTATGTTTTAGAATGGCCCAAATCTGAGAAAAATTAATGTTTCTAGATGTACTACATCCAATCTGACTTAATATGAGATATTTCAGTCTATAGATGTACCAAACTGATAAGACATACACCCAAAAGAGTCGCAGTTATAAAATAATATATACAAATACACCTCACACTTTTCACATTTCATCCCACAGCTTGATCACAATTGTTCCGATGAACAATTAGAAGTCAAAAGTTTGTTTGATCTCATGTTTCTCGGTTACCACGCTCTTTGTCATTAAACATTTCCCGATCCGTCCATCTGGTTCTCAATCAATCGTTGTCCTGGAACCGCAGCATTCCACCTCATCCAACAGAGCAAAGCAGTTCCCCATGACATCACTGCCTGAGGAATGAACTGGCATAACAGTTGTGTGTGGAAAATGACCCGCCTAAGGAGGAACAGCTCCAAACTGCTCCACTGAGGCACACAATCGTTTGTCAAAGAGGTCGTTTCAGTAGAATTTTGTATTTGGAGTTTTTTGGGGGGAGTGAACACATGTGGCTGGTTCAGTTCTTGAGCAAACACCAGGAAACCGACATCAGAGTGCAGCACTGTACACCAAGTACTGCGGTTTTGATGAGCACTTACACAATAATATGGGGTTCAGCGACACCACTGAAAACAAAGCTTCTGGCTGTGACACATGCTGAAGATGGTGAAGATTGTGAAAGCATTGCACAATTAGATTATTTATACTGTTTTTTAAGCATTTGAACGCTTAACTTATTAGTGTACGTTTGGTGTACAACCTCTAAGACATTTTTGACTACATAGTAGTTGTTACTTTAAAAAAGAAAACATAGTTGAGCTAGAAACATGCAAATTATTCCTGAAAATTACAGCAATTTCATTCTTTCTCAATGTGGCTGTTACCACTTTTACTCTATACATAAAAAGGTTCAGAGTTTCATTTCTGCAGAGAAATTTCCTTTGTTTCGTTTTTAAGATTTTCCCATGCACATCTTGATTTTCTGTGAGTACTCTGATTTCCTACAACTGTTTACAAACATTTAGGTTGACATGCATTAGTAAACGTTATCTCACCAAAGAAGAGAATGATGACAGTTTGTGTGTCAGACCTAAGAGCTTAAATCTTGGAATGACGAGCTAAGAGAGTTCTAGTTGAAAGAAAACTGCTGGGTTAGGTGTTTTTACAAACTACAACTTTCACAAACGGTTTTGTATGTACAGCAGCAGAAACAGTGATACTGGAGTTGGAGTTGGCAGAAGAGTTTTCTTTTCAGTTTTAATGGAGCAGCAGGATATTTGCAGATGGCAATGAAAAGAAAATGGACACTGCAAAATAACAATATGCCATCTATAAATCCACCCTTTACTCATTGTTGGCTTATCCAAGGCCAGAACCAAGATGTCCTTCTTTTTCAGTCTGATCCAAGAAAAGTAGTTTTTTTTTAGACAAATATATATATATTAAGAAATTTCCTGTCATTTTAAAGAACCAGCATTTTATTTATATTTTATCAGGACTTAAAATAAAGATAAACATTAAAGGGAAAAAAAAGCTATATTCAAATCTATTGATACTGAAAGCTTAAAACATATCACTGGTATTTTTAATGTCTTTCTTTGTGGTAAATCGGTGCAAATATTGCAGAAAAAAGTTTGAAAAGTTCTTTAAAAAGTTTGTTATTATATCTACATTTAAAAGCATTAACTAGTGCCTTTTAATTTTTAGCCAAAATTATTAAGAGTCATTCTGGAAGGTCCAAAGAGCCACTTGCAAATCACATCATCTTGGATTTTATTGTATCGAACCAAAGAAATTCATGCCTGCCATGCGTTGCAGTGATCGCAAACAAAGTCCAGCACATGCAGAGTTTTGCTTTGTAACTTTTTTCTCCCTTTCCGCCTCATTAACAATCTCAGACTCTTGAAAGAGATCACACAATAACACAGATGTATTTTACCTGGATCGAATGTTCAGTCAGAGCGGCGTTGGAGACAGTCAAGCAAACACATCTAACCACTGATGTGTCTGAGAATATTCAGCTTAAAGGAGGCTGTGAGCTCTGGCTGCTTTCTCAGCATTTTGTGTGCACATTCTCGGGAAACAGAACACAGGGGAGTTGGTCTGCATGCTTTTTAAAAACCTGGAGAAACCATCATTGCCTGTGAACCGTTGCAGTCCTCCAATCAGGAAGTGCCGGATAGACCCCCGAGGCTAATTTTTCATAAAAGGCGAAGAGTTTGTCTGAAAATTAAGGACTGTTAGAGTTGTTAGATCTAAAATTTAACCTCTAATTAGGCAAATATTTGCGTTTATGTTATCCAAAACGAGTCTAACTCTGAGGTATGTGTATGAGAAGGCCTAATAACTCCTCATACTTGTGTGAAAAATCAGAGAGTAGAGCGAAAAAGAGTTCACTGAATACTTTCTTGTTACAGAGCAAGCATAACCACTCCAGATGCAGTGATTTAATTTTCTCATGGCCACCCTCTCTCCTTCGCTTGCTCATTTTCCTTTCCACTCCCTGTTTTCCCCTTGCCTGTGCCAAGTGTCTTGTTGCAAAGTTTAGAAAATATGAACCATCCTCGGGAGTTTTTGGTACTAATCAAGTGCATATTGTAGTCAGCTTTGATGACAGAGGGCGCACAGAGGACACGGTATGGAAATGAGAAGAAAAACGCCTCTGGAGATTAAAAAAAAAAAAAAAGGTAGCAATGACAAGTTATAAGGAAACAAGTGATGAAGGTGCAACAGCAGCAGCAAAAGCTGAAAAAAAAAATCAGTAAACATTAAAAATCATATAAAATTGTTTATTAAAATTCATAAGAATAAAGGTACAGGGATAAAGAAATGAAATGGAATGTATATCATGATTAAACCATACAATAGGAGAAAATGTTCATGTTAAAAGCAGTTTCTTGCCTTTCTGTCCAGTTCATTGGTTGGGAAAGACTTGACCAGGACTCAATGGCTGGGAGGATGATGAGGATGAAGAAACCAAGCCGAGTAAATGGAAATCATGCATGAAACGCCAACAGAAGTATTATATGACAGTACTCAGTAAAAATGTCCTCATTCCCTTTCATAAACTCTGGTGCAGACAACGTCCCCAGCAGTCATCGTCTAAAAGACAACAGACAGGAAGCGCAAAGGGTTTCATTTCTGAGACTTTCTTTACATAGTTGTTTAATTTATTATTTAAAATACAAAGAAAATCTGAGTATATGGCCTAAGTTGCCAAGTTGTAGTAGAAACTGTATAATTTCACACAGTGTTTTCTTTAACACCACACCCTAGCAGTAACTTTTGATGCTTTTTGTTTGACATATTGGTAATCTTAGAAACATATAGTTGAAATCAGATGTACATAGTATAAAAAGACATGTAACACCTTTTTCTTTTTGTCTGGAATTAAATCAGGCAAAGTCTTTCTGCTTTAGGTCAGTTATGATTGTTACGGTTATTTCTATTTGCTAAATGCTAAAATTGTGACATATTTTTTTCATAATTTTTATAGTTAAATTTCCTTTGAAGTTCCCTGACTTGTATCAAACATTTTGAGAATCCTTCAACAATTTCTCATTGTGGTTTACTGGTGTTTTGGCTCGTTCCTCCTGATAAAACTGTTTTAAGAAAGTCATGTTTGACGGCCATCTTGTTTGCCTCCACCTTCTCAGTCCCTAAAGTGGGACAAAGGTGAAGGTGTTGTGGTGATACTCCAAAACACTGGCTTTTTTTCCCCTTAGCCCACATTAAGAGGACCTTTTGTGCTTAAGTATTTCCATATAATGTTCTTTTCTTATTAACCCATCTGTTTTGTGAAGTGCAGCACTTTCTCCTGCAGCAAAACAGATTCACAACATGATGCTGCCACACTAAACACTTAGATTTTAGCCTAATGAGACCACGGGATATGTCTCCAAAAATTAAGGTACATGCATATTGAAATAACCCATACATTAATTGCAAGATTACACAAACTCCATGCAGAAAGATCCCAGTCTGTGACTAGAACATCTTTTTGTTCACTTTATATAAATATCTGGTTTCAAATGTATGAATCCAGAACAAATAAATGTAGAAAACTAGAAACTTAGCTCTCTAAAAGCAATCGAATAACTGACCATAGAATAATTCATACTACCTTACAGTTGTAAGTGTAGTTAGGCGTCTAGTTTTCCTATTTACCTCTGTAAAGTTGTGTAGTATTTGTGGTGTAGACAAAATAATTACCAGTATGAGCTCTCCGTCATTAGTCAGTTCTCTGGTCCACGCAGTCTTCAGTCCATCACCTTTTGGTAAAGTCTGTTCACAGCTAATCTTTCGGTCTGTCTCCCACTTTGGAAAACTCTACAGGGATTCAAAAAAGAAGAAAAACTTAAACCAGACCTTTGAAACACAGTGTGTGTAAGTTCATAACCTAGAATTTTCTTTAATCTGCTCACATAATGTAAGCAAAATTAGTCATTCCTCTGGTAGACTAAGGTTTAAAGTAATTTACTTCTAAAGATAATAATTATAGGCAGGGTTTGTATAATTATCCTAACACTGAGCACCCTCTTCATAAAACAGTTTTAATACAGAGTGTCTTAAGACCAAGGCTTTTTCAGAACCGCTGGAACACAGGCTGCTACAACAACTCCTTGAATAAAGCTGCAGTTATAACAACATTTAATTTCTCTCTGGGATTAATAAAAAACTTTTGAACTGAATTTAATTTTATTGCTGTAATAGCAATAAAGATTTTCCACTTATTATTGAGGAGGGTAGAAATCATTTCTAATATGTCAGATTTTTAATAAAATGGAAATGGAAAACATTTTTTTCCCTAAATGACATTGTTCTATTATCATCTGGAAGATGCCTCTGCTACTACCATTCACAAATAAGCTTCTGGGTTACATGGACATAATTTCAAATCTAAATCTGCCAAACATATGAGTAATTTTGGTGTTAACTGTACAATTGTACTGTAAATATAAACCAGGAGAAGATGTCTAATAGTTAGGTTGGTTCGATTAGGGGTCATGAAGTCCAAAATCCTAGGAAATTTTAGACTAACACTAAAATAAATTGTATGTGCAATTTGAACTGATACACTGCAAAAATACAAAATCTTATATTTTTGCTCTAGTTTGTCCTGCAAATATCTTAGTGTGCTTCAAAAACTTGCAATTAACTTTTCAACAATATATACAAGCTTGTTTTAAGTCAATAATAGCTCATTATTACTAATTGCTAACTCCATTGGGAGGTTATTTAACTTATAATATTGGAAAAAATTGTAAAATAATCATCCAGTGGAAGTAGTACTTTTTAATCAACTTTAAGGAATTATCTTGTTGAAAAGTTACTTGCAAGTTATTTTTGTCTTATTATTGCAAGAGCACTAAGATAAACAAGACTGAAAATACTTGGTAAGATTGTGTGTTTTTGCAGAGAATGCAATAGTTTTAGTACAACATGGTCGTTTTCATGGCAGAACTAAATAGAAAACAGGACAATAAAACATTAATATATGAGCTACCAGAGGGACAAACTGACCCAAAGCCTCTTTGACACTTAATTTTGATCAGGCATGGTCGAGACTGCTAGTCGCGCTCTGTGAGAAAAAACTTTACAAGCTGTCAGGAACCATGATCATCACTCATTCAGCACAAAGAAATGAAGAACAGATCTCTTTGTAAAAACCCTCAGACTGACTCTTGAGTTTCACCCAAAATTATTTCCATATGTTACCTTTTAGGCAGAGCTGCCGCCAATTGCGCTGTCCTTGAGCGGATTCTGGTATGCACGCAATATTAACTTTATAGAGGAATGCTTTATGAGAAGCAAAAAGATGTGTACCGTGCAGGGCCGTCCATCAACTGTGGCCTCGTTGAAGGACTGACCCACGGTGAAAGACACATTGGTGGTGCGGACGCTGGTGGATGTTTTAATGGAAAGGGTTTCTCCTTGCTGGGTGATTTCCACTGCCGGGCTGGACGCTGCCGCCACTGCAATCTTCCTCAGGAACACATTAACACCTACAGATTCACATATATGTAACAGGGTTTTATTTTAATATGTAAAATATCATTCATGTGAAGTTTGTCAAAATGTGTTTATTTATTCTTTGAATTTATTTTGTTTAGTCAAGAAGTTGCTTCTTCAGTCGTTTATTGGTGTTTTAAGTTCTGTTACTTTGCTCTTTACCGTGGTAATTGGATCTATAATAATGTAAAGTTATGCATAAATGGAGTAGAAATTGATATAGTTTAAGACAAAACTTTTAGGGATTATTTTACACAATAAACTTAGTTGGAAGCCTCATATTGAAGATATTAGAAATGAACTATTGGAATATTGTATCAAATAAAAAATTTAATAAATGTTTAAGGTTTATATAATATATAGCCCTCTCTGGTTAGGCCTTATCAATGGCTTATTGGTCAGCCATTTATACAGTATATTAGTTAAGTGGCAGGAAAATCTATTAGGCTTATTAATAAAGTGGGATATCGTGAACCAACTAATAAACTCTTTATTCAAAGTAATATTTTTAAATGTAAAAATATTGTACATATAAAAATATTAGAAATAATGTATAAAGCATTGAACAAAAGTCTTCCTTCTGGTATTTAGAAATGATTTAAGTTAAGAGAGAATAAATAGAATTTGCGAGGTTTGTTTATGTTTGAACATGCAAAAGAGAAGAGCCAGGTAAAGTACAGATGTGTTTCAGTTCTTGGCGTGAAACTCTGGAATGAATTGAATGATGACTTAAAATTATGTCCTTTCGTGGTGAGCTTTAAAAGAGCCTTAAAATGTAAAATGATAAAATCTTATACTGTTATGTAGATGTATGTATTGTGTAATCATGTTTGTAAAAAAAAAATTATGTGTGTACTACACGCAGACTCGTTGCCATAGCAACTGACAACAACGTCCCTAAAACAACACTGAAATATTTCCCACACAAAGAGCAGAACATTCAGTCTGTTGCAGTAACATGGTTTTAGGCTTAATGTTTATTTTGCCTTTATTAAGAAGTGATTGCTGTGGTAAGAGGAGAAAACTATAAATATATCGCTGCACTTGACTTTACTGTATGGCTAGCTCCATGGTTAGCTCGCTGTTTTTTTTTTTCTAAAGGTTTTGTTGGCTCTAGTGGCCTTTATTTGAAAGTAGTTTGACAGGAAACAGGATAATCAGAGAGGGGGAACACATGCGGCAAACATCGCCAGGCCGGGAATCGAACCTACGACCACCAAGGAGTAAGGCCTCAACGTGGGTCATGCTTTGCCCCTGCGCTACCACAGCACCCCGGTTAGCTCGCTGTTACTGTCTCTTACTCTGCAGTTGCGGAGTCACAATGTCTGGGATCATGAGCGCCCCCTGCCATGAGGCAAGGGAACTGCCTGCCTCACCTCTAATCTGTTCTCGGCTGTTTCTGATCGCTCCTCAGCACACGAAACATGTTACACTGTGTGTGTAACGTGTTTGGTGACAAAAAACACTGTACATTATATACATAAGCTAAATTAGGGAAAAGCAGTTCATATATGAAATGTTTTTTTAACCATTTTATTGGCGACGTACAGACAGGAGGAACTTGCTCTCGTCGAATGGCAGTTAGCTAGAGGTTGATCAGTCGAAGGTGAGGCTCACCTGGCTGCTGCCTCACCGGCTGCCATTAGCAGCCATTGTTGACACGTTTCTCTTGAGAATTTATTTAGCAGTTCACAGTAAGACTTTCAACTTTGTTTGGTGCACATTTCGTTTGGAGATTTACATCAAGCTTAACGTAAAATCTTTACCGAGTTTCTAGAGAAGTGATTTTAACTTAGAACCTGAAACAAGCAAAGATCACAATGGATTCCAACCAACCAAGAGTCGAAGACGTTGCATCCGACAACATTGTCGAAAGGGAATTACAGCCACCCAATCCGCTCAAGCGCAAGAAGAAGAAGGTGCCATTTGCAGTCTGGTTGGAGCAGCAAGAGCTTAAGATTTCTGCTGAAAATACCGAACCGCAGGACGTTTCACTGGTGACTGAAAATGAATTGATCGCCAAAGCGCTGGAGACACTGGATCAAAAAGGCAAGAAAAGTCCATCTACGGTTAAGCCCAAGGACAACATCCAGACAAACAATTTAACTGAGGTTCCTGATGATCAGACAGCAGAAAATGTTCAAAGAGGGTGTTTAAATGAAATTCAAAATCTGCCCCCCTCTTCTGACAAGACAAGTCAAGCAAACTGTTCGTGTCTTGCCAGATTTAAGGAGACTGAATTGAAATACAAAGAAATGCAGAAATACTTAATGACAGAGCTTGATGAGATGTCCGATACAAATAAAAAACTAAGTGCTAAACTTAGACAGCAGCAAGAGCTGGTGAGGAAACTACTGTCAGAGAGCAGACAAAGCAAGAATTCAATGATTTCTGTTCAAATTCAGAGAGATTCACAAGACAGCCCAAAGAAGAAAACAGTAAATTATCAATCTGCTTCAGTACAAACAGAGATGGATGGACAGGAAACCAGCTATTCATTAAAACCAGTCAGTCGAACAATTTCAACGCAAACAGAGATGGATGTGCTGGAAACCAGTTGTAACTTGAAACTGTTGCACAACGAAATGCAGAAATATTTAATGAAACAGCTTGATGAGATGTTTGATACAAATAAAAAACTAAATGCTAAACTTAGACAGCAGCAAGATCTGGCGAGGAAAGGACTCCGAGAGCAGACAAAGCAAGAAGTCAATGGTTTCTGTTCAGACTCAGATAGATTCGCAAGAAATCCCAAAGCAGAAAACAGTAAATTATCAATCTGCTTCAACGCAACTGAGATGGATCTACAGGAAACCAGCTATCCATTAAAACCAGTCAGTCGAACAACTTCAACCCAAACTGAGATGGATGTGCTGGAAACCAGTTATCCATTAAAACCAGTTTATCAAACAATTTCGACACAAACTGAGCTCACTTTATTGCTAAAAAACAGCCTTCTGAAACACAACTGAATGGGCATCATGATCGGCAGACCAACATATTGAAGAGATCTACAGGTAAGAACAGGACAGAGTCAGCAATGAAAGCTGCTTGTGAGCTGGAGACCCTCAACAATGAAAACGGTGAACTACAGGAAGTTTCTATACTAGGAACAGTTGTGGATCATATAGCCTCCATTAAAACGTACATTCATATGATTGAAACAGAGATCGCTAAGGTAGAGCAGATCAATGAAGAAGAAACAGTCTCTGAAACCCAACTAAGTGGGGACCAGCAAGATGACAAAAAACCATCAAAGAAATATAAACGTAGTAACAAAAGAAAGACAGCAATGAAAGCTGCCTGTGTGCTGGAGACCCTCAACAATGATAAAGTTTCTGTGGAAGACACTGAACAAGAAGAAGTTTCAATACCAGAAAACTTCTTTTCTGAAATAGTGGGGGATCATACAGCCTCCATCATAACTGAGGTTCATAGAAATGAAACAGTGATTGGTGAACTACAGCAGGCGACTGAAGACGAAATGGTCCCTGAAATACAACAGAATGGGGATCAGCCAGATGAGAAAAGGCCATTGACTAAATCAAAATGTATGAAAAAGAGAAAGACGGCAATGAAAGCTGAACTAGAAACCGTTGTAAACCCAATAGAGACAGATCAAAACTTGATCCACAACACTGAGACACCAAAAACAGATTTAGAAATACTAGAGATCCCACAGACAGCTTTTGAGCAAATAGAGACAAAACCTTACAAAGTCTCAGAAGACGTAACAGGTAGAGTTCCTGTAGTTTGCACAGAACGGGAGAGTGGTCTCATAGAAAAACAGAGAACATTGCCTCCACAGATAAAGGTTACATTTAACGAAGATGGAATCCAAACAACAAATCAGGAATCAGAGACTCAAGCAGCTGAAGAGTCAGCTGAGCAGAACAACGTCTCTGAACAAGAAGAGAGCCCCATGAAAAAGATTTCTCTGTGGAGGCGAATCAAAAAGGCTTTAACTCCATCATGTCTGCGCCAGTTCAGAGGCAGAAGTAACGTCCATCCAGCGTAGACATCAATTTATGTCTCCAGTATGTTCGATTTAAAAGGGGGGTGGGGCCATGTGTTGGTTGGGTGATTGGCGCTAATTGGAAAAAGAGCTACTGTTGTTGTTAATTGGACATTTTAATATTAAAAAGCTAGGACTGCACGGTGGGAAACGTCTCCCCGTGTAGGTGTGGGTTCACTCTGGATGCTCCGGCTTCCCCTACGTTCAACATCAGTACTCATGTTCATTCATTGTAAGATTTTTATTTCTAATTCTAAACAGAAAATAAGACAACCACATTTATTAATTAATGGGAGAATTGGAAAAAGAAAATGTAAACAACATGGAACAAAAAGAGCCTTTTAGAAGTCTAAACCTATACAAATTGGAAAAAAATTTAGAAAATTATTTATCTTTCTGGGCAAGATATACAGTATATATCTATATCTAAATTTAATTATATATATAGACATAGATATCTATCTATAAGTAAATCTGTCTGTGTCTCTATAAATGTACACTGCTCAAAAAAATAAAGGGAACACTCAAATAACACATCCTAGATCTGAATGAAATATTCTCATTGAATACTTTGTTCTGTACAAAGTTGAATGTGCTGACAACAAAATCACACAAAAATCATCAATGGAAATCAAATTTATTAACCAATGGAGGCCTGGATTTGGAGCCACACACAAAATTAAAGTGAAATAACACTACACGCTGATCCAACTTTAATGTAATGTCTTTAAAACAAGTCAAAATGAGGCTCAGTATTGTGTGTGGCCTCCACGTGCCTGTATGACCTCCCTACAACGCCTGGGCATGCTCCTGATGAGGTGGCGGATGGTCTCCTGAGGGATCTCCTCCCAGACCTGGACTAAAGCATCCGCCAACTCCTGGACAGTCTGTGGTGCAACGTGACGTTGGTGGATGGAGCGAGACATGATGTCCCAGATGTGCTCAATCGAATTCAGGTCTGGGGAACGGGCTGGCCAGTCCATAGCTTCAATGCCTTCATCTTGCAGGAACTGCTGACACACTCCAGCCACATGAGGTCTAGCATTGTCCTGCATTAGGAGGGACCCAGGGCCAACCGCACCAGCATATGGTCTCACAAGGGGTCTGAGGATCTCATCTCGGTACCTAATGGCAGTCAGGCTACCTCTGGTGAGCACATGGAGGGCTGTGCGGCCCTCCAAAGAAATGCCACCCCAAACCATTACTGACCCACTGCCAAACCTGTCATGCTGAAGGATGTTGCAGGCAGCAGACCGCTCTCCACGGTGTCTCCAGACTCTGTCACATCTGTCACATGTGCTCAGTGTGAACCTGCTTTCATCTGTGAAGAGCACAAGGCGCCAGTGGCGAATTTGCCAATCCTGGTGTTCTCTGGCAAATGCCAAGCATCCTGCACGGTGTTGGGCTGTGAGCACAACCCCCATCTGTGGACGTCGGGCCCTCATACCATCCTCATGGAGTCGGTTTCTAACCGTTTGTGCAGACACATGCACATTTGTGGCCTGCTGGAGGTCATTTTGCAGGGCTCTGGCAGTGCTCCTCCTGTTCCTTTTTGCACAAAGGCGGAGGTAGCGGTCCTGCTGCTGGGTTGTTGCCCTCCTACGGCCTCCTCCACATCTCCTGGTGTACTGGCCTGTCTCCTGGTAGCGCCTCCAGCCTCTGGACACTACGCTGACAGACACAGCAAACCTTCTTGCCACAGCTCGCATTGATGTGCCATCCTGGATGAGCTGCACTACCTGAGCCACTTGTGTGGGTTGTGGAGTCCGTCTCATGCTACCACGAGTGTGAAAGCACCACCAACATTCAAAACTGACCAAAACATCAGCCAGACAGCATAGGTACTGAGAAGTGGTCTGTGGTCCCAACTGCAGAACCACTCCTTTATTGAGTGTGTCTTGCTAATTGCCAATAATTTGCACCTGTTGTCTATTCCATTTGCACAACAGCAGGTGAAATTGATTGTCAATCAGTGTTGCTTCCTAAGTGGACAGTTTGATTTCACAGAAGTTTGATTTACTTGGAGTTATATTGTGTTGTTTAAGTGTTCCCTTTATTTTTTTGAGCAGTGTATATATATATATATATACAACTTTAAAGTTGCTATGATATTTTCAGCGAAGTCACGGTCTTCCGTTGATTTGTGACTTCCGTCGATTTGTGACTTTTAGCCGACATCTTAGTTGGTGTATTTTCTGTACTGACGGATTTGCGCTTACCACTTGCAGCCATTCTTTGAAATTTTCAAGACGTCTTTTTTAAGCAGCTTTAAGCACAATATTTAACGCAGGTCTCAGAGTAAATGCTTCCCTGCGTTAAAGCAGCAATAACAGCTCCCTATCCAGACAATCTCGGGAGAGCTTACAAAGAACGACCACTCACGCCGCCATCTTGCTCGGCTCCCCCGCTCTCTGCAGGCTTCTGTACTGTACATGTATATACGTGCGTGTTTGAGTATGGACAGAAGATATATTTTATAATGGTAGGCTGCTAAGTATATGAACGGGGTAGGCAAGTGTAAGCTCTGGCTTCAGCTTATTTCTTTTATGGTAAATTATGAGTTTGTTTATAACTATTGTTTTTGTCTCCTGTGTTTAATGTTGATAATTTGCCAAAATAAAGTGAACTGAACTGAAAATTCTGTTATGTCGCCCTTGACAGTTGGTGGTTACCGTAGTAACCAGTAACCGACAGCTCCTCCAACTTTTTTCTGTTGTGTTTGTTACTGTGGGGCAGAAGCTGCTGGACTGATGTTAGCCACCAACTTGATTTTATCTTTTCCTAGAATAAATACGTCGAACCTGAATGTGTCTGTCGTGGAGTCGACCTATTGGACGAACATAGGAGGGTTACACATAGAGCTAAAGTCAAACTGGAAGCTGTGGTCCATAATGTATAATCACAGCTGTGCGTGCCAGTGGTTTTCAAAGATATTCTGGTAAATAATCCATCAGAATGAATCAGTAGCTGCCTTCAGTTCTGTTTTCTGAAAGTTTAGCACATATAAAAGCATCATGTGGTAATAAAGCACTGAGCAAAGAATGGATGGAATTTTCCTTCTTGCCCTAGGCTCAATGAAACCATGCTATCTGATAGTTTGGGAGTCAATAGACGCTTTGATAAAGCAACAACAAAATAAATTTCACAATGTCTGCCTCTCAGGGTTTGGTTGTTCCCATAATGACGTGTGATCTTGCATAATTTCTGAATGTTTTTTTTGCAACTGCTAGCAGCAAAGGGAAATAATCATTTGTGATTTATTACTCAGAATGAACCAAAACCAAAAATGAACCTCTTAAAATCAATCATCTGCTTCGAAAAGACTGTTTAGTCTCCATAATTTGTGCTAAATAGGAACAAGGCAGAACATCTGGTATATTTCAATGTGCCACAAATTACAGAAACAGCAATAAAACAATACTGTGCAAAGAGAAAAGAGGGTTGGTTTCTCCCAATTTTTTTTTCACTTTGGTGAAGGTAACAGATGTTCTTTCTATGAAAAACAAAATGATGTTTACCTCCCCGGTTAATGCAAACAAGATATTCCAGCACCTTAAAGGTCCGACAAAGAATTCTGTATGAAACAAAATGAGAAAAACCTGGGAATGTTGATGCAAAAGCAAAAAGAATTGCATATCCTTGAAAATGTGAGGCTGTGTTGAGGATGTTTACCAAATATCATCAGAAAGTGTTTGTGTTCAGTTCTCTGTAGAAAAATCACGTTCTTGGCATAAGGTTGGGAACATTCTGGTTTAATTCTTGTGCAAATACACAACCTACTGTACCCAAGATGGAAGCCTAGAAACCAGAGTGAGATATGCATTGGCGAACTAAAGCTGTTGTGAGAGCATCCACAGATGACTAATACAAGCCTTTAAAGCCTCAGATGGGTTTGGACTAGTTGTTTTAGCCAGAATGTTTGGGATGTTTCCTGGATTTCACTAGCCTGTTTTAAATTGGTGGGCACTAGTAGGAATCTATAATGTCAATCTAAAACGAGTCAATGGAGCGACATAGAAACATCTACGCCAACCACGATGAGGAAACACTGAGGCAAAAAGTGTGAAAAAGGCCTCAAAGTTCATATGACCTTTAGATATTTTACAATAAGAGACTATTATAAAAAAAAGTAGGACAGGGCCGATATGGCTAAAAAACTTTTCGCAATAAGCATTTCATATCAGTTGATAGCAATAGTTATTGATTAGTTTTTTGTTCTAAATACCTAAAGTACTGGTAAACTAGTGATGTGATCTTTCCTGTTTTTTCCAAAGTTTTCACTCCACTCCATTGTTTTTTATTTTAAGCAGTTATGAGGCACTGTGGTGAAACCTTAAAATGCTGCTGGGCAAGTTGCTCAACATGTCGTCGCTAGGTAACCACACGTTGCTAGGTAACCACAGAGCGAGTTAGTTGATTCCACCAACCTTGCTTGACTAGCTATGAGAGATTGAGCAGATAAAGTTTTTCTCTTTCCTCTGCCTACCACCCCCAGAATGCTGTGCGGTTCT
Source organism: Xiphophorus maculatus (assembly GCF_002775205.1). Classification (NCBI taxonomy): domain Eukaryota; kingdom Metazoa; phylum Chordata; class Actinopteri; order Cyprinodontiformes; family Poeciliidae; genus Xiphophorus; species Xiphophorus maculatus. Next base: position 4,197,943 of record NC_036455.1, read on the forward strand.
GGATCAGAGTTCAGTGAACATTCAATCGGACATATCTACTGTTGATATTGATCAAATGTTTATCATTGCATATACTGATAATAAAAATGAAATGAAATGGGACTCCTCTGGGGTCAATAAAGTCATTTGAATTGTTTCACTTAAGACATTTTTTACATGTTATAAGTGAAATTATTTACCAGTGGAACTAGTACTTTTTTTTTTAAAGCAATATTCAAGAGTTAGCTGCTGTATCTTGCTGAAAAGCTCTTTGTACATTGGTTTTGTTTTATTTCAAGTGTACTAAGATATTTTCACCAGAAACTAGACAATGTTCTTGGTAAGATTTTATGTTTTTTGCAGTGTAGTTAATACAAGAGTTAGCAAGTGGAGGGAATTCACTTTTTACTTGGCTATTCTGAATAGTTTTCCCCCCTCCAAAAAATAAAAAATACTTTTTGTATTTACTCATGTTGATTAAAATGTGTCAAAACAGAACATTCTCAAATTGTTCAGTTTGTTTTTTAGCTGTCTAATGATGAAAAAGACACCTAATCCTCTGCCTCATTCATGTGAGTTGGCCTCACTTCAGAGGGATCAAGACAACTTTGATATCTGATTCAGTTTAGACCATATTTGCTCATGCTTTGGTACTTAGAGGAGGTAACCTACTCACTCACACACACACACACACAAAAAGCTCAGGATTGCCCGGGGCCTTAGGGAGACGAAGAAGGAAAGTCAGGCTCAGCGTTGGCTGGCTGCTGGGGCCCATGTTAAGGCTTAGTTCAGTTTACATTGGCTGTAATTACAACCACATGAGGAGGACGCTGCTTTAGATGAGTTTAATCTAACTTTTGTCCACAGGAAATTTGACTTCAGATTTTTAACGGAGGCCATGATGTGGCCCTCGTTCGACCTTTGTCCCCTGCAGTGAGGACATATACCTGGATTCTGGCAAGACATTCAAAGCTTAAGATAAGAGATACCTTAACACTTGATTTTTGTTCACTTCAAAGCCCGGTGGATTTTCTACAATTAAAATTCACGAAAGGGTCGCTTAATTTTGTTTGCAATGGGAGTCATCAATTTTCTTGTACAGATTTTAAAGCAATGCCTTAAAAGAATCTTGAGTTTACCAAATTTTCTAGAGGTCTTTGGCTCATTTTCACTACAAGAAAGAAAACGAAGAAACTTTAGAAGAACTTCAGAAAACATTGAAAACTGCAAACTAAAGATCAGATTCATAGGTTTTCAAAAAAAATGGGTAAGATGGAAACAAAGTATAGGGAAAATAGGGGTGGTTTAAAATTTGCACATGTAGGGTTGAACTGGAAAACAATTAATGAATAATCAGCAGCATTAAAAACGTGAACAAAGCTTGCAACTTGATAGTTCCGTAGTTGTGAGCATGCAGGTTTTGAAAGCTTATCCAAATTACAGAGCAATGCGTCACAATAACAAAATTTAATAACTAATAACTCACCCAGAGCTTTCAAAAGCTCCTCGAAGTTTTCCGATGACTTCATTTTCCATTTTCCAGAGAAATCTGTCACTTTGTTCTCCATTTCGGTGCAGATTAGAGCAGCAGTCTGATTGTGAGCACTCCACTCTGTGTGAGTCTGTTCCTAAAAAGCCGTCTCCTCCGCTTGCATCTGCGCCTCCATTCATTGGCCCCTCGGCTCGGTCGAATCTGATGCTGACCCAGCCAATACAGAGAAAGGTGGTGGGGAGGGACTTCCCCCCAAACCCTCCAGAGCCCAACTACACCCTCCACCTCTTGCAGAGTGGTGAAAGATTTGGATACGAGCTTGAAAAATGCACTTCCAGTAAGACCTTTGATTCTGATTTACAGCTAGGAAATGTGTTAATTGTTTTATTTCTTTTATTGGATGGATGGTGCAATGTCAATAGCCGTGTTCACGCAAGGCACAAATGAGAACTCCACATGTAGACATTACTCGTGAAAGGAGAAACGGGGAAAATTAACAGTACAATGTTGAAGAGCTGGAATGTGAAATCAGATCCAGTGTGAAGGTTTTGTTCTGCAGGCTGGGAAGTGGGGACGTTGGAAGAGCAAAATATAAGATGTCCAGCAGGTGGCATCACTGCAACAGGAGATAGATCAGATAGATCAAACCTTGTATCGCATGGGCCAAACGCGTTGGATCAAAAGTACTAAAATAATACTAAAAAGTCCCTAAAATCAAGCAAATAAAGTTGTCCTTTTTATGTTATTGATTGTAGATCCAAAAAAAATTTAAAAGAGATTTTGTAAAGAAAGAAAAGAAAAGCATCTAGTTTTCACTTTGTTTTTGGTTCGACTGAACAAATTTATTCCAAGTAAAAAAGAGATTGGGGTCACTTTCTTTTAAAATGTGACATAATTTAGCCAATATTTAGCCAAGTTTAATAAATCAGATTAAAAACTGGTTTGGCTGCAGTTAAAGTCGGCTTTTCTGTAAAAGTCTCTGGATAAACATGTTTCTACTTATAATTTACTTGATTATAAAAAGACAAATACTTTGTGTTGTTTATAGCGTTTTCCCTTTTTAAAAAACATATGTCAGTAATAATTTTGCCCTTATTACAAATAAAAATTCTCCATTTCCATCAAGTACTCAAACTGGACAGGACAATTAGTTGTTATTCTTGAATTGCAGTTTGGGGACTGCGCAAATTCAGTCAAAGGGCTACAAATGCCCTTTGACTGAGGGCATTTGTAGCCTTCAAAGCAGCTTTGGGCTCCTGACCCCAAGGCTGGGGTCAGGAGCCCAATTCTGACAGTGAAACATCAACTGTGGCTTTAAAATATCATAAATCAGCCAACATTTCCATATGGTCTCCATATAAAAATGGGCTAGAAATTAACCAAAGATAGGAGTGTCTATATATGACTTGAAAAGTGGCCCAATGTTTATTGCTAAAGCTTGTTTGATGCGGGATAACTCTTAGAAAAACTGCACACATTTGACATCTGGTAAGTCTATTTATTCTTTCCAAGCATCTTTGGTCTAAAATAGAGTTCCAAGAACCAAATGAATTCCAGTTTCTTTGGGTTTTTTTTTTTTACAATTATGGTGAGCATTTTGAAGCAAGACTGTTGCAGAACTACAACTATTCGTAGTTCAGTATTCACAGATTGACAGTTTTTGTTCTGTGGAATGCATATCTAAAAAATATTAGGGAAAAATTAATGGAGATAGTTTTGGTGTAGCCGTGCAACTGTGAAGTTGAAATCAAAAAGAAAAATCCTATTAGATTTTTCTTTTCAGTCTTTCTCAAATACAAAAGAACACTTACACCTCTTGAAATCATTAAGGACAAGTACACAAATTGTACTTTTTAAGTTATAAAAAAAATCTTACACTTACAGTTTTGCACAAAAATTTTGCAAAGCAGATGGTTAAGTTGAAGTTCATCGAGCTCTTTGTTATAATTACCTAAAAAGTTTAATCTAATTTATTGACTATAATAAACTATCACTGTCACTGATGTTTGAGAGGAAAATAAATTTATTTTCATAGTTGCAGGAATCAACACAAACAGAAACAATCATTAAATTACTTAAAAGGTAAATTAGAAAAAATGAGTGGTAGCTTTTGACAATTGCACAGTAATGTGCATCAGAGGTTTTTAACATGTGCTTTAGGTTCTACAAAGGCTTTACATTTCAAAGGGGTTTTATTGTTCCCCAGGAGGCAAACACTTTGCAGCCAGCAGTTGTACACACATTCAATAAAAACAAGAGTTACTTACCAGAAACAAAAGCAGCTGCTGTCGTTTGTCGACATCTTAACTGTCCCTCCTTACATCATTTAAATGGATACAGAGTCAACTTTTTCTCCTCTAAGTCCTGTTTTTATCCACATAGATAAAACATTTGGACATGTGTATTTTGTCATTTAAAAGTTGATCAGTTAAGATGAGGCTAACTGGATTTCATTGACCAACGAAGTTATGAACAGTTCTAAAATACCAGTGCAAAATACTTCAGGTGTCTACTAAAAGCTGAACATGAGATATGTTATTTTTCAGTGTCACAGTGTGTCCAAACACCATCAAAAGAATAACTTGATGAGAAAAAAATTAAGTTACCAGCTTGAATCCAGGACAAAACCTAAAAAAATCTCTTCTTATAATCTGATAGATTTTGAGAAAGTTTGCAAAAGTTTGAGAAAAATAATAAATAATTTCCACTATGGCGAAAGAAGATTGAATTTTGAAATTAAATCAAATGGTGTTCCAACAAAGTAATAAAAATATCTTCTTTATTTTCTCCCTTCTTATTTGATTATTGTTTGAAGTGTACAAGATAAATGCTGTATTATGTATGGAAAAGGGTTTTTTTTTAATTTATGATGATCTCAGTTTCTTGATTTTAAAAACTTTTGAGAGCCATTCAAATATATACATATGTATGTGAAGGTTATTGTGCAAAGAAGAATTTTTCATAAAATCAAAAAAAGTACGGACAACCCTGAGCATCCTCTTCATAAGACTGCTTTACAAAAACAAAGTGTCTTCAGTCTAGACTTTACATTGGTGTCAAATGTCTTATTAGATATTTTGTCTCTTTGTGTTATTAAAAGTATACATATTAAAAATTAGGTAAATTAAAGGCTTCAAATCTTGACTTCCTCCTCTGTTAACTACAGATTTAGTCCCACTCTGTACACATTACTTAGATCTGTTCTGATTAGCAGCTTGTTATTATAGCCTATGAAAATAGAAGATCACTATGAGGGAAGCACAGATTTGGCCAGATTTGTTGTCATAGAAACGCTCCAGTGTCCAGTGTTAGTGTATCATCAAGCCCATTATCCCCATCTTCTTCTAAACTCAAAGCTGCCACAGTTGTATTTTTATCTGAGTCCCAGTTTAGGTAGTGATGCCATGTTTGTTCAATTTGGGGAGTGTTTTATGTGCTCCCTCCACCCACCCTGTTTTTTTTTTGTTTTGTTTTTGTGTTTTTTAAGAAGCTCAGCATTTGAGAATAGTTTCAATCGAACAGGATTATGCTGTATCTCCATGTTGCTGCCACTTGGAGAGAAGCTTACCCAACCTAAATAGATGATATCATGAGTCCTTTTGGGAGGTGAATGGTGTGCCTCATGTTTCCACAGGCGTCCCATCTGACCCAGACCTGATGAAACAGTCCTGGCAGAGAGAGTGTGAGAGAAAAAGAATCACAAACAGACTCGTCAATGCATGCATTGTACGGGTGAAATGAAATACAATTCGCTGGCAGTCTGTCTGAAAATATGGATAAACATATTCCACTGGAAACAAAAAGCTTAATCTAATCCTTCTGCTTGTTACTATGGTAACAACATCATTCAATACTCCGTCAGTCATTGTACTTTGCATAAACTCACAGTAATCTTTAATACATACATACAAGCCAGTATGTTTTCTTAACATGTTGACATTTTATACTGGAAAAACGGTCTGAATAGATTCAAAAACACAAACTTTACAAATCATACTTTTTTCAAAAATATTGAGTAATTGCAAGAATATTGTGTAAAACAGAAGTAACTAGCCACATAATACTAGAATTGCGAGTTTTTATATTAATATCACTCAAATAGGGAGGTCATTTGAGTGACGCGCCACCTAGCCATTGTTTAATCCCGCACTCTTGAATCCGGAACCTTTCCCAGTTAGTCGTTGCACTCCGGAAACAAATTAGTGAAGCTCCTGCCTCATCATGGCGCGGCACCTTCGTTTCATAGCTCGGACGGTGATGGTCCAAGATGGCAATGTCGATACCGCGTACAAGACCTTGAACAGGTTAAATTCACAAATTCATGTTAATTTCATTATTAGTTTAGCTGTCGTCATGGGAACAGAACGCTAATGCTAGCCAGGTTAGCGCGAGCTAGGAGTTCAATGTCACAGAGTGCGACTGCGCAGGAAAGGCGACACATTTTGGGATTTCTTTCCGTTTTGTTACGCAAGATCAATAAATAACTTTAAATGTATTTGACAAGGGGTTTGAAATGTGTCTGTTTCCTGGTTTCCAAAAATACTCTAATTTATAGGGACAAACTATTTATGGAGTATTGTTTATGAACAAAGAGGGCAGCAGGAAGTTCTTCAAACTAGAGAAGCCAATAAGAACACACACGCACAAATCTATTGAGCTAAAAGTATGTCGTTGGACAGTTGTTAATTATACTGTCAAGACATTTGATTTAAAATAATGAAAATTAGGAAGTAAATAAACTATACTTTTATGTCATTCAAACAACGCACATCAAATTTAACTGCAATAAAACAAAAATAGTGAAGTATACTAAATACAATTATTTAAATTTAAGTTATTCCTTCATCCTTATTCTCTCAGGTGTTTAGAAAGGCTATTACAAAGGTGAAAGCCACAGTAAGAACATTATACAAGCCTTAAAATAATTTATAAATGCAAAGACATTTACATTTTGTGGTAGTTTTGCCAGGATTTTCATGAAGACCAGTAATCTATTCTGCATGTAACAAAAGCTTATTTGAAAGGGAAAACAGGCCCACACACATAATAGATTCTTAACCACCATACTTGTTTCCAAAATGTCTGAGTAAGTATAGTATACATTAAAATGTGTAAGTTAGATTTATTTTAAAGAGATTGTTTCATGGTGGACAATTGTGCCACCTGGGAAACGCAGAAACTGGAAACTGACAGCATCCCTTTCCAGAGCTCCTTGCTTTGAATTTAGTGTTTCCTCACTTAGTTGTTCCACCCTTTTTTTCTCGACATTCCCCAGAATCCTAACCCAGGATGGGATCATCGACGCAGTGAAGCGCAAACGCTACTTCGAGAAGCCCTGCCGAGAGCGACGGCGGAAAAGCTTTGAGAACTGCAGGCGCATTTACCACATGGAAATGGCACGAAAGATTGCTTTTATTTCCAGGACAAACAGAGAGGACCCCTGGCTCGGTTGCTAGGGAGATTGAATGTGTTGAAAAAGGACGAGACATTCAAACATCCAGGGATGACAAGAGAATCGCTACACAAACACTAGCTAGGTGTTACATCTGATAGGAATGGTCGAAAGCAAATTGAAGAACATTTTTAGATGTTCATTCATTTGGAAAAAAAGACTGATGTTTTTCTGCAACTTTCTTGTTTCATCTAAGCTGTGAAATATGAGCATTTATCCACACTCAGTAATCTCTGGTGTTACCAAGTTGTGGTTGTTTTCTCCCCTGCCGCCACAGGAAGACCACCTAGATGTGATACTTTCTTGTCTCCTTTTATTTTGTTCATGTCATCTAAAGTTGTATTAATAAAATAACTGTATCTGAGATCACTTGTTTTTGAAGAATTTGTCATTTATGAGAAATTTTTGTTTATAATTTTTAGTTGTTGCTAAAACCAAACAAGAAAGAGCCTTGTTGATTACATCTATGCTTCCAGACCAGTCACTTAAAGTTTTGTTCAAGTTATTAAAAAAAAAGGATCAAGCAGAAATAGTTTTCCCTTCACATATAAAATGCAAATTTTTAATCAGATTTGAGAAAACATTTTCATAATTATTTTCTGTGAAGGATTTGTACGTTTTCATATCTTATGAATGTCAGTGTTGTTACAGTTGAACAACTTGAGCTTTTGTCTGATCTCACAGCTGTGATTACATGTAAGGACAAGTTGCTGTGGAATATCGGCTCTGTTGCCCAGATGTGGAGCTCTTGACAGTCGTGAAATGCTCAATAAATGTGCTCAAATTAAAGCTGGATTGCCGCTGCTACAAACAAGATCAATTAGTTTAAATATTTCATACATTTTTACCAAGAAGCCAATAATTTTGAAAATGCTATATAGATATAAAAGGCTAATACCTGTTTTGTTCTCGTTACGGTGAGAAACAATTTAAATGGAATAAATTTTTATAACTAACATGAAATTGACTTTGAACAGAGACTTTGCTGTTGCTTGTTCCTAGTTTAGCAACCTGTTGGCAGTTACTTGCTAGCAAGATAGATTGTCAGAATACAATGTACTTGTTGGAACTGGAGTCTTTAAATAAATTATAGTCGTGGTCCATAAATAACAATGTGTGCTTATGAGGCTTGTTTGTCAGATTGAAAGTACGTTTTGAAAATAAGAACCTCATAATAAGTAGTAAATATATTTTTCTATTAATCTCTCATTTTCTTATTGGTCTGATGTAATAGCCTATTAAAATGTGTCTCCAGCAGCATAGTGATCCTAATCATAATAGAATGATTTGGATCAAAACATACCCCATGATTTAGGATGGTCCAGTCAAAGTCCACACCTAAATCCAGTTGACATTCATCCCTGCACGGTTGTGTGCAAGTTGTAACAGAGCCAACACATTTACATATTTCTCAAGAAGAATGCTGTCATTACATAAGCAACACAGCAATATAACTGAAATAACTTGCTAATGTATTTAATTTTAAAATAAATCTTAACCATCAAAGAGGTCTGACATGATCTTAGTGTCTGTGAGTCATTGTTTAGTTGAACGTTGTCACTCGTGTTTGCAGAGAATACAAAATTGAAAGTTACATTTCTGTCTGAAGAGGAGCAGAACTTTTGAACAGCTGTCTGAAAGAAAAAATCTGTCAAGTTACTTCCTTTGTTACAGTAATAAGGACTCAAATCCACTACAGTTCCCATTTCATGTCTTCATTTTCCAATTTTCTCAATGTAAGGTAAGGTACTCTGAGATTTGCCATTTCAGCAAAAAAAATATCTGGCTCTGAAAAAGAACAGTTTCAACGTCTCATCTCCAATAAATGCAGTAAGTATGGAAAACAAAATGCAATGGTTGTTCATTAGGCTGTACTTGACCAAGAACATAATCGAAAAATTCAGAAGAAGAAAGAAAACAAAGACATTTTCTCCTTGAACTTCATTTATCTCTGGAAAGTGCACATTGCAAAAACCTTGTAATTGTCTTGTAACTTAAGCAGTCTGTAAGAATGTATAGTGCTTTTTAAAAAAACTTACATAGACTTTTAACATTTTTTGTTAAAGACAAAAAAAATATTGTAATAATTGTGAGCTGAAAGAAAAATTTCTCAAAACATGTGTGGGTTATGTCTGTTATGTCAGAGAACACCTGTGAGAAAACAATTTCAAGTCTTGCAACAGAATCCTAACTGAGGTAAAGGTGAAAACTTAGACTATCATCACTTATCTATAGATTAGACAGCATGTAAGGGCAAGGCAACTTTATTTATATAGCACCTTTCAGCCAAAGACAATTCAAAGTGCTTGTACAAGAAAATTAAAAATAACATAAAAATAAATAAATAAATCAAGCAGATTCAAAATAAACATTAAAATTTTGAATATAGTGAATGAATAGAATACAATTTTTTTAAAATAGACAACGTCAAATAAGAAGGTTTTTAACCTTGTTTTAAAAGGTTAAAAACCTTTTAAAAGGTTAAAAACCTTTTAAAAACCTTTTAAAACAACCTTAAAAACTCTACCTTAAAAACTCAAGGTAGAGGCAGTCTTACAATGAAGCTTATTCCAGAGTGTTGGAGCATTAAAGCTAAAAGCTGCTTCACCATGTTTAGTTCTGACTCTCGGAATAGTTAGTAGGTTTGATTCTGATGATCTTAAAGGTCTGAGTGGTATATAGGGTTGAAGAAGATCAGAAATGTAGTCTGGGTTTCTATTATGAAGTGCTTTCTAAACGGAGATTTTAAATTCTATTCTTTGAGCAACAGGCAGCCAGTGCAGGGATCTTAGAACTGGACTGATATGCTGATCTCTTTTTGTTTTAGTAAGGACTCTTGCAGCAGCATTCTGGAGAAGCTGGAGCTGCCTTACTGCTTTTTTTTTTGATAATCCAGTAAAAATGCCATTGCAGTAATTGAGTCTACTAAAAACAAAGGCATGAACTAATTTTTCAGAATCTTGTGGGGACATGAGTCGTCTAATTTTAGCAATATTTTTTAGATGGTAGTATGATGTTTTTATGATAGATTTGATGTGGTTATTAAAGTTCAGATCAGGATCCATGATCACCCCCAGATTCTTGGCTTTGTCAGAGCATTTTAAACCAAATGGACTGAAGGTGGGCGATTATTTTTAATCTATGCTCTTTTGGTCCAAACACTAATATTTCAGTTTTGTTTTTATTTAGTTGGAGAAACTTTTGGCCCATCCAGACATTAATCTGCTCAATACATTTAGTGAGTATTTGAACCTGACTGTCATCTCCTAGTGAAAGACTAATGTATAGCTGTGTGTCATCTGCATAATTGTGGTATTCTATCTTATTATTTTGTATAATTTGAGTTAATGGAAGCATATAGATATTGAAAAGAAGCGGCCCCAGGATGGAACCTTGGGGAACTCCATAGGTAATTTTGTTCAGCTTGGATTTAAAGTTGCCTATGGACACACAAAAGGTTCTGTTGGACAGGTATGGTTTAAGCCGGCTGAGAACTATACCGGAAATGCCAACACAATTTTCTAATCGGGATAGTAAAATATCATGATCGACTGTATCGAAGGCAGCACTCAAGTCAAGTAAAACTAATATTGACATTTTATTATGGTCAGTGTTTAGACAGGAGGTCATTGAATACTTTGACAAGAGCAGTTTCAGTACTGTGATGTTGACGGAAGCCTGATTGAAGGACATCAAAACAGTTGTTCAGGGCTAGAGAGCCATTTATCTGTTGAAAAACAATTTTTTCTAATATTTTAGATAAACAAAGATAAGTTTGATGTTGGTCGATAATTGCTTAAAATTGATGAGTCTAGATTAAGCTTTTTGGGAAGTGGTTTAACTACCGCAGTCTTTAAAGCCTGAGGAAAGACTCCAGAGGAGAGTGACTTATTAATTATTTGTAAAAGATCAGGAGCAAAAACATCTGAGACCTTTAAGAATAAACTTGTAGGTATAATGTCAAGGGAACAGGTGAATGACTTCATATGATGTAAAGTGTAACTCAAATCTTTTTGAGTGATCAGGTTAAAGTGGGTCATCATAGGTAAGTTTTGATTAGGGGAAAACATTGTTAGTTGTTTCCTAACAGCAGACAGAGGAGTTTACTGTCTCCCTTATTTTCACCGTTTTATCTATGACAGTGTAAGGTCTTTTCTGTGATAAATGCTCAGAAATTCAGACAGATTTCAACAAATCAGGAGGTTTATTCCCTCAGTATCACTCTGTGTATTGAGGCTCTGTCTGCAGACAGAGCCTTTGGTTAATGGCCATACTGTACTGCTTCCCTGGGTTCTTTATCAGCAGGTTGCTGTGACTGTGTGTGTTTGCATGGTTACAATATCTGCTGTGTCGCAATCAAAAAGAAAAAAAAAAACCTGAACAAAGTGTTCCTGTGCAAATATCAAAACGCTTGTCAAGCCTGCTGCAACAAAAAGCCATAGAAAGGTACACTGTTGTTCTGCACATGACGCCTCTACTGTACAGTCTAACAGGAAACTCTGGTTCTCTGGTCTTTCACGTGACGTGTACGATTGATTGCTACTGTTTAAAAAGTTAACGATGTTTGAACTTTCTCTTTCACACTCAGAATTGTAGCAGCAGTTCATTTTCCTTTTATTCTGTCATATTGACTTTATACTTGACCATTTAATAATTATCATCCTTTTTTTATTCTACATAGTTTTCACATCCTTTCTTTTGAGTATCTCATGTGCACTGAAGATGTGATTCACTCCTCCAGTCTATTATATAATTCTGCTGGACTTAATTTAGAGCCCTCTCTATGGAAACTTCAAATGGTCTGCAAAACTATGTATTCCAATCTTGTGAAGTTTATTATGAGTAATGACAACTTTATAGAAATAAAATGTTTAAATATGCATTGTTTATTTCATAAAGTGATGTGAAAACATCCTCTTTCTCGTACAGATTTCACTTCACTTTAGTGCTTCAGATCATCTAATATTGTTCAATATAAGATGAAGATGAACTTGAACAAACACAACACAAAGTTTTACAAAAGCTACCCAAAAGCAAGCTTAAATGTGTGGAGGTAGTTGTTTCTCTGAAGGTAACAACTGGTTATGCAACAGGTGGAAGCAGCAACTCCCATCAAATGCCTGCAACAACTGGTAATGAGCCTTTTATAGCAGTGTGAAGGAATTTTGACTCTCTCTATTTTTGCAGAATTGTTTTAATTCAGTTACATTGAAGAGTTTTTGGGCATGAACAACTTATTTACAGGTGAGGCCACAGCATCTCACATGGATTCAAGTCCAGACTTTGACTTTGACTTTGACCCTCTCCCAAAGTAGTTACGAAAGGACTAAAACAGTAAAGGACTAAAAATGTTTAAGGTTCAAAACAAACCAATACAACAAAACAAGTTAACTTGGTCGTAAAGTGAATCCCAGATCTGAGGTTCAGAGCCAAACTAAGCATAACTGTTATGTTGTGCTACCAACTAGCAGCAAAACAAGCCATTAATAGTGTATTTCTTTGCTTTTAAAGTTTTAAAACTCCAAATGAGCATATTCAAAAACACAAGAACAATGCAACAATTGTAAGTAGAAACAGAAAGAATCGCTAATAAACTGTTTACACAAGAAACTTTCATTATATTTTCAAAATATTTTACAGTGAAGCTCACATTTATGAATAAATACTTGGAATTAATGAATGATTAAAGTTAAAGCTTCAATCTAAGAAAGACAATTTATACCATGCAGTATCTATTGACTTGTAAATGAGAGAAAAAAGTAAAATTATAGATGTATAGCCTTTTTCTTTCACAGTGCTATTGAAGTCACGTTGCTATCTTCAGTCTACATATTTCCACAATTGGAAACTTACTGGATAATGTGACTGGCTGACAAAAAGGTAAAAACACTGATTTAATGGAGTGTCTCTGAATAAATACACTCTAAACGTGACCTGCTGTTTCTCTTATTCATTTGTTGCGTTATATCCATTGGAAGAGGCCAAATGTGACCCTGTTATGAAAAGCTAAATTTTTAACAGTTGCCAGCAGCAGCCGCGTGCAGTTCCCATTTTCAACGAGCCACAACACTCACACGTGCGGCTCTCGGAGGTGAGGCGGTACCACCGCGTGTACAGACCAACCCGAAGCGCCGATTGGTTGAGACTTCCATCCAATGAGAGCGCGCTTGCTTCTCGTCCAATCGCAGCGCCGTACCCTTTGGCTCACGTGCGGCGGCCGTTGAGCTGCTCCGTGCTGGTACTGTTTGTTCGGAGATATACATGGAGTGAGTGGAGGAAAAGCGAGACACAGACGACTGACTGGACGAGCAGGGAGGAGCCGAAGCTGAACCGGAGAACAAGACGGGATTCACAGCTGAGTTTATTCAACGCTATCTCTGTGTTCAAGTTCCCTCAGCTTGTGGGGAACAGTTTCTCAAAGTATAGTTTGCAAAGTCAGTTTCTGGATTCTTCAAGCAGAAAGGTAAGAACTATTCGCTCTACGTCTTTGTATGTCTGAATATTTGACGTACACAGATATATATTTGGAGGTGGAGAAGCAATAATAAGACGAGCATGCTTAAAACAGTCATATTTAAACATTGGTGGTTCATTCTAAAAGAAAACAATGGGTTAAGCTGTTCTCTATTAACTTGACTGGATTGAAAATGTGAGGAAACTCATTGACAGATGAGGACATACGTATTATACGAGCAGAGGAGTGTTGTATAAGAGTGTGCGTGTCTCAAATGATTTATTTTCCAGGCTTGTTGTGAACTTTTTAGGCACCCCCTTGTGACTCTTGTATAACAGTTTTCCCCCCATTTAATACTTTATACTGCAAAAATATGTAGAATAACTAGAAAGAAAACAATTTCTGACACGGCACCTCCCAAATAAAAATACAGTTCTGAGGAGTTATCCTCCATCTCCAATGAAAAAATAAATTTTCAGCTGCAGATTTTATTCCATTATGTAAACTTGTTTCATTGTCCGTCCACTGACCACTGACTGGCTGGTTAGGGTCTTTCCATTTTTGTTAAATTTAACTATACAAAGTCAGTCCCATATTTTTATACATGTTTTTCCTCATGACAGTTCCTCCACATATACAACATTGGTGGGTCAATGTTGACACATTCTAGTTTGTGTTTTTGTGTGTGAAATTGTTGATAGGTGTGTGGACATGTGTGGAAAAACCTTTGGTGTAGTTTTTTGTGAATTGCAAATTTATTTTGGAAATCACAGAAACCAAGGTTTAGGTGTTGTCCATCCCTAATATGCAATCAGTCCCCCATTTTGACTTTTACCAAGTCCTTGTTGAACCTACTGTTTATTACTGAAAGGTTTTTACAATATTTCTGTCTCTTCTGCATATGTATAAACATTTATATGAGTTTTCTAACTTTTTAATTCTGATCGACCAGTGGGGGAAAAAGACCACTATTTTTAGTGTCTGACCTGCTGATTACCGATCAGAGGTGTTTATGGGAAAATGGGACAATTCCAATATTTGCTCGCATTACCAGACGATACTAATATTTGGTTGGCAAATGACTTTGTGCTTTCAACTTTAGCCTATTCAATCTTTAGCCATACAAAATTATGTAAACTTTTTTTTTTCTCAACCTTTGACAAAATTGGACCATGAATGGAGAAAAATGTGCTACATGATCCCAACAGAAAATTTATTACAAGATGGTTCCCCGTTATGGACCAAATTATATCTTAATTACCTATATCGGTGTTTTGCTGAACTCAAAACAAAAACAAAAGAAATAAACTATATGATGATTGAGTCTTTGGCAGAATAAAAAAGTGGGAGTTTTCTGTTTTAAATTGGCGTGTCACAAGTCAGATGTCACAGTATCCTGTGTTAAATTAAGTGATAACATTTTAAAATTAAAATGTAAAACTTTTACATTAGTTTTAACTTCGAAACATCTCAGTTAGTCTATAAACTTTCCAAATGGTTTGGAACTGGATTTAAGATATTGCATGTATGTTTGTTTTTATACTAAAGAATTACAGATATAGACCAATGGCAAGACTAAAGAGAGGTTCTTGTAGGCAATTTTGTCTTAATTTCAAATAGTTTAGATAATTTATATTCTATAGAAATTTGTAAAATAATAAATATTCTTTTTATGATGAGAATAATAGGTTTAATAATTTGTCAACTCCTAATAAAATCAAAATTGACATAATGCAGTCTCTTTTTTCCCATCCTCATAAGAATAACACAGAGAAAGTTTAAATCTCTTTGTAGTAGAACAGAAAGTATCTTTTATGTGTCTTTATGTTGACGTCTCTGGCACTTCATGAGTTCATTCACATGTGGTACAGATGTTCTTTTTGCTGCGTCCCGGTGTAATAAACTGTCAAAATTGATCACTTATCTCATCTTCATTATGTTATGGTTGCTCAAACACGAGCCAGACATTACTCACCAGGTCTTTACAACTGGTATACTGATATTGGTTGTAATATGCACATAGCAGTGTGGAAATTTGTGCCATATATAGAAGAATATAGATTGATTAATTAGAAAAACCACCATTATGTGATTATTTCTGAAGTATAAACAAATAAACAGTGTAAATGTCTTTCTGCTTTGTATATATGGTAAACGTAGACTTTAGATTATTATTATAGTTGTTTATCCAGCTAATTGTGAACAAAAGCCTTATTTACATCTTAAGGATTTATTGAAAGTATTTCTTTTGGCCAACTTAGTGGTAGTTTATTTGTGACTTTACCACCTTATTCCCCCTTTGTCTTCTAAAACTTCTTATGTTGCACTAAATAGCAAGTGCCAATGCTTAAATTACAAGTACAGAGATACTGAATTCATTGTGCTTAAATAATAACTAGCATTTACAACAGTTGTTTTCTTTTAGAGATATTGAAGTAATGGTACATTTGCAGTTCAATGTTCATCAATATTCTATAGTTTTTTAAATTATATACAGGGTTTCTTCCAGAAAACTCGCTAAGCCCAGTGTTAGGGGCGCTAGGGCAGTCGTCCAGTCGTAGCGCTGGATGACATTTTGAGTTTAACTCAAAAACTCAAACTGTTTTTGAGTTAAAAAAAAGTTTAAAGGTGACAGGAAATTTTACTAAGCATTACTAACAATACCTAAACACCAACTATAAAGTCTCAAAAAGGGGAAACATAAAAAAAAAGCCTAAAAGAAATAAATAAACAATGCGTAGCCTGGAGGGAATGCAAGTAAAGCCTGGTGGCCCACCAGGCTGGTGTAAACCCTGATATACTTTTTCATGTTTCCCCAAAATATGACGTCCTTTCCTCTTTGACTGGTGACATTTTCAGTTATGATTGTTTATTGTGACTTTTAAGGAGTGAACTGGAGTGAATGCCACAACAGACACGGACATTTTTATGGCAACTTGCTTTTTCTTTCTTTTCTAGTGAAACTTTTTCACTGAATGTGACATGTATTAAAAATATGTTCCTAGCTACCTCTGTCAGTATTTGAAATACTTTTTCCTGCAGTTTTTAGGAGTGAAATAAGTTTGTCATGTACTAACTCTGTACTATGTTTCCACAGATGAATTCATTGGGTAAATCTTCCAAATGGCCGTCTTATGACTCGCTTCCCTCCACCTCAAGCTTCCCCCCCAGCGAGGACGAGGCAGACATCTTCTCTGAGGGAGAAGGGGACGGTGTATTAAAAAGCTCCCTGAACTCAAAGTTTAATGGTGATCAATGTGAACTATACCCCGAAGAAGCAAAACATTTGTCTCCTGAAGCGGCTGCACTGAGGTCATCAACTCCAGGAGACTTGACCTTTGCTAAGAAAGTGAGCACAGTTTCACTAAAACAAGCTTTGTCCTTCTGGTGTTTCATTTTCATAACAAACGCGTCTGTCTATATTTTCAGTGTGCTGATTTGCACAGCTATATCCGCCCTTTGCTGCAGCTTCTACAGGGATTAAAGACTGGACGGTTTGACAAAGGTTTGTGGATTAATTACACCAAATATTGCTGTGTAATAAACCAGCTTGTCTGACATTCTGATCTATGTTCATAGGCTTAACCAGCTTCCAGCAGAGTGTTGCCATAGACAGATTACAGCGGATTCTTGGGATCTTGCAGAAACCTGAAATGGGGTAAAAAAAAAAAAAAAAGTGCTTCTAAATTAAACAACTCCAGCAAATATGTCATTATTGCTATTACTAATAGTTTTGACATTGTTTTGTGTTGCAGTGAGAAATACCTCCAGAATCTGCTGCAGATAGAGATGCTGCTCAAAGTGTGGTTCCCTCAGGGGTCATTCAAGTCCAAAGATAAATCCAAGCAGACCAGCACTGCCTCACTCGCTTTACATCGGAAGAAAAATCAGCTCCACATGCCGGTCAAGGTGAGAATCAAATTACATTAATACAGCCTGGTGCCTTTAGAAATAATGGAAAAAGTTTACTGATGTTAAACAACATTAGTAAACTTTTTCCAATGTTGACATTCTGTAAAATATTGTATTTGGTTTTCATATGATTGACTAAGTCTGTCACAATAAACCATAAATCAATTGATCGCATGAGAAATTAAAAGGAGTGCTATAATTACCATTTGCATTCTTGTTTGTGTAGTTTGCTTAATTCTGGTCTTTAAAATAATTGAAAAGCTGCCATTTTGAAAAAATGTTGCAAATATTTGATAACCGGTATAACTTTTTTTATTTTACGAAAGTCCTTACTAGCAGCTTTGTTTGTCTGAGCTTTATTATTATTATGGTTTGAAGGGCAATTTTATATACAGAGACTTCATAATCCATTTTATTTATTGTTTTGGTTATTTATTGTGGATATTTAAAATGTCTTAGAGGTTCTAATGTTGTAAATTAAAGTTTATTCACCTCTAAGTGGGTGTAATGCCTTTATCATTACATTTGTTAAAAATGGTCAAAAATGACAATATTATCATTATTGCAATAATTTCTCATCCTGACAGGCCTGTGACTGACCAACACAAAGTAATGAATAAATGCAAAGTAGATGCAAAATAATAAACAGTTTTTTAAACCAATGAAATTGAAAAATGTTGGCAAGTTTACCAGCTTTTCTCTGGTAACAAAATACATTTCAGTTCATGTCTTTCATGTCTGTAATTTCATCTGAGTATAAATCCAGATATTCTTTTAAAGTAACTTTAGGGAATTATGAAGACCAACAACAATCATATCAATGATAAGGCTGTGGAGAAGCATGGTGAGGTTGCACAAAATAGACATTTGAGTAGTGGAGAATTAACACAACCCATCACTCTGAACACAACGTTCTCATACTGAAACATAGTGGTGGCAGTATCATGCTCCAAGGATGGGTTCCTTCTGCACAGCCAGGAAAGCCTCTTGGAGTTATTGGGGAAATGGGTGGAACTAAATAAAGGGTAATTTTGGAAGAAAATCTGCAAAAAATTGAAACTGGAGATGGTGTCTTTATCGTTCATAAAGACATGGTGGTGGCCGCAAATACAGATGTATGCCTAAAATCATGTATTCTGTATTTTGAAAACCATGTGTCTTTTTCTTTCAACTTTCTGATTATTCACAACTTTGTGGTGGTCTATTACAGAAAACAAAAATACATTCATGTTTGTAATTATAACTTTAAAATGTGAAAAGATATAAGGAGTATGAATACTTTATTGTCATTTTATATTAAGAACAGTTTATTAAACAGAGATCACCTTTAGGGGGAAACAAATTATGTTTACCTGTATCCCGTTCATACATCTGTTATCCGTGATGTGGTGTTTTTGTAATTCAAGCATGTTGTTACCTCCAAGACTTTTTTTTTACAGTAGCAACATTTGGTTCTATTTTTTCCTCTCCAGAAGAGAAAGCTGAGCTGGTCAGACCCCGATGTTGCTGACAGACTCCCGGCGAAGCAAAGCCACCGTCAACACAGTGAACACGAGAGGTGCCACGCTGCCGCTTCACTCGACACCGCTTCGACATGTCTTCCTCTATCTCCAGAAAATCAGATCACGTCAGAGGAGAAAACTGCTGACACAGAAGTGGATAACTGCTCAGCAGGGCAAAGGTTTACAGACAGCACTGGCCCTTTAAGCAGGGCTTATATATGCAGCAGGAGAGAAAGCGAGAACCCGAAGCTTACTGAAGTCTTTCTGCCCTCCTCGTGCCGCAGCCCAGCTACGCAGGACTGCTCGGTATCTTCAAGCAACAGCGTTCCTACGACTGACTCACCTTAACTGGCTGAGGCTGACCTTGCTATCACATGGAGGTACCTCAGCTGGAGGGCGGACCGAATTACATAAGTATAAGGCTTGGCGTGAAGCCAGTCTGCCATGCCTGCAAGGCACATTAAACCAGAGGAGGTGGAGGAAGATACTTATTAACCCCCGACTCTCTGGGTTTCTTTTCCTAAAGTGACTGTGTTATATTATTTTTATTAGAAGCTGTTGTTGTTTGCAGAAACGTAATGTTTTTCTATGAAACTAAGTTGAAGGAGCTTGGATTTTTTTTAATATATATATTTCTTGTGTGTTAAAGCCGTTTTTACTGTTTTTATATTTTTTTCATATTATATGACAGCCTGAAAAGTAGCAGCACATCATTCCGAAAATAATACCAATAATGATTTTATTATTATTGTTATTATTTTAGAACTACTGTTTGTAGGAAGGTGATGCTTTGTGGAGAACTGAGTTAAAATAGCTTAGAAATATTTGATATTTCTTGTGCAATAAAGCAGATTTTTACTGTTTTGTACTTTTACATATTTTAAGGCAGCCCAAAAAGTAATGACAAAGGATTTAAAAAAAAAAAGATAATAAAAGTATTAGACGGGGGATAACACTGTCTAATACCACATACCGTTAGTATTTTTTACTGTGTCCTGCAGTAGTTTAATGAGCCTCATTGCTGATTTCTGGCAAAAAAAAAAAAATTTTGCAGCTTCCTTGGATTTTTAAGAGAATTTTACTGCATTGATATTACATTTACAAGAAGACAAGTTCTCTTCATTCACATCGCCTTCAAAAGCTGATCTTTCTGACTATTTGACATATAGTTTTCTTTAAGTGACTTGGAGACACTCCAAAATTGAAAAGGATCTTCCTTTGCCCATTTTCTGCTTCCAGCTACGATTAAGTTACTTTCCGATAGATTTTGTCATCTTGCTGACTTGCATTATCTCACACTGTCAAGCGTTTTTACAGATGAAACTAAATGATGTAGGAAAGACGTGCAACTTCTGCCAAGATGTGCCAAACAAAGACATTTTTGCATTTTCAAATTGTAAATGGCTTCTAATGATGTCACAAATATTTTTATTTATTTTATTTTTGTTTCTCCACTTACTATGAAAAGGAAAAGGGTTTATCTGCAAAAACACTTGAGCAAAAAAGAAAATAAATACTGAGCTGAATTTGATTCTGCATATTGTGCTATTTATCTTGTGAGTTGCCACCTTTTGCTTTTATTGGAAATATGTTGCAGTGGAAATTTGTAGCAAACAACTTAACATATTTATGCCTTTGTGCATCTGAGTTTGTGTATCTGCACTTTGGATGAAAATGAGGAAATGTTACACGTCTGTGAACATCAACAAAGTTGTGAGATTATTTATAAAAGCATTACTTGATATTTTTAATTCCATCGGCTGGTTTGTGTTACACCTTAGAGGTACTTGTATTATAAACGTGTATCCTTGTGCAGGGAAACATTTGAAGAATAGTAGTATAATATATACTAAAACTAAGCATGATGCGGAAGTAAAAACCAACTGCTGTGCCTCATTTTGACGGATTTATCACTCTATTATTTCATAAAATTGGCAACACTCTTAAGTGCAATAAGAAATGTGGTAAAGATGAAAGGAACTGAACCATTTCCATTTATGAACTCATTGTTTTTACTCTTTTAAAAACATTTTAGTGAAATTTTATTCATGTTGCATGCCGTCTCTGATGGTTTGTCATCGTCAGAGCCTTACATATAAACACAAATAACAGTGGAAATTATACTACAAAGAAAAATCAAGTGCATAATTTTATAAATAATAAAAAAAAACATGTCACTGCAAACCAGATGTGCTTTTTGTGCAGGTGTTTCTCAGGCTTCATCATTTTTTATAATTCAATGTTACTTCATGTAGAAACAGTAAGCACAAGGCAGAGAACAAAATGTGTACAATGAAACTTAGTGTTTTTGTTGTTAAACTATAATATATGACTATATTTGTGAAATAAGACAAAAGTTCTCTCTTTGCAGTTGTATGTTTTTAAAAAAGTCCAGTTGTTTTTTTGTAGAGGCCATTTCTTTGTTTTTTGTAAATCATATTGTCCTTACTGGCGAGTGCTTGAAAAATCTTTTTGGATATTAAAAGACTGAAATGATTTATCAACTCCATTTTCTGGTTAAGAGTTTTTAATGAAACACCATGGATTGCAAGATTATTTATACACTCTGAAGTTTTCCACATTACAGAAACAGACTTTAGTTTCAACACAAAATAATACATTTGAAGTTGAAGGAATGTGGTATATGGGCTTAAATCTTTTCTAGTAATAAAAATAAAAAGAGTTGGCTGTTCATTTGTTTTCTGCTCTCTTCATCGCTCAATAGCTTGTTGATGTTATTGCTGAAACTCCTTACGTATTTCAGCTACACTCCCGACTTGTTCCCGTAAAGCAGAAGAAAAACATTGGTTGCGATGTCCGTTTTCCAAACTCATATCTATGCGTGAAGCGTCTAAAACTACTTTGAAATGTATATATTTTAGCACCATTGCAAAAAATAAAGACATTAGGCATGATTTAGGCATTTTACATGGTACTATTTTGGCGCAGAAAAAGAAAAAATAGTCCTGCGTTATAAATAAAACGCAGGAGGTGGGGCTCCATATTTCATATTACATTCCTATACACCAGGGGGCGCTACAGGCACAGCGTGTTTCGGAAATGTTCGACCGCGTACCAGGATGTCACAAGGCGCTAAGTTTTAACCATAAATGTTAAATGATTTGACAAATTATCTCTGGGAAAGAATCTCACTTTGGATAACTTTTAAACGGGAAAAGAGGATTAAAAAGAACTAAGCCGAATTTTAATTTTGTATGAAATTACAGCAGGAGGCTGCCGAGCGGCTTTTGAACGCGATGCTGTTTGTGTAAGGTTGAGCTAGCATGCTAAGCTAAGCGCTAGCCCAAGCTAAGTTAATGTTGGAGTGATAGAGATTGGCTTCTGTGGACATGGCAGCGGGAACAGGAGGATCCTTGGAAGCCTCGCTGGACAAGCGGTTCAGAGGTCTGAGCAACACGATGGACTCCATCCAGGGACTGTCAACATGGTGCATAGACAACAAGAAGTACCACAGCCTCATTGTGCGCCAGTGGATGAAGTGTTTGAGGAAATGTGAGTAGCTTTACCACCTACCTGAAGCCCACTTTACCTGATCGGAACTAGTTTTATTAATGTAACGATTGCAATGTGTAAAGGTTAGGCTGAAGTTTGCATCTGCTTTTAGGTTTACTTCAGGAAATGGCTATTTTACCGCTTTTAAAGAGTTACTAGCATTCGTCAGTTCTTGTTTAAAGTCCAAGTTACTTACACTAGGTTTCTACAGTGTCGAACTTCATTAGGTTTTTTTTTCTGGTCAGAATCACTTTGAAAGGAGAAAATGCATAAGGCAAGTTGATTTTCAATAACAAGGCAATTTAAATTGCTTTACAAGATGTAAACAAAACATCCGACAAACAAGCAAAAACATTACACTGCAGTGATATAACGGGAAAGTTGGAATAGAGACTAAAATAAATGATGTTCCATCTATTATTAAGGCAACATCATCAACCAAATGAGTTTTTAGCCTTGATTTAGAAGAACTCGGTGTTTCAACAGTTTTGCAGTTTTCTGGAAGTCTATTCCAGATTAGTGGAGGATAGAAACTGAATGCTGCTTCTCCATGTTTGTTTCTGATCTTGGAGATGCAAAGCAGACCAGAACCAGAAGACTTGAGTTTCTGGAAGCTGACAACAGCAGGTCTTTAATGTGTTTTGGCGCTAAGCCAGTCAGAGATTTATAAATAACTGTATTTAAAAAATTTTGTCTTTGAGACCAAACTGTAAGAGGTGTACAGAAAGGATTTGTCTAATTGTTGACCAACTTACCTGTTTGTCCATCCATCTTTCCATCCACTAATCCATTTTTCCATCTATCCACTCCTCACCTCATCGGGACAGTGTCCAGTTCCTGTCACATTACTAGAAAGAAGGAAAGTTTAGACACTTATTCTCTTATTTATACATCTGTCCTGTGAACTTTTTCCACTTTTGCCCAGCATTACTTGGCGGTTTAGATAATCTCTGGGATGATCTAATCCAAACCTCCAAAGCCACTATGACGTGAGGATTTTTGAAAATAAATCATCCATGTAAAAAATGTGTACAGCCAGACTGTGCGCTAGTGGTGAGAACCAGGTTGCACCGCTCTAATCCATAAAAATGTAATGTGAATTTTCCTTAGAGTGCATATAGTGTGTTTCATGCAAGGCTTTGCAAATGTTTTAAATTATGTCTAATAATTTAAAATCTCAGGATGTCTTCTGGAGTAGCTCTATGTAAGAGGGTGTACACAAAACAATTGTATGTTTTGGACAATTATTACTTGCAACTTGCTACAACAACACAGATTGTTCCAATTTCCAAGCAGAAATTTTAAAGATCCATTTTGCTTCTTTATGATGTGCTGAAATGTTTACTATAATTTCGGAAGATGAGGTTTATTGAGTTTGTTATTGTTATTATCTTTTACTACGGGGTTGTTAAATGGTTTTCTGATTGATGAGTTTATTATTATTGATGAGTTGTGAAGTGAACCATTGTTGATTTTTTTTTGAGGAAGACCTTTTTAGTGGTAGTATGTTGGGACTCTCTGGTTGCTTTTACAGCATAAACATTTTAAAATCAGGTTGGTTTTGTTGGAGCTTTTGAAAATAGTTTTGACAAGAACAATTCATTTGGGTTTTGTATAATTAGGAGTCAGTGCACGACTTACATTTTAAAACCAAACTGTTTAAAGTGCTGCTTGATGGCTTAGGTTTTTCAAATCATTCATTTCTTCCCAATGTATGATTATCAATGAATATTGGTTTCATTTAGTCACTCAGTTGTTTCTGTAAAGCACACATTTGTCTTTAGTTGAGGAGTCAAGTTATAGTTAATTATTGGCTATGTTTTAGTAACACACTGATTGATTGGCCAAAGATCAGAATTGAACAATTTTTCCTTGTTTGACTCTGACCGTTTTCAGGATGTGAAAAACTGTAATAATTTTTTTTTTTTCCATTAGAGTTTGTTGGACTTTTCCTCTCTTTATGTTCAAATGTGATAACAGATTTTAGTAAAAGTTGTAAAAGCTTTCAGAGAGTAGAGAGGACATTTTGATGATAAAAGCAACAGCGGGGAAATATTGCTCGATGGTAACCATCACTTACTAAAAACAAACATATCCTCTCATTTTCTAGGACATTTTCACTCAAATGTCCCTGAAAAGTAGGGACATTTGAGTGAATGGAAAAGGATAAATTCCCATTAACCTGTCAAGATGCTTTTTAATGTGAAAGTGGTCAATTATGATTCTATAAAGCTACTGACTGGTGAGGTTATTTTAGTAAGCGAGACTGTAAGATGATAAATACTTTCAAAAGATGAATAAGTTTCAGGAAATGGCTTTTTGATAAAGTTTGTTAAGTTGAGGGATAGCAGAATGCAAAGCAATGCATTCAGAATGCATTGCAGAATGCAATGCATAGCAATTACAGATTACACTAAATTAGTCATTGATTTATCATACTTAGGCTAAAAAAGAAAAAAAATTCTGTCCGTAAAATACATTCTGTGGCTTTATATTGCTGCTTTTTACTTGTTTTTATTCTTTCTATATTGTACAATTTATCCACAAATTATAAACTCCTGTTTGAAAAGAGAAAAACTTTCCATCTCCTGGAAATCCTAATTATCTGTGTCCACACAAGTATCATTTCTATCTGTTGAAAAAGAAGTGTACATACGATAATTAAAACATCATTTAAATGAAAAGTCTTTTTCAGGTCTGAAAGGGAGTTGTATCATCTGGTCTGGTTAATGGCTAAAGTGAATACAAAACCTTTGCAAAACACTTTTAAAATCTCGGGGTTTTTATGACGTGAAAAACTAAGACCACAATAAATAATTTCCTGGCTTTTTCTACCTCTGATTCAACATTTATCTGGTGTAGCTCATTTGAAAGCAGAGAAAAGCATAAAAAAGCTGCAATAACACAATATTATTTTTGAATTAGTGATTTCATGTTGATCTAAAGTTATCTTTACCAACATGTTTCCTCTCACTGGAAGTTATTTTTTGTAGCTCTCCAGTCAGAGTCAGAGCTAAAGATTAGGGTGATGACAAGGAGGCTTTCACCAAAGATAAAGTAAAAATAAAAAATGCAATAAAACTGGTCAACATTTAGAAGCAGGGCCTGATTTCTCTAATCCCAATAATTTTTTTTCCCATTGATTCTTTTTTTCTTGTTTTTTGTTTTATCATTTGTGATAATACTACTGTAAAAAAGTAGTTTGGTCTAGTTTCTAGTACAAATAACTTAGTAAACTTGAAATGAGACACAACTAATTAAAAATAAACGTTTTAGAAAGATATAGAGGCTTGTTTTACATCAATAATTCCTTAATATTGGTGAAAAAGTATTTGTTCCATTGGCAGATTGTTTCACCTATAACAAGACATTTATAATTTATCTGCCAATAGAACAAGTACTGTTTCATCAATACTAAGGAATTATTTACTTTTTAGCTTCTGTATATTGCTAAAATGCTACTTTTAAGTTAGTTTGTCTTATTTTAAGTGCAATAAAACATTTGTACTAGAAACTAGACCAAAAGTAAGATTTTATGTTTTTGGTGTGTGAAATATACTTCTGTGTAAACGATAAGCAAACAAAAACAAAGAAGTGCCCTCTTCGTCTGCATGGATTTGATCATCTTCTGCCTCTACCTTTTTGATAAATGAAATGAAAGGCCTCCAAATGTTTCTAATTTGTCCATCTCGCCCTTCAATAAGTATGCAATCCTTTGCAGTGATGTCATTTGTAATTGCCATTGATTTACTGTTCCTCTGTGGGACTTCCTGCAGTGCAGTGATATACGTCAATCAGTATCACTGGATCCAACAGTATCTGTTCATCTTTTGTGTAATTGTGAATCCGAGATAAAGCCCAAACAGAAGCTCCTTAAGGTCCATAATGACGGGTTTAGTAGTATTTTTTCCAATCACCACTTTGACCTTTTCCCAAAACAGCATTGTTTTTTTTTGTTTTTTTTTCACAGAACCACGTGCAATCTACTAATGTACCTCTGATTTACACTTTTTGGGCTCACATCATAGCATCACCATTATATTTATATCTACCACTGTTTTATAAATGCACATTAACCATTTAAACAATGTGGCTTAAAAAAAAAAAATCCAATTTGTCAAACGTTTTATACCAAATTTGATTTCCAATTTTAACGTCTTTTTTCTGCCTCATTTCTTTCCTTTAAAAAAAATTACAAATGACAGAAAATATCTTTAAAAAAGTCGGCCTGAATTCAGAGTCAAAATAAACAGAAGCTGTTAAATATTCTTGTCAAACAAGATCAAGTTGGACTTTGATGTTGGGTGTGCTAACATCAGTCTGAATTATGAAAATCCAAGGAGTACATTGGTGGACAAAAAAAAAATCCAGATTTTTCCAAACATTAAATCTTGAAAAAGAGAAGGTTTAATTGATTTATCGCCCAGCTCTAATTTAAACTGTATAAATTGAAACTTAGGATATTACTAGTTTATAAAAATCTGAAATTAAACCCTTTATCAGAATTTTCCCAAACATTATTTTGACAGCCCTGCGACAGACTGGCGACCTGTCCAGGGTGTAACCCGCCTCTGACCCGGAACGTTAGCTGGAGATAGACACCAGCACCTCCCGACCCCTCAAGGGACAAGGGAGGTAGAAAATGGACGGATGGATTATTTTGACAGCTGATTGTTTTGTCTCATAGCTATAAGCTTCTCATTTTGATGCATCTAAAAAATAATTTATATTCAGATAAAATTTATTTTGAAGCTCTTGGGACCTCATTAGAACGCCTGAGTCAAGTAGATAAAGATCTTGAGGTTTTTTTTATTATTATTATACAATAGTTTTAAGGGTTGATTATTGTTTTCAATTAATTAGAAAAAAAAAGAAGTTTTTTTCCACAGTTGACACATTTTACATTGTTTATCTTTATTTCTAATTTATAGCTACATGTAACATTTGGTGGTTTAAACGTTCCTGTAAATTATTGGTTTTATTACATTTTTTTGTCCCTTTTTTTTCAAATGTATTTGTTTTTTATTTAATTTGTGCAGCTGACATGTCAGAGTTACAAGTGCAGATATCCACTTTATTAAACGGTCTTTTGGTGTAACCAGAGCTGAGTTTTCATGACATCCATCATGTTTTAAAGGGAAGTGAAGACATTATGGTTGAATTATCTGGTGATTTGCTCCCTTTGGTTACATCCTGAGCTTACTGTTGGACCTTGTAGTTTGTGGTTGCTGTTCTGTGAGTGCAGTCACTATTTCTACTAGCAAACATATGTTTTGATCTGTCTTTTTGAGTCATTTAATTGCTGGATTTTCTGCTTTTTTGCATCAAAACACAAAAGTGTGGCTACAGGACAACAATTTGTAGTTTCAAGCTTGATTATGCTTTATATTACTGTAGAAAACTCAGTTACCCTTTAGGCCTCTCAGTAAAAAAAGACTTTAAACTTTAGAAACTGTGACAGAATATTTGAATGCATTAAAACTTTTTAAAAAACTTCTTATTCCTGAATGCCTAGTCATAACGTTTTAACCAAATATGTGTTCTGATTTTTTTCTGTGCATGAAACTGGTGAAGAAATAATGAATTTTAAACTCTATTTGAAAAATATCATGTCCATCTTAAACCTTATGGCTTTTATGCTGTTTGTGGCAACGTTACCACTTTTCTGCAAACTGTTGAGTTTGGATTTATATAACTTTGTAATTTAAAGTTCTGATGAAAGTAATCATTGGAAAAATAAATTCTCAGTTTAAAATTGTTTAAATTAAACCCACAATAAAACCACTGATTCAATATTTATTAATTAATAATGAAGCAATGTGTTTTCAGGTGTTTTATTTTTTAGAAATAATAACTATAGCTAGTAAATTGGGACTAAAAATACTGATTTGTTACAATATTTTTCCCATGGGTATTAAAATAATGAAAATGTTTCTTTTGTAGGGAAAATAACCAATAATTTTCTATTGGTTAGTGGGCATTTATTGTATTGTTTATCATTTTTCATGATTAATTCTCACCATGATGAGAATTTAGATTTATTATTTAATCACAATAAAGTCTAATTATTGATGTTTAAAAGCAACAAAAATCTCCATATTGTTGGGATTTTCTAATTTCACTATTTTTTTCCACTGTTTGTTCAATGAGAATGTCAGTAAATGGCAATAAATGTGAAAATATCATTAAATGCTGTTAGTGTGTGCAGTTTAATGCTAAAAAAAAATCAAATTTCTCTATGTGACTGGTGTCCAAAAGATGCACATTACAAATGGGAATGTTTTTCAAGAGCAGTGTTTGTTTTTGTGGGTATCATGGCTGCGTCATGCTGTCACAGCCACACCAGTTACCTAATAAAGAAGTAATAAATAGTTATTTTCATCGCTTTTATTGTTACCACAATAGTACCTCAAAATATTGTAATAAAACTTTAAGCTCACATTGCCCACCCCTACATCAAACCTCTACATTTACATTTCTTTATTCTTTCTTTTTTTTTTCATTAAATCACATTTGTTTTCATCTTTGATTTATTGCCAGCCCAACACACAAATTATATATTATATTATGTGGACTACATGAGATTTTATGATTCTGATTCAGTAGTTACCGTTGGCAGATTGGGGATTTTGAAAGCAGTTAAATGTTTTTAAAAGGAGGAGTTTCTTTAGGTCACACTAATGTTGTTCTCCATGTTTTCCTCTGCAGCTAATCCCTCCCACAGACTGAACCTGTTGTACCTCGCCAACGATGTCATTCAGAATTGCAAAAGGAAGAACGCCATTAATTACCGCACTGCGTTTGCCGAGGTGCTGCCAGACGCCTTCCAGCTGGTCAAGTAAGTTGTTTTTGGCAACAAAGAAGACTTGCTGTCGCCGGGCTTCTGCAGAAAAACTCTCTTCCCCTGTTTGATTATGATATTTGTTCTAGAAATAAAAATGTGGATGATGTTTCCTCCTGCACAGCAAGGCTGAAACTGATTGTAGATGCTCACAAACCTCTTTGAGGTTAAGAAAAATACACAGGTTGGGGACAATTTCATGAAAGATGCTTTTCGCTAATGCGATTTCCATGGCAGACGAGTCATGCTAGACTAGTTTGATCTTCTCAACCGAACACTTTTTAAATAAATCGATTAGGGAGCAGCGAAACCTAATCAACAAAGTCGACTAGAAAAATATGTTGACACCAAAAAGTGCTACTGTCGCTGCACTACAGAGGCTATAGAGCCTGTGGAGTTTCCATTGTCTGTCAGCAAAGTGGAAAGCAGAGTTCTCTTTCTACAGCAGCACTACTGCAATACATGGACATCTAAAACAGAAACATGAAAAAGCTTTTTGTTGGTAATATTTTGTATCAAAAATACAAAATATTAATTGTTTTCTTATGATCAGAAGAGGAGATTGTGTTGGAAAATGTCATTGTGAGGTAGTACGACAAAAACATCAGATAAAGACATCAGATAGTAAAATTTCCCACCACAAAACCCATGGCAACATAAAATTAGAAGATATGAGATATATTCAGAAAATGTATGTAACAAATATACAACTTTGTTCCCCAATCGAACCGAGATTACCGGACTATCGGGTGTGAAAACACCCTGAAGGACACATGCCAGGTCCTAAAATGTCCATATTGGTTTTAACCAACAATTTTGAACCTGGCATGATTGACCAAATGTAAATTGGACTATAAACAAAATTAAAAATACTCATTAGCTGCTACTGCTGTATCTACAAGATACTTTGGATTCTTAGATGAATGTTTGTGACTCCGGTTTCCCAGAGCCCATTGTCCTACATGTCACACACCTACTTGAAATAAATGGGGAATTTATTTAAAATCTTATGTGAAGTTAATGCAATCATTTCAACCAGACACATCTACAGACAGTGAGGCCACCGTCTGAAAGTTTCCTGTAAGGTCACTGCAAGAAGGCGCTGCTAAGATACCGAATATGTTGGTGTTGCAAAGGAACAGTTGATTGAAAATAAGCTCAAAGCGTCTTTGGTGCCTCCAATAAAATGACTTCCACAGATTGTTTTATTCATATAGATATGCAGGGTCTGAGTAAAACTGGTCTGTACTCGTACAGCTCTAACATCCATGACTATTGTTTTGGTCTCGCCTCTCTGTTTTCGCCACAGACTCGAGGGTGACCCCAAGACGATTAAATCCGTGGAGAGGATTGTGTCCATCTGGGAGGAGAGGGATGTCTACTCAGGGACGCTTGTTACTGATCTCAGGAATATCCTGGTCAAAGAAGAGTCGCCTCCCGAGACGCCTGTGGAGCAAAAAAGTGAGCTCAACATTTGTACTCATTAATCCTCCAAACTCTAAATTTGGCTACTTGTATTCTATTGTTTATCATCTATTGTGGAAAATTTTTCATTATGATAAGAATTTAGATTTATTGTTGTATCAGTACATTTCAGTTAATGATGTTAATTAAAAAAAAACAATCTGTAGTATGTAGTATGATTGGCAGTTTTATTTTTGGTATTTTCTCCACCATTTGTTCCATGAGAGCGCAGTTACATTTACCTATAGAGATGTAACAAATTGTATTTTAATTTTTAGCGTTATAGTGATAAAATACCACAAAATGTTGCGGTAAAATTCTAATTTCATACCGCATTAGCCTGCTGCAATAAGCAATTTATCAATTGTTTGATAAATTAAAATGAGCTTGATCGTTTTCTGATGATTAATACTTTTGGAAGAGCAATTTTGTTCACAGAGACCTCGTAAAATTCACCGTTTTGGTTGTGTGTGCATGTTCTTTGTTTTACATTTTATTTATTGTCTTTGGTTGTCCTGTTTTGGATACTTAAAATATTCTCCATTTTCAGTGTTAAGTGTTCAGAAATGTAAGTTTATTGCTTTTTGAGAGGAGAATTTTGCTACCATCAGTACATTACTTAAAAAATAATATTGTGGTAAATAATATTATCATTTATTTCAATAATTACTGGGACAATTTATCATCCAGCAAAAGTTATTGTGATAGATCCACTAAAACCCATTCCTAATACCTTAATACTTTAATCTTTTTTCATATCTGTGTTAAATTTAATTGTAATTGATGTACACTACAAATGTGGATTATTAAGTCCAGTTTTTTAATTTTCATGTTTTTAAAGCTCCGGTTGAGTCTAAAGCTGATCTGCGATCCAAGGTTGTTGCTGAGTTTGTGGTGAGTGAGACCTCCACAAGACCTTTCTGTGTCCATTCAACCTAAATATCGATCTGAGAACATGACTCCTCCTGCTTCAGCCTCAAGCCTTTATTGACCAGCTGACCAAGTACAAGAGATCTCTGGAGGAAGTTGACATCAGAGAAAAACAGCTGGCTGCCATGAGGGTGGACATCTTCAGCTCCGACGCTCTCAGGAAACTCAAAGGTGCCTACTTTTAATGCTGCACAATCTAAAACGGTTTTACCTCGAAATTCAGTCATGTTTTTCTCACAATTACTCTTTTATGATCCATTCTTGCAGATAAAGCAGGAGGAAAGAAGTTCTCCAGAGACTTTGAGGAGGGAAGTGCTCAGCTGCACGAGTTTGTCAAGTTTTTTGAGAAACAAAACAAAACCACCCCTGCGCTTCTTGAAGCTCTTGGGAACGCAGACATCTTCTACGAGATGCAGTACAAAGAGGTCAAGATTGTTGCCAATGTAAGTATTTAGCGTCTTAGATGTCAGGTATTTGTTTTATGTTAATATTAAAATGTCAAAGGAATGAAAATGTATTGACATATTTGTAAGCTGCTCCCAAACTGAGTAATTTCTGTAAGCTTGTTCATAAATGATAACTTTCTCTGTGTTCTTCAGGCCTACCAGACCTTCGCAAACCGGGTTTCCCACCTCAAACGTAAGCTGGACGCCCTGAAGTCCAACTTACCGGACCTGGACGAGTCGCCCATACCTTCGCCTACCGCAGATGCTCCGTCTCCGACCGGATCCGAGTCTCCGTTCCATGGCCTGGACTTGGCCAACCCTAATCCAGACCTGGACGGTTCGGTTATGGAGGACGACGCCGAGCCTCCGGCCCCGAGTCCTCTGTCTTCTCCTGGAGCATCCCCGACTCAAGCGGAGCTCATTGGGGAGGACGACAACCGGGAAGTGGAGGACATGGAGCTCTCTGAGGACGAAATGGACAGTGGTGGGATCATAGGTAAAAGGGTTTGTAGTTACGTGTGTGATTTAATTAATGGAAGCTACCGTACAATGACACATTCAGGTTTTCTCCACACGTAGCCGAATATCTTGGAAACCGAATAAATTTGATATGCACTCATAAACTACATTTAATATCACTAAAAACGATTATTAATAAAAACTCAGACCAAATTGGAGATGTGACAATTCTTCTTATTTGTGTTTATGTGTGTACATTGGAAACCTGAGATTTAGATGTCCGCTCATTACCATCTGCAACAAATAATGTAGCGCTGACTTCACACATGTGACCATTGTTATTGTTTGACCATGCAGTGAAATTATTAGACAGGTTCTGATTTCTATGTTGGTTCGTTTTTTTGCTCTTTTATTTTTCTTTTTTTTTTTTTTAACCTCCAGGCACCATATTTCATTCATTACAGAAAGTCGTGTTTGTTTTCAAGGGCTGCCATAAGTTTTAGCTTTGTGCTACACTGCCCCCTATGGATTTGGCATGTTTATAACAATGCTCACTGGTGTAATTCAACAGGTTCGTGTGGACTTTGTGTACAATATAAAAACGAATATCTCAGCTACATTGTTTAAAAAAAAAATAGTAAAGACCTTGCTACGTGTGTAAAATGCCTTTACTGCATCATTACTGGATATTTTCTATCACCTCTTTCATTTCAGTTGAGGAGCAAAAACAATCCCTCACCCAACCAGCGGTGTCTACTCCAATCCCTGCAAAGAGTGAGCCATCAGCAGCAACCGAGCCGCAGGTCAAAACGCCTGCAGCTTCTTCTGCAGCTGTTCCTGTGACCATCCCAACAACTGATTCCTCAGCCGTTCCTCCGCTCATCCCTTCACCTGCAGATGTTCCCACAAACATCCTTTCAACTGTTCCTGCGTCTGCTCCTGCAGCTGTTCCTGCAGCTGCCTTGGAAAGTGTTGATTTGGGTAAAATTGGCTCCATCCTCAACAGCTTGGGCCCAGTCATAAATACTACAAGTGAGTAATGGTCTTTTTTTTCTTGAGCATCATTTTTGTGATGTTGTTCTGAACGTCAGTTATTATATGTAAAGTAAAGTAAACCTAGCTTAGGGAAGTGCAACCTGTCACTCTTTATACCTTCCACAATGGCTCTATACAGCTTTGGCTTAAAATGACAAAGAACTACTTGTTTTTAAATGTAGATATAAAAAAATGCAGGTTTTAGCAGCTTTTTCATGTTTTTATATAGCAATTGTATTGAATTTCCACAACAAAATGACATGAAGTATTCCTATAGACATATTTTTTTTAAGGTTGCCAACTATATGCTTTTTTCTTTTTTTTTTGCATATTTTCCACAATGTCTGCATTCCTACTTATTGCAAAAGTGTTTTTTTTTCATTTAAGAATAATCAAAATGAAAAACAGAAGTAAAATGACAAATAAATACAAAAATACACACACATCTGTATTTACAGACAAATATGCATAGTTTTCGTAGCAAAGTTCCAAGTAAATATGTTCCAGTATTTACAGACACAGAAGGGTTTTTTCATTTTAAATGCAAAATGTGGAATTTCTTTGTACAGTTTTGGCTTCATTCCTGCGATGACTGTGTCTTTTTCTTTTGAGGATGTATATTCCAGTTAAAAATGAATCGACTACAAAAGTAGTTCACAATTATTTCAACAATTGATTAAACCGATTAATCGTTTCAACCATGAAAGCATAATTTTTACTACTGCTACTGCTAATTTGTGTTGCTCTATAACAAAATCCCAATAGAGCAGGTTAAAGTCTGTCTTTGTAACGAGATTCTTTAGCCAAGCATTTTATCTAATTAATGAGTGACTTACTGTGGATTCACATGATGAGTGACTGTCCTGCCTGCTCTGTCTTGCAGCAGCTGCAGTGGAGAGTCGTCCTGCAGCTCCACCATTATTACTCAAACCCGCCGCTCCTTTAGTCCCTCAGGATGCCAGTTCCCTGGTGAACATCCTCTCCAAGGTGGATGTGAGTCCTGCAGACCTTCTGAGTGCCCTGTCCAAAGTTCAGAGCCAAAGCAGTTTGAAGGGTTGGTCATCATCTGTTTTATTTTAGATTTCATGTTGAAAGCAGTAAACATGCGGTAAATACTCATTTGTGTTCTATCTCTCTCTCTCTCTCTCTCTGTTTCTCTTTTCATCTAGGTGTCACTCCTCTACTGTCTCCAAATATGGCCCCAGACCCGTTCCCTCCAGGCAAGATTGCTTCCTCTCACCCGTCCTCATCTGCATCAGCAGCACCTCCTCGGAGCACGTCTCTCTCCTTTCCACCACCTGTGCATTCTGCACAGCAGAACTCTCAACCAGCCCCCAAAGCCTCTGCCCTGGTCCAGGCTCTGCACAGAGATATGGATTTGAGTACAGATCCAGAACCATCTATTTCCTCTACAAGCTTAGAGTCAAAAATACACAACTTCCTGCAGGGGAACCCTGCGTTCAGTGTGTTCGACCAGAGTTTTCCAACAAACCCGGCTGTGCGAGGGGAGAGTTTTAGCCCGGTAACTGGCACAGACAACCAGGAGGGAACGCCAGTGAGGGATGAGGGAGGAGGCACTCCCACTCAAGATGAAATCATGGACAAGCCGGTGGCGGTCCCGTTCCCTTCTGGGAAGAATCTGTCATCTGTTGACAAAGCAGCCAATGCTCTTCCTGTAGCATTTGAGAATAAGAACCCCAACAACCCCCGACATGTAGCTCACCCGCTGCCAGGCTTGGCTCAAAATGGGCAGATCTTCCAGCCCTTCCCCATTGGCAATCAGGAGATGTTGGAGAGTGGGATTCCTGCGCCAGCTGCACATTACCAACATGTTCCCATGCATCCAGGAGGCCCTGGAGCTGCAGGTGGCGCTGGGGGCTCACAGACAATTGAGGGCTTTCAGAGGACAAACGAACAGAGTTGGTTTGGTGATCCCCACCCCGAGGGGAGCTCTCGCCAGCCTGGCGGCTACAACATGTTAGCGCCGGGACTTAGAAACAACACAACAGGACTGTACCCATACCAACAAGAGCAAACTCCGGAGCAGCTTCCGCCTGTCGCCCCCGCTTTCTTTAGAGCTACTCTTCCTCCAGTCCCAAAAGTGCCGCCCCCACCACCACTTACTTTCGAACCCCTGCTGACGCCCCCAGTGGGTGGTCTGATGAACCCCCCTCAGCAGGAGCCTCCACCCAACATCGGGAGCAGAGGCGACAGCTTCAGCAACATGGTGGTTCATGACCATCAGCATACGTCGCTGCATTACCCGGATGACCTGTTCCATGACCCACATCACCAGCAGCAACCTCACCAGGAGGATATGCGTTACCATGATGATGAGCATTTCCTCCATGACGATCCCTACTATCCACCTGATGATGCGTATTTCAGACCGGGGAGTCCTCCTCGCCCTCCTCCTCCTCACCCATACCCACGAGGCCGTGGGCACCTCTCTCCTCCGCTCTCCCCTCCAAAGGACCCTTACTTTGCCCATGAGCAGCACAATCCCCCTCCTCCACGTCAGTTTGCGCCGAGGCGACCTCCTCCTCCTCGCCACGAAATGCGCCACCCTATCCAGCGGCCCCCTCCGCCTCGGCCCCCACACCTATCCCGGCATCCACCCCCCAGAGGCCCGCCTCTCGCGCCTTTCCCTCGTTTCAACGGCCCCGACCCGAGGTTCAGAGGCAAGCGGCCCGGCCCGAGAGGAGGGGGTCCGATGTTCCCTCCGAAAAGACCCTTCCCACCCCCACGGTACTGACAGCTCCGACTTGAATCAGTAGCTAGTCAAGAGAGTTGAAGTCCAAACTCTGTTAAAGCTGTGCAGATCCCAGTGGGCATCAACAGACAGTTCAGAAACCGAGATGGAAAAAAATGGCGTCGAAGAAGGAAAAACGGACAAGATCCCGGGGCGCTCCGAGAAGGCTGCTGAGCTGTGAAGACAGAAGATTAAAGAAAATCAGAGGTGGATATATAAATATATACATATATAATTCACTTTTTGTGTTGTTTTTGTTCCAGTATGAGTCACCACTTTAAATGTTCAACTTGTAAAGGACCGTTAGTTTAATAAAGGTTAGATTGAATCAGTTCACATGCAGTCAGCTGTAGGTTTACTCCTCACGGACCGTCCCTCATATTTCTGTTCCTCCAGGTCTATGACGATCATTAATTTTGCTACCAACTAGCAGAAAATGTAGTTGCTGTCATGTTTTTTTCTCTAATTTAGTTCCCATCAAGCGGTTTTGCCTTCCAAATCCGCAGTAGAGCGGTAGTCATTTTTGTCAAATATTAATTTAAATCCCACTTTAATCAATTTTGGTGTGCTTAAAGAAAAATATTAAGTTGCTTTTTCCGACAACATATTTGGTGAATCGTTTTTTTGGTTTTTTTTTTCATTGTTCAAACTTGGAAATGTCCTATTTGTGAAGCCATGCTCCTTCAGCCAGTGCGCCAAGATGTCTTCAGCGATAGTTTTACGTCTCAGTTAAGTTTTTCAAAAGGAGATCGCCGCAAATCGAGAAAGGTGGGAGGCGTTCGGTGTTTTTTTTTGTTCCTTCATCGTTCAACACCAACATCCCCGAGGAGTAAATATCTGCAGGAGGTGAAGATATTATCAGTTTTTATGTCATTGTGCTGACCAATAAAAATCTGAGTTTGAATTGTGTGTTGTTTCTTTTCTCTTAACTTTTACGCTTTATTGTTTGTTTTAAATTTAGACTTAGTTTTTTTTTTAAATAATACACTAGGGAATTTTCTAATGTAATGGAGGGTACAGTTGTCTAAATTATTACCTCCCCCTCATGCAGCTTTCGACTGCTGTTTTTTTACGCGCAGAAATAAAATGGTTCCACAGAAACGAGTTAAATCTATTAACTTTTCTGACCTGCAGTCGTTTGTCTCTGACACGTCTAATGTTGAAGCCCGGCCCATTCTTCTTTTGCACCAAATCTCCCCAGGTCCTTCAGAGTTTGTAACCTTCTGGATTTTTTATCTTGATTTCTCCTTCAGCTTACAGCGTCTACATTTGTCTACCAGACGTAGTTTCTGAGGTGAAGCGACAGGTTTCTGGTGATTGTGATGTAGGAAGACTAAGCGGTTGTTTGTTATCGGGAACCTGTTATGCAACGTTTACATTTGGCACGGTTTTATGCTTCCATTTGGGTTTCTACTGCTCCTAAAACGGCCTAGGCTCTTTAGAAAACCAAAAAGGTTAAAAAAACAAAACGTAGTTTTTTTGGCAATAAGTTAATGTTTTTGGTGCCTGAAAAATCAGTCGTTTCATAAACGTCCAGAATGTTGTGCCACATTCATTTCACTGCGCCGTTACCTAGCAACTCCAGCCTAGCCCAGCCCGTCACCTAGCAACCCAGGCTGAGCTCCAGGATCTTTGGTCAGCTGGTTTTCAAATTCTATTCAAAAATATTTTATTGATCCCAAATTGAATAATTTTAAATGGTTTTACGGTTGTATGTGCTGTAACAATGACTACTGGAAAAGACAAGTGCTTTGTTGTTAACTTACTATTCAGAAACCACTGCTGCATTTCTGTTGGTTGTGTAGAAGGCTCTACTTCTGCTTTTCAAAGACGATTGAGCATCTGTTCACAGCCATTTTCACATAGAAGTGTAAACATTGAGTTGGGAGAGCTTTGGCACAGTTCATTCTGAAAGGAGCTCAAAACAGGCAAAATCTTATCTAAGAAGGATTTTGCACTAAAACAATTTAATGGAAATGTTTTGTAAAGTTCGTAGACCGACCCTAAACTGTTCAAGGAAGCATAAGTCCCGTTTAAATCTCCTTCAAGCTGTCTTTAACATATTTCAGTCTGGCTTGGAGGTGTCACCTCTGCAGAGTCTGTTCCTGCACAGAGCTCTAATGATCTTTG
Organism: Xiphophorus maculatus; assembly: GCF_002775205.1. NCBI lineage: Eukaryota > Metazoa > Chordata > Actinopteri > Cyprinodontiformes > Poeciliidae > Xiphophorus > Xiphophorus maculatus. Next base: position 4,236,304 of record NC_036455.1, read on the forward strand.
ACACTATTTCCTGACTTGACTTAATCATTCACTACTATCTTAGCAGTTGTTCTGGGGTCTTTAGAGGGATCTCACTAGTTTTCTTTACAAACGCTTTGAAATGTTTAGCTTAATGATGATTCGTTTGAAATTTAAGACCATTGCAATTTATTTTCATGACCCTGGCCTGCTTTGTGAACAACAGCACCGAGTTAAGCAGTAGTTTGTGCTATGCCTCAATAAAAAGGTCTGATCTTGTCAGATTTTTTCCTCCATTTTGTAACCCAATAGCATAATATTTCCACCACCATGTTTCTGCTAATTAAAAAAAAAAAAAAAACAAGTTCATTTAGAAATGTTATTTCTTCCTCTTAATTTTTTTTTCTAAATTCACATTTCAAAGGGGAGGTAATAATTATTTTATTAACTGTACATAAAAAATTGTGCAGATGTCTTGCGACGTCCCCTATATACTTTGTGACATCAGGATGATCAATTTTACTTTCAACCTTTTAAAGTGAACTTGATCATTTGATCGGGACTTCAGGGTTTTTTTGAAGACTTTTTGAACTATAGCTGCTTATTTATTTATTATTATTATTATTTTATTTTATTTTATTTTTTACACATTTTTAGTCCAGTTTAGGGCCTCTAAAACCTCAGAGTCCAGGTAGAACATTGCTAAAGTTCAGTCATAACTGCATATGTTTTTAAGGAATAACGAGACTCTTAAACTAAGATGGATCAGTATTTTTTCTACTTTGAACAAACAGCAAGAACTAGTTTTGAACGAATGTTTTATTTTACCAGAAGTCTATCATTAAATCATTAAAACAAAGACAACAGTTTAACAGACAGAAAATCATTGTAATGCTAATTAGATGATTCCTAAAATAAAAGTTATTTGAAAACTTGCTGTATGGTAGATTATTAATCTAATTCTGATTCTTACATATGTACATTTAAACCTTTGCTTTCTAATCCCAGAACCATGCATCGTCCACTCAAGATATTAGAAATGGACAAAAAAATTAGTCAAAAAAATTGCAAGGAAAACTTTAAAAGGACTTAAGAAAATAAAAATATAAGAATCTCTTAAAAATATAGATGTAAACAACTTAGAAAATAAGAGGTTTAACTTTTTTTTTTTCCACTGTTTGGCTGCTTTACTTGAGAAAAAAAGCATTTTCTACTAAGTCGACATTTTTAGATTTGCAGTTTAGCAAATGCTCAGCTATAAATGCACACTTCAGTGTGTGTGTGTGTGTGTGTATTGATCTCGTTTAATTTGGCCACAAAAATCACTTTCTGCTCACCAGGAAGGGAGCAAATTGTCATGCTATTCTTGTTTGGCTGTAATTAGTTGCATAAAAGTTGAGGTTTCTGGACATATGTGTTAAATTAGCCCAGAAAATGACCAAAATTACCTTTTCAGTAGAGCCAATTATTCAGAAACAGGAACAGGTTATAAAATGGTTTGGTCCAGGATCTAAATCAATCCTAATTGTTTAACAGGTCATTTATTTTAAATTCAAACCGGTAATGATGTAATCATTACGTTATCTTGGAACTCCTGAGGATGTTATTTTGCATTTCTTATAATTAAAATGATCTTGTATTAGGCTGGGGTTTTACAGATCAGCTGCAGTCAGAACTACTTTAACTACATAATGACGAAAGAAAAAAAAAAAATGGAAGCAGATGAGATGGTTAAAAAAAGGTACATGCTAATAAAAGTAAATGGGAAACATCGGGGTTTTTTGAGAGTTATGTGTGAGAAACGAAATCGTAAAACTAATTGGGAACAGTAGATGAGGAAGCACATGTTCAGGTGTCAGCAGATCCTTGCTGGGATCCTTTACATCACAGACTCTGAAAGAAATGAAGCAATTAATTTACATCTGTTTTCACCAGTAGGATGCTTAAGTATAGCACAGGTTTTGCACGACAAAGTGAGAGATAATGTTTTTTTTTTTTTTTGGAATAGACCTGCTTTCCTTGAATTTTAACACTATTCTCTCCTCCCCCCTCCTGTTCTCATCCTCAGGGATCCAGAGCCACTTTGATGTGTCTGATGTGATGGAAAAGAAGAAGATGGGGGAAGAAAAAAAAAAACAAACTCTGCTGTGCCACATGTTAGCTGATGGAAGTGAGGCCCTCTTTGAATCCTGCTCTGCTCCCGGTGATGATGGCTCTTCACGGTCTGTAACGAATGCTGAGCGCCGCGGCAGGCTGAGCAAGCTCCGAGTTTCCAACCCTTCAGAAACCACAGTAAGTGTCAAAAGCGGGAAAAATCTAAACAATCAAAGACAGGCTGGGCAAAAATATCATTTGGAGTTGGGTGTTCCCAGGTTTTCCTGAGTTCGTTTTTCTTCTTGTGTCGAGTTTGGTTGGTGTTTCCAGGGCTGGCCCAAAGTTTTATGGTGAAAACTAATTTTGCTCGACGGTATTTTGTCTCAGGTCACTGCAACAAACAATAATATTGTTCTGAAACCATTTTCAACCAATGTCATGACAAAGGCATAATATTGCAAGTGCACGTTAATTTCTAATGAACATTTGACGTTGGAACTGGAAGACATTTTGAATACCTAAAGTAAATGAACAAAACAATTGAAACGATAAATAAACTGTATTATATAGGCTCTGCAGACAAAATTGCCCGTCAAAATGTATTTATCTTTAGGCTCAGATGTGGAAAATGGGCAAAACTGCCAGTTAGGACTTTTGTCAAATAAACTATTTTGTACCATGTGTCAAATGTTTGCAGCATTTGTCAAATGGCGGCTTTTCTATATTATGAAAGGGTAACAACTCTTTAATGATTAAACAAACTACACAAATAATGGAAATTATGTTAATTTATCATACAATTAATTGATTTATTGCTTACTATGACAAACTTACTTATGGATCCTCAGGCAGATTTAGATCTGGAAGTCCACCACAAATCCGTCCTTTCAAGTTAATTTTTTTTAAATTGTATGTACAGCAATCATATTAGTCTGGTCGCATCGTTATCAAATAATTTTTCTTGTTAAATATTTGGTGGAGAACTTTCAATCAGAAGATTTCTCTAGATTTTCTCTACCAGCCAGAGGAAACCTCAAGATGCAGCACTAAGGGGAAAACTTAAAAAGAATCACATTAGGATCCCGGAGCAGCTTAGCTTTGCGTTGCCAAGCGGCATCTGGTAAACGTGAAGAGTTGAAAGAGTCTAAGAACAGAAAAAATGTCCAAAATGCCTCCTGAGATGTGTCCAAACCTGCTGATCAACTGGAAGAAACATTTTAACATTGTGCTTAACAAAGAAGGAGATGTTGTAGATCGAATGCTTTGTTCAGTCCGTAAGATGCAAATATTTCTTTCCTTTTTTTCTTTTCGTTTTTTTACTTTTTGATTTAATGTATCCTGTATGTTCATATTAAAATCAAACTTCCATAAAAATTCAAGGTTGTTCTTTTGTTTGTGAGCAAATTTCCCCAAATCATCACCAAAAAAAAAAAAATAAAAATAAAGAAATTCCCTGCTGCAAAATGTTTCAAATTTGTCACTAAGGGAAATTAGCTTTTTCTAAGTTTTCTCCATTTTCTTTTGCAGTTGCGTATTTGTTACTGACTAAGACATTGTTTTTAAAAAATGTCTTCAATCACAATTAGGTGAGAAATGTATTGACTTTTGGAAAACAAGACTCATGAATGTAAAACTGTGCCAGTTTTACACAGTAAAAGCTACTGTAAGATTTTTTTTGTGGGTTTTTTCCCCCATTGATTTAGTGAACAGACTCTATCTTTATGCAATTTTCTTCTAGTATTTTAATTTAAAATAAGCATTATTGAGGGAAGAAACCAAAAGGCCTATTCACAACGACGACAAGGGTCTGCGGCTCAGAACCTTGAATGCCGCTGTCCTGCATCTTTTGGATGCATGCCTGCTCCAACACACCTGAACCAAAGGAATGGTTGATAATCAGGTTTTTGTAAAACTTGCTAACAGGCCAGTAAGGTCATTGGGGATTTTGTTTCAGGTTTGTTGGAGCAGGAATGAATCCAAAAGTCATAAGACGGTGGCACTTTAGGGCCTCTGGCACATCAAATCTCATGGAAACCCATCAAAGCATGTTGTGACTATTTATTAAAAAGTTCATTGTATTATTAGTTACATGAAGAGTAATGATGCAATCTATGTATGTTTTTATATCATTTTTCTCTGCTTTTAATAAAAAAAAATCTATCTTGATGTGCAAATCAAGGGAGAAATATCGTCATATATGAGTTATGACCAGTGTTTGCGGTAATACGCAGTTTAAAAGCCGCCACAAAAAGCCTAATTTAATCCGTGTACTACTTTTAGTAAATCCTTTATTGCTGCTAGGGCGTTTAAGGTATTCCGCATTACATTTATAAGCCCTGACTCCGTGCATCTGCTATTAAAAGCGAACAAAACAGCAAAATCCACTCACACAACATCTGTTTACTGTTCGTACGCTGGGTATTAATAATGAAAGCTCGTCTGCCGTCATCGTGTGGGTTATAAAGCTCGTCACCAGATGTCAGTGTTGGTTTCAAACCTCCAACCGCTGCGCGTTTATATATGACACAGATCACGTTTCCGAAGCACTTGCATGAACAATTAATACCCGATCAACTGTGCAAGAATCGGGTCTCGGCAACAACTGCGGCACAGGCTTAGACCGGATTTGGTGACTGATGGCAGATGGCGGTTCTTAACCTCCGAGGCGAGCTAAAGAGGAACTATAGCGCCGGGAAATACAGGAATGAATGAAAAAACAGAGGGAGATTTCTGCGCGTAGAATCAGTTTAATATAACCACCGTCGTATTTTTGTTTTTTTGGGGGGTTTTTTTGCGGTTTGAGCCCCGCACGTCCAGATCGTGACTCCTTTGAAGTCTCTGCGTGTGCGCATGTGTGCCGGGGTGTGTGCAGCCCGCTGTCATGTGGGCTCATTGTTTACATGCTGCCCAAATCTCAGAGAGGGCGTGTAGCCCCGAGAGTCTCTGTGCGTGTCGTCAAATAACATTTAACATTTAAATAACGTTTGTTGTTGCTGCTGCTGCTGTTTGCCCCCCCAGCCCCCCACCCCACCCCACCACTCGCCCCTCTCAGAGAACGTTCCCTTCATCCCCGGTGATGTGACACGAGTTGAGAGGATTCATTTCAGAACCACGGCCAGCTCCACGGCGAGAACAAAAGGCGGATTTGAAAGCGCTTGATGTCAGGGACCGACTGCGTTTTATAGGCTAAGGGAAAAACGGAAAACCTTCAGGAAGAAAAAACAAAAAAAAAACACAGAAAAGAAACGCTACCTTTCTGAACACAATGTCTCCACCAGGTTGTGTCCTGAACCTAAAAGGTGTTATTTCTTTCTCAGGAACACAATTTTACGTGTGAATTAGGAAAATCTCAGCGTAACCCAGTTCTGTTTACCTTCATTTTCTTTAGCTCCACCTGTGCAAAGATTGGGATGGACAAAATGTCATCAAAATTATTTTTTTTTAAAGGATTTTACTTAATTTATTCTTCCCACCACATCAGATTCCAGGTTTATTGCTGACTATCGATTTTTTTTATATTTCTTTCTCATCCCATGTATGCAAATTAGATTTTTTTTTTTTAAAAATGTTTTATAGAGCTTGTAAATCATGTCAACTATTTGACTATTTGCAGGAACTCATTCTGCTTCAGTGTAATTTTCATGTCTTTAGTCATTGTCAATAAATTGCTCCAACTGGATCAGGTGGACACACATTTTTCTAAAAGGTTGACAGTTGTAGAAGTATAATGTTTTGCATCATCTTGTTTTTTTATGTTTATTTTTACGAATGCCAATTTTATCTTAATTTCTCACAGTGCATAATCATTTTAAATGTTAACTTTCAACAATTAAAGTCTTTGTTGAGAAAAAAAGGTGAGATTCGTAATTTGATTTCTAGGATCTGACCCTACAAAAGCATTTTCTTCATTACTTGTGCAGACATTTGAAAGATTTTTTCAATTGTGTTTCTTTACACCAGTGAAAATTGGGGGACTAAAATAAAATAGTAAAATAAAATGTAATTTTACTATAGAAAAGGAAGGAGACATCAAAAGGTTTGTCAATGGCACAAAAAAAAATGCAGAAGGGACACAGATTCCTCTGTTTAGTTTTAAAGGCTTTTTAAAAAAATGTAAGGAAAACAAAACTGACCACACAAGCTAGTCAGACTTCATGGAATTTGCAAAAACGGAAACAATTATAAAAAATTTCTGTCTATGAATACAAGTGTACTAGCGGACTAAATGGAGCGCATTAAAATCCACCTGAACTGAAAATCATGTTTAATATTTAAAGCTCCTCCATGAACATCCGCCACACTTAAATCCCATGGTAACGTTTTGTGACTTTTTAAAAACGAGCTCAGTAGTCATTGCTAATTTCCACTTAAATATATATATATATATATATATATATATATATATATATATATATATATATATATATATATATATATATATATATATATATATATATATATAAGGAAGCATATAAGTGTAGATTAGTAAGCGCAAACACATTGTGAGCAGGAGCGTCCCTGTTTTTGTAGCACATACTTTCCTCCACGGCGCCGGTAATTTAGCGACGGCCCCTGGCGGCAGACATCACGGCTCAAGCAGCCAGGGGGAGGGATGGAGCTGAGATGGACAGGGAGGGAGACACCGGCTTACGACGTCAAAGGAGTACAGACACACAGGGAAGAGGAGAGGACAGCCAGACTGCCAATTCCCTACGGTCGGCTGAATTTAGGGAAGTCTAAAGACTCATCTGTCACAAGACCCTCTTTTTAGCCACGCCAGTAAGAGATTTGTTTTATTTTTTTATTTTATTTTTATTTTTTTCCTATTCAAGAAAAGAGAAATCCAGGGCATCTGTGTGAAAAACAGTAGTGGAAAAAAACCAAGATCTCGTAAAATTCGCTCATGCCGAATGAAGGACCTCGGCTGGATGTTAGTTGTGTTGTTTTAGGGGGCGTGCGGGCCTAACTTGTTACAGGATTCAGAGGCGGACAGATGAACTGAGACATAATAATAACCAAACAACAGGAAGGAAGAAGACACGTCAAAGCAGGTCACTCCGATTTTTTTTTAAACACCACGACCAGCACCACAGGTATTATTCTCTCAACTCTTTTGTTTTGTGTGTGTGTGTGTGTGTTTTTTTTAATGAGTGTTTTTATGCTCAAATGCGTGAAATCGCGTCCAGGTCATTGTTGTTGTCACCGATGTCTTGACAAAGAGCTCTCCAGCTGTGCTGACTGACACGCTGTCATGTTGAGCTCAAATCTGCCACAAATCCACAGGAAGGATTTGGTTCAGGCTACAGTAATGGAAAGATCGTATAAAAATATGGTTATATTGCAGGGAAAAGAGCGGATGTGCTATTATACAAAAAAAAAAAAAAAAAAAAATCCCCTAAAAGGGAAAAGCATATATTTTTTACGGATTGTTTTTTTTTTGTGCGTTTTTATTCAAAGCATATTGTTAAACTGTGGCTTTTTTCGCTTTTGAAGTTTTATTTTAAATTGAGAAATAGCTTGCAGTTCTCCCAGAAGCAAACTTTATGACTATGTGTATAAAATTAGCTTTTGTTGTAGGTTTTAAAATCCCTCTGATGTGATCATCCTAGACTGAAAAACATGCAGCTGTGGTACTGATGTTCAATATTGGCAGTTTTGTTGTTGTTTACATGCAGTTTACTATATTTGTCTATATTTTTTTGCTTTATTTTACTTCTGTTTTATGCACAATGGTATATGTTTGTTCTTTTTATTTCTGTGATTTCATACGTTTATATATTGTTTTAAATTTTGATGAAATGAGAACAGTTTATTGGGTGCCTTTGCAAGACAACACAATTACACCAAATAAGATTTTGTAAATTATTTTTTGTCAGATACCTGATGAAGTAGACCTTCCAGTTATTTAATTTGTAGAACCAAAAATGTGTTTTGAATGCAGATTTTCAAGAAAGTGCTAACTTTTTTCTGTCTAGAAGATGATCGTATCAAAAATGATACCTCTGGTGTCAGTTTAAAGCTTGATAATATAAACAATTATCAGAAAATTCAGATTAAAAAAAGTATTGAATGTATTTCGTTATTCAACAGAAACCGTTTTTGGTCGCCTTGTTTTCTAAATTTGTTTGTGTCGTATTCAGTACATCAGGCTTTTGCGCTCGTTTAATCGTTAGATAACCTAAAACGTTTATTATGTAACGCAACACTGATTGATACTCGCGTTTACTAATTAAAATACATATTTACTTGATGCAGCAGATTTTTGAGGAAAATACTTTAGCAGATAAATAACTGTATCAGACATGACAAGAGAGTTTAAAATCTTTAAATGTTTACATTTTGTTTTATAATTATTACAATAGGCTTTTGCAGCCATTTTATTGTCTATACCAAAATGTAATAACTTTGTTAAGAAGGTAGAGTAGGCCTCAAATATCAAATGTGATATGTTTGGCATTGTAAGGTTGTTGCGTTTCATGTGTGTGCTATTTGCTGATCAATGTCTTGCAACATTTTGTGCTATTTTGAATATGTGAATGTCACGATAAACCTGCATTTTCCAGCTCCACTCATTGTTGCCCATCGTGACGTGTGGACTTTTCTGTTAGCTTTAGCAAAAGCTATATATCAGGAGTCAGTCAACAGGCCTAAATATATAATTTGCATTCTGAATGTGAACGCAGAGCATCCAAAATACGATGCATCAAAGCCTTCCTTTTCTGATTAGGAAGCTGTAGTAACTGATTTTTTACATTTGTTTTAACATGATGCAACTTTGTTGGTGAATTTCGTGCTTGCCAGAATCCACATTATTAGGGTCATGATGTACATTTCACAGAGAAAGTACAAACCATCGTTTCAGCCAGCCATTTCCACTGAACGCTCCCATCTGCACCTCCATCCCCGGCCTCCTGTTTGCACCTCCTGTGCAGTGTGAATTTAAGCCTCCAGGCTCCTGAACGCCTCCACTCTATGTTTCTGTTATAAATATGTGTGTGTGTGTGTGTGTGTTTTGTTCCTCTTTAGACTTCTCAATGAAGGAGCCTGACGCAATCAAGCTCTTCATCGGGCAGATACCCCGAAACCTGGAGGAGAAGGACCTGAAGCCCATCTTCGAACAGTTTGGGAAGATCTACGAGTTAACGGTGATAAAGGACAAGTACACGGGGATGCACAAAGGTAAACGCCTCTGAGAACAAAGTGTAAGGTTGCAAAATTGTCCGCAGCTATTATTTTAATTTGCAAATGGATTCCGCTAAATATGATTTACGTTAAATGACTGTCTCACCAAAGACACAATGCATCATTGATCTAAGGAGGATCTATGGTGTTATTTTGACCCCTAAATTGGTTGCAGACTCTGTTGGGAAGTCTTATTCTGGGGAAGAAAAAAAACATGTTTCATTAAAGATGACTCATCTCTTTGAGGTCAGAGAAAAGGTATTGTGCAGAACTGATCAATAAATGAAGGCAAGACCATGTTTGAAATTGTGCAGGAGTCCTTTTTATGATGATGCTCACCAAGAGGAATATTAATTTGGCTTCGTGACTGAGAACAAGAAGCATAACACTAACTCTAGCATCAAAGGCACATAAAGGCTTCGTCCGTTTGTCATGTCCAGATTTAATGCTGAAAATGACACAGCTGAATAAAAATGTTAAAGCCAAAAAGGGGACTATTAGATAAGGAGTTTTCTTTTGCCTCAGGGCTTAATCACAGAGTTTACTTTTAGCTTGCGATGTTACATTTTACCTCTAAACACAAACATTTCTCCTTATTAACTGCTGCTCACCGACAACATCCTTCACACCGTGGACCAGCTGAATTAATTCAAAATCTTTTGTAAAAGTGGAACACTCAGACAATCTGAAAGCACCAGTTCATCACATGGTGAGCTGGCTGTTCACATTTTGCAAGAAAAATCAACAAATCTCATTTGACAGATGGACAGAGGCCGGGGAAGCGATCTAAGATGAACAATGATCCTTACTGTCATTTCTAATGCAAATCAGATGGAGGGAAAACAAAAAGGCTCTTCAATTAAAAAAAACCAAAAAAAAAAAAACCAACAACACAAAAAGCATCAGTCGTTTGGGAGACGTATGGGCCAGGTGGTATCAGCCTTCCAACACCTATAACACCTATTCTGCATATATTTACATATTCATGATGTGAGGGAGCTTTAAAGGTTAATGAAAGCCTTTCTCTATTATGTGGGACTGCATACGTCGTGCTGGAGCGGAGTGATATTAAAAGCTCACACTTGTATCTCCAGACTTTATGATCAGGCATCTCACATGGCTTTAAAAACTAAGAGCTGTTTGTCTTTATGTTTTCAGTCAACATTCTTTTATAGAACAACATACTGGGCATAAAAAATGCTAAATCTTTCAGTGTATGAACTTTCTTTGTTTTATTTCCCCATGGAAAATACTCTGTGTTTGATGTTTCTTTGTTGGACGGAGCATTTGAATGAGCTGTACCATTTATACTAAAAGTACCTCTTAGTTTAGTCTTTAGCTGTATCTTTTATTCACAAAGACATTGAAGAAGCTACAGCTACTATTAAGTCTTTAAAGTTGTTTTTTTTGTCAATAGAAAGTATTCATGGATCAGTGCTTCTCTGCTTAGGTGCACTGCAAAAACACAAAATCTCACTATTATATTTAGTCTATCTTCTACTGCAAATATCATTGTACACTTAAAATAAGACAAAAGTAACTTAAAAACCTACAACAGGAAAAATGTCTTACAAGTGAAATAATCTGCCAGTATCAATATTAAGGAATTACTTACTTAAAACAAACCCAAACATCTTGCTGAAAAATTACGTGAAAGTTGATTTTATTTCAAGAACACTAAGATATTTGCACTAGAAACTGGACCAAAAATGCTCGATAAGATTTTTTGTTTGTGGCTGTGTGTCGTTCTTTCCTGGATGAATCCACTGGCAGAGCTATTGGCACAATTAAGTCTGTGTAATATTTCTTTTTCTTTCTCATAGAAAGTACCCCTGGTCTTTCCCATAGAAAGGAGACCAGCCACATCACTTTTGTGTTTAGCTTTCCAGGACAAAGCCACAGAGAGCAATCGTTTCTTTTCTCTAGAAAGTTCTTCCGGGTCAGCTCTACAATGTTTAGACCTGACTCTTTCTTGGACATAGCTATTGATAACTTTAACTTTGTGGCTTCTCTGCCATTTCCTTTCTCATCAATAGATATCAATCAATTTGAAAATATGATTAAATGCAATTACTAGGTGCAGCTTAATGATATAAATCAAACTCATTTATTTGACTGGTGTCCTAAAGAAGCATATTACAAATGGGAATGTTTTTCAAGAGCAGCATTTGTATTTGTGGAGCTATGCATGCTGTGACATGCCCTCACCGCCGTACAGTTACTTAAATTAAAACGCCATTTTTGTCACTTTTATCGTTATCACAATTGTACCACAAAATATCGTGATAAAACTTTAAGTCCTCACTGCTCGCCTTGAAGTGCCTTGAGATGATTTTTGTTTCAGCTTTGTAAACTCAACTGATTTGAATTCAATCATAGCATGCATGTGATTCTCCACCTCCTGCCGCTCTCTCTCTCCAGGATGTGCCTTCCTCACGTACTGTGCACGAGAATCAGCCCTCAAAGCCCAGAATGCATTGCACGAGCAGAAGACCCTACCAGGGGTAAGTGTGTCGTTGTCTTTTTCAGGCGGGCTATCTGTCGGGTCGGGCTATCAGAACACACAAACACAGACGCGTGTGGACGCAAGGAATTTAAACCAAGTTTGACATGTGGGCTTGACTTCACCCTTTAGCCGATATGTTCCAGGAAAGGTCAGGGGCTGCTCTCCCTCTTATGTTTCATATGTGATGCATCCAGACATATCTATCCAGCTAAGGCATGAGTCATCGCACTGACATGTCACGGGTCGAGAGAGATGTCTGCATGAGGCTCACCACTGGAGTGACTCTTTCAGCTCTTAATCTCGTTGACGTTCCTCTTCTCTTCTGCCCCCACTTCTTCTCTCTGGATTCTAATCAAAGTTAAACCTAGCTTTATTAGCATAGCCAGGCAGCAGGTGTGCTGCCAAATGACATTTCCAGAGCTAAATATGACACGACAGCCGCGTCTCTATAATAACCGCCTATATGAGAGACAAAGCGACAAGGCAAGGAATTACTAAGACAGAGTGTGCGCTCCCAGAGTTTGCTGCTGTGCTGTGCTTCCTCTTTTACTAACAAGGCATCACCCCCGTTTCCTTTTGGTTATTTTTGTTCAAATCTACATCATTCACGTCTTTTTTTTTTTCCACTCTGGAATGTCAGGTGAAGACAAGACTGTAGCTTTTGAGGGAAGAGAGAAGAGGATGTGCAATTTAGGGTTGCAGCTAGAGATTACTTTTAGTATCACATAATTTATGTTAAAATAAAAATATCAAAATATATTAAACAAGTTGTTGCAAAATAAATGCTGCCTTTATTTCTCATATAATGGTAGATAATAATTAGTTGCATGCACTTATATCATTGGCATGAAATCAGACTAAAACTTTATTGTTTTAGGTCAATTAGGATTACAATTTTTTTTTTTTGTTTGCTAAGGTGCATTCACACGATCTCCATTTGGCCGGATTTAATCAAACTCTAGTTTGTTTTTAGAAAGTCCGGTTCGTTTGGGGAGGTGTGAAAGCGTAATTGTACTCTAATGGGGACCAAAAAGCAAACTCTTGTCTGTCTACAAGCCTGGGTCTTGGTACTGTAGTGCGGTTTGAATGCATGTTCCAAAAGCAGGATAAATGCAACATGCTAATCTGGCACAAGCAGGAGAAATGGCTTGTGTTTGTTTTTTTGTTTTTTAACCAAAACCAAAAGATAAGTCCTACAACCCCTAAAATCAGACGTTACTTCGTTTTTGTTTACATTTTGTGAAAAAGGAAGCTGGGCTCAGTGTCTTCTTCAGAGGTTTTGTGTTGTTTCCTTTAGTAGTTCTTGGTGCAGCGCCACCACAGGCGAGAGGGGGAACTGTTTTTTTCAATTATTGGGTTTTTTGATACAGTGCAGTGTGAAAGTGAACCGCACCAGCTGAAAATGTGACACATGTTGCAATTTTGGCCCTACAATCGAACTGAGTCCACCAAATAAAAGACAATTATGTCATTATTATGGCTCTAAACCATAGAGCTAAACCATCAGGAAACAACCTGTTGGGTTGTTTCCTGGTTGGGAACGCCCAGATGATAAAACCATGGCTTTGTAAGCTTCTGATATGTCAATTAACAACATTTGACATAATCGGAGGCACACCTGTGGATGTATTTAAGGCAGTCCCTCAAACACACTGCTTACGTATGCCAGCTTTCATACTGTTCATGAAAAAGAGAGGTTCTGTGTCCCAGAGATGAATGTGTTTTGGTGTCCAAACTGGTAAGAAAGCGTTTTTATCCAGAATGAAACAAGTCTTGCAACAGCATGGATTGAAAAACCACTCAGAGAGGAAGTAGCTATTACTCCACAAGCAGCATAACAAGGCAGATTACAGTTTGCTAATGCACACAGGGGAAAAGACCTTAACGTTTTGAGACATGTGCTGTTGTTTGATGAAACTAAAATCGGACAATAATGACCATTATGGCCAAACACCATTGAGCCTGAGAAAAACATTGTAACTGTGAAGTACGAAGGTGGCAGCATCATGTTGTGTGTGGGTGCTTTTCTGCAGGAAACGGATAGCATCAGGAGGGAAGAACTCTTTGTGGAAATATTGACGCAAAATGTCAAGATCTCATTCAGGAAGTTAAAGCTTGGGAAACAAATGGCTCTTCCAAATGGACAGTGAAACTAAATCACCAAGTTAGCTACAAAGTGACTCAAGGACAAAAGAATGTCAATTTTTTGTGACCACCACAAATCCCTGATCTCAGTCGAATGGGACAAAATTCAAACAGGAAACCCAAATAGTTTGACGCAGATCATATAGTCTAAAGGGATTGCTATCAAATACTGGAGAACTGTATGTAAATTTCTGAATTTGAAAAGTAAAAGTAAATCTGTAAAAGTAAGTATGTAACTCAATGAGAAAAAACTAATCAATGCTCTATGATGTGGAAAATTACACGGCTCCGTCTTGTATTGGAATATTTTTGAATTATTTAAATAACACAAGTAAATTTTTTAAAATTGATTTGGTTTGTTTCTATAGTCAATAAATCCCTTCATTAAAAATTTGATTTTCAAATTACAAATTAGATCAAAATCAGCAGGCTACTGTTTATTCAATATAAGATTGAAAATTTCCACTCTTTTGCCTGTTGAGGAATCAGGAAACATGATGTTCCTTCCTGCTCTTTGTTTCGATTTTCGGAAAACTTCAGAGGAAAGGTTGGTGATGTTTTTTGTGAATATGTGGCACATTTCAGCTTCTACAGCTCATCTTTTTGACATTTGATTGTTTGAATTTGATCGTCAGTTTTGTTTCTTTTAAAGTCCTTCAAAAGAAAATCTGATAATTTGATCGGTGTCTCTGTGGTGTAAAACCACAAACTTCGTCTAATCCTGTTAAAACCAGAGCTCCCCTGTTGAATTAAAAGGCTGCCTTAGCCGTTGTGTCCCCCTTCCAACTTGGCTGACTCGCTGATGTGTCCATGCAACACACTGAGAGAGTCAATTTTCGTATCTATGGTAACGATTGTGTTTAAGGAGTGTATTTTCTGCACCACTTTAATTCTGCCGCCGTTCTTGCTGAGTAGCACTATTGTTTTCTCGGTATATACACCTGCTGTTTTATGGGGTTACTTCAGGGAGCATCGTTAAAACAGCAGTAGGACCATGTTTACAGCAAAACTTCCTCGCTCCATGACCAATATCGGTTTTTGTTTTATAGCCCGATAAAATTACCTAAGTGTCTGTAATCACAGACTGGTAATATCCGTAAGCCAACTCTATCAAAGCACGCTGGTTTTATTGCCCTCACAACCTTTCACATCAGTGTGAAGGCCATCAGAAAAGAAGGAAACAGCATTGACTAAATCCTGCTAAAAGTTCCCATTTGTAAGTGACCGATGATAAAAAAAAAAGCTGACTAGGTGGAGACAGATGCACGCAAAGCGAAAGACGTAGAACTTGTTTTCCCCTGTGTTAGCTGCCAAACACACCTTGACTTTAGAAAGTGTACAGGCTTTTACCCATCGTATTTAGAAAATAGGCAGAATGAAAGGAGGAATACATGCAGAAAGTTCTGAAGGGCAAAAATCAAACCCAAGTCTAACACCTCCGTATGCACTAGATTATGCCTAGTTATTTTAAATTATATGAAGCGCTGTGGTGCATGATGCAGTGGGAAAGAGGCATACGTTTCCTCTTTAATTTAAGAAAATGGAGTTCAAAATAGTTGAAAAAGTGCATTAAATACCCTTTATTAGTGATATACAATCAGTAGTGTCGGTTGTTATTATGGGCGATGTGGTTCACCATCCAAGGCAGCATTCCCTGTGGGGTAGGAAAAAATAAAAACATTAAAAATATTTTTCGTTATTTTGATCATTTCTCATTTTTTGCTTAGAATTTGGGAGACATGTTGTCAGTAGTTCATAGAATAAAAGAACAATTTTCATTTTACTCAAAGATATATCTATAAAGAGTGAAATCAGAGAACTGATCATTTTAATTTTGTATCTCAATTTTGTATTTAATCAATCTGTGCATGTGTGTATCTCTTCTCTATTTGTCTTACTTTTTTCTTTCATAATTATCGGAACATTTCCTATGTTATTTTGTTTTATTTGTAGCTGTTGTTGTTGTTTTCCTTTTTCTCCATTTGTTTTATCTCCTCTGTCTCTCTATAATTGGTTTTGCCTTTTTAATTTGTTGCCTTAACAAAACCATGATGCATCAGAGGGAATGTCATTTTTACCCCCTGTTGTTGAGCAATTCTACCCCTGACACTACAAAGCAACCAGATTCACAACTCTGTTTATTTAGGTTGATAGAAAAAGACACCTAACCATTATTAAATTTGTAAAAACAAAAAAAGGAAAAATTTTTAATACTTGACAGCATAGTATTTGATGAAGATTACAAACTAAGTGGTGCCTCTTGGATAAATGTTGCTCTCCTGCAGCCTAGTTTGTTATCAAGTATTTTATTATTGAAAACATAAAGAAATAAATGAATCAAACCAAGTTTTTTTTTTAAAAGAATCTTTAATCAACATAGTTCAGTCCAGGTATATTGTCCGGTATATAGATGGAGCTTTTCACACAATCTTAAGCTTAAAAAATAATCTGTGCATTTAAGGATGTTTTTTCAAAATTCATTCAAAGAGGCCCTTTAATTTAATGCTGCATATCCAAAAAAAAAAAAAAAAAAAGACAAAACCTTAAAATAAGCAACTCGTCTTGATCACAGGAGGATAATATGTTTATTTTTTTTCTCGAGTTCTGTCACTGCCGTCCCTCGGCTGTGTCGCCCTGGGCCGAGAGCCTTTTTTTTTGCGTATATCAAAAACTGCTGCAGTAAAGACCAGTCAAATCTGGACTGGATTATTCCACACTGATTACAGATTCTCTAATACAGGTTCTGAAAAAAAGGAGGATTATCCATTTTCCTAGAAATATAGCTACAATCTCATTGTGTGGTTTGGATCCTTGCTTTACTTACTGTTTATATATATTGTTTTATAAACGAACGTCTTTAATTTTATTTTTACATTAGAAAAATTATGTGTTTTTTTATCCCTCTATAGCAGGGGTGTCCAAACGTTTTGCCTTGAGGGCCAATATCAAGAAGCTGAAGGCACTTTTTTTTATTTTATCAACTTATAATATACTGGAATTAACAAAATTGTCAGATTTTTGGGAAAAACCCATCCATAAGTGACTGTAGATGCAAAACATTAATTAATATAAGACAGTTTTTTGGGTGGATTGTTTTTGTTTTTTAGTCTAAGCTCAGCAACAAGAACAGGAAGTTGCTCTCTCTGGATTAATCTAGCGGAGTCTCTTTTATTAAAGATGTTGGATGTTTGGGATCCTGTTTACAACAAAAATGAGATCAACCCAGAAACTTGGTTAATAAATGAGAAATAATTTTTGTCTCAACAATATGGCTGAAAAATGTATCACAATATAAGCATTTAATTTCAGTCGATATTGATAATTATTTTTTAATTGAAATTTTTTTTAAATAACTGAAATACTACCAAACTGGTGGCGTGACCTTTCCTCTTTTATTCACAGTTTTCACTCCATGCTGTTGATTTCATTTTTAAACAGCAAAACCTTAAACTGCTGCTTGTTGAGCCAGTGACTCAACAAGTTGTTGCTAGGTAACCAAAAATTAAGTGAGTTGCTAGGTAACCAGAGTGAGTGAGTTAGTTGAAGCTACTCACTTTGCTTGGCTGGTCGTCAGAGGTTGAGCAGCTAAAGCCTTTCCTCTGCCTACATCTCCCAGAATGCTGCACTGTTCTGGATTGGAGTTTAATGAATATTCCATATATTGAATATTGAATATTCTACCAGACGTATTATCTGTTGATTTTGATCACATGTCTATCGCGATATATATTGTTATTGATTTACTGTCCAGCCCTTCCTCTAACATTTTAACATTTTCCTTTGACTAGATTTGGTCCTTTGCAGAATTGTGATTGGTGGCCAAATAAAGTCATCAAGAGGGCCACACTTTGGACACCCCTGCTTTTAATTCTTTTAAAGAATTGATATTTTTGTGTCTTTTTCATAGAAGGACCAGGGACAATATTTGAACCTAAAAACATTATTGGTGAATTTATTTATTTTTCATTTCCAGTCAGGTGTCAGGACTGGACGCTTGTTGTAATTGCAGGCGTAAAGCAGCTGGGGGACGTAGAGACAGTTTTAAAGAGCGGACGCTATTAGGACGGCGATAAAAGAAATCCCATTGTTAGCGTGACAGTAGGGTAACCCTTCCTGACCTCTCATACAGGATCAGCAGGGCCCAGCGCCTGTGATAAAGCCCTCTTCCCCCCGTCTGCTCCTACTCCAGCAGCTCTCCTCCTCATAACCTCTTACCTCTAAGCCATGTGGAACAAGCTAAACCCTCCTGTGTTCTGCCAATCCGTCCCTGCCCCCGTTTCGAGCTCTGACTCGCCAAAGATGGGGAGGAGAGAAAAAAAAAAAGACAGAAAACCATCTTATTAGCTCTAAACACGCCCACAAGGACAAGATCTGCTTCCACCCCTGCCACCAGCTGTGGTGTAATTGTCATGTAATTGCACCTGCGCTGCCAGAGAATAATTAACTTTGGCATCTCATGGCCGGGGTGATACAAAAGGAATAACATGATAGCAATTATAGGAGTGAGAGAAGGAAATCCTAAATGAAAGCACACCTGAAAGGAGAGAAAGCTGAAAGATGTCATTAACTTTCAGTGCTGCCTTTTTCCTCTCTCTTTCTGGGTAGAAAGAGTCACTCTTACGGCTCCTTTGTCTCATCTAACAATGAAAAAGAAGAAAGACGTGGAAAAAGAAAGGAAGAGATAGACGGCAGGCAGCAGATGGACGTATCAGAGTGGCACCTGGCCTTGTGTTTAATTTCAGGTGAGAGAGTATGGCTCTAAGTGAGAAGAGGAAAAACAGCTGAAGGCAGGGTAAGGAAATGAGAGTAGTGGAGCTGTTAAAATAAAAAAAAATAAAAAAGCAGGCATAGGCAATAAACCAAATTTCTCTCGGCGTGTGGAGATTTGGCAGAGAGATTTTTCTCTTTAGCTGTACTCATTCTGTCCGACCTGGGCATCTCTCCCTGTCTCTTGTTGCTGATTCGTTCCTGTCTTAGCCCATTTGTGTGGAGACAGTAACATCCTCAGTGTGCCACATGAAGTCAAGGTGTTTTTCCAAACAGGGTGGTTCACCGCCGGATAGTGGACCTGAGATGTTTTTGCATAATTAACATAACTGAAAATGATTCGGAGCGATTTTTACAATCCATTAACCTTTGTAGGAACAATTTACAAAGTAAACAAAGACAAATTTAGCATTTTACATGGGATTACAAACAGAACATATTTCAGGGTTTTATGAGAAATATATACAATTTTTGTTGTAACAAAAGAAAAGTGTGATTTCAGGACAAAAGCTTGTTAACTGGGTTTGTTTCGAAACTAACCTGCAGTGAAACACAGGCTAACTCAGCTTGGCATAAAAATTTAGAAAATTAACCCCTAACCAGACCTTACAACCTTTGACTTTTCTTTTTACTGTTTTGTTACAAGTAAAGGTTTCAGATTCTCAAACAAATTTTAATATTAGACAAAGATTACCTTTGTAGATACAAAAAGGCATTTTCAAATGGCAATTTTATTTATTAAAGGGGAAAAGGTATCTAAAACAACCTGGGCCTTGTTGAAACAACATAATTGTGTTTACAAAAACTAACTTCAATCTCTGCCATGGAGGATATTCTGCCCATTACCTTTGTTTAAAAAAAATAAGGTAAAATAGAAGGTCATGACAAATATTAAGAACCAATGCACATCAGTTAGAGGGATTCTTGTGTTGAATAATTGTTGTCAGGAGTTAAAAATGTGTTTCTCACTCTGTAATTTAAAAAAGTAAAAACAAATACAGCATAAATCAAATTATCATTGTTTATTCTCTTTGATCAGTATGTCTAAAGATTCAGCTGGAATTCATTAGTATCCTTTTTTGGAGAAATATACTGGAAAGATGCTGCTGTTTTAATTTTTATCATTCTAAATGTTACAAAAAGTGAATATATAAAAAGCTTAGCAGCTTCCACTGGCTCTTTTTTCGTCTGCAGGTTCTGTTTTTGTTTTTTTCTTGTGCATTGAAGACTAGAAGATGCATATTACTTCGTGTTTAGCACAACCTTAGTACAACTGATAATTGTTTTGTGTTGCAGTTTTTCCCTTAGCTTCTGTTTTATACTGAACACCATCACCATTCTTCCTATCCTTTGACTAACAGTTAATTGAAGTACTTTTAGATTGAGAAATTATGTATTATTGACAGTCATATCAAGCATAATTTATAGAAAATGTAAATGAGAAAATATTTACTTTTTTTAATGTATTTTGAACCTCCACTTCCTAGCCTGTTTCCACTTGTGTTCCTGCAAAAGCAGTTTGTTTGTTTTTAACTCAAAAGGGTTGGAATGGCTTATTACTGATCAGCACAGGGTTAAGAATAAGAATTAGGGTCCATGGATAAAAAAGGATTATGCCAGTGGTGGCAAAAGTGTGTATTTGTTCCCATTTTGCAAGCAGAGTTAAATTAACATGAAGAAATTATAGCTTCAAATTTGAATGGAACCAATACTACAGCTTATTTTGGCTTCCTAAGGCCTAAAAAGTGGTGACACCTGCAGTAAGAAACTTTTACATGTACTTCATTGAATAAGCTGTGTGAACAGTACAACCTTCTCTTATAGTGAGTTACTTCATTCTATGAAGTCAAGGAAAAAGATTTTATTAAAAAGAGTTATTGTGCCACTTAATTGCTTGAAAAAAATAGTGTCATGTATGAAATTTTGTCTGGAATTAACATATTTCTGTACTGGCTTACTGTAAAAACCTCTCTTGACTTCACTGATCTGATGAACAATTGCTGGCATACAACCAAACCTGCTCTACTTTTTCTCCAGTTCACTCCTGGAGCAGAAGTTTTAACCCATCCTTGTACCTCATGAGTCATGCGTCACCTGAACTCCTTAAAGGGGATGTATTATGCAAATTCACATTTGCACATTTTTGTACTTCCATTTGGGTCTGTACTACTTCTTCTAAAAACAGTCCAAGCGCTTAAAAAATTCCAACCAGACAGTTTTTAGCAATAAATTAACGTTAACATGAGTTGTTTCAAAAACGTCACAAATCAGGAGGCACTGCAACTCACACAGAAACCACAGCAAAGCCCAGCCGGTTACCTAGCAACCCAATTTGAGCTCCTGCACGTCTGGTCAGCTGGGTTTACCACTGTATGCTGAACGGCTGCAGGAAAAGACAAGTGTTTTGTCGTTGACTTGCCATCCAACTACCAGTTGCATTCTTGTTGGTTGTGCAGGAGGCGCCATGTCTGCTTTTCAAAGATGAACCGTCATATCATTGCACATTTGTTTACAGCCATTTTCAGATGCAAGTGTAAATATTAAACAGCTCATTCTGAAAGGAGATGGAAATAGGCAGAACTGAGCAGACTAAAATCTCACTACCTAGGAATGATTTTCTGCAAAACATGTAACGAACATGTTTTGTATAGTCTGTAAACCTAACCTGTTCAAGGAAGCATAATACCTCGCCTTTAAATCTGACACAATCGCAGGCAGTGCAGTGCAGAGCGCTGGGCCTTGTGAGAAAAATGTCTCTCATGCCAATCTTCTGTAGTTTATATCACTTGGCTAATTGCCTAAATTATATATGGACTGTTTAAAACTTATTTAGCCTTACTACAAAAGATGTGTTTATCGAGAATAAAAGCGGCAAGGTGCCAATGCTATCAATTAGCTTTAGCTACGGTGCACACTTGGATGAATCCAATAGATAAAAAACACATGCTCGGCTACATGCCCATTAGTGTTTGTTGCTAATAGCAGTTAGCATGGTTACTTAGAGCAACAATTATTAAACCCCACTAGTTTTTTGTCTGGAAACTTAAACACAGTTAAGTTGACTAGAAGATTATAATTTCCGAATTCAGCACCGTAAAGCAGTCAGGCAAACTGTTTGTCTCACTGGGCTGCAAAGACGTTTCTTGTTGTTAGCTTTGTAAAAAAAAAAAAAAAAAATATATATATATATATATATATATATATATATATATATATATATATATATATATAGATGCCTAAGTCTTTGTTTTCAAACTGCCATCTGAATTTGATGGTGACAAATAGGGGGGAAAAATGAGCTCTGTCTTTGTGTGTTTGCTTGCTCAGCGGGGGAAGGGAGGGCAGGTGTTCACGCTAACACAGTTTAATGAAGGGTGTGTGTGCTTTTGTGTGTAGCTGTGTGTTTGCTTTCGTGCAGTAGTGTTTCCGTGGAGAGCACCCAACAAGATGGCTGGATGAACAAAAGTTTATTATTATTATTATTATTGTTATTGTTATTATTATTATTATTATTGTTGTTGTTATTATTATTATGTCCTCTTAGGTTTCTTAATTCACAGTCTGTAGCATGTGTGAAGATGAAGCCTGTGCTTCTGCATTTAAGCGTCCCATATGAGAGGAAAGAGCTCTCTCTGAGTGGAACATCTGACTAATCCTGACATTTACTCAGACGTTGGGACTCAGGCGGTGCAGACAGAGGGGTTTTATCGATAGTCAGACAAGAAGAAAAAAAAATGCATAAACTAAATATAGCCTGAGCTTTTTACGCAGCATATGAGATAGGAAGTTGTAATGCTGAGCACCATAATTTGTTCCCCTAATGTCTCTGCAAACAGTCTACTGTAGATGAACATCAGTTGCAGGGTGACACTAACTTATCTTCCCCCATGTACCTGTTAGCATTGCTCCATTTCAGTCTGCCATTTATGATGCAAGGAGATAAAATGGTCATTTTATGTGCTACAAGCGAAAACTGATGTTTCTCCGAGTGCTAAAACATGCTTTTATGACGTGACTATTTGACCTGCAATATGTCACTTCACTTGTCTGACAATAATAGGAGAAAGTAGTGCCTTCATGTGTAGCTTATATCCTAACCTCAGTGAGATATGGATGATTATGATGATGGCAATTAGAGCGCCTTGGAGCGAGTGTCTTCACTTGATGAATCTGCGCGAAGTTAAATGTGCATTCATGCACCGATTCATTTACATATGCGTGCGTATAAACGGGCACGACGTTGGACAGGCGGTGCAGGCTGACATCAACAGCAGCAAGACAAAAAAGAGAGGGGGGATTGTCCTTTGTACGTCACTCTGGGCCAACTGTAATGATGAATGCAGATTAGATTTACGGAGGTGATAAAGGGTGTGAATTAGGGAGAAAATGGGTGTGGGGGTGCAATAATGAGGCTGAAAGGGGAGGAGAGGAAGAAATGAATGAAAAGTTTGAAATAATGAAAGTGGAGGTGGGGTGCTGCTGGAGGTGCACTGAGGCAGTGTGTTTATCAGCATAGATACAGACATCTGTCACTGAGAGATGTGTGGTGTTTTTAGGGGGTTGGAGAGCGTCTCGATGTGCGAGCCGTTGTCTCATTAGGCGATAAACATTGAAAGATATTAGGGTTGGGAGATATGGCTTAAAAATAAAATCTCTGATTTTTTTCATAACCATATGTGATTTGTGATTTTAATCAATCTTTCTGTTTTTTTTTTTTTTTTAAATACAACCGACAGAAAGAAATTTCAAAAAAAACTTTTATTTAGATCATCCCTTCGGTAAGTTGTACGACAAAGTATTAGGGTTAAGCTACAATAATTTTTGTTAATTATGAAAATGTTGTCATTATATTAGCATAATATAGATACAATTTTTCCAAAAGACCGTCTTAAAATTATGAGAAAATAAGTTATTTTAATGAAGAAAATGCTTGAATAATTTGACTTTTTATTGTGTCTGTGTTTGTATTGGAGTTCTCTTAAAATTACTACTTCATTCTCCAACTATTACAACTTTATTCTGGTAATATTATGACTGTATTCTCCTACTATTTTGACTCTATTGTCATAAAACAAACTTAGCCTGGCCGTTATATTTCGTCATAGAGTTGACCTGAATTTAAAGCCCAAATAAATAGAAGTTGTAAAAATCGCTTGTCAATCAAGATGGCGGCTCTGGGCGCAATAACGTCACTCTATACTATAGAAATCCAAGAAGTCCATCGGTGAAAAAAAATTCTGATTTTCCAAAAATTAAATCTTCAAAAACACATTTTTTTAAATTAATCAATAAAATCGATTTTGTCAGTTTTGCTGTAGCCTCTTCAGCCGTGGTCAAGCTAGCTCAAAACTGACATATTTGATTTCATGTCCGCAATTGAGAAATATGTAAAAAAAAAAAAAAAAAAAAAAACATTAAAGAATAAAAAAAGCAAAGAGCTGAAAGCTGTAAAACATGTAAGCTATGGAACTTGCATCAATTCAAAACATAGTGGCTATCAAGACAAAAGTAGTGACAGCAAAGTAACCAGCTCAAATCTGAGTTCATAAATTGAAGATTTCTAAAGTAGTTTATCCAATGAATTCAGCAGAATTGTTTGGAGACTTATTAAACTGGCACCCTACATGGGAATACAAAAGCACTTTATGGTAAGGTCAGTCTATCTGTAATTCCCAGTAGATAATGACTTCCTGTGATAAAAAGCAGTTGCAATTTTTGCTCAATATTGTTACTCTGATGCCCTTCTTGACACCTATGTCCACCAGAATACTTTATTTTGGGGCGCCATGCAGTGGTTGAGCAAGTCTAACTTTTCTTCACATAATCGAACCATGTTTTACTTTCGAGGCTACGGCAGACCAAAGTAATGTAGCTGTCAAAATGCTACTCTTGCGACTTTCTAAACACACAAAAGAAAACCATATGTCCCAAGATTGTCATTATTCCTATATGGTTGTGGCTTCCTGTTTTAGTTGGCCTTTCAAAAATGTTTTTTTCTCATCTGCTCTGAAAACTAACAAAAAGGGTTTGGGGGATTTATTTCCTTCATACTTTCAGGATTTATCATTTTCTCAATTCTAATAGATGATGAAAATGTATACAAATAAATTTTTTTAATTAAATTTAAATAGATAAAAACCCCTAGACAGATAAAAATGTGTTTAAATTAGTTCCCCTCCGAGTCTTCTCCACCGTGTCGAGTCAGACAACACTTGACATGAATATTTAACAATCCGAAGCGACTCAACAATTGTTTTACATTTACGCTTTGATGTCCACTTTGAGGGATTTCTTGTTGGCTGTCTGATGAAACGGCCGCGTGCTAGCTCCTTTGTAAGGCTGGACAAGCTATTGAACCCTGTCAGATTGGAGACAACACCGGAGGAAGCAGCTTTTACTCTGAATACTCGCTCATTGATTAAATATCATCGAACTGTAGCAGCGTTGTGCTGTCCATCTCTTTGCGTTTGATTGATTTAGCAACTGGCTGGCAGCAGAGAGGGTTTGTCTCTGCTTTCTTTCCGTCTGTCCATGTGTGCGTACATCTGTGTGTTCATCCACGTGTGGATACATTATCACCGCTCTCTCCCGCTTATATCTCTTTGTTTTTAACTCTTCTTTTTTTTTTTTTTTTGCTTGTGAATATACACCCAATTTCCACCTGCATGGAGGGAATTCACATGTGTATCTAAGCGTTAAGACGCACATTCGCAACGAGGGGGCGGATGGAGGAGAAGAAGCGAGGGAGCAAAAGCAAAGCACCAGCAGCAGCAGTGGAGGGGGGTGTAGAGGCAGGGGAGGTGGCAGGTTGATTACGGTCGCAGGTCTCGTTGCCTGGAGACGGCTGGGACAAGGGATGCCAGGTTGCTATGCGACCGGCACGATGCAATGACCAGCGCTGTGTGATGGAGAGGGGAGGGGAGGGGAAGTGAAGACAGGAAAATTGTCTTTGTAAACCCCCCTTCCCTTCTCTCCGCTCTCTCTCTTTCGCTCTCTCTCTCTACACGCCCCACCCAGCTCAGCCTCCCCGCTGAAATGTTCTTGAAAGAGCAGGGGTGATGCGCTCTGCTGATTTATTTACCATTCAGAGCAGCCGCTTTTCAGGGTAGACAAACAAAATGGGTTGGAACAGGAGAGGAAACAGACGTCAGAAATGTGTTGTAGAAGCAAAAAAAAAAAAAAAAAAGAGAGAGAAAACAGAGGTAATGATCAGCAGGGTGAGAAAAATGTCATTGTTGCTTGACTCCTCCTCTGTCTAAAACCTATTTATGTGAGAAAACAGAGAGATTGCCGCACCTTTGTGTTTGTCAGTGTGGATTGCATGGGTGTGGTGGTCATGCTGGTAATCATTGCTATGATTTGATTGGATAATCCATGAATTTAATATGTCGTAATCCACGTCAAATCCCCAGATACATCATGGGAGGCGGACTGCGTGTATTTGAGCAGAAACTGTTTGTTCAGTTGGAGGATGATTGTATGTAATGTTTGGAGACGGCGTGAAGAAGAAAAAAAAAATCAAGTAGCGAAAACACACTTGTATAATGGAGTTTTTGATCAGGTTTTTTTTTTTAATTTTTGCTTCTGTGTTGCCTGTGCTCAGTATGGGACTGTTTTTGTAAACAAGCCGAGGGGAGGGGACGGGAGCAACAGGAGGAGGAGGAGGGAGAGAGCAAATTACTGTAAAGTGTGTGTTAGCGGTTCAGGCTTAGAGAGAGATATTTTTTCCTTCCTGCTCCTGCATCTGCTCTCAAGGCAGCGCCAACATTCAACAGGCATCAGCGCTCCCTTCATCATCTCTTCATTTTTCTTTTAATGTATGCCTTTCATTTTTCCCCTCCCTCTTCTTCCCCCTCAAACATCTAATCCCACCATCTCTTGACCTAGAGGCACCTTTTGTCCTTCTCATTTTTTCTTCTCCTTTCCATGCATCTCTTCCCCATGTTGCTCAGGGTAACCCTATTTGCTGTGCTGATCTGAAGTGGTGCAGCCTTTATGGCCTCCACTTCTCCCTGTTTTCCCTCTTGT
Source organism: Xiphophorus maculatus (assembly GCF_002775205.1). Taxonomy (NCBI): domain Eukaryota; kingdom Metazoa; phylum Chordata; class Actinopteri; order Cyprinodontiformes; family Poeciliidae; genus Xiphophorus; species Xiphophorus maculatus. The sequence continues at coordinate 4,262,984 of NC_036455.1, forward strand.
ATATTCTAATTCCAATCTCCTGAGCCATCTGCTGCTCCTCTCCTTATCAGCACCACCGCTGCCTTCGCTGTTTGGCAGCCTGCGGTAAAATATTGGACGAGGGATGTTTTATTTTCCATTACGTCAATCAAAGTTGTCATATAAACTAAAGTCATAAGGTTAGAAAATCTGCCTCAATGTGACGTCGTGTTTGTTAGATTTAATTTGAAGAATCTTTGTTCCAGATTAACACAGTTTCTTTCAAACATTACTTTATTAAAATTAGGGAGCAATCATGGGTGCAGTCTCCCTTTGTGGTGGCTGAAGGATTTAGCAAATGAATTCAGTAAATACATTATTAGAAACAGAGACACAGATGCTAAAGCAAGCAACAGCAGAATTAGCATCAGTGTTGGAGCACGGCAAATTTCTACAGAAATAGCACTTCAGTACAGAAATAAAAACAACACAGTCGAAACTAATTGTCTCAAAGATTATACATGGTAAAGATTAAAGATATATTAAACACATACAGTATGTGACCAGTGCATAGTTTTTGACGGTAATAAAACTAGCAAAATTGAAACTGAATTCGCAGTTATCCTTAAAAAAAGGATTATAGTTAAAGATAAATACTGGATGGGTTTAAAAATAACTTTACATATTTTTAAATTAACAATCTGAGTGTTTCAGGTCATATACAAGCTGGCACTGCTGCATAGCTAGCTGCTACAGGATGACAAAAAAGTAGCACTTTACAGCAAAGGAAAAAAACAGAGCAAAGACTGATTCTCTATAAATAGCTTCCTAAGAATACAGATCGAAAGTAAACGTATTTATATAAGTTTTCAATACCTCTCTTTTATTCTGTGGTTGTTACAGATTATGTAGCCTACAATTTTTTGTTAGCCATTAGCATAGAACATTGATTAAAAATAACACAACCAATAACAGAATCTCCACTTGTTGTTTTCAAAGATGCTTTAAAAAATCTAAAAAAATGTGTTTAATAAAATAGATAAAATAAGATTAGTTTTTCCCCACAATCTAATTATTCCAGTTTACAAACATGCTAGCGTGTTAGCTAGCTGCTATATAGAAATGAGAATAACACAGCAGAAGTAGAATCTCCACTTGTTGCTTCTAAAAATAATAAAAAATAGAAAACTCTGTGTTTAATAAAGATGAATGCAAACGAGGACTTTTTTTCTACAGCCTGATTATAGATTACAAACATGCTAGTGTGTTAGCATTGCAGCACAGCTAGCTGCTCTATTAAAATGAAAAGTAGCTGTTTGGGATGGAAATATAAATAACACAACTAAAATCAGATTCTCTATTGTACCCTAAATCTACAGAAAACAACATCTGTTTATCTAACAGAGATGGGAAAAAAAGCTAATCTATTTTTTATAGTCTGACAGATTCTGTTTAGTCCAAGCTAACAAAAGCACTGTGTTAGCATCAACAGGAAATTACAAAATTACGTTTTAGGACAAGAGCAGAAATTTTACAGCTTAGACTGAATCTGCACTTGTTATTCTGACAAACTATAAAAGAAATGCTAACAGAAAAGAATGTGTTTTATTGATCCCCAAGATGTTAAATTTTAATCATATGAATATAACCATAAGACATAAAATTATATATATATATATATATATATATATATATATATACAGTATATATACTGTATATACCTAAGAGTGACGTAAGTGATTCAATATGACTGAATATAAATGAATAAATAAATAACAATAGTCAATACACAAAAAAAGAAATTTGACTGCCTTTCTAAAGCTTCTATTTTCTTCTATTTTCATCTAAAAACCACTTAAGTCAAAAGAATAGGTTTAAAACAATGAATACCATTGCTTGAACAATGAACAAATGTAGAAGCAAATGCAGTAAATGTGTGTTGTAGATGTGCAGGCTGAATAATAAGTGACTTTTTTCCAGTGGTAAACAGTGGAGAACCGTCTCATACTACCAAGTGATACACCAAACAGCATTTACAAATAATTTTAACTAGAAGTCAGTGAGTACAGGAGTGAACCTCCATTCGTCTGACTGATTTGAGGATGCCTCTCACCCCCTCCATCATCCCATTAATTGGTGTAATCAATTGGACGTTCTTGATGATGGAGACGCAGGAGGCCTCTGCTGGTGTTTCAGTCGGCTGGGGTCAGCTGAGCAGGAGCTCAGAGATGTTTGTTCATGCAGGACCTGCCGGCAGGATCGCGGCCGCTGAACAGATCGATATCATCTCCCGGTGACCGATCACAGCAGATCAATCGGTGGCATGGGATCAGTGACTGGCTGAAATGTCACCAGCCCCATAATTAAGACCTTCATTAAGCCACAGTTAACAGAGTGTCACTCTGTTGCTCTCACCTCGACTTGTCAGCCAACCCTCCCTACTTCTTTGCTTGCACCTCCCCCACCTCCTTCCTTTGCTCCATATGCTCCTTTCTATTCCCTTCAATCCCTCCCAATCCCGCCCTTTCCCCCTTTCTGCCCTTTCTTGTTCATTCTTTGTCTTAATTTCATTCAGTACCTCTTTTCACCGTTTTCATGCTCCATACATTTGAAGGGCAAGATTGTAAAGGGACTGACGTGTGCACAATTTCACACAGAGCTTTGGTTAAATAGGACAATAGAGAGGTGAAGGAGAAATGGCATTTCAGCAGCTTGGCTCTTAATGAATTATGAAAAGGTTAGCTAATTCATGTCAGTGTTGGGTGGTCTCCTCGTTTCCTCTTATTTGTTTTTACGGCTATCTTTCCATCCATCTCTGCCTCTCCGTCAGGCTCAGAAACTCTCTGTGTTCTGCTGCTGTGTGCTCCTTTAATCCAGATTAGCTGACGAGTGTTCTTAATCTTATCACTTCCCCAATCCCGCGTGGGTGTGTGCTTTTCCTGTGGTTTTTTTTTTCTTTTTGTGTGGGGTGCACGGCAGGATTAGAGCAGATTCTGAGAGAGGGAGAGAGAGAGGGGGGCGGGGAGAGGAAGAGGGAGCTGTATGACACTGCAAATGTAATATGACACATATCTGTGTCAGCTGTGGTCTGCAAGGGGAAGTGGGAAGAGAAAATATACAGGAGAAGTGTACAAAACATGCATCTTTATATACGTCAATAGTAATTATTTTTGCATGACGAATAACTTAAGAATTGTATTTTGTGAAAATCACAGAAAAGTCATTTATATTTTGAGTAAATGTAATGCTGCAAACAGTTACTGGGATTTATTTCCAAATGTTTTTCTCCATTTAACTGTTTACATGCTGACCTGTTTCTGTTCTGCTTCTCTTTGTAGATGAATCGCCCGATCCAGGTGAAGCCGGCGGACAGTGAGAGCAGAGGGGGTAAGGGTTACCTGTCCCTACTCAGAAACCCATCGCCTCTTCAGACACTAAAAATACAAACACTAGCAAGTCAGTAAGCAGGTTAAATGTTGAAAAAATATATTATTGCACAGCAAAAATCACAAATTCAAATTAAAAGACCAGTCCAAAATGATCAGTTTCTCTGATTTTACTCTTTATAGGTTTATGTTTGAGTAAAATGAACATTGTTCTTTTATTCCATGAACTACTGACATGTCTCTGAAATTCCAAGCAAAAATGTAGTATTTATTAGCAGAAAATGTAAAATGATAATTCAAAGAAAACAAGCTCATATTCATTTAGAAGTAACAATACGAACAGTTTTACTCAGGAAGAGTTCAGAAATCAATATTTCGTGGAATAACCAGAAAGTTTTCAGTTTGGTTCACTGCAGTGGACTCTTTATTTTTTCCAGAGCTCTTTATGTAAAATGTTCATATTTTGTTTACTTTCTGTTAAAATATCATGGTGTTGTGGTATTTATGCAAACATTTTAAACAGAAAAATCTGATCTCACTGCTTTGATTTAAAACAACAAAACAACAATTGTTGCTACTACTCTTTAAATAGGATTACATTTATTTACAAATTAGATTTTTTTTTTTTAAAAAAACAAAACTGAAATAAGAAGCAACATAGGACAAGTCTGTTAAGTCTAGTAATTTCAGTCTTTCGGTTTCTTTTTAATGAGCACCACGGTGCTGCACCTCTCTCACATGATGTTATGCACTGCCAGTCAGCTGGCTGACAGAGGCTACTACACTTTTTCTCCAGTCTTTATTGGTATCAGATCGAGTTAAATTTGATGTGTGCTTTGGGTTGCATCTTAGCTCAAAGATAAAGCATTTTTTTTATAATTTCTTTCACCTTCACTAAGGTCTCATTTCCATCTGAAGAAAAACAATTTCAACGCATGACGCTGCCACCACTATGCTTGTCTGTAGATTTTGGTTTTTGAGTTTTTTTGGGCGGATGAACAGTGGTGTTTTTATTCCAAAACCTTTCAGAATTAAGGCCAAAAAGTTCACCTTTGTACATGCTTTAACGAGGCAACAAATGTGTGATATTTAGCCAGGTTTGCTTCTTAGAATGTCGTTTTTATTGTTGTCACATACAGTTCATGTTGTGAAATTCCTGCAGCTCCTTTAATTTACTGTAAGCCTCTTGAAATATAAGATTCTTGAGTTATAAAATTGTGGTTAACTCTTAACTCTGCATCCTCAGTTAGAAGAAATAATGCAGCCACATTATTTTTTAGTTTTGTTTTACACCTAAATAAATTGTTTTGTTTTGTTTTAAACCAGGTTTCACTTCACGATTCTTATTTATCTGGATCTCATTTTTAACTTTACAAAAATCATTTGAACAAAGGTAACATATGTGATCAAATCAAAAGACATCATTGAGTTCCTTACATAATAATTATCAAACCAGTTCAGTTAATTTCAGTCACAGCAAACAAAGTTTAGTCAAATTCTGTTATGGAGCATCAAACTAAAACCTAATGTATAGACCAGTTAGTAAAAAGTTGCCAATCTAAGAAAACTGCATCAAATGCCAATGAAATTATTTGTAATGTTAGCATGTCAAATAAAACTTAACTTTGTTTAGCTGAAATAGTTTTCAGTGCATTTGTAATGTGTTGCTTCAATACATATGTTATAAAAATATCAAGCCTCGGCCTTTCACTGAAGAAGATAATTCCAGGAAAATGTGTAAGAAATACATGTATTTTTACATCAATCAATCAACTCAGTCATTTGTATATGTATCAGCAACAAGGCAGTTCAAAGTGCTTTACATCATAAAAACATAAAAATTGACAATTGAAACATTACATTTTGTTAAATGCTGTCGTTACACGTCAAAATGTTGGTTAGTGTTTCGTTTATTACAGTTTAAAAGCAACTCTAAACAGTTGCTAGTCTAGATTTAAGATTTACAATTTTCTGGAAGTTTGTACAATCACCACATTTTAGTATCAAGAAGTGGCAATAATTTAGCATGAATGTCAGCTCACAGTTTGAGTTGCAGGTCTTATATCCTGAAAGTGTCGCCACGTTTGTACATTAGGTTTGTTTTGTTGGAGATGACTTCGATATGCTTTAAATGCAGAGATGAGCAATGCTAATTAATTCCTGCTAATCTTGGCTAAATGTAGCCATCTATTTAACATCTTAAGCATTTTTTTAAAAGTCTTTTCGTCGATATTGTTCAGTGAAGGAGCAAAATGGTCGTGTTGTGATGGTTGCTCCTCAGAAAGGCGTGCAGCAGTCGCTCCAGATCTCAGAGTGATATATACACACACATGTTCCCTCTGATCTCAGCGGGTTAATGAGGCCTTCACAGATGTGCAAGTTGAATGTGCCAAGTTTTGTAAAGCAGCCCATAACATCACAGATGCTGGCTTTTGACCTCTTTGCTGAAAACATGCGAGACGCTCGTTCTCCTCAGTGGTCAGCAGAAGTCACGCCACAGCAGCTTTTCTAAACTTGTATCTTTTTTTTAACTTAAACCTTCTTCACTTTTTAAGAAATAATATGGTTCTGCCTGTTTCAATGCATCTTTGATTCGACTCTTTAATTCTAAAATCTATAACAATGTATGCTGTAAAATATTGCGACGTTATTTCAGAGACCCTTCCTTTTTTGAATCTAAAGGAAAGCATTTATGATTTCAAAGGTTAGATTATTTTTGTGCGACAGTGTCTGGCTGAAATTTACATGCACATATTATACATGTCAAAATAATTTTGGGCTTTTAATGCTTCATTTTAACAGTTTTTTTGTTGGAGCCAGACTGATGTTACAACCTACGACTTTAATGAACTTTTAAAACAAGATTTGGCTCCAAAAGTTTAAAATTCCTCTGGATTTTACACAAGATCCATACAGAAACAAAATTATTCAACCTGTATGCAAATTACAATGACAAATACCAAAAACCTTTAATTAGTGAAGTAAGAATAATGAACAATTAGACAACTAGAATAACAATGTCCTAAGGATCCATAATTTTGGCTGGATATTTGTCGTTGACAATAGTTGAACACTGCTGGGTGTTCAAACAGGACAATGATCCTAAAAACACAACAGATTTGGTTTTGCAATTAGTATTGACATTTAGGAACTGTTTTTCTAAAGCTTCAGCAATAACATTTAAAATTTCTATAACTATACAGTTTAAGTAAACTCTAGTAAACTCTGGTAAGAAGAAGGTCAAATATTCAGCAACATTTATGCCAGCAGCTTCTTGTTGGCTACAAGAAGGGCTGCAACTTGACAAATATTTGCACTGGTGTTATTTTTGTATGTATAAATTGCCAAATGAAGGCAGTTCACATCAATATGATGAACTTATGCAATCTAACTATAACAATATGATTATTTACTGGAATAGATCGTTTTAAGAGCATTGCTTTCCTTCTTGTGTTTACATTTAACACATCATCTTAATCTTTTTAGACGAGGGAGCACACTGTTTTAGTAGATTAGTATCAGCAGGCTGTTTAATTATCATGCATTTTAGCTTAATGGAGACACATTTGCTTTATTTAACGTAACACTTGATATTATTTTCTAATTAAGACAATTGGCAATAATGAAGCAGTGGGAAGCCCCCAAAACTGCCAAATTTAAAACCAACGCTTAATAGAAAACATGAATTTTGCCACGTATTTGGCTTCTTACATTGATTATCTGACTGAAGTTTGGAAAAAAAAAAATCTGGTAAGCCTCATTATCTGGCATTTAAACTCTTCCTACCCAAAGCTCGACGCAGGCAGGTGTTTCTAATCAAACCACATTTTCATCTGCAGCCTCGCTGACATTTAAAGCTGTATGTAAATGAGCGACAGATACTGACATCAGCTCTGTGTGACTGATGGTATCTGGAGCTCTCCTAATGTCTCAGTGTGCAGAAGAATAATGTGGAGGAATGTAAAAACGTGGCGATTTGTTGTGGACGGATTCCAACATTCGGATACATTTCTGGTTTGATCCTTCAGAGACAGACGGAGCTGCTTCTCAGTGGGTGACAAACATTTGAGTCATGGCCAGATGCTATTTGTTTGCTGAGCTGCTCTTGTTACTGCACTCTGGTGGTGATCTGGGGCATTGCGTCCTCCATTCTGTTTCTCATTTATGTATCTTATAATAATCTCATAAAACACCTTCCCCTGTCTTCTTAATCCCACATGCACCGTCCTGCTTTGTTCCCTTCAATCTTGGCGACCTCCTTCCCCTCAGAAGACAGGAAGCTGTTTGTGGGCATGCTGGGAAAACAGCAGACGGACACTGATGTGAGGAAAATGTTTGAGCCGTTCGGCAGCATAGAGGAGTGCACGGTGCTGCGCGGGCCTGATGGGACCAGCAAAGGTAACAGCAAAATTGAAAACCAAACAGGACACTTAGAAATAAAGACACTTCAATCTAATATGCTTTACTTTAAACATAATAAGTTAAACTGCTCTCTCTGTCTCTTCACAAACTTTAAAAAAGTTTTACATGTCATATCAAGTTTGGCAAGATTTCTGCAGGAAAATTGAGACTATTCAAGCATTCATTTTTCTCAGCAATACTTCCTCAGTTCATTCAGTCTGACAAATGAACATTTAAAGATAAAGTGAATAAAACAGTTGTATTTATTTATATAGATATACGTAAAATTAAGAATTATTGTGTTCAATAATACTAAATATGCATATTTGCAGTCATTCACCCTTCACTACTTTTGTAACACCGTTTTGAAAAACCAGATATTTATATACCGTGTACTTTCCTATTTTTGTTATTGTGATAAATACCGAAAAAATATTGTGATCATGACATTGTTACTGCAAATGCACCACCACGCCGCTTTAGATTTATGCTAGAAAATACTAGTTTTTGACAAAATTACTGGTCCCTCAATCAGTGGCACCTCTAATAAATAAAGGTAAATAAAACTTTTTAATTTATGCAGATCGTTCTCAGGCTGAACCCTTATAGTAGGAATCAATAACTTACATTTTGTATTGGGGTTAAATTTCTGGCTCTTTAATTAAGTGAAACTGAACTTTGTGTCACATCATATTGACAATATTCAGATAATAAAATTAGTTACTAATTTCAGCAGCCAGAGCAATAATTAAAAATGTTCTATGGCTTTATGGGAGTATGTAAAAGGATCCATGTTTATCTTAAAAAACGTAGAAGACAAGACATTTTCCTCATGTTATAAGTGAAAATTGTCTGCCAATAGACGTAATATTTTTATCAATATTCAAGAATATTGACTTGAAACAAGCTGCTATATCTTGCTGAGATGTTACTTGTAAATTAGTTTACCCTTATTTCATGAAACCAGACAAAATTACTTGGTAAGATTTTGTGTTTTTGCAGTTCAGGAGGAAAAAGTTCACATAACTAGTTATTAACTTATATGGTTTTTATATCTTCACCAGGGGGACCATTGAATCTGCAGAGTAGTTGTGTTTCTGTTCAAATCAGTCGAATGTGTCCTTTGGTCAATTTTCTCTTTGATTCTGAGTAAGTTAACTACATTAAAGTCAAAATGAAGGATTAATGTTTGTGAATTTAGGATGTAAGCAGCAAAATTTCCAGCAACTTTATAACAAAATGTGTGTTTAAATACAGCCGTAGGAGGTTATTCAGACCGGCCTCTGGGCCAGGAATGTGGAAGTGGTATTGACTTTGTTCAACTGTTTGTAACCCCTGAGGCACATTACCTTCTCTTGGTATAAATTACTATTGTCACTAACAACAATGCTAATGATATTTGCCGTGTAAATCAAAGTCCAGCGACAGCTCCAACACAGATGCTAGATTTTTCTCCGTTTGTTGCATGAGGCATGACTAATGAGCCTATAGGTTTTATGGGTCATGGCTAATGATGCGTTAGGTGGTTTACGGGGTTATGATTGATGAAGCAATGAATGTTCTGCGGACCGTGTTTAACGACGCCACGGTTACTGATGGAGCGCTGGATGTAAGACGGCTTCTAATGTATTTTTAAAGGGAAGCAGTTTTGTAATGCTTATGCGTGTGTGGATGTGGGTGTGAGTGTGTGTTCACTGGTGTGTCGTTTCTTGCAGGGTGTGCATTTGTAAAGTTCCAGAGCAACGCAGAGGCCCAGGCCGCCATCAACGCTCTGCATGGGAGTCGCACCTTACCTGTAAGTTCCTAACAAATACGCTCCGTTATATATCAGAGCAACCCACTCCTTTTAGATATGCTACATGGTGACTCACCACTTTTAATTACTCTCCAACTCATCACAAACAGAAAGAAATGAAGCACATTTTATCTGTCATGCGCCCTGTTGATAATTTAGTTGTATTTGATTGAAATTGTTTATGCAAAGAAGGAAAATCTATGCTTAGTGGTGGAAATGCAATGAAACAGCATATGCCGAAAGGTTGCAACGTCAGATTATTGACTGAAAAAATTCAGAAGGAAATTCACCAGAAGAATTTGATGCAATAAGAAACTTTAGTCTGATGATGAGCAAAAATTACCGAGTTCCCCTGGAGAAATAATTTCACTGCAGCAAACCCCCACCTGAGGATTTTGTAAAAACCATTTCTCTCATATTTAAAAAACTTTAAAAGCAGCAAAACATTAATGTTACTTTTCTGCTCATGTAATAAAAGGGATCCAGGCAGAGACGCCCTCAACATCTGCCACTCAACCCGTTTAAAGGTCAAACTCGGTTCATGTTGCAGACACGCAGCTAAGTTATTGAATATAATTCAGTGATTATGTGTCTATATGTATTTTTTTAGCAATTATAGCTCTTGAAAGCCACATTACTAACACTGTAACATCAAATACTGCTTTAACTTGTTAATTAGTGACATTAATTATTAATTACTCCTTCATACTTTCTATGTCAGTATGGTCTGAATCCACCTTAATTTGCTTACTCTACATCTGGTTCTACGTCAAGGTCCGGTGTGAGATTTTATGGGTACAACTATGAGTAAAAATACCCTGACATCATGACAATAGCATATTTTAAAATGGTTTTAAAATATAAACTACTAGAGCTTTGATAATCTAAACCATTTATTTATTTTTGTCCTTATTTTTATGCACACACACAACTGCAGGCAGTTTGTTTACTGCAAAAGTATAAAATCTTACCAAGTATTTTTGTATAATTGGTAGTTCAAATACCTTAGTATGCTTGAAATAAGACGAAACAAACTTTTAAGCAAGAAATATAGCCTTATTTTAAGTAAATAATTTCCTAATATTGCTAAATAAATGTACCAGCTATTTGAAGAAGACATTTAAATTTATAATGTGGGATAATATCTTGTTAAACTTAGCAGATTATTTCACTTATTGCTAGTACATTTTTTGTCAATATTAAGGAATTATTGACTTAAAATAAGCCCATATTTCTTGCTGAAAAGTTCATTTTGTCTTATTTCACGTATACTAAGATATTTGCACAAGAAACTAGACTGAAAATACTTGATAAGATTTTCTGTTTTTCCCGTGTTTAAAATTTTATTCAGCCAATAAAAGTCTGTACGTTTCAGCTAAATATATTTTTAAAATCAATAAAAATATTAAAAAAAAAGACAAAAGAAGATTTATGTAAATTAAAATCTGTGGATGGACGGCTGACATTATGAGTGAGGAATCTATTGTCATAGTTTTCTTTTTTGTCAATGCAACTGATTTAGAGAGGAGAGTATAATCAGCATACGATTAGACATACATTTTAGTTATTGAACTCTGTCATTGCTCTGTTGCCGATGTCTTCATCTGCATTCTGTATTTATTGAACTTATTTAGAAGGAAAATGAAGATTCATAGAAGCTAGATAATTACACGCCTGTAATATTGACTGACTGCAAATGTGTGCACTCGTTTCACAAAACCAACCTCCAATTTCTGTCACCTTTAATAATAATCAGATGATCACATGATGTTAAAAGTCTCTGTTTTATTCTTACTGGATGAGTCTGTGTGTTTTTTTTATGACTCCCTCTCAGGGCGCCTCGTCCAGCCTGGTGGTCAAGTTTGCCGATTCGGAGAAGGAGCGGGGACTGAGGCGGATGCAGCAGGTGGCCTCTCAGCTGGGGGTCATCAGTCCCATGACCCTGCACCTTGGGGCTTACAACGCCTACACACAGGCCGTGAGCAACACACACTGCACACAAAATCATTCCTAACACAATCTAAGTTTTAGTTCCAGTTCTCTTTCCTTCTTCCTCCGTCTTCTGTCTTTTCCTGCCGGATGAAGCCATGTTTGATTGAATGGAGAATAAGCAGAGGCAGCTCCTTGATTTGTGAACATGCTTATAACCCAACAGACAGACTAATGGGAAACATCCTGTGTAACTTTAGCCCACAGAGTGCATACTAATTGCTTGTTAGGAGCATTTGCATTGTAAATAGAAGTTTGTAAGTGGATCAGAAATATAAAGGTCTGCCCTCACTAATGTTTGTCTTATTTAAAACAAAAGAAAAACATATAAGTGGACAATCTATTGAACACGGTATAGCTGTGCTTCCATTTATTGTACATAACTTGATTATTCTGAAGTATCAATTTTCCCCCACTTGTTTGTTGTTTGTGCTTCATCTGCGGTTCTGGTTCAGTAAGTTATGTTACTGACTGAGTAGATTGTTCCTTCTCAATTCTGCCTGTGTCAGCAATATAAAAAAAGTAACACAAAGAGGTTCACTACATCCACCAGGGATCGTCTATACCTGTTGCTTTGCCAAGTTCCAGTTTGTTTGGAAACATTTAAACCGAGTCGCTCATGGAGTTTAAGTTTTACAGTAGTTGCAGTAACTAGAGCTGAGACTTTAATGCTGTTAACTTTGATTAATTATTATGTATATTTTAATTAATCACATTTGTTTTGTTTTATTTACATTCAAAGGCCCTTAAATAAAACCTTTGTATCTGATTTATTAGCAGCATCCGCAAACGATAGATGAAAAAGCTGCTTCTGTCCGCCTACGGGGCGTTGATTTTTGCTTCAAAAAAACAATCTAATTGAAAACCGGAAAAGACTATGATGTACTAAAACGGAGTTGGCCTGTCATTGAATGTATTCCTAAACCTAAAATACCATCTCAATGCAAATCATGTTGCACCGACGTCCCCAACAATAATGTCGGCATTCAGATTTCTGAAGAAGGATTTTTTAAAGAAGTTACATGACTGGTCAGGGATTCCTAAAACATTTGAAAACTGAGGCATAATAGCACTTTGCACCAATCTGATTGTTAAAAAAACCTGATTAAAAACCATAAATATCTTTGTTGTTGATCTCAGCTGTCTATTTAGTGAATAATTTAGCAGCAAAAAGGGTTTGTGAATTAAAAATGTTGCTCATTTTGTCAATAATATGGTTTTAGATTAAAATGCGACTAATTTCGATTAACTTGATTAAAAATTTTAATCGAGTCCAACCACTATATAAAACATATGTATAAAATAAAACAATTTTGCAGAAACATGTGTCAGTAAATAATTTAAAATAACTTTTAGAGTCAGCCGTTCATGTATTTCCAGTTTCAAAGTGGTCACAGTTTAAAAACATTAGTTAAAAAAGGCAAACTTTGTGGAAATTTGAAACTGTGGTCAACATGAAATTTTTGTTGATTGTGATTTTAACCATCTACTGTGTGTGTGAGGAAAAAACATGCTGAAAATGACAATCAAAAATTAATCAAAGAGGTATCAAGTTTGGAATACGTTAAAAAATGCAAACCTTCCCTTTAATGCCATTTGTACCAGAGCTGTAATCAGTATTAGTACATGAGGAACTGCATCAATGATTTCAAGATTCTCCAAAGTGATCATACTCTAAAAGAAATTAAAAATTCCTCCAAGGGATCGGCTGAAGAATTTACTCCATTCAACTCCCCAGGCAGCCGAAGGAAACTGCTCTGGTTCTTGGGAAAGATTCCTGAAGTGGAAACTGGCCTTATCTGTTTCAGAAAGAGATAAAGCAAACTCTCTGGAAGGCACAGCTCATTAAATGAGATATGCTCCATTTGATTGACATGATCTCGACTAACTAGATGGTTTTTACTTAGAACAACTGCAAATCGCTCTTTAAATTTGTGCAAAACTGTATCCACTAATTGATTGCAAATAGTTTTAGCTGTGCTTTATTTACAGCTGTTTAGTTTGTGGTGCGAGGAGATGATGTGACCCTATTTAGTTTTAGACAAATGCAGTTAACCTAGAAAAATCAAATAATTGGAGAATATGATTTCAGAAAACTGTAGTACGAATATGACATGTAAACTGTCTTAATCCAGATAAATAAATTCTCATACTCTGTCATCTCCACTTAAAGTCAAACTTTTATCAAAAGTTCACTGGTGTGTCAAATGGAGTTTTTTTGTTGCCTAATTACAAATTCTAGTAACTATTATTAACCTGAAGGGGGCAAGAACCAAACCACGGTTTAATTCATCCATTTCCAACATCAGAACTGCCAGTGAAGGAAGAATTGATTGCTTTACTTTTCAGGTGTGTGTTAGAGAAACTTTGAGGTCATAACAACATCCACAACCTGGAGATTCTGCGATGCCATTTTTGTGGGCTACGAGGTTATCGCAAGTAGACAAGTAGAATCCACTTTTTTTGCCCGTATGCAACCAATACGCAACTTTTCACGGCAGTCTGAACGGCCCAGTTCCTATCTTTTCACCCCAAAACGTCTGATTTGTGGTACAAAGTCGGATGCATATCCGATCATTTTCAAAGCGTCTGCTGTTTGAGCGGTTATGCTGCATTTTACCCCACTGATGACGTGAGACCTGCATCATAATTGCGCACCAGCAGAAGAAAAATCTTCACGTAAACAATGGCTGAAAATTTTAATTACGACATTATGTAAAAAGTCCTGCCACTCTTAGCTCTGACTTTGCATTCAAGCAAACTTCTCTACTGAACTTCCAGTCAATGTTTCACAAAAAGATCATTGCCACTAGTCGTATTTTTTTGTTTTATCATCTCCCTTTGTGTTGGTATGATTTTGTGATGATAAGTTCAGTTCCCATTGCTGAATAAAATTTAAAGTCAGTTCACAAATGGCTCATCCATGATTACTTCTATAAACAATGTTCATGCAGGTCACTTTGGGGTCACGCAGAAGTCCCACTGTGATCACATTTAATTAGTAATATGAACAAACATGCAGAAAAAATCTGTATTTAAAGAATCAATACCTGCTGTCTGATCATAGCCTAAAAGGTCCATCAAGGACATTTTGAGATGACCTGGAGTAAGGGGATTAAAGGAGGTGACAGGTGACATTTGCTGGGTTTCTTTTAACTATACCATGTATAATCTACACACTTACTGTCTATAGACCATTCAGCCAAGTGAAGAGACCCCTCTTCTCACTCCTAGTGGCCTTCATGACTGATTACAAGGATCAGAAAACGGTTTGAAAAACTGGAACAGGTTACTACAGAGAGTTGTGTCACATTGTTGGGTGTTTAGATGTCACCTTCAAACATGCTGACTCCTGATTCCAAAGCCTTCATCACCGTGGCAGGTGTTAGGAATATTTAAACAAGTTGTATTTTGAAGATGTAACTCTGAAAATATAGACATAAGATTGATAAGATTGCAAACATGTTCTTTCCTGCCTGGTTTGTTTTGTCTTCATCCCAAACCGGTGTTTCTGTTCACCTTGCAGCTGATGCAGCAGCAGGCCTTGGTGGCTCAGTCGGCCTACCTCTCTCCTGTTGCCACGGTGGCGGCTGTTCAGATGCAGCAACTCGCCGCGCTCAACCCCAGCAGCATCATCGCCACGCCGATTGCATCCATCACCCCGTCCTCAGGTAATGAGGGCCAGAGATGTCTGGCCCTGGCTGGCCTTAATTAGATTTCTGCTTGAAATATGAGGACAGATGCACAAGGAGAGTAGGACCCAAGAGGACAGGCACAGCAAATTTGTTTAGCTGTCGTTTTTTTTTTTTGTTTGATTTCTGCGTTATTTTGTATTGTTGTTGTCTTTGATTAGTTGTTTAACAGTTGCTATCAGATAAATATCAGCACATCACATTATGGCGTTATTTTTTTAAATAAAAATCCAGAAGGAAGAATAAAAATAATGTTCTTAGCTCTAGAAGAATAAAGAGAGTAAAGCAGCAGATTCAGATGATCAAATATATTGATTAAGTGATCATCAGAAAGTCTGAGCTCCTCTCTAAAAGCAGAGGTATTAGCAGTTTTCTGATCTGGATCGTATCAATTAAATGTCCGCTAATAGTGTGGCAGAAAAGTCAAGCAGCGTAATTCTTTCTTTTTGGAAGTGAAATCTCACAAGGTGAAAAATGTGTGCCATTACAGTCTGGTGGAAAATAGATCCAGAATAATGGAAAGAAAATAAAATTCAACCGTTTTAGAAAACAAACACAGTTTTACAACTATTCTCAAATTAATCCAGAAAATTCCAGTGCAAAAATAAACAAAAAGTCCTCACAAAGTTGGTTTTGTGAACATTAGACCCCAATCACCAGGACTTTAAAATGGACCTATTGTGCAAAATTGACATCTTTGTACTTGGATTTGGGTCTCAACTGTTTCTAGAAATCGCTTTAAAAAATACCCAGCTGTCTTTTGGCAGTAAGTTAATGTCTGGATTAAAATAATTTGTTTCAAAAACCTTCTGAATATAACGTCACAAATCAGCAGGCACTATCCCTCTCCTAGCGACCCCAGCAAAGCCCATCCCGTTACCTGGCAACACCAGGTGAGTGCTGCCTGTCACCTAGCAACCAAAGCAGAACTCCAGCAAGTTTGGTCAGATGGCTGCTGGAAAAGAGAAGTCTTCGGTTGTTGACTTTTTATTCAGAAACCACTATCTGCATTCTTGTTGGTTGTGCGGGAGGTTCCACTTCTGCTTTTCGAAGATGTGCGTTTATTTAATTGCGCAACTGTTTGCATCCATTTTCATGTTTGAGCATAAACTTTGAGATTGGGGGCGTGGCCAGCAGCAGCTTATTTGGAATTAAAGTGACAAGATGCCCTAAAACACTCAAACAGAAAGGAGCTCAAAATAGGCAAAACTGACCATAACATAATCTAAGAATGATTTTGTGCAAAAAAAAAAAAAGTAATGAACATGTTTTGTGTAGGTCACCTTTAAATAAAAACAAACTGCTTCCTTTTCTTTAAACTTTTCTACAGGTACCAGCACTCCTCCCTCCATCGCGGCCACGCCCGTTCCTGCTCTGCCTCCGCCCATCGCGGTGAACAGCTACCCCTCTGTGGCAGCTCCACCCAATGGCCAGTCAGCCACAGAAACCCTGTACACTAACGGGGTTCATGCCTATCAAGGTATGGAGATAGTGGATTGGTAAATTAGTTTACAAAGCTTAATGCTACTTCTTATTAACTCATGTAGAAGCATCACATTAGGGCTTAATTAAGATTAAACTGGATAAATCTAAAGCCCTAAATGTGATTTGGAGCATGTTGATGTGCCCTGAATAGCATTTCTGAATCATTTTGTTATGCATTGAGCATTTGTTGACTGCAAATGCTCAACGCATATGTCTGCTGTGTTACAGCTCAGAGTCCGGTCCTGGATCCCTTGCAGCAAGCGTACACAGGCATGCAGCACTACACAGGTTAGCCCTGCAGGCTAATTAATGCTAATGACTGAGTCACAAGATGCCAGTTATGTACAGAGATTGAACTGCTGCGGATGTTTGTTGAAGAACAACGTTGTTTAAATTTGTTCTGTCTGTCGTTCGTCTCTATCAGCCACTTACCCTGCTGCCTACAGCCTGGTGGGGCAGCCATTCCCCCACCAGCCCACCCTGGTGGCTCAGCAGCCACAGCAGCCTCAACAGCTCCAGCAAAGAGAAGGTAAACTCAAACAGAACTATCTTAGACAAACACTGCAGCGTGCGCTTCTTTTTTTAAGCTTGGGTCGACCGCCATTTATCATGTTTTACATTGGTTTGTAAACCGTGTTTAGACAAAGGAGGTTTGTTTTGTGGTTTGTTTGTTTTTCACAGCTCATGATATGAGGGTAAACTTTGGCTGATTCTGCTTGAATGCTGGAGTAGATATGATAATTTTGTAAAAACAAAGATAAACACAATCTTAGACCTTTTAAATGCATGAAAATACAGACTGAACTCTTTTGACAAGTGCACCAGAAACACTTAATGTCTAAATGATTTAAACTGAATTATTCTGTATTTAAGTAATAACACTTCTGGAGTACACAGCAGTGTGATCATTGAGTCTTACTATGTGCAGCATAATGAACTGAAACCAGCAAATTAATGAAAAAAATAATTGTTTTTCAGAGATCTGAAAACTGTGGCTCTTTAGATCATCAGCAATTCATCAAAAATGCAAAAGAATTAGTTTTAAAATGTAAAGGTAATAAACAAAAATGCAAGCTACTTTTATGTAAAATGTGCAAAACATTTTAACAAAGAATGACACTGATAGTGTAAGGAATATTGTTTTTTAAAAAGTAACTTTTTGTCTTTTGGATGTGAAAAATTTGCTTTTTAAAAATAATTTTAAATGAATCAAATAATTTACAATGGGACAATGTACAACATACATAGACCTATGAGGTAGAGATGCATTGTCCCAGTGATATAGCTACACATGACCCAAGACATACACTAGTATTAAAATACAACATGCAACAAAACAAAATATGAGGACAAATTTAAAAAATTTTAAAGAAACTTTTATTAAAATTGAAAAATCGTATTTATTCCTTTAGTATAAAAATTCAATACAATTTTCCTTGTTTTAAAACCTAAAGAAAATAAATAAAAGTGTTATCTTTCATTTTAAAATCACTTTTTAAAAATAGGCTTCGCTAAATATGCTAATTTGTTTCATGTAGCTTCTGTGACTCTAAACAGATTAATTTGTTTTAGCAGGACCAACAACAAAAATGTCCCTTAGAGTTATAAACTTTGCTGAACTCTGAGTTAATTGAATGTGAAGAAGTCAAATGAAAAGCATTTATTTTTAACTTTTTAAGCATTAGAACAGTTTGTTGTAACATATGAACAAATCATTGGCTTTACATGCAACTTATAGAAAAGTACACAAGTCGAAAACGTCGGCCCCCTAGAAAATGTCTCTATATAAGTAAGTCAATAAGAAACTAGCTGAAAATATGCACATTTATTTCAGGCTAAAGTTATTTTCTTTACATGTTAATAGTCAACACATGCAATTTCCCAGATAGATAAATAAATATAGTTTGTGGTTATAATCTGTATATGATTGTATATGAGTATAAGGGGTAACAGGTAACAGGTCTGTTGGTAGGTAACAGATGTAGAAAATACAAGATATACCTCAAAAAAAGAGATTTAATGAATGAAAAAATCGATTGGCTATTTATACATCAACCCTCTTTTCTTTGCCTACAGGTCCAGAGGGGTGTAACATCTTCATCTACCACCTGCCGCAAGAGTTCACCGACTCGGAGATCCTTCAGATGTTCCTGCCCTTCGGAAATGTCATTTCTGCAAAGGTCTTTGTCGACCGAGCCACCAACCAGAGTAAATGCTTTGGTAAGTCACAAAGAACAGGGCTGGAGATAAGGGATTTTAATAAATAATGCGAACCTTTCCTGACATTTTAAGCATCTGCGTTCCACCTCAGGTTTTGTGAGCTTTGACAACCCATCCAGCGCCCAGACTGCCATCCAGGCCATGAACGGGTTCCAGATCGGCATGAAGAGGCTGAAGGTGCAGCTGAAGAGGCCCAAGGACGCCAACAGGCCTTACTGAAGGAGGTGAGTGACTGCAAATCAATGTGTTTGGAAAGACTGGAAGTGGCTGATTGACAGCTGGAAATGTGAGTGGGGAGAATTAGGGATACAAAGTGGCTGTAATTTGGAGCTCACGCTTCAAATACTGAAGAAAGTCAATGACAACTCAGTAGGTTAACTTTAATGATGTGGGCATCACCTTGAAAACATGAAAACGTCTAGAAGATGCCTTTGATGTGTGAGATCTGATGAGAAAGATGCAGAAAGTGAGATTTTCACTCTGTTTTAAATGTTCTGTCTAACTGCTGTTCTGTCACAGGGTTGAATGTTAACAGCTTTCCATCATTAATTTTTTTCTTTTTTTATTGTTTTTGTGCTGTGCGACATGCAATTTTTTCCTGCAAAAACAAACAAAAGAAAAAAGAGTAGTAAAAAAAAAACACTCTCAAGACTGTATCGCCAAACGTATATCGTGGAGACGTCGCTAAACCCCGCCCCCTTCCTTCTCAGAGCGTCGTAAGTTTAATGGCCTGTGTTGGTTGCTGTGGCGATATTGCCTGTGATGGTTGCCATTAGCAGTTTTGTTTAATTATTATTATTATTTTTGGGCCGTTGCCTTGATTCGCCATGCTGAACCGCATGGCGGGTTACAGTGGCGACTGTGAACTGTGTTTGGTGCGTTGTGAGTTTCCTTTTAAAATTATTTTTGTCCTGATTTTTATATCCTTGCAAAATACTGATTGATAAATGTCACTTTACCTAAGCTTCTGTAAGTAACTGATTATCATGACATTCTGTTTTGTTTTTTTTGTTAGTTAAAAAAGCATTAGGCATCAAATATAAAGCTTTTAGATTTTCTCTCCAAACATTTTTTTGTTTAATAGTTTTATTTTGTCTGTCATGATTATCATTCTTACATCTCCTTTCTGTTTAATGTGGTAGTTGTGCTGGATTTTGGTCTTGATGTAACTTATTTCCAAGTGACCTTTTTTGTGCCTGAGCTTCGTTGGGTTTCCGTACGACTTAAAATGTCCTAAATGTGACCCTGTCAGGTGGTTCACAGCTTAGTGTTTGTGTGTGGAATCAAACCTAGACGTGGTTATGTTTTTTTATATATGATAGATGTGGAAAAACAGTCCTGCTGTTCATATGAGTGTGTGGATGTGCTGTGAGGTGTTAACCTGATTTTAGAAGGTTTCAGGTGAAGCTGTTTGGTTTCTGTGCTGCTGGCTGAGGAGCTGCATTCCTCTGTAGGAATTCTGGGACTCCAAATGAATAAGAAATCATAAGTCATGCATGCTAAAAATAGGCATCGGGTCGGTGTGAGACTCTAATCGTATGGTGACACTGATACCACTATTTTAGGCGTTCTGAAACGTAGCAGCCATACAGAGTATGGAAATCAATTTCTGCGTTTTCAGTGTTTGGCAAAGTATGAAAAAATATTAATATTTTGCTTTATCTTCTTGTGTCCTTGCTTATGTCTTTCCATCTTTGCATCTTTCCTCTCCCTTTTCCATTTCTTATTGCCTTCCTTTCTGCTTTTTTTTGTGTTGCTCCGTTCTTCATCCCTCCATCCTCACTTCTTTTTATTCTCTTCACTGCAAAAAACTGAAAACATTACCAAGTAATTTTGGCCTAGTTTCTCGTGCAATTATCTTAGTACACTTGAAATAAAATAAAATAAAACAAAACGAAGAAGCAACTTTTCAGCAAGATATAGGAGCTTTTTTGAGTAAATAATCCCTTAATATTGATGAAAAAGTACTTAATCTGGACTTGTAGATTATTTCACTTATAGCATGGGAAAAAATTATTGTTATAAGTGAAATAATCTCCCAGTGGAGCTGGTACTTTTTTTTAAAATCAGCATTAAATAATTATTAATGTAAAACAAGCCCTTTTATCTTGCTGAAATGTTACTTCTGGGTTTCTTTTGTCTTGTTTTAAATGTATTAAGATATTTGCACTAAAACTAGACCAAAGATACTTGGTAAGATTTTTGTTTTTGCAGTGTTCAGTCAGTCCTTCCTTCTTTCCTCCATTATATTCTTACTTGTGTGCTTCTTTCTGTTTCTTCCTCCCTCTTTTGCTTGTGTCCTTTTCTTCAGCATTTTTCTTTTTTGTTTTCACTTTCATTTCTTTCATTCCTTTCTTATGTTCTGTGTTACTTCTCCCTTCTTTCTTTGTGTTTATCCATCCTTTTCTTCCTTTCTTGTAGCCTGCATTCATTCATCATTTCATTTTTAGTAAATTTTGAACTTTATTTTATATTGTAGGCTTAACTCTGTAAAGTTGTGTCTGGAAAACATTGGAATTATTACATCTAAAAAATTTGTAGAACCTCTTAGCACGTCTGAATAAATACGGAAATGCAGAATTGAAAAGACATTTGATTTTATAAATTTTTCTGTTATCTAAAAGTTTTGTTTAATTTCAAAGAATAAATGCTGCCGTTGCAATAATTTACTGTACATTCAATTGACATCCATCGTCTTTAATTTGCCAAACCTTTTCTTTTAATCATCTATCAGTTCGATTTTATGAAATCCTTTTGTTTTTTAAGATTCTGATTTTACTCTAAATTTACTATCTTTGTATTTAAATTCTGAATAGATGCAGAACAAGAACATTTAGCGACTACCAGCAGAATAAATGAGTCTCATCACAACTCCTCAGAGACTCAGCAACAACAAACTTAATTTTGAGCCATTGTTAAGCGGTCCAGACTCCTCACATAATATGTTAAACTTTCTACATTTGGCTTCAGGAGGAACTAGTTGTTCAGATTACAACTAATTTTGTTAGCATACTTCCTATGTTTCATGTAATATTTTTATTTTATATAAAAGTGAAAGGATCAGTGTTTCTTAAAAGGTTAAGATACTTATTCTGCTTTATCTACACATAATATTATATTTACTGCTTTAATCCTGAATTATTCCCATGATTGGAGTGAAAATTGATCTTGTTTTTAAGACATCCTCTATCACGGACCATTAGAGATGTTGAGTGTAAACTGATAATAACAGTACAGCATAATTTGTGCTATAATAATCTTCATTGGGCAATTTTCTAAACTGTGAAGAGCTGATTCCTACCAGAATTCCTACCCTGCATGTTTTGAAATAAGCTGCCTTGCTTAGGAGATGAGAGATGATTAAGATTGTGAGCACATTTGCAGCAGAATGACTGTCCCGTGTGTATTGCAAGATTCCTGATTTTTAAAAAAACCCAAATAAACTACAATGATATGGTTGATTCTTGTGATTTGGTTTAACGAAATCCTCCGGGGTTTTTTTCTTCTTAATTTTCAGGACGACGTAAGAAGTCAATCAAGAAAACCACTTGGGGGACGTCCCAGCCTTGTTTGGTTGTTTTGACCAACCGTATAGCACAGGAGCAACACTTCACAACAACCAGTATCCCGTGTATGCGCTTACAGAAACAACATTAACCGCTGTAAAGCCAGCAACAAACTCATCGACAGACTCCGCATCCACACAGTATCCGAAGTGCTCCAGAGTTCCTATCATTCCACAGCTGGTTCCATTTATATTATGTACATACTCTATCGTCGGCAACAAGATATACATGTTAAGAAAAAAAAAGCATATCAATGATGTTATTCTACTGAACAGGGTTCTAATGTATAGTGTGATTTGTGGTCTATGGCGCCAAGAAAAGGCCAGTCTACACAGTCGGCGGCAGAAGAAAATACTATTCTGTATGATTGCCATTGGTAATATTGTTATGTAGAGTTAGTTTTATTAATTATAAGTAAAGTAAAAACATGGAGTGGTTAAAAGTGGAAGCGACATGGATTTCCTCTCGCTGTATATACCTTGGTTTAAAAATGGAGGACTTAAAAACTTCTCAAAGTAACACTCTCTGCTGCCACTACGTTTAAAAATAAAACAAAACGGAAGGAAGGGCTGGGAATTTTTCTATCTTGATTTTTTACGTTTAATTTATTTGGTAATCCATTCGATTGCGAGGGTGATGTGAAAGTTTCTTTCTTTTTTATTTATGAAGGGGGGAAAAGAGAAGATTCCTGTGGTCTTTACAACAATGAACACAATTATTATAGAGTTTTTAATTGCATAAATGTACCTATGGAAGTAACAAAAAAACATTTTTCTTTATTTATTCTCTACAATTGCTGTTTTAAAACATATGTCTTTAAAAGAAAATAAAGTACAATTTAGAAAAAAAAATATGTTGTTGAACTTTTATGTTTATTTTATCCCAAAGAAAAATTATTTAAGAGTTTGGATAAACGCATAAGCGTGATTCCTTAGAGAGCTTTGGCGCCCCCTGAGGGACTGGAGAGGTATTGCGGAAATTTACACGAAATCAAAATAGGGGAACTTTGTTAGTACCCCGAAATTAAAACAGAAACATATTTTAAAGCATTTAGAAGTATTTGCGTAAATACGTCCTCATATCTTGCCATTTAAGAAAAAAAAAAAGACTTTTCTGTCATTTCAGATCGAAATATTCAGGTCAGGCACGAAGAAGACAGAAAAGGGTGAGGTGTGTGTGTGAGTGTGTAACCGCAGCTTCGGTATGCATTAAGCCTGTCTGCCACAAACCTTCTGGGTTTTGTCTCATGAGTCTAAACATGCCTTGGCCTTCTTTGACATGCCAGTGTATGGCGGGTTATTCGTACCACACAAAGCCGTTGAAGCAATGAGGAATAGCAGCAGAAAAAGGCTGAAGATTCACAATTTTCCATTATAACCTGCTGGCTTTAGTGACATTTTATTAATGTATGAAAATAATATACTGCATTTATAGCCACAAAATCAAACACAAGATATTACACTAGCTAATTAGATGTTTTTATGAGGCAATCTTAGTGTTTTGGTTTTGACCTACTACAAGTTGTTCTTGCTCAAGAATAAACAGAGCCATATTTATTCAAAATGTTCTTTAATTTCTAGATAAATAGATGTATGACTTAAAAATAAATGCCTATTGCACTGCAAAAACACAAACTCTTACCAAGTATTTTTGTCTAGTTTCTAGGGCAAATATCTTGAACATTTGAAATAAGACAAAACTAACTTATAAGTAACTTTTCATCAAGATATAGGAGCTAGTTTGAAGTACATAATTCTTTAGTACTGATAAATAAAGTACTAGTTCCACTGGCAGATTATTTCACCTGTAATGTGGGAAAAAAGTCTTGTTATAAGTTAAATAATGGAACAGTGGAAACATTTTTTAAGTATTATTTGAATCACACTTTAAAAAACTCTTAAACTTATAGTTTTGCCTCAAATGATCCAAAGCAAATGGTGCAAAACAAATCCATACATGTCAGAAAAATATAACTTGTGAATATGTTTTTATCATTCAGAGACACAGCTGCTGTTACACCTTCACTGATTCTTCAGTGCAGGAAATTATATTCTACTCTACAAGTCACAAAATATTAAATTTCTGCTCTAATATTTTTCCTACACTCAGTCCAGTACATTTGGAGTAAAACAAATTCTAACACAAACACCATTTTTTAGGAAATGTTTCCCTAACACAGACACAAGTCAGTGAATGCAACTAAACAAAACTGTTGATGCCTCCATACATGGGCGGTCCAAGCCTTTTAATGGTCCCAAGCAGATTTCCATTTGGGATCCACCACACCAACATGTCAGCAACAGATGTTTTATCGCTCCAAAGCTACGCTATGTGTCTAACATGGCTACTATCATTAGCATTGTTTGGACTTACACCATACCAGTGTTGCTATGGCTGTTGATTTTACTCTTACAGGAGCAGCAAACAAAAATCCCCAAAATATCTGGATTTTGAAATTCAGAGTGGTATTAAGTGTGTCATATTATTTTAACTAATTGAAAGTAACATCATCTGAAGAACACTACGTTTACAGTTAACAAGTTTGATATTTTGTATTTCCCCAAGAGTGACAGCAGACTGCAGCAAGAAGAAATTAGCATATTGATTATGTAACAACTACAACAATAACAGAAATAGTTTTTCCTTATGTAAAAGCACTTAGTTTGTATTTGTCAATGTATTTTATTATCGTGCTAACTTGGTGTTTTTGGGGACATTGGTGGAGTAGGTAGCCGCTTAACTTGCATGTGCCTTGGGCCGGCCCTGCCTTCATTGGAAACAGATGAACTTGGTAAGGGAGAAAATACTTTGAGGACACTGTATATTCTGTAATTTGAAGGGTGGGACAGAAGCAGAAGCAACAGTGCCCTCTAAAGGTACAAAATGGGATTTTTGCTGAATTTGCTGTAACAGATTGGGAGGGGCTCTTCAGGCGGCATGGTTTACCCCTCATACCCGGACGTCTGCCTCTCTTCCATCGTCTTGTACAACGAACCATAAAAATCCACTATGTCACTTGAACTCTATGTCTGATCCGTAACAGCAATCCACAGTCATCAAGAACCACGTTGGGGACAAACAAAACAAAAGGGAGAAAGGGAGAAAATACTTTGAGGACACTGTATATTATGTAATTTGAGGCGTAGGACAGAAGCAGAAGCAACAGTGCCCTCTAAAGGTACAAAATGGGATTTTTGCTGAATTTGCTGTAACAGATTGGGAGGGGCTCTTCAGGCGGCATGGTTTACCCCTCATACCCGGACGTCTGCCTCTCTTCCATCGTCTTGTACAACGAACCATAAAAATCCACTATGTCACTTGAACTCTATGTCTGATCCGTGACAGCAATCCACAGTCATCAAGAACCACGTTGGGGACAAACAAAACAAAAGGGAGAAAGGGAGAAAATACTTTGAGGACACTGTATATTATGTAATTTGAGGCGTAGGACAGAAGCAGAAGCAACAGTGCCCTCTAAAGGTACAAAATGGGATTTTTGCTGAATTTGCTGTAACAGATTGGGAGGGACTCTTCAGGCGGCATGGATTACCCCTCATACCCGGACGTCACTTTAAATAGCCTGCCTGCCTGTCTCTATCGTCTTGTACAACGAACCATAAAAATCCACTATGTCACTTGAACTCTATGTCTGATCCGTGACAGCAATCCACAGTCATCAAGAACCACGTTGGGGACAAACAAAACAAAAGAAAAGCGACTCTAAATTTATTTCCCCCACATTCATATCGACACGGGAGAAGATTTTTGAGAAAGAAAGTGCGACATTTTTTTTTTTTTTTGACACAAGGAGGAAACTAAAGATTCATTTGCTGGACTATGTGTAACTTGGAGCTACTTTAATGGCGAAATATTCATGAAATCCTCCCGGCTACGACACACAGGACGAGGAGGAGCAGAAGAAGAAGCAGAAGCCGTGAATCCACCCCCGCCCGATGAGCACATTTTCAGCCCGCATTACCTGTCTGCACACGGCGAAGAGACGAGAGGTAAGCGCCGGGGTAGGCAGCAAGCACCGTTACATGCAGGAGCATCTGTTCGACAAAACGTGCTCTCCTCGGCAGTTTTACAGCTTTAAATCACAGCACACTTGAGTTAGAGCGCTAATTTTAGAGTGAAACGCGAGAGTGTGGGTCCTGCAGGGTTTATAGGAAGTTTTAAACGTCGCTGACACCCTCCACCATCTTCTGGAAGTTAACCGCTGGAAAAAAAAAAAACGTTTGCACGTCAAAGTTTAGCTAGCAGGCCTCGGTTTTAGCGGGGGGGGGTTGTCGACGAGCACGGAGAGGAAAGACTGCGAGAACATTAAAGTTAATCTAGATTGGTTAAAATCACTCAGTAATGAAGTTGGAGTCGGGCGCTAACTTTCAGCCCGGTTCCTGCTGCACGTCACAACTTCTAAAACATTAGCTAGAAGTGTTGCAACGCCTAGTTCTGTGTTTTTGTGCACTCATTGATCAGGAGGATGTGCACAGAGCCTCTTTTGTGTCGAGTTTGCGGCTTTTTAAGTGTTGGGTAACTTTTTGAAAGCTCCATCCGAGAGTCAGGTAGTCTGTTCCGCTATATATCCCGGATGCGCCCCGCCTGTTGCCGCTCCCTTCCCTGGTTCACGTTAGCAACACAAGCAAAAAAAAATAAAAAATAAAAAATCGACACAGATACTTTTAAGATTGTTGGAAACTTTCTTTCTTTTAAAAAAAGCGTTTTGGTAAAAGTTGTTTTTAAACTGGCAATGAGCAGGATCAAGTTAGATTAAAAAGAAATAAAATTAAACTTTGACTGTGCCCACGTAAACAACCTCTGTTCAGTTTATGTATTTTGGGTGAAACCTTAATTTGACATTTTTAAAGTTTTAAAAATGTTGTAAACATTGACCGATCAACTACTTCTGTTAGTGTTATCAGGGCCTGATTTACAAGGATGTCGGTCCCTGGGCTGCTCCCGCTTTTGATGCCCTATGCATTATACAAAATTAATTTTTACTAATGCAGATTACAGTACATTAATACATAGTCCTTTATATCTTGAAGTATGAACTGATGTATGGTAGGTTTAATATGTAGTCCCCAAGGAAATATACCATAACTTCATAATTTTCAAATACTTGAAAATACTTGCAGTTCTTTGTGGTTACAAAAATGTATGTAATTTATTTTTAAAAAATCGGAAATATAAGTTATTCATAGCAAATATTTAATTGTAACATGGAGACAGATGTGAACCTATTAACTTTTGGCATTGCTGCCAGTTTGTTATGTAAATTTTAATGTATTTTTCTCCATTAATAATTAACAGCTTAATTTCCATACTGCATTTTGTGTTTACTTGTGTTGTCTTTGGTTAATATTTAAACTGGTTTGATGCTCTGAAACACTGAACTGCGACAAACATGCAAAAAAAAAAAGAAGAAGAAATCAGGAAGGAGACAAACACTTTAACAACACTTTAAGGTCTGGTGCACCCGTCTGCTCTGAGATCTCATCTAATTAAGAGTTGTGTGTGTAGTTCAGGCTCTGTAAATCCAGACTTGTCTCATTGTGGAGAGTTTTAAATACATTTCTGTGAGACATTTTGAAAAGCATGTGTTTTGCTTTCACCTAGAAAATGGTACTACTGTCACATAAGATCCCATGAATATATATAAATATTTGGTGTAATCTGAGAAAATGTGGAGAGTTTCTAGAGATGGGAACACTTTTTCATTGCCGTTTATTTTGTAGGAGTTAACTCTTCTGTACAAAGTAACAAATTCAGCCCAGTGTAGCTACACTATTCTTGCACAACAATGAGTAAGGACTAATGACAGTTGAATCTGGAAGTTTTCACGCACTACGTAAAGAGAGACTTATGCATTAGTGTAGCATTTCTTACACTATTTAACATGAAATCAGAATAAAATTTTCTCGTTTTTGTTTTTTTCTATTTACTAAATTCCAGAATAATATTGAAATTTGGTTCAAAGAAGCAAAGTGCGAAGAGGTTCAGAGTACTAGTTTCATTATGTCTACACATCATTGTGCCTCAGTGTATCTTTATATGTCAGTGGAATTAAATATGTGGTCAATTTTGTAGATGAGCTGGATCTCCAAGGCAGAGAAACTGATTTGAAAGAAATTGGCTATATTTAGGACCTTACAAGCATTTTCAAAGTATTTAAGAGTAAAATGTAAAAGGTTATTAATATTTTCACCTACTTGTTGACAATGTTAACACTTTGTGTCACTTTAAGTTATTTAAAATAAGGATTTTATGAATCATAAACAGCACCACTTCAGCTTTCCGTCCATTAATTTGCTGTCACTAGGGGTGCACCAATTTATTGGCCAGCCCATTTATCGATGCCGATTATCCTTTATTTTGGGAAATCAGTGATTGACAGATTTTTATATGTGAAGCCGATCTTATTCGCTGATCTTATCTACCTCAGCAAAGATCTAAAAATCAACCACTGGTCTCTTCTGCTCTCCTGTCAGAGAGGTTCGACTGACAGACAAATGTGCAGACAGGATATGTCTGCACATTTGCACTTCACCCCACTGTTGCCAACTTGGCAACTTCCTTGGTATATTTAGCAACATTTCAGACAAAAAACAACTTCAATTTATAGAAATGAAGATTCAACGGCTGGAGGTGAACTTTGAGGCAAATGCTACCTGTGGAAATGAAACAACTCTTCCTCAAATCAATAGAGAGGTTGTACGCCCGGCACCAAGCAGCTCACCCTGGAACGCTCAGGGTGCCAAGCCGAAGCAAAAGTCTCACACTGCGGATCCCACGAGACGACTAACAGGGAGAGCCCCTCACCTGGACGAATCAGCGTGGCCGGCTCCTAGCCGAAACCCACCTTCAACTTCAACACCTGCTCTGCCGTAGAAAAATAAACAAGCAGCTGGAACCAAAATGGCTCCACCGACCCCGCTCCTAAGGATAAAGCCTTTTGTATCTCGAAACATTTTCACTCTGTGGGAATCCCACTGAAAAACTGAATTTCTGCACTTCAGCTTGATCCTCTGAGTGAAACTTTGCCTTCACATCAACAATGAGGCAAGACCAACACATCCATCCTGCAAAGCTCCAAAGGACAAAGCGACCACCAGAAAAACAAAAGGTATGCCAAAAGTGCTTATTGTTGGAGATGAAGCAGTAAATTGAATCAGCCACGTTTGCAATGCCAAGAAAACGAGAGTGATTTCTTTTCCTAGTGACACCGTCTCTGATTTAACTAACAAAGTACTCTCCCTAACTACTGATCAGCCAAATATTGAGACTTTAGTTGTGCATGTTGGAGCCAACTATCTGGCAAAGCAAAAATCTGAGATTCTGAAAAAGGACTTTAATATTCTTCTGAACACTATGGGAAAATTAAAAATGAAGTTATTTCTCAGTGGTCCAATTCCATCACCTCAATGGGGAGATGAAAAACACTCCAGGCTGGGCATGATAAACAAATGGCTGATTAAAAGCTGCTCTGTCAGCTCAGTGACCTTCATCGATAACCTCTGGATCTATTGGCAGCTCTTTCCCCTCTTTGGAAGAGGTGGACGCAATCTTAATAAACATGGGATAAAGCTGCTCACTGCAAACCTTTTTCATTTTATCAACAAGGACAACAATTTTATAATCGCTTCAGAAGAACAGGCTCAAGGATGTCTGACTAGGAAGGAACCTAGTTGGAGCAAACTATTCTAAAACAAGCTGATATAACATCCACTAGAGAGAGAGCGACCGGTTCCCCTCCTGCTTCGCCCCCTTCCTCTCTGCTCCTTAACTCATTCACTGCATTCACAAATGTCTATGAAGAAATGTCTTCTGT
This sequence comes from Xiphophorus maculatus, assembly GCF_002775205.1. Classification (NCBI taxonomy): domain Eukaryota; kingdom Metazoa; phylum Chordata; class Actinopteri; order Cyprinodontiformes; family Poeciliidae; genus Xiphophorus; species Xiphophorus maculatus. The sequence continues at coordinate 4,293,307 of NC_036455.1, forward strand.
ACCAGAGTTTCTCAAATTTACAGATGGAATGAATCAACAGGTTCGCCTTGGCACGTCTCTCCTTAGCGCTCACGTAGCAAACCTCACTTCATTACCTGTCCGGATCACTACAAGAAAATTTTCAAAAAACAGAAATACAAAATACAGCAGTCTTAATTCAAACCTCACACTGATCCGCCGCCTAAAGGAACCTCAGACTGAAGAACTTTCGGCCTCCAACTAAGTCACTTAAACTAGCCCTTTTAAATACCAGATCTCTCTGTGCTAAAGCTCTATTAATTAATGATTTCATCACTGAGCACAATATTGATGTTATGTCTCTGGCAGAAGCATGGCTGAATGACAATACTGAACCAACTGTACTAATTGAATCAGCTCCTCCTAACTAAAATTTTTAAGTGAGAATAGAAGACATAAAACAGGAGGAGGCGTGGCTTCAATATTTAAGAATACCATAAATTGTAGTAAAATCCCTTTGTGGGCTTTTACCTCAATTCCAAGATACTCAAGAGGTAAAATGACCCAAACAAACTTTGACACTAACTTTATACAAAACTCCAACATACGTGGAAAATTTCTTTACTGACTTGAATGAGTTTCTATCTCATTATGATTGTTTAATAATTGTCGGTGATTTCAGCATTCATGTTGACAACCCCCAAGACAGAGGGGCAAAAAAGCTCGCTAACATTTTAAAGACTTTTAGTCTAACACAACATGTCAAACAAGCAACACACACTCAAGGACACACACTAGATCTGGTTATCAGTAAGGGTATGAATATTTACAATGTCTCTGTAACTGACGTCGCATTGTCGGATCACTTTGCTGTTATCTTTGAAAGTTCTTTATCTTTTAACCCACTTGGACAAACAGCTACTATCACAAAACATTCTTTCACAGAAAACGCAGCAGAAACATTTAATCAAATCCACTCTTCCTTGCCCTTAAGCTGTAATGATGTAGATAAGTTGGTAGATGACTCTCAGTCTAAAGTTTCAGATATCATTAAAGTGAAGGTTGTGTCTGGTAGGAAGAAATTATAAGTCAATTAAGTTCAAGTTCCTGCTGTCTGGATGTCCTACCCACACATTTCCTTAAGAAAATCCTGCCTGTCATTGCTAATGATCTGATCCAAATAGTAAACTCATCGCTCTCATCAGGTGTTTTCTCCCAGGTTTTGAAAACAGCAGTTACCAAACCACTGATAAAGAAGAACACTCTGGACAAATCATTAATGCAGAATTACAGGCCGATCTCCAACCTCCCATTCATTAGCAAAGTTATTGAAAAAGCTGTGTGTAAACAATTAAATGGCTTCCTAACAGGAACCAACAGCTTTGACTCTTTCCACCACAGCAAGGAGACTGCTCTTGTAAAAGTGTTCAATGACATCCATATAAGTACAGACTGTGGCAGAACCACAGTGCTGGTTCTTTTGGACCTCAGTGCAGCTTTTGACACCGTCGACCATGACATATTACTGAATTGACTGGAGAGTTGGGTCAGACTCTCCGGTTCAGAAGGTTCCTTTAAATCTAAAAACCCACCTGTTTAGAGTTGTATTTGAAATGTAATCAATTACGAATTTAATGTTGGCATTTGACTTAATGTGATGTTTTGATTGTTGATTCTATGTTGCATAACTTTGTGTTTTTGTGTTTATGATGTAAAGCACTTTGAAATGCCTTGCTGCTGAAATGTGCTATACGAATAAAATTCGATTGATTTGATTTAAAGATCGGTAATCGTCCAGAAAACTGCCATCGGTGCACGCTTAGCTGTCGCCATTTCTGTGGTTAAGAATGGAGGATAATTCAACATGCATAATCTTCATAGCATGTTGGAATTATTTGCTTTCGTTTTTCTCATTTCACAATTGTCTTTTTCTGCATGTTGAAGTAAGGCGCTCGCTTCAGATCAGCCAAAGGCAGAGAGCTCATTTTGCACTTGAGAACCTAGAAACACGTCATGACAACTAATCGGCCTTGAGGAATGTTTGCAGTTCTCCCATTGGACAGAAAGTGTCTCTGCAGGTTCATTCAAATCCCAGAATAAACTCTGAGGACCGACTGCAAACCTGAAACCATTGACCTAATTTAACACAATCAGCCAAGAGGCCATTCATTGTTCTTTTTGAAGCAGGTGACAGACTCGTTCTGACCAGCAGGTTGCAAATTGATGAGCTCTTTGAGAAAAGGGCAGCTCATTCCAGACTCGTTTTATTATGCAGGAAGCGGGTGGAATAACCGCAGAGTTTAATTTTAAGAGACTCCAACATCGGGACAAAGGTTGTTACATAATCACCCTCACACTAAAAACCTGCTGATGTGGCGTTGGAAAGCTTTTCTCTGATGACCGAGCAAGTCGCTGAGGTGTTGCCAGTAACTCCGCTGATATCCTCCCGGTTTAACGAGCGACCCTTATGCTGTTTGTACTCTCCCATCAGAAGGCCGGTGACTCACCACCATACGAAAAGCGAATCGGATGGGACCGCTCAAATTCAAGCGACGGTTTCACACAATGCAGAAATGAAAGCCCACCCTCCAATCTGCTTATTGCTCATTTTTCACTCTGATCTAGCCTGAGAGCATGTGATCGGTTTTAATTCAAAGCAGGCGCGATTGTTGTGGGGATTTTTTGTGATTAATTCAAACCTCAGAAATGCTTTGAGTCTCTTGTTTGTTCGGTACAAAGTACAAAAAATGTTTTGTGCATTTTTTTGTACTTTGTTAATGACTAAGAAGATGTTTAAGATGACTTATTCTGAAATAAGTGCACTTTCTAAATGGATATGAATTACTTAACTGTTTGGAGTTTTTGTGATAGACCAACAAAATATAGTGAAAAAATTGTAAATGTTTTACATGAAAAATATATATTTTAATCAATTTTCTTGTCTACAAATCTATAAAATGGTGTAGTAATGTCACATAAAACCTATTAAAATTCGGTGTTGTGCTTGCAATGTTAGAAATTCAAAGGGAAATAAATACCTCTCCACCCACTGACGGTGGCAATTAAATAATCGATTACTTTTTGAAGATGAGGGACAAAAGGTACGCCGAGTCTTGAAACCGGTTTCAGTCGGATCATGAATGGAGCAAGAAAGAATTTTAAGTTTCAACTAGACCTGTGAGGATAACACATTTTTCTGGACAATAAATTCTCCCAGAAGTGATTGCAATAAACGACAATATTGTTGTTTTGAGACCATTTTCAAGTACCTAATATAATGGGATTAATTAATTTATTGCTTATTACGACAGGCCTATTTTCAAATCTTTCCAGACTTATAGGCCCTTCACACATGGAGACTTTTTTTTTGTAAGCGATTAAGGAAAAAAAAAGAAAAGTTTGTCCACTCGCCAGAATTCAACACCTCAGAAAACGCGCCAATCGGTGGCGCTGTAACGCTGCCACAGAACGACACAAAAAACAGAACAGCGCCGTGTTTATTTGAGAGAGACGCTTTCAGGATAGAGAGAGAGAGAGAGAGAGAGAGAGAGAGAGAGATGGACGATATCATTGTTTAAAAAAATATGCAACTCGTATGGAAACATGGAAACTGTGTTTTGAAATCTCTCCATTCTGGAACCTGGTTTCAAAAATATTAATTTCTGGTCTCTGAGACGCTTAATCCGTGTGGATTGAAACGACCAAAAACTTTGACGGACACCTAAAATTGTCTCTGTGTGGACGGAGCTTTGTGCACAAAGTTGGCACTATTGATTAAACACGCAGGAAGTCCTTTTGGAAATATTTTATATTCAGTTATTTTGTCTTTATATAAAGCAGTTTCTATTTATCATGCAACTTTAGGCAATTTACTGTACTCCAATCATGTTAGCATTTGAAAAACTTTTTTTTTTTTTTTACAAATGAAAAAGTAGAAATTAAACAGGAGACATTTCTTAGATATGTTGCTCAACAGACTATAACCACATCCTCTGCTAGTTGTGTAATTTCCTTCTCTAGATTCATATAACCACAACATTAAGAATCCAATGAGTACTATGAAACTTGAATGCAGATGTTGATAATATTTTCTGTAAAACTAAAACATTCTGTTGCTTCTTATTGAATCCCTGCATCTACGAAACGCCTACGAATCAAGCCTTTCATCCCTTTTTGTTTGATCGTGTTGCTTATTACATTAGAGAAATTATCTATCATTGGTTCCGATCAGCTTCAAAAGGAAGTGGTCAGATATCAAGAAGTCGACTCATACACAGTCGGTTCCTGGTTGGCTGTTGACCAATCAATGAAGTGACCAAATCCTCCATTTTAATATCTGCCTTAGTTTTGTTTTCTTAACTCTCCTTTGTGTTTTGTTTTTAGGATGTTATCTCGGTTAAATGAGCTGATATGGGCCGACTGGATCTGGTTCCCAGACGGCTACGGCTGGGATGATCTGAAGGATCACGATGGGAAAGTCTTTCCTAAAACTCGGGACCTCTGGGCGGTTCTCCCAGTCGCACTTTGCTTCATCATCATCAGACAGATATTTGAGCAGTGAGTCATTTTAATCTCCGTGGCTTTTTTGTTTGCTTCCGAGTACTACTAAATGTGACGCTAAGTCTGCTTCTCTGCTCCACAGGACTATAGCACTTCCTTTAGCGACTCTGCTGGGAGTGAGAGACAAGCATCGTGTTTGTGCGTCGCCTAATCCCGTCCTGGAGTCTCATTTCTGTAGCAAATCAAAACATCCCACACAGGTACTCCCACTGCAAACATCAGCGCTCTCAGCTGCTGAAGTTATTCCCTGTTCTACTGTGTGAATGTTGATTTAGTTTATTTACCCATCCAAAGGTTTTCCACAATAATCATCCACCCATCTGTCCATTCGTCCTTTCACCCATCTGTCAGTTTGATTGTCTGTCCATCCAACATTTGTTCAGCCATCCACTCATCCTTACATTTGACTGTCCATTTGTTTGTCCATCCATCCTTCTGTCCAGTTGTCATCCATTTGTCCGTCCATCCATTCAGTCCTTCCACAGGGTAAAAATGCATCCAGACTTTCAAAACTAGAGCCTGGACAAAAATACAAATATGACATGAAAACCTGCCAAGAATGGATAAAAGTTTTGCTTGTAGATTCTGATGTGGGGAGTTGAGTGCATTACAACCCGAATGCAGCACTGTCTTGTTTAATTTCAGGGCTCCATAGAGAGTTTAAGTAAACAGACGGGATGCTCGGTGCGACAGGTGCAAAGGTGGTTCAGGCGACGGAGAAATGAAGACCGACCCAGCAAGCTCAAAAAGTTTCAGGAAGCGAGGTTGGTTTACGTCCATGCTTCTAAATCCTTTCATTTCCCTCCGAACAAAGCCACATTTCCTCTGAGTCCCACTGTTCACATAGTTTAATTTTTCTGGAGGTCATGATGTTCTCTCGCAAATGAAACATTTCTTGCGAGTGTGTCAACATAAAAGCTTGCAAACCCTGCAGCAATACTTGGTGGGGAAGTTGTTTCTCACCAAAACCACAGAGCAGCGCGGCTCTAAGCTCCCACCAGCAGCCGCCGTAGTAAAACAGTAACAGTGATTTATTGAGGTTGTTGTTGTAAAGCCGCTGTGAGAGACATTCCTGTCGTACATTAACGCTTTAATTGCATCTTATTCAACTGTTTCCACGCGGCACAGATGATCATTTCATCACAAGTGGCTCCATTTGAAACTGCAAGCCACACCCACAAAGTGGGAGGAAGCGTTTCACTAAACCTGTTGCAGAAGAAGGAAAAAACTGACATCTGGTGAACGACAAAACCAATGCAAGCCAGCTGTTTCCCAGCTGCCGTTTGTCCGTCCCAGTAGCTCATCATGGGATTTACTTGGTTTTTTTTACCTGCTTGTTAGGCATAAAGAGTAAAAAACTATTACATCCTTTTTAACTGTTTGGTTAATTTAATGATCTCCAGCATAAAGGTGAGCGATATGGAAGGTGAATTTTATCACGATATTTTGGAGTGCTATTGGGATAATGATAAACGATTAAAAAAAAACTATTTATTACTTCACCACAGATATGCAGCTTTTGATTGAGGGTGGATGTGTTGGTCTTTTGAAATGTGATTTCTATTACTAACGCTACAAATAAAGACTTCATTTAATCACATTTTCAAATTTATTCATATTTATTGATGCTCGCCGGGAACAAAAATAGTAGAGAAAACAGTAAAAATAAGAAAATTGAATTAGCTGAAATTTATCATGAGAACGATTAATCAAAATTCTTATTGTGACAAGAAATTTTTCACAATAAATGATAGACAATACGATAAATGGCTAAACTATTATTTTTCCTTGTAATTCTCGTAATAACAATGGCTTTCTACCCTTGTTTGAACACCGTTGAGTCAAGTTTTTTATGTTTTGCTACATAAAGCACCACACTATTAAACACTATTCCTATTTTCTGAGATAATTGTTTTATTCTTTTACAGCTGGAGGTTTACATTTTACCTTCTTGCTTTCTTTGCTGGCCTGGCAGTCCTTGTTAATGTAAGTAGTGCACCCAAAACTTGTCGTGCAGATGACCAAAATTTAAGTTACTAATCTTTCATTAAGGAGCAAGTGAAAGTTTATTGACATGAAATGAAAAAAAGTGAATGTGCAGCAAATAAGTCTGCACTTGTACAAATTGAACACATTCAACCTCCATTAAGTTTGCAGTTTTTCAAACCGGCAAAGACGTATTCTACCAGAAGAGAGAATATGATCAGAGGAGACATTTATTTGATGGAAACTTTGTGTGCCATAAAAGTGATAACGAGAATAAGCCTGTTGCAATAAATCAATCAATCACATAGGTTAAAATGAGCTTGATCATTTCTACTTGCATGATTGTTTGTTTCAAGTAGCCCTTTTTTTTCCTGTTTATTTGATTTTACAGAATCTTCAGTGTTCATCTTTTATTATTTCGGTTGATTTTGTTTAATTTGGATATTTAAAATGTCTTCTATTGCCAATGTTAAATGTTTGTTTGAAATTAACATTTATTGCTCTTTGAGAGGGTAAACTTGCATTATTATGCAATTACCATTAAATCACTTGAAAACAGTCTGAACAACAATATTCTCGTATATAACAAATTTTGCTGGCCGATAAGTTGTCACTGAACTTATTGCGATAAATGATAATATTGTTGTTTTGAGACCATTTTCAAGTAAAATAATGGTAATAATGGCCTAATAATGCAAAAAGACATTCTCAAAGATGAATAAACGTTAAATTCTAATTAACATTTAAACACTGGAACTGGGAGACATTTTAAATATCCAAAATAAATAAAGAAAACAACAGGAATAAAATTAATTATGAAGTCTCACTAGTTGAGACAAAAAAGCACCAAACTGAAGACTTTTATTATTTGGTTTTTGGTAAAAAGAGGAAAAATTACAAATCAAGCAAATGAAAATTATTGAGTTTCTTTAAATTTTTTATGTGATTAATTGATTTATTGTTTGTTTGTGACAGGTCTAACAGTTGTAGATTTGTGAATCTTTATAAACGTCCTTGTTGTGTTTCTTAAATCATTCTTTCTCTGCTTCTTCGTAGAAACCATGGTTCCACGATGTAAAACTGGTGTGGGAAAACTTCCCCAAAATGGTAACTATCGTTTATTCAAATGTTTCTCCTGAAGTTGTGAATATGTTTCCTGCGTTTTTACTGAGCAAGATTTGACTGTTTCTCCAGCCGCTGTTGACCTCCCAGTACTGGTACTACATGATCGAACTCGGCTTCTACGTCTCCCTGATTTTCAGCGTAGCATCAGATGTCAAGCGGAAGGCAAGTGAAGCCGCATCCTGTCTAAATAGTTTGATGTTATACACCTTCACCCTCAGAAACTGTCCATTGAGAGTGATAATTTCCTAAGTGCCTGAAAATGATCTCTTGTGTTTGTGCCGTGTTTTGAGGTTTGGGTATTGATTTGCTCGTGAAATCCTGACACGTTGTATCGACTGCAGCTGTCGGCTGTTCGAGCTCCCGGTAAAGATGATCTCCTGCTCTGCTCATGTGTGGCATGTCAGGTTAATGTGTGCAGGAGGTTTACATGTTGTTCAGAAAGCGCTAAAGCTGCAAACCTCGAGCCAGTGGAAGCTGCTAATCTGTCAAACCAAAACAGGGTTTAGCAGAAAGCAGGTCAAAGTTCATTAGAATGCCACCATGTTGAAATCTCCTTTCTAATCTGAGAATTTGTTTTGTCATTTCCAGTTAAACGTCTTATCTTAACGTAAATGATTTTAAATGTAGCAAAGCTTCTCTAGCTGTGTGCTCTGCTTTATGCGGAGTGTAAATCATTAAAAAAAAAAAAGGAGCATTGCTTTAGGTGAGGAATGTTTACAGCTCGATCAATAAGTCACCAATCCTTGGGTGCATTTGGATTTTTAACATCACCTATTTCTTCCTTTCAAGGATTTCAAAGAGCAAATTGTTCACCATGTGGCTACCATCCTCCTCATCAGCTTCTCCTGGCTGGTCAACTACATCCGAGCCGGGACTTTGATCATGTTGGTGCACGACGCCTCTGACTATCTTATGGAGGTATGACACGTCCAAAGGCCAAAAGTTTTTGTTTTTTATGCTTTTTCACAAATTTACGTGTTATAAAATCCAAAGGGTTAAACCAAAATAATATGAAAAAGGGTTAGATGGTGGATTTTGTGTGTGGTGAACCATTTTTAAGTTGATTTTAATTATGTTTTGGGTTGTTAGTCTTACCGACGACCTATTTTTATTTTACCAACAGAAGTTTTTTGATTTCTTATTAAAATGTCCTAATTTTTCAAGGTGAATTAAGCCATGCCACACTGAGATGGATCTGTGTTTTGTTAAAACACGCCCACAGCATCACACCTCCTCCACTGTACCTGTGCTTTCCCACATATTCAGCCTTTGTTTCGCACCAGACACACCTAAATAATTTGTTGCAGAAAACCTCAAAGTTGATCTCACTTGTGGAGGATTTACCAATCAGCACTGCAAAAACACAAAATCTAACAAAGTATTTTTACTCTTATTTTCTAGTGCAAATACCTTGGTACACTAAAATAAACGTACTAGTTCGACTGCCAGATTATTTCACTTATAACATTGGAAGAATATATTTGTATAAGTAGAACTATTACTCTTTTGAAAATCAATATTAAGGAATTATTAACTGAAAACAAGCTCTTGTATCTAGCTGAAAAGATACTTGTTTTATTTCATTTGTACTAAGATCTTTGCACTAGAAACTAGACAAAACCTACTCTGTACTATTTTGTGTTTTTGTAGTGTATAAACTGGTTTTGTATGTAATTGAAATTTAATCTGATTGTGTGATTTTTGGGAATAGAATAGACCATTTTGACTTTTTGTCCTGTTATTGGGTAAATTTCAGCCACAAAGTATCAGGTAAGTGGAAACAAACCGGTGTGCACACTGAAGTAATAATGACAAAAATAGAAGCTGTACAGTTACAGTTACGTGAAGTAAAGAACGTTACAGTTATTAATAAACGTAAATGGTACAAACACACAATATTAATAAGCTTATATGTGTAGAGAGATATATTTGTGCAAAAAAAAATGCTTTTTGAAAGAAACTATAAAAATGTGCAGGTAATTCTAACGTTTTCTTTAATTATTTTTAGAGCTGCGTTAAATAGTCTAGCATCTACTGGTAGGAACAACCTGCAACAATGTTGCTTTGTGTGTTTGGGACGCAGCAGCCCGTCACTGATGGAGCAATCCATGCTGTACAATTTTATTACTGAGTGTAAATTACAAGTGTGAGAATGATTTATTAACTGTTTGACAGAAGAATAACAATTCATTCTGCCATTTTTTTTCAAATATCTTTTCTTTGATAGAATAATTGAACAGTTTTACATCAGCAGAAATAATATTTCTTTGATACTTGAGCAGCCCAGGTGTATGTAGAGAGTTTCTGCCCTCTAGAGGTTAAAAAAAAATCTCCTTTCTTCTTCTGCTTTCTTTCTAGTCGGCCAAAATGTTTAACTATGCGGGCTGGAAAAAAACCTGCAACTTCATCTTCACTGTGTTCGCTGCAGTTTTCATCATCACCCGCCTCATCATCTTCCCCTTCTGGTAAAACAGAAAAACAGCATGGATGATGCATCACACACATGTTTATTCAATGCAACGTTTAATAGGAATGTGTGAGTGGTGGTTGCCGAGCTGAATTTGTATATTTTTGTTGTTTTTCTTTGCATCTTTTATTTGCACATTTGGTACAATCATCATATGTATCCCAGGTTAATTAAACTCATTTGTTTTCTGCACCATCAGCCAAGTTGTTTAGTTTTAAAAATGGAAATAACCAGCCAAATACTTATCTGTGAGCCTTGAGTTATTTTGTTTTTCATGCTTAAATTTTAAAAATATATATTTTCCTGACATTATTTTATTTACAAACACATCAGGAAGTTTGGAAACATTTAGGAGAACGACAGTTTGGAGTTTTGATCATTTTAGTGTTTTGGATTTGGTGATAATGCTCCTTCTCTGTAATGTCTCTTCAGCATTCATTCTCCCTTAAACAAGTTGGTGTGAGTTTTCTCATTCTTTGGATGTTACTTCCTACTTTGTCACAAAAGTTCAAAGGAGTCGCACAGTGTGGGAGGAATCGCTGAGACGCCATTTTAAACTGATTATTAATGTTTAATCAGCTAGAGATTATGTTCTTCACACTAAAGGAGCAGCAAATCCCTACTTGAAATATAAATTTGTTGACATTTTCACAACTTCCCCCCCACCCCCCCTTCAAACAGCAGTTCTTTGTTTGAGCTCCCGGCCCATTCTCAACAGGCTCCAGAGGATTACTGACGCCGGTTCTGAATGGACCCTTTGTTTGCTCTTTCTCTAGGATCATATATGCAACAGGCGTGTACCCGCTGTCTCTCTACCCCACCTTCTTCGGCTTCTACTTCTTCAACGGGCTGCTGGTGGTGCTGCTGATTTTGCACATCTTCTGGACGGGACTCATCCTGCGCATGGTCATCAAATTTCTGCCAGGAAATGTAAGAAAAGCAACAGAAAACAGCGTCTTATTGGGATTTGTATTTATTTTTGGCATAAAGTGTATGTGTGGTTTCAAACGCATTTCTTTACACATAAAAATCAAAATGTAGCCCCTTTCACTCTGACACCCCAAAATAAAAATCCAGCTGTTCTGTGAAGCTGTCAGAGGTTTGTTGGAGACTCTGGGAAAGAAACAGCAACAGATAAAGCATCTTATGAGAAAGGGAAGAGCACAGCATTGGAGGAGGATCTGCAGAGATCCTCCGCTCAGGTGGAAGAATCTGTTGCTGCTGTTTGAAAATCCAGAACTTTGGAAGGTAACACTTTATTTGACGGGTTGTGAATAAGACAGTCATGACACCGTCATAAACATGACATAACATCTGTCATGAACATGAGTAAGTCTTCATGAATATTTATGACTGTTGTCATAAAGTGTCATTCGGTAATTCATGACACTTTTAATACAGAGTTGACATTATTCAAAATGTCTTTATGACAACTTGACATTAACCAAGAAATCATGATCCAACATAAATTTGTTATAAAAGTATTACTGATTAAACTTTAAAATTATGTAGCTTTGTTATTAAAGCTAATAACATAATGACTTGGATTATTATGTTAACATAATAATGCAAGTTCACCCTCTAAAGGTTAATATCATAGTTTAACGCAAGAAAATTGGTTATTGTGACAGGCCTACCATCATATCACTCTTAAAAGTCCATCCTCATGACAAAATGGTGGTGGCAGTATCATGCTGCGGGAAGCTGGCAGATCCTGCCAGAACTGATGGTGGAAATGGTTGCACAAGAATAACAATCTGTTGGCAGGTTACTAAAGATCTGGGGTTTAGGTTCACTTTGCAGCAGTCTGCATGTTGTTGTCAAATTGGACAAAAACATGCCACACTTTTCAGATTTTTAGCTGCAAAATTGTGACCTTTACACGCATATACAACTGTGTGTAGATCTGTTACATGAAAACTCGATAAATGAATCAAAGTCTTCAAATAAGGGTACAAAATGTGGACGAGTTGATGAAAGGATTGCAACAAAGTCACATCAGCCGACCAAAATTCAACACGTTTTCTGTTCTGCTTTGTGTTTTTGCGACAGGGCATCGTGGAGGACGAGCGCAGTGATAAAGAGGAGACGGAGTCGGACGACGAAGATGACTGTAGCAAGCCGAAGAACGGCCATGTGCAGAACGGTCACTCTGTCCTCCACAACCACAAGAAAAGAGACTGACTGGTCAGAAAGAGAGAGACTGGCTGATTATAAACAAGAAAGAAAGAAAAGGTGACAATGGCGCCCTCATCTGGAAGCTGAAGAACATGCAGCAGGCATCACACTCAAATTTACTCTCATTTGTATTTTACGTTTTAGGAAACGCAGTCAGCTCCGAGGGGATCACTTGGCCTCTCTGTGGATTACACTAAGATAGAAAAGGAGCCGTTTTGATCCCGTTTGCCTCTAAGCAGCAGAACAAATTCCCACTTCTATATTTTTCCTCTTTGTCAACTTGCCTGCTTGCAGCTTTGTTTTCTTGATGGGAATATTTCCTGGAAACTCGGCGCTTCAGATGGTTTCTCCCGTCCCTACAGCTCATTAACACTCTTCTAATTCTAACTGTCGATCTAAAACGTAACTTATTTTTGCTCTAAATAAACGCACAGATGCCAGAGATGATGTGATGAGCACTATTGTAAATGTGGCTGTGATTTCTTTTTTTTTTTTCTCCTATGGACCATAAATCCCCTTAAGTTCAACGTTTTATTCAATTACGAAAAAAAAAATCAGTTTCTGCTGCATTTCTGCCGCTCTAGCTCTTTTCGGTTAACATTGCGAGGTTAAAGACGAAACAATTGCTAAATAACAATAATAATTAAATAGTGTGAGTGAAGGTGCCTAGCCTGCCATACAAACTGAAAAGTGCCTTTGGAGAAATGTGTCTTTAAATACTTGCTTTTCTGAGAGATGGCTTGTTTTAAATGTTTGTTTTGTTTAAAATCTTTTAAGTTTTATCACCTTTCTCTCATTGTTTATTTCTTTTAGTGCAGCCAAAAAGTTTAAATTTGGGAGCAAAGCGTTTGATTAAGTCGATCAGTAAATGTTGATTCTTTTCTGGCTGGAATAATCCAAAGCATATCCATTTAGTATATTTGTTTTTATTATTATTATTATTTATGTCTCAGTCATCTTGAGATGCACTTTATGGTTCTTTAGAGGATCAGTATTGACTGAAAAACTAGTGAATCATTTTAGTTACAGTGTTTGTTTCAGATTTCAAATCATTATTTGTTTGGAGGTTCAAAAAATAATTTCAACCCTTTTTTTATATAATTATTCACGTGAATATTCATTTGTCATTTGAATATTCATTCATTTGTTTTGACAGGGTTTTTGGTTTAGCTAGGAACAAAGAAAGATGTTAGTGAGTAAAGATGTAAAAACAAAACAAAATGTAACGCCAAATTGTTGTTTACATTTTCTAAGACGTTATTTGCGAGTGCCTTCATCATTTCAAAATCTTCTTCTTGAATGCCTTCTTGACCAATCACATGCAGCTCTCTGTTAACTTTGCTTTTCCTGAAGTCTTTTTATTCTTCCTGAGTTGTACATTTCTAACATGGATGATATAAATTTGTGAGAAAAACATCTTTTTTTGTTGTATTTATTTCTGAAGATGATGAAATATTTTAGAGATTTTATTTCTAAACTGAAACATTTTTTCATTGAGGATTGTTTTGTGTTTTCTTTGTATTTTGTAGACAATATGACTAGTTGGGTAAATGCAAGATGTGATTTAAGTTTTACATGAAATAACTAATATTTGTAATGTGATACCTGCTCTAATAATATGCTAGAAGTAGTTAAGGTACAAAAAACAAAAACGGATCATATTGCCGTAACATTTTTGTGCTTCATTTTATAGTTTTAAAATATGAAACTTTCAAAAAGCAGGTGGATTAGCTTTTTTAAATAAATCCTGACCTAAATACTAATGAGGTAAAAAAGGTTCACTATCCATCAGAATTTAACACTGTAATTTCTGACTCTTTGTATAAATCTGAGGAATCTGGGGTAATAAAAACAACACATTATTTATTAGTCAAAAGACTACGGCTCAAAATATTGAAGATTTGGCCATGATTGCATTTTTTATGATTCTCAATGGATTACTGGTGGAAAGTTTTAGCTTTTTTTTTTTTTTAAAGAAAACTCCTTCTAGTTTTTTCCCCCACCCTCCTCTACTGTATTTTGGCTGCAGGCTTGAAGTCCTCCTCATCTAATTGCATATGGAGCGGGATCACTTTACCATCCTGTGCTCCACTTTATCCTCCACACTGTTCCTGCCACCAGGCAGCCTCAATGCAACAATCTCCATTTTAAAGCAGCGGGGTCAATTTCCACCCTGCTCCAGCATCTGGCTCTGCAATTTAATTGCTAATGCGGCTCCAGTTTCTCTGGATTTTCTGTGTCCAGTTTTCCTGCTTCCTCCTAACTTTGCCTCTTCTTTCTCCTAATTTCTTCTTCCTGTCTTTTTTCTTCTTCTTACATTTGTGAAGCAAAACCTCCCGGTTGCGTGAGCCAGGACGGTGTGAAGTCCAACCAAAGGTCTCCCGACAGGAGAACAAAAGCAGGGGGGTGTTTGATCCACTTGTGAACTGTGTAGACCGTTATTCAATTCCTGCTTAAGTATTAATAAAGGCTTTACACCCGGGGGGAGGTCGCGAGGTGTGAGTGCACGCTTGTGTATCTTGCATCCATGCATCTCCTGAGTGCAGGAGCTAATTTGTGGGCTGCTCATTTTCCCTGTAATGATATTGCAAGAGGAGGACAGTAAAGGCTTTGGTAGCAGATTACTGTCTAGTGTAGCCTCGTTAATAAGGAAACCTTGGAGCAACACAGAGTTCTGATGCTATAAGCTTTTAACTATGACAGCTATTGGGAGGTTTGGGCTTTTGGCTCCTCTGCAAACAAAACCCAGATGACAATGCTTCCAGGATGGTGAGTTACTGGCTTTGACATTTCCCAGAGTTGATGCTAGAACTAAAATAAATGGCGTTTTGTTATTTATAGGTTTTGTTTCTGTTTAGTCAAACTCAAATGACTTTTCAAAACTTTTAAAGCTCATTCATCTCACATAAAGCATAGCTGTATCAGGAAACCTATTACAGGGCCAAATTAATATTTTTTTAATAAACAATGCAAACTTTAATTTTATCAGGACAACATGTATGTATATATATATATATATATAATTAGTTTTTTTATTTTAAACCCAGAAACTCTCTGAGCTGTAAAAACCTGGGAGGTTCTTTGCTGCCGTGTTTGTTGTATAGAAAATTTTGTTTTTGCAAAACTTTAAACTTTTCACTAAAAGATTATCTACTTTCAACTCTGAAACACAAATATATTATTAGGTAATTATGCATAGATTGCCCTTGTTGAAAATCAAATCATGGTGGTACACAACGTTTTTCAATCGTGTTCACAACATTTCCAGACTTGGGTGTAAACCATAAACATGCATTAATTTTAATAGAATATTATCTTTTATAAAATAGACTAACACATAGCAGCAAATAATGACATGTCGAGCTGTGTGTGAATGTTGCTCTCGTGTAAAGTAAAGCATTTCGACTATAATTGCATTGTATTAAAACTTCTTTCTTTCTTTTTTGCAAAAAAAAAAAATCATTCGTGTTTGGTTTCTCAGCCAAATGGTCAGTGAATAAGTAAACAGTATCCACCTGTGTGACACTTCAAACCTGCCAAAACTTTTAATTCAGGCTGGACATGGAGAGCAGTAACCAGAAAAGCAGCCAAAAGGTGTTTTGTTTGTTTTATGTATTGGGTGTAAGGTTCTGCATAAATAAAAACGAAAAATTTAAGATTTTAATTGATTGATTGAGATGTTGTGACTTAATTTAAGTAACACTGAAAAGGAAAGTGGGCCTAAAGTCCTCTGTGGTAATATCAGTAGGATAAAAAAAAATAAAAAAGCAAAGACAAGAGAAATCTGTAAAGGGGTAAATAAAGCAGATCACTTTGGCAGAGCTGAGGAAAGAAACACTGAGTGAGGAATACTTTCTACTGAACAATAAGACGGAGTTAATTTAGTTTATAGCAGGAATAGCTCTATCTATATTTTTATTAATTATGTTTCTGTGATTGTCCAAAAACGAGACATTGCTTTTAAAATAACAACAAATTCCTCAGATTTAATGCCTGATGTTTTATTTTTGTACTTTTCCCTCAGTGAAACAGAGATAAGGTGTATTTTCTAACAAATGACGGCTCTGTTTTGCCCACATGACATAAAACTTGACTGTGAAGATGATCTTCTCTTGTCTCTCTGCTTGAATTTCATGGATTTATATCAGCAGATAGACGCAGTTGCAGTGATAAGATATTCACACAGTAATCTGATCAGTTTTAGACAGGCTCATTGATCACGTAGATTAGATCAGGAACTAAATTAGAAACTGAAAAAAAAATGCTTCAACTGCTAAAATTTTCAGGGTAGCAATTTAGGATGACAGAAAAACACATTCTGTGCTTTTATTAAGAAGAATTTTATTATTCTAACCACCTTCCTATGTTTTTTTCATCTTGGCTGAACATAACCCCGGACTTGAGGTGAGAGAGCTCATCTGAGAAGAATCAGCATCGTCCACATGGACCAGCCTCTGTACCAGGCGCCGCCCTTCGAGGTGGATGTGGACCTCGGGTTTGCGCTCTTCTTCCTCTTCCTGCTGTGTTTCTTTCTCCTGGTGACGGTGGTGCGCTGCGCCCAGACGGTGGTGGATCCTTACGGCTCCATCTCCACCTCTACCTACCAGGAGGAGCAGATCAACTAAGGCAATGGAGAAGTCATATTTCAACTCTGACGGGAGATTTGTGGGAAAAACTCTGCAGCATGAACTGTACTTTCAAACTCCACCAACTGGAATATTCTTTTTTTTAGTTTCGTGAGAATAATACACAGAGCACTAACTGAAGGACAGCGAGCCACATAAGAAGTTATAAAACTGATATCCTGTTGTATTTGTGAATTTATAGTCCAAGTTTTTATTTATGACTCATGAATGGGTTTGTAATATCGGTTGCATCAAAGTTTCTGAGGATTATGGGAGTTAATGACCTAAAGGTTAGTTTCTGAGAAGGTTAAAGAAAGTCTCTCATGTTTATACATTTTTAAAGCCAATAGTTTCCAAGAGAGTCGGAATTAAACTACACACTAGTAAGGCATAACATAATAATTACTTTTGCTAAAACATATTTTGGACTTGATTGCTATACTACTTAAAGAAGCCACAAATCACACAAGTTATCCAGCCCTCTATCAGGAAACCAGTGCAACTGAATGTGGTCATGCCATATATCTTGCTAAAGCAAGTTGACTATTGTTCTCTAGTTTCTTAGGATTTCAAATATCAAATTAAAATGGCAAATTCTCCAGTACAGTAAATTTTCTCAACTGTAGTTTTATCTCAAGTTGCTAATTGTAATTATAACTTTTTCCAGCTTCTAGATCATTTGGCCCTGATCAGCAATCAGAGCATTAAGAAAATTTTAAATTGCATTTTAATGTACATATATGTCCATTAAACTCAAATTTTGTCCAAAGAATTTAAAAAATTGGCTTTAATAATTAATCATCACTGTGTAAAATCCATGAAATCTAACAGTGCACAGTTTCAGTATTTAAAAGAAGGAATTTTAAGTTTTTTAGTCACATAATTCATCTAGAATGCCCCTTAAAGTTGAAATGTTTGATTTAGCTGATAGATAATGTCTCTCGAACCTTGTTTCAAGATCTAATATATATAGTAGAGGTTGCTGCAATAAATTGATGTCTTGTGTATTGTTTTAGTCAGATGTATATTTTTTATTTTCCCTAAAGTTTACATTTTGTTCTTATGTCTGCATGCTGTTAACTCTTGAAAACCAAAGTTTCAAGGGTCGTATAGCTTTTTTTCTTATAGCCTGGGTGTGACAATAGATGATAAACTTTCTTTCAATGAGATTGTGTGTAAGCTAAAAATCTAAACTGAGTTTATTTTCCAGAAACAAATCAGAGATTACTTTATCTCAATAAGATTCTTTATATGTGGCACTAATGGAGCTCCATACAGAAAGACGGTTAAGAAAAAAGTTCTGTTTTTGTCAGTCAGTCATATTGAAGTCGCTTGTTTTATTACTGTATGCTTTTGAAACTAAACAAATGCATGTTATTGATTGAAAGTAAACGCTAGTTCTGCTTTTCTACCAGCTGATGGCGGTGTCGCACCGTTTTGTTCCGTATCACACCCATAACCCACAGAAACAAGGAAGAAGACCAACAACAACGGAGGTATCCAAAGTGGGGCTTTGTTAAATTCTTGTGTAAAATCTGAACAGCTGATTGCTTTTCCTCAACCCTGTGATTTTTTTAGCTTTTAGATCGCGTTAGCTTCATTGCTAGCATCAACGGTTGCAAGTAACTGCAACGACAAAAAAAAAAAAAAAAAAAAAGAGAGAAAAAAAATAACAACCGTATTTGCTCGTGTGTGTGTTTTTTAAAGACCTTTTGTCTTTCGAGGTGGATTGCTTGAACACATGAAAGGTAAGTGTGGCGTCATGTCTTACCTATTGCACGTTTAGTCACTTTGTAATAGTTTAAGCTGAAAGTAGAAACGCGTCGCTTTGCTTTACAAGTAAGCTAAAGCTAACAATGAAGCAACTCCTGAGCTTACGGTGAACATTTCACTAAATCCTCGTCATGCTTCAATCAATGTGAAGCATTACCTAACTTATAGATTATTTTTGTTCAAATTAACCGACTCCAAACTTTATTATTTTTTGAATTTTTAATGGTATTGTCCGAGTGATGTGTACGGGTTTACTAAACAAGAACGTTGGTTGACAAAATATTGGACAGACGTAGCTATTGTGAAAACAAGGCACATCCTCTAGTCTGTAACTTACTTTTAAGGGACAGAACGCAATAAAGGCCTGTTTTTACTATTTAAATGTGCCATTTAGTGTAAAAATACACAGAACTGATTACGTTGTTAGGATTTATACACAGCCAAAACTGAGAATCCATGTGCTGTTTTATAGGATTTTAGTGCAAAAGTAGCAACCAGATACAGCTAATCAGATGCATTTTATTAATCAACAGTTTTACAGAGGCGTGGAAAATAATTAATTTTACACAAATCTGTGAAATGATCAGATCTGGAGCATCCAGATTTTTTAGCACAGCAAAGGAGAGAAGACTTCGGCTGTGAGTTGCTTCCCATTATATTTATAAAGCTATCAAACCAGATTAAAGTTTATTATTCTATAATAAAAAAAAAGGATATTGACAAATGGAAAAACATTTGAGGCAGTCTTTAACGAACAACCCAAGAAAACTACACAAGGCCAGACTGCTCTAATGGCACGACAGAATAATTTTAAACATTTTTTGTTTTATAAAGGTTTACAGGGGAGAGATTCTCTCAGAAGCCATAGAAGGACAATTTAGGTTTGCAAACTTGCTTATTTACTTTGAACCATCTGAAGCGACGTCCATAGGAGAGATATTGTTTTGTAATGCACAGACAAGCACGGTAGTGGAGGAATGATGATGTTTTTAGTCACCGAATCAGGAGTAAACATTTAAAAACAAGTATCAACTATGGTAAAGCTCTTAGCATTTCTACTGGTTCATCATTTTTATGGGGTTTGGGCAAAACTTAGCTTAAACCCTAACTTTTGTATTGTTTTCCAGTATTTCCAATATATATTGTGAGGTAAAAAAAACATCTTAAGGTAATAATCACCAGCTTTAGGACTGCTTAAGAAAATGCTCGTATTCGTATTAATAAATCTAGAAAAGACCTTAAAGCTGATTATATCAAGATTTGTTGCTAACCCTGTTTTTAGATTGTACAAGATTCTCAAAACCCCTCCCTGATACTAGAATTTGCTGTAAAAGAGGACATTTATTTATATTCAATCTATGCCTCTTACAGCAGCATTTAGCAATTTCTTCTGTCTAAAATATTATGAAAATGTTAATATACTTGGAAATAACAGAAAGAGAGGTATTAAGTTTTATTGGATCTTCTTCAGAGCAGTCACAGGAGTATCATCCTGTGACTTCTCTGGTGGTAGCAGACCAATTACTACAATTACAATTACTACAACCAAAATCAAACCTAAACTTCCTGCATTTATTATGCGCATGTCCAGAATGTTATGCCTAAAATCTCAGTTTATTCATGATAACTCTACTTGGGTGCACCAAAACTGAATCATGGAACTGTTAGACATCTTTTGACCAACACTGTTTATGCCACTAAAGGTTGATCTCAGAGATATCTTGTGTGAGTTCAGGAAAAGAAATGTGGCTCAAAGAAAGCTTGAGAATAAGTTAAAAATGTATATATTTTTTGCCTATTATTGTTATTACATCCCTTCCTTTGTTTTATATGCTGTGTTTGCAGTAGCAATGGAGGTGGATAAGCTCAAGACGAAAACAAAGAAGCTTTCAAGGTCGAGGAGGAGGAGGAAACAAAACAAGAGAAAAACGAATCCTGACAAAGAAAGAGGTAATCGCCGTTAATGCACATTAGTATGCAAGTATGACTTGGATTGAAAATGATTGAACTGAGAAAGTTTTTGTGATTTATACTGGTTGAAGCTTTTAACCTGAACTTGCCTTCTTGGTAGAAAATAAGCCTGATTCTCCATGGGACTCCGTTCCCTCCACACACGAGACACCCAGCAAGGCAACAAAGTTTGAAAATGGCTGCGACTCCCTCACTCTTATAAAAGACGCAGTTGTAGTTTTGACTAAACTGCCCGAATATAAAATTGGCGCGTTGAGACCCCCGACGCCTCCGCAGTTCTACAGCGAAGACGAATCCTTCAGCAGCTCGGATTCAGACACGCAGTGGGAATCAGAGGAGGATTCCAGCGATTCGGATTTCTGGGTCATAAACAGCAAACTCAAATATTCAAATTCCTCCAATTGTGACCTGATAAGGATGCCTACAACCAGTCACAACTGTAACGGTAAGATCAACAATAAAACTGCAAGGACGTTACGTCTCTCTTAAGTTATAGTAAATACTGCAAAATGCTGAAGGACTTCAACCTTTGGTATCTTGTATTTTCCCGGCCGTAGTAAAAATAACCCTCCTGTGTCAGCAGGTATCTCCCTTTGCTCACGTGACAAGATCCGCCCCGACTTACCCGAAGAAGAAATTAATGTTGACATGATGGTTATTGCTCGTAGAAGACCTATGAGGTGGCAGCGTGGTAAAATAGTCGAAATAATTACAAAAGGTAAGATGCAAAAAAAATCCTGATTGACACTCTGAGGGTAAACGTGCAAAAAAGGGTTTGGATAGTTCAATATTTACTGGTAAATTTTAGACCTTCTTCATAAAGATGGAAAAATAAAATAAAAATATATAAATCTTACATCACAGTAGCCTAATCTCACTGGAAAAAATTTATAATATGGTGCATCAACTTATTTTTGAGTGCTGTGGAGTTATTTCTAATTATCTCTAGTTTCACTAATTTGCCTACAAAATACACAAGTTTGTATCCATTGTATGTAGTATAACCAATCTCTACTTAATTTAACATATACTTGGCATCAAAAACACAAGTAATATGTTTCTTTAAAATATAATTATAACTTATTAAAGCAGTTAGGGGTTTAATTAAACATTTTTTCCTCATAGAGTACTGTCTGTTTTACATTTATCTGCAAACTTTTTTTGACTTGTGTTAAAACACAAGTAAAAAAGTTGCCAAAAGCTGTAATGTCCAGCCATGCATATCTGTAAAAAACAACAAAAAAAACAAACTTTTTCTTAATTGATTTCTTATGTTTTAAAACGGTCTTGATCAGTTAAGCACAATGACTTGTGTGTGTAAATATTTATAGCAGATAAACAATATGTGAACAGAAAATAGTTTATTTTTAATTATACAGCAGATAAAAAAAAAAATTATTTAAAAAAAATCCTCAAAAACTTGATTTTAAAAATATAAAACTGTTGTGGCTCCATGTTTTTTCAACTTAGTAATTTTGACCTTTGTGGCAAAAAGGTTTGGACACCACTGGGTCAGGAGATGTGAAAAGGAGTCGGAGGAAGATGGTTATTCATTATGAGTTTGAGAAACACATGAAGATGACGCAACTTATCCGGTCAACACTCAAATAAAATAATAACGTGGTCATTTTAGACATGGAAGACAGATGGTTTGAGCCATATGTGTGAAACATGAAAACTATGAGAACATCGTCTCGTCTTTCCAGGCAGATTCACATTGAGACACGTGACCAAAACAACGCGTGTTCAGCATTGTTGGGGTTTTTTTTTAAGGATCGTCGGTGCCAATGACCCTTACAGGGATTTGACTGTAGGTTATGGTCAGGTTTTCATATGACCCTGATGACCTCAGTAGTGATTTCTATTTCCCTATCAGGATGGTTGTTCCTGATTAAAATTTGTAAACCTGATGCTTCAAGCGCATGTGTTGCATAAGAGGTTGTTTGTAATTCTCTTTTGATCTAAAGTGCAACCAACTACAGTCGCATTCAATAAATATATTATATGTCCTGATGAGTTTCAGCTGCCAGATTAAAAGCACTTATTGAAAGTAACAACCTTTAAGCAAGTATTAAACATACCTTTCATTTAAAATAGCTTTTTTAATTGTCTGATGTAATATCCTTATTTTAAATGTCATGTTTTTATTAGCCGTTGGAAAATCACCATAACTAACAGAAGCAAAGGCTTTCAATCATCCATCTGTGTGTAATTAATCTAATTAATGTGTTTTTAAAACAAATGGACTTTTCAGTAATATTCTAATTTATTGAACAGTCTGGGTTTTCTTGCATCACTGTTCATTTTTCTAACATGACACTTTTTTTTGAAATCCAAAAATTCTTTAGTCAAAAAAACTCCAAATCTATAACTTTACAACTCTGTCAGACAACAAAATGTAAAAAAAAAAAAAAGAAAGGAAAAAAAAAAGCAAGCTTCAGGCATTTTTGAGATGCAGTCGAGCAGAAAAATGTTTAAAGTGTGTTGATGAACTGATCAGTTTATTACTTTTCTGTCCTAACAGATGATGGGCGGTTGAAGTACAAAGTCAGCTTTGAAGATAAAGGGACGTGCCTCGTATCCGGACACCACATTGCTTTTGACAGCAGGCCCAAGGTGGAGCAGCTGTACATCGGCGCCCGAGTGGTGGTCCGCTGTCAAAATAATAAGTACCGGTTCCGACCCGGAATACTGGCTGAGCTGCCCAGCAGGAAGAATCAGTTCAGGTGTGTAATTTTAATAAGAGAAAAATACAAACGATATGTGGCTTCACCTTTAAAAATGTGACGCTAGTTTTTGTTTGTTTGACTCGTTTGTTTTGATTTTTAGGTTTCTGATGTTCATGGATGACCATACACCA
Source organism: Xiphophorus maculatus (assembly GCF_002775205.1). Classification (NCBI taxonomy): domain Eukaryota; kingdom Metazoa; phylum Chordata; class Actinopteri; order Cyprinodontiformes; family Poeciliidae; genus Xiphophorus; species Xiphophorus maculatus. The sequence goes on from NC_036455.1 coordinate 4,316,810, forward strand.
GTTTATGTCGGGCTTCCTTTGTTTCACATGGTGTGCAGACCTTGTAAGTTCACAGCAACAAATACTCACGTTCTCTGTAAAAAACAAATGCTTTGTCACATTATCCAACACGTTCTCTGTTTTTATGTATTTTAGACTTTTGTGTAAGGTACTTGTATGACTTGTATCATCAGATTTCTGTTTTGTTTTTTTTTTATTCATGAAGAATATATTGCATATTGTAACATTGGTGTGCACAATATTAACATTGCATAAGATGCAATAATCACTTGCTAACACATCTCAAGCGTCATTAGTTTCCTCTTTGCATGCCAAGAACAGATTGAACCTGTTCTTTGATTGTAGTATACACCGTGTTCCAAATTATTATGCAAGTGATATTTTCTCAGATTTTCTTAAATGGTCAATGCAAATGATGGTCAGTATAATTTTCAAGTCATGAACTATGACAGTATAAATCAAATTTTACTGAATAAAACTCCCCATGAGAACAGTATTTTTTTCAAAAATAAAAAACTCAAAATGCGCTGTTCCAAATTATTATGCACAGCAGATTTTCTAAACATTTTATGGATTATAAAGAACTGCAAACGACCTTCATTCTTTGAATGTGCAGCATTAAGTGGTGACATGTACTAAAATCAAAAGCTATTTCAATCAAAAACATCTTAACAGACCAAGTTACATGTTAACATAGAACCCCTTCTTTGATCACCTGCACAATTCTTGCATCCATTGAACTTGTGAGTTTGTGGAAAGTTTCTGCTTGAATTTTTTTGCAGGATGTCATAATACCTACCCAGAGCTGCTGTTTTGATATGAACTGCATTCAGATCTTCTGCTTGAGGAAACTCCAAAGGTTCTCAATAGGGTTGAGGTCAGAGGATGGTGACCACACCATGAGTTTCTCCCCTTTCATGCCCATAGCAGCCAATGACACAGTGGTATTCCTTGCAGCATGAGATGGTGCATTGTCATGCATGAAGATGATTTTGCTACGGAAGGTACGGCTCTTCTTTTTGAACCATGAAAGAAAGTGATCAGTCAGAAAGTCCATATACTTTGCTAAGGTCATTTTCACACCTTCGGGGACTCTGAAGGGGCCTACCAATGATTCTCTCCCCATGATTTCGGCCCAAAGCATGACTCCACCACCTCCTTGCTGACGTCACAGCCGTGTTGGGATGTGGTGGCCCTCCACCACCAATCCACTACTGCGTCCATCTGGACCATCCAGGGTTGCACAGCAGTCATCAGTGAACAAGTCTGTTTGAAAATGAATCTTCATGTACGGCTGGGCCCACTGCGACCGTTTCTGCTTGTGAGCTCTGGTTAGGGGCTGAATAGTTCATGCACCTCAAGGGGACTATTGAGGTGCATGAACCTCAATAGGTTCATTGAGGTTGAACCTCTGGAGGATCCTCCACCTTGAGCTTCCAGAGGCACCAGCAGCTTCAAATAACTGTTTGCTGCTTTGTAAGGGCATTTTAGCAGCTGCTCTCTTAATCCGATGAATTTGTCTAACAGAAACTTTCCGCATTCGGCCTTTATCTGTACAAACCCATCTTTGTTCTGAATCAGACACAAATCTCTTCACAGTACGATGGTAACGCTTCAGTTTTTGTTAAATATCTAATGTTTTCATATCTTGTCATACTGCACTACACTATCTGATGATTTTCATCAGCAGAGATCCTTCCTCTTTCCCATATTGCTTGAAACCTGTGGCCTGCTTAATAATGTGGAGCATCCTTCTTGAGTAGATTTCCTTTAATTGAGCTCACCAGACAAACTAATCAACCCAGCTCTCTGAAATTAATTATAGTGATTCAAAGAGCCCGGACACACAATACCATCTATTAATTTAATAGCACAACAAAAAATGTCATCTTTATGACACTTGAATCCAATTTGCATAATAATTTGGAACACGGTGTAAGTTTACTTCCTTATCTACTTCAGACGAATCTGTTCATACCGTATCAGACTTTAATCTTTTGCTCTTTTCTCAACAGTGGAAGATGTTTTGGACGACGTTCCTGACGGAGCGCACAAATGTTTTATGAGACAGTACCTTAAGGACTGGCCGTATCCTCACTTAAACAAGTATAGAGCTGGACAGAGCTTTAATGTGGAGCTTAATGGAGTCATGCAGATGTGTGAGGTTGTTGTAATCGACTGCAGCTTAATGCAAGTTGTTTTTCAGGTTAGTGTTTCTTCTTTTGCTTATTGTTTTTTACATGTCTTTAAACAGTTTTGCATGCGAGACTTTATCTGTGAAGGATTTATTTTTCAGTCTTTTCTTGGAATTTGTAAAGAGAAGACTTTTAATTTGACCTCCCCTACCTTACATTTAAACTTTTACATATGGAACAAGTGTTGAGAAGTATCTGTATTGTTTCTGGTTCCTAACCAGTGAGGATCTGATGTGTTTTTTTTAATGGCATGTTCGCCTGTCTTTCCAATCTTGCAAAATGGCTTAGAAAAATGGACATCATGTCAGGAAGTGACGTATTATTAAACCTGCTTAGAAACTCAAATCAACTCAAAGTAAAATACATTCAAAATGAAATGGAATAAAAATTTTATATTTGCTTTTTATACATCCTTACCTCAGCACTAGGTTTTTTTTATTTATAATAACACGAGTAAGCACAAAACTATATTGGCATCTTACATCAGTTCCTTTAATTTTGTGTTCCTAAAATTTCTTGTTACTTTTCAGGAAAATCAGCGAAGGGAGTGGATCTTCAGAGGCTCTGTGCGACTGGAACACATTGCCAGACTGTGGGAAGAGAGGAACAAGCTAGAGTCCAAGGATGACTCTGACTCTGATTAATTCATAGATGCAGGTATATGTAAAATAGATGTAGAAATGATAAATACAAATTCCTAAGAGGGATGCGTCCTTTTTGTTTGTTTTGTTTTTGTAACATTTCAGCCTAAATCAAATTTATTAAAAGACTGAAAAGAGACTACCCAAGCAAACCCTTCCCCTGTTCTTCATGACGATAAATGAATTTAATTTCCCCTGCTCCCTAATTCTACAAATGTACTTATATTAATTAAACTGAAATGCAAAACACTCCCATAGATTCCAGAGTATGTTTTTGGAGCTGAAACCAGGTACCTGGAACTTTTAAAGCAATGTTTGATGATATGATCATCTAGAGATCTCATCTGGACACTATTCATGGCAGCATGAATTTAAAATGTAACGTAAATATTTCCAAAAACAGCTGAATCTGTTCCGTGAGCGAGTGAAAAGCCCTATGGCCCTTCAGAAAGCTGAATGGCAGTGTGCAGCAATGTGTGGAAGCTCTGCATTACTCTGCTTGATGATGTTGAAAAATCTTTGCTAACATTTTTTTGTTTGGTTTTCATTTTTAAACATTATTGTACCTTCATACTGGAAACCAGGCATTGCCTACTGTTGTGATGCAAATCTGCCAGCTAGCTAACAAGTTTTTTTTTATTTTTGATTTGATACTTAATGTAGAAACCAGTTTCACTCAATCTTCTCTTCAACAGCTCATGAAATCTTTTTTTTCCCTGTGGTGTAACAATATGCATCATTTCAGACTGCTTTGCTTCCCGTTTACCTACTCTGTTGATGTCATTACACTCTGACCTTTTTCCTTGTGATGTTTGAGTCTTAGTTTCTCCAAAAGCTGGAGGATTTTTTTCATGTTAACCAATCATTTTATTATCCAACTATTAATCAAGAGGTCTCAATTCAATATATTAAGCTTTCCTTATTCTAGCATTTCAAATATGTTTTTGAAATATGTAAGATATATCCTTAAATCTATTACAAATCATTCTAGGTATATCTTGTGTGGTCACAAACAGAATTGCAGTGCTACACTATGTTGTCAAATGTTTTGCTCATTTGATTTTAGACCTTTATGAACTTGAGTGACATCTTATTCTTAATCCGTGCAGTTTAGGATGTTGGCACCTACAATAACTCTTCTGGGAAGTCTTTCCACAAAGATTAAGAGTATGTTTATGGGAATGTTTAACCATTTGTGACGTCAAACACTGATATTGGGCAAGAAGGTCCAACTTCTATGCTCTTAATTCATCCTAAAGGTGTCAAATAAGATGAGGCCACCTCTAAACCGTTTCCAGAAAGTTGGGGTTATGAAATTGTCCAAAATGTGTTTTTATCCTGCAGCTTTATTAAAAACCCACACAATTTTGCACTAGATACATTGCAATCAATACATTGGATTGCCACATAAAGAGTCATGGTTCTTCACTCAGAACATGTCTCTGTTGATTTAGAGTTCTGTCATGCTTTAGACCACCACACCCAACTTGGTAACGTAAGGCTTGAATCCAGTTGTTTGCAATTGAAACCCGTTTTATGAAGTTATCTACTGTTCTTGAGCTACTCTGAAGGCCAAATGAAGTTTGTAGTTCTGTAGAGTTTCACTAGTTGCTATTACTACATAAATGGTGAGAAAAAAACAAAAAAGATTTGAGACATGCTTCTAATATCCCCCATCAGAATAAAAAAAACAAACTCATGCATTAACTTTTAACACAGATTATTTTGTACATGGTCGATTTCCTTCAGGTTTTGTTGTAGATTTATTTATTTTCTTTACTATTTAAGATAAAAGAACCTGGCCAAAAAAGGTAATCACCAATTTAAAGGTCACACACTTTAGTGTTTTGTTGGTCTGCCTTAACTTTGATTTTTGCTCTTGCATTGTTTCGATATGCTACTGCAGGGTCACAAGATTTATTTCCATCCAGTGTTGTATTCATTTTTCGCCAATATCTTGTACTGATTATGGAGAGAGTCCAACCATTGGGAAAAAAAAACCTTCTCCAAAACATCCCAAAGCTTCCCAATGGGGTTAAGGTCCAAACTCTCTATGAGAATAATGTCCAATGCTCCCTGAACTACTCTTTCACAATTTCAGCTTGATGAATCTTGGCCTTGTCATCTTGTAATATCCCTGTGTCATCAGAGAAGAGACAAAACGTTGGTGGAATAATCTGGTCAGTCAGTATATTCACGTAATTTGCTGACCTCATAATTTTACTCAACTTTGACCTGACCCCTTGCAGCAACTCCAGATTATAGCATTGCCCCACAGCTTGTACAGTATACACTAGGCACGATGGCTGCATTACTTCACCTGCCTCTCTTCTTGCCCTGATGTGCCCATAACTCTAGAAGAGGGTAAATCTGAACTCATCAGATTGTATGACTTTCTTCCAGAGTCTAGTCTTTTTGCTCTATTGCAAGTTGAAGCCTTTCTCTTCAATTTTTCTGACTGATTATTGATTTTCTTATGGTTGTACAGCTGTTCAGTCCCAATCCCTTGACTTTTTGCATGGGAAAATATGCTTACTTTCACTATGAGCCATAGCCCTTAGTTACACTGTTTTTTCTTCTTCTTTGGTTTGATTTCAGTGATGTTTAAGAGATAACCCTCATCATAATCATTCATGACATTTCTTCTTAAAGACGATGCTTCCTCACTCTCCCTCCAATAAGTTCTTGACCCAGTTTCAGTAGTTTCTGTAATGTTGAAACTTGATTCAAATGATTTGACCCTTCCTAAACAGACTGACATATTGTCCACAGCCAGAGGATACATCTTTCACTATGATAGTTCAAGAAACAAGCTGCTCAATAAATCAGCACTCTTAAATGATGTGTTGTCAGCAGAAAGATGCAGTAATTAGCCAACAAGGTATTTGCTTAGTTAAATCCAGTTGACAAACGTTTTTGGTCAGGCGGTGTTTGTATTAGACTATATATACCTCTTTGTGAAAGATTACAGAAGAGCAAGCAACTCAAATATTAATTATTTACTCAATCTTCCCTCTAATTATCCCAAATGAACTACGAGTGTTAATTGTTTATGTTGTCGGTTTTTTGTGTGTGTGTTAATTTCTGACTCTTCTTTTTAAATATTTTGTAATTTTGATTCTTGGTCATTTTTGTTTACTCATCCTAATTTTCAAAGGCTGGCAATAAAACTAGTTTCTTACACAACTTGTTTCATGTTTTACTTGATTTTTTATCTTCTGTTTGATGAAAACTATTCTGGTGAGATTCACTCAGCTGGGTGAAAATTAGGAATAAAGATGTTTTCAGATTTGAATTTCTTTATCTTCAAATCAAAGTATTCATGATCAAACCAATCTACTTCAATGCTCAAAAATAAATCTGGCAACACATTAAATTTCACTTTAAACCCCAGAGTTTTTGTAAACATCAACAAGCTTCTGTCATAGTTCTGGCTTCATATTTAACCGCTCTCAGGTTCTTGTACTTTATTTAAATTGGACACCCAATCACATCCAAGTGTAGCATCCAACTCAAACAATGATCCACAGATGAAATAAAATTGGTTAATAAGTTAGGGAGCAATCCAGAACTTACATAGTATATTGGGGATCTCAAACATGCATCATGGCATTCTGGGATGAATACAGCAGGAAAAACTTAGACAATGATCCTGACCCCAACTCCTTTGAAAAATAATGCAATATGCTTAAAAGTCTTATCTAGAATAACAAGGCTGCAACAAATGCCAATATATCTAGGAATGAATTAATAAAAATAAAGGAGATGCAACTAAATACGACGAACACATAGAGGAATTGATGGTTTTGCTAAGTGTAGACTAAAATGAGAAAGGAAAAAAAACTGTTGTGGAGAAGATTGTAATGTTTTTACTGACCAAAATTACCAAAAGAAAATTAATATTGTACTCCTCGCAAAATAACCCAACTATAGCAGTTTTAAGGCTTTTATTATTGTTACCGTTAAAATTCCATACACACTCATGTACAGTAGGTGGCGGTATGCACCTTGAAGTTGCTTGAGATCCGCCATTATGGAAAAGGAGAAGAACATTCCATAGCCACTGGTGGCAAGTGGCGCTGTATTCATGTCGAAGGGTGGCGCCACCTTTTCACTTGCCATCCAAAAGCGCTAGTTTTACCCCCCAAAGAAGAAGAAAAAGAAGAGGGAGAAGAAGAAAGAGGAGAAGAGGAAGTTACAATTGACTTGTAGAAAAACTGTTTTGCTGGTAAGATGTGTACATTTCTGAAACTTACTGTCATGACGTAATCGTAGACATATGTTTGTATGGGTAGCGATTTAAATAGTTTCAGGCCAGATGTAAAATTTGATTCACGAAATGTTAGAAGCTGTACGCTTCTAATATCTTTTACGGTTTGTTGTAAAGAAGCACAAATAAGTAAAGGTCACGCAAAAAAAAAAGATTTTTCTCAATCAAAGGTTTCGATGGAGGTAAACAGCTCGATGGTCAGACGGTTATTTACAATCTGACCATCTGATTTTTCTTTGTTTTCTTTGTTTCGTCGACAGCATCCCTCGTTTACGACACAACAGCAATCGACTCGCTTTGATTATTGGAGAGGTTTGGGAGATTGGCTTTGTGAAGTATTTTTTAAGTATTATCTTAAAAAATTATTTTATACTTAAAATTTTAGCCCAAATGACATTTTATTAGAAGTTAATTAGAATATAATATACATATCACTCATTGTCATCCAGTTGGGAAATTCAGGGGTCACATCATAAAGTTAAGGCAAGTAGGACCATGCATATGCACACAAAGATAAACAGTCTAAAAAGGTAACAGAAATGTGTCTTACTTTTGTCTAACTGGGGCACTCTTAAGTTGGAGCTGGCCTATGGAAACCCCGCAGGGTCATACATCTGAGTATTTCACGTCATGCGTAGACGACGCGCGAACAATGCGTAAAGTACGTTATTGACCTTTCTATTGAGCTTATCTAACCGTTCCTTTCAGCTGCTGATGAGCTGCTGCTCTGATAAATTACACCATTAAAGATAAGGTGAATCCCACCTCAGAGTTGTAAAAAGATCTTATGTCCATTTTACCCATCTGGAAACTAAAGATATTCCACATTCATCTTTGCAAAACAGCTACATTTATGGCAAACTGGAACTCAACATTAATTTTATACCTTGTAACCCAATCTCAAATACTTTACAACCTCTTCCAGGTTTTCTCCCTAAATTAGCCCGTGTTTAGCTTCGTCTCCCTTCCTACCGATTATGACTTTTTCTTCTGTGACAATATCTGCACAGGATGATTCTGTTTCATTGTGAGGTTGGTGTTTTCAGGGAGAGTTGAAGTTTACAGCTGCATTTATTCTGAGACTAAATAACATGCCTGTGGATTCTATTTACTAATGAAGTGACTTCAGATGGTATTTGGTTGGACTTGGTTACACGTAAATCAGGATGAATGCAAGTAAATACCGTACTTTTACAATTTTAATTTGTTAAATGATGAGAATTACAAAGTACAATTCAGTTTAACAGTTATACACAACGTTGTGTAGAACCCAATAAAATAGACAGGGAGGGAAACAGGAAGCTGTGTGGAACACCTGTTTATCTCAATTGTGTTCTGCACTTGTGACCCTTGAGTTGTTGCAGTGCGGATGGAGAGAAAAGAAATAGAGATAAGCAAAGAGGAGCTCCAAAGCTGGATCAGAGATGAGGTTCACAAAGCCAGGCTGTCCACTGCTAGCACTCTCATGAAATACCAGCTGCTGCAGTCTCTACTAGAAAGAAGGCAAACACAGGCAACCAGATTTTTAAAGCTCTGTCAGTAAGTATTGTCAGTCTATGTCTTCCTCATATTGCTGCCATATTCTTGCACTCATAAAAGACAGGTTCTCACAGTGACGTTGACGACATTTTTCATTGTGAAGAAATTATAAAAACGCTTTTGGTTGTTGGCTTGTATCTTGGGAAACAAATTAAAATGTATTTTTTGGGGACACAAACTTGGTGACAAAGCTGATTCTGAAGTTATGAGCGTTTCCCTCATCCTTTTCTCCCTTGTTTTAGAGCGTTAACAACTTGGTTTTTTACTTATCATAGTTGGACCTTTCTGGTGTGTCTCTGATGCATCCTAATTAAATTTTTTAACAATTTTACTTAACCTTTTTGGTTTCAGCCGCATGAATCCGCACAAATCTGCCCCTCAGAGTTGTTTTATACATGCCAAACCCGTAGGGAGCGGTGTAGCGCAATGCTAAGACCTGCCAGCCAATCAGATCGCTTCAAAATAACCCCAACCTCCTGTTAGGAATGAACATGCCGCCAGGAAATCTGTCAAATCTTTTTATCCTATAAATGTTTGTGTCTCTGGTTGCGAATCTGTAAGTAACTGAACCCATCAGGACTCATGTTCTGTCCCGGACACTTAGACTTCTCCAGCCTCAAAAAGCTCGCTTATTTTCTCATCAGGGATATTTTCTTCAGCCAAGTTAGAAATTTGTAGCTCCTCTCCGAAAGCACCTTTATAATCTTGGAGAGGAGGAGCTGGAGAAACCGTCACATTAGGTGTGGTTTCCTGGTGTTGCTCTTCATTTCTTTGCTTCTCAGAGGCATAAATGAAGCCCCTTCTGTACATCTCTTCACTGCAGTGACTATCTGCCGTGAAGACATGTTCGTCAACAGCCTTCAGTGTCTGCTGTCTGTGCATTAAGTAGGTGTAAAACTGGGCTGGGTTGGAACCACAGGCATAAATATGCTCCGCCAGTGAAACGCTCAGAGCAACAGAGAAGCTTGCAATCCAGCTTGATTAAAAGAAAAAGAAAATTAAGCAATTTTTGCTTAATGTTGGACTAGTAAAGCATGGCGGGCCGCCAGGAAACCCTGCTTTGTAAGTTGTTTTAGATCAAATTCTCGTTTTCAACGAGGACCTGTTAGGAAAACATCAAAACATCACATAAAACAATGTCATGAGAAAACAAACCAAAAAATACAACCATGTTCATACTGATTAAATGTACTATGTACACATGATAAGTCAACAGTTTTTAAAACCGGATACATTAATCATGTACGATAGACTTTACTGAATTGATTGAAGTTAACATACTGATGTTTAGTGTTTTTCGCAGTCTGAATTTTGATTGATAAAGGGGGGGCTGTTTGGAGATTAAAAAACAAATAATAAAAGTTTGGAATCTATAGTCGTGTAAATAAAACTGTAGCTGTTTTGCGCCTCAAGTTTGGTTTCATTTGAGTGGAGCATTATCTTGCACATGTTTACTGTGACGGGGATCTGGTTTGTGGCAATTTGGAGTTTGTCTTACGGAAAAAATGTGAATATAGAAGATATAATCTAATTTAATATGATGGATATTTTATGCTACAAATGTGATCAACTTATAAGTGTGTTGAGACATTTTATGTATACTCTACATTTTGATATTCATTAGAAAGCATAATCTGAACCAACTAGAGACTCTTCACTTCCTAAAAACTATATTCAGGGTGTAATTTCCTGGACTCTTTGTTTTATTTACATTATTTTCTGTTATATTTTAGGTCTGTTGTGATATTTGAGAACACTGTGAAAGAACTGTACTCTCAGTTGGGATGGGAGTACACCGACTTGGATTCCGACGGTGAGAACGATGAAGAACCCATGAGCTGCAGTAAGAGAGAAATCAATCACCTCACAAATTGAAACAATTGAGATTGAAACTGGGATTTGAATCCCACTGATTTGCTTCTTGTTTTTTATATTTTACTTTTTAGGGCGTACTTTACCATTTGTGTTTGTTTCTTCGGGGGATCGTATTCACAGACCTTCAGCTTCCAGGGACTCAACTTCACAGTCACCAGTGTCAGAACTTGAAGAATATCAGGAGGAAATTGTTAGTCAAAAAAACCCCGGTGTTGCTTTAGGCAAAGAAGCTGTGGTGGTTTTGAGTAAACTTACAAATTCTGAGATTTCTGCCAGTATGCCCCCTCTTTCGTCTGACTCTGGCAGCGATAACAAGGAAAATTTAAGCTCTGCAGAGTCCGGTGTGCAGTGGGAACCAGACAAAGAGACGAGTGAATCAAACTGTTCACTCTCAGATTTTAGTACTGGATCCAAAAAGAAGAGAAAAATGAATAAAAACGAACAAAAACATGAAAAGCTCAATTCGGCTTCCAAAAGAAGCAGAATGTCTTCGCCAACAACCAGAAGGAGCATGAGATCAACAACTACCATCAAAAAACCCAATTACAAGGAGTGTGACGTCTCGGAATCGTCAAGCTTACCATCAACTTCAGATAGTGACGATGAAAGCAGCAAAGAAAATGCTGCAGCACTTCGGTCCCTCTCTACAAAACTAACGATGCGGCTCTCCGGCAAGACAATAAAGGCATCCCAAACCAGTGCAACAGTAGCAACAAAAACGCCTGGCAAAACCACAGAGACTAGAGCCCAGCCCAGCACAACAAACACTACGTCTGAATCCTCCAAAACGCCATCAACACAGCTGTCCAAAACACCGCCGTCAACAACAGAGCCGTCCAAAACGCCGGTGTCAACAACAGAGCCATCCAAAACGCCGGTGTCAACAACAGAGCTGTCCAAAACGCCGGTGTCAACAACAGAGCCGTCCAAAACGCCGGTGTCAACAACAGAGCCGTCCAAAACGCCGGTGTCAACAACAGAGATGTCCAAAACAGTCAGTGCTAAGACTGTGATCAAAACAATCACACCACCTGCAAAGACAAAAAGTAAGCCAGGAGCTGATCAAACACTCAGATCATTTTGTTATATTCTATATTAAATTTATTACTGATATAAAATAGTTTATTTTGCATACTCAGCATTATTGCGTAACACTTAAGGAAGAAAATTGTACATGGTATGTTTATAATTTGTTTTCTAAATGTAGAAGTCCTTAACCTTCACAGGATCTTGTAGGATTGCTTCCAACATTGTTAGTGTAGAAGACCTATTAACCATTCTTATATTTTCTCATAATCTTCTCATATCTCAGATTTACTAGTAACATTTTGTGCTTTTTGCATTGACTGCAGACTCCTTTGCCAGCCAGCAGTCCTCTAAAACGACCGTTGCTCCTCCAAGCGTGCCCAAAAGAGAAATCAAAGTGAACATGAACGTCCTGGCGAGAAAGCAACATTTGTGCTGGCAACGAGGGAAAGTTGCAGAAATAATAACAAAAGGTAAGACTTTATGGTTTGTATGTATGTCCAGCCTCCCCATAAAAAAACGGCTAAAAACACTTGTTTACAACGGATCTGATGAGTTGGAGCCGAGTTCTCTCACTTGAAAATATAATTCTGTTGTAACTCTGTTGTGGGAAACTTTATATTTAAACTTAAGACTCCATAAATATGAGTCGGACTTCTTCTGACCTATTTTGGACAGAAGAAGAAATTGGCTCTTATTTCCCAAACAGGTTTGTCCAAAGCAGCTTTATTTTGAGTCTCTTAAGGGATATTTTATTTTATGATTTTAACTTCCCTGACTGTGCACCCAAACAAAAACAAGTCTGAAAATCTTAGCTTTATTGTTTAATTATCAATTTAAGTCTGATTATTATGCCTAACTTTGGCATGATATTGCTGTTTCTTCTCGTTTCAGAAGGTGGAAAGGTGAAATACAAGGTCACTTTTGAGGAAAAGGGTAAAATCCTCGTGTCCGGTCACCACCTTGCCTTTGACAACATGCCAAAGTTGGAAGAGCTTTCTATAGGCTGTCGTGTGGTGGTGAAGATTTCAAATGAGAAAGTGGAGTACAAGCCCGGCATAATGGCCGAGCTCCCTAGCCGAAAAAATCGCATGAGGTTTGAATCTTTTACTGAACTTAAAAACCTTTATATAAAACTCATTTCTTCTACTTTAAAGTGAACATAATTTACTTCACCCATTTGATGAAAATGCGTGGTCTTTTCTAGGTTCCTGGTGTATATTGATGACCACACCCCCATGTATATTGGCTTACCTGCACTCCATCTGGTGTACAGAGCATGTAAGTTTGTGTCGTCAAATTAAACAACTTAATAACTTATTGACAAAAGACACTAAATAAAATTTTAGAAGGAGTAGGTGCAGAAAAAAAATCAGTATTGTAATTCCCACTCCTGAGTATTTTGAATCATTTCAAAATGCTAACAAATCTATTTTAAAATGCCCTTTAGTTGTACATGTTTGCGGCTCCTATTTGTGAGTATCCTTCACATCGTCTCGCCCACCGTGTGTTATTTTGAATTATTCTTTGATATTTTTTTAATTAAGAAAAAGACAAGCAACTAAGCTAATACTGGTAATTTAAGTTAAAGAGTTTTATGCACAAACCTATTTTTGTTTAAATGTGAACTGAGTATGGAACCTCATAGAATTGTTTTAAATAAATGTTCGCTCTGTTTTACACTGTCTTTTTTTCCTGTTAATGAAATAAATGACCGTAAACAGAATCTCGAGACCGTTTGAATAGAAAATTTGGTTTCTGAATTAGAAATAGTTTCTGAATCAAATGGTTACCAATTGACTCACTAGACAGTGAAAGATTCACATTTCTACTTAGAATTGATTTAAAATTTTGATCTGATTATACCTGAACAATGTATAAAAGCTCTTTATACCAATGAGCTTTAAAATAAAGAAAGAAAGCTACTGCTATCATCCCAACTATGAAAAAGATCCATATTATATGAGTCCAGAAAAAAATTAACATGTGGCTGCATTTTATTTTCTGAAATCAACATTTTATTATATTTGCTCTAGAAACTAGACCAAAGTACATTATAAACTTTTTTTTTTGTACAATATGAAATATTGTTATACCATTTCCAAATCTAACTGAATATCAAAATCGTGTGCCGATCTTAAAGTATAACTCAGATGAGACCCTCAAATTATTCACTTTCTTGTACACAGCATCTGTCGTCTTACCATCACAAAAACAGTGAATCTTTTTTCTCTTTTTTGACAGTGGACAATCCTTTAGATGACATTCCTGATGAAATTCACAGGGACTTCATGAAGGAGTATCTGAAAGTCTGGCCTTACCCACCGCAGACCCAGTACAAAGTTGGACAGACTATAAAGGCTGATTATGAAGGTGTCATGCAGAAGTGTGAGGTCACCGCTGTTGACTGCAGTTTGGTTGAGGTCATTTTTGAGGTTAGTTGATGTATATTAAGTACTTAAGATCATTTTTTTCCTTTTGAGCGCAAGATGTTTCTGTTCATTTTCACCTTCAGAGTGATAAACATAAGGAGTGGCTCTACCGAGGCTCGCTACGCCTGGAACATATGGTCAGTATGAGGTACAGCATGTGGAAGAAGGAGGCTGCGGAATCGGCAAAGAAACCTCTTTAGTCAATGGTAAAATTATTTATTTTAGATAATTCAAACTTAGGAATTGATCGCAATAATATGTTATGATAATCCAAATTCTATTACTCATTTTGTTTTGCTCTGTAGGATCATTAAAATCAGCACATTAGGTTGAGAAGAACCATGTCTGGAAAGGTGAACAGCATGCTGGCGCTCCAAGCTCCTGGTGGAAATACTGCAGTGGTTTTTCAAAATTCCTCTGGCATTATGCGACTTTGGCTGTTCCACTTCCAGCTTTTCTTGAGTCATCTGAGAGTTTGGACCATTGAGGAAGCTTAATTTACATTACATACATTTTTTAAATTACATTCTCTGTATTTGTAGATTGGAATAGTATTATTGATCTTCTGAAGATTCTACCTCATTAAAACAGCTGAGGACTCGTAATTTTTTTATGACAGTTGTTTCTGTTCAATTGCTTTTTTAGCATACTTGTGTAGTCTGTGTTGTTAAATAAAAACTGTGTTGTTTTTTGTGTAGTATAAAGACTTTCCTTCAAGGTCTGTAAAAAGCGTTCACCCCCTTGGATGTTTTGTCTGTTGTTTTTGCTTTAACAAATCGATCCAAATCTGCCATTTTTGACAATAAATTATTTCTTTATTGTCAAAGTGAACATTTCTACAAAATAATTATGATTACCGGTAAATAAAAATATTTTACTTGGAATGAGTGATTTTCATAAATATTCACCCCTTTTAAAGTGACTGACCTAAATCAATAGAGGTCCAGCCAGTTGATGCTAATAGTCTCACAGTAAGTGGAATGAGATCAGTATAGTGCAGTGAATGAGTCCCAAGTGACTTGCATACAAACATTTAATGTGTGGAAGGTCCATTCAATGGTTAAAGAGTATTCCTGGCTACCATTGCAACATAAAGACTAAAGAACACTCCAAATAAATCAGAGAAAAGGTTATTGATGAGTGTAAGTTAAGGAATGGATACAAAATGATCTCTAAAGCACTGAATATACCATGCAGTTCAATTAAATTCCTTACAGCGGTTATTTTTTATAATCGCTGTAAGGAACATAACTGAGTGACTGCAAGGATACCTATGATTATACTTGAAGGAGTTGCAATACTCTGCGTACAATATCTATTGCCTGAGTTCTTCACCATTTAAAGCTTTGTGGGAGAGTGGCAATGAGAAAGCTACTATTGAAGAAAATCCATATCAAGACTTGACTAGAATTTGCCAAATTATTTGAGGGAGACTCCATAGTCAAGTGGAAGATAGTTCTTTGATCCGATGAGACCAAAGGGGAACCACCTAGCCATAATTACAATTATATTTTGAGAAAAGCCATACAAACAGCGAAGTATGGGGATGGCAGCATCATGGTGTGTGGCTGTTTTGAAGCGAGAGGAAGTGGTGCACTTCATAAAATGAATTTCCACGAGGAAAGAAAACAATGAGGCAATATCTCAAGACATAAGCCAGAAAACTGAAACTTGGGTGCAAAAGGGTCTTCTAAGTTACCCCAGTTCTGCGAGGAGGAATGGGGCAGAATTTTGGCAAACTATTGTTAGAAGCTTGTGAAAGGAAAAAGACAATGCAACCAAATATTGTGTATGCAAACTTCTGATTTTGAATACATTAATAAAGAAATTTCTGGCATATTAGCTCTAATTATTGTGGCATTTTGCAAATAAGTATTGCTTCATTCTATCCGACCTAAAACTAGATATGTTGTTTTTTTTTTCAAACCTTATTTGTAGCTTATATTTGAAATCCGTGTTTTAACAGTACTGTGTCTGAGCGCAGGGAGGCGTTACAGCCTTACCAGTTTGATCCAGAACTTGCTTTGCTGGACTGAACGTTGGCTACGCGATAGCAAAGTAGCGCTTTACATCGGGCCAGTGACGAGATAGTGGAGAAACCCAAACGCCACCACGGATTTTTTATGGGACAAACGCACAGGCCTCGCTGCGAAAACGGTCAATACCTATTTTTGATCTTCTTCTAGCCTGTTTCACACCAGTTAAACCGCCGCTAGCACATCCGCTAGCATTAGTTGCTGTGGAGCTAAGATGGCGGTGAAATTATTTACATTAGCTAGTGGCTAGCATAGCATCTAGGCTGCTGCTGCTTCGCTCTACAGCCAGCTTATATTTTGTGTTTATGTTTCATATTATGGTTCTTGCTAATATTATTAGCATCAAATTGATTTTTTTATAAAATTGAAGCGAAATGTAGTGGTTAGAGTGCCGTACGGCAAACACATAGGTTGTAAGCTCTTGTTATTTTATGAGCCAGGGATTCGAAAATGAATCCTATTTCATTAAAGATGTCCACATAAATATGTGTTAAAATATCCAATCGATACATTGGGGATATGTTTCCTCTTTACACTTGTATAAAGCTATGAAGTTTTCAAAAATTGTTTTTATTTAAAACATGCAGCAGGGTTATATATATATACATGCATTTTTGCATGTGTCCACATATTTGCGAGTCTAGCTCCAACATGCCTCTCCAGCAGCTGCTATTTTTGCTCCCAGGCTCTCTGCTTCAACTTGATAAGAGGTTGCAGTGCAGACGGGTGCGTGGGTTTGCTGTGAGATGTGATTTTGTACAAGACAAAAATAATATTTAGGGTATTATTCTACACACTAAATTTTCAACATGAGGAACATTTTTGTATTTGTTTTTGAGTAATACTTGGGTTTCGATTAACGTCTTGTTGACAGCAGAGTCCAACGAACGAAGTGTGTAATGACAGTTTTCCATCCGGTTTCTTTAATTTTATAATATAATCTGCAACCTCTCAGGGCCGCATCTAGACAGTTCTCCAATGGGGTGGCAATCCAAAACTTTACCAATAGTATTTAAGAATTTTTATCCGGTGATCAGTTAGTGGTGCACAATATTAGGAAAACATGACATTTTGATATTATTATTATTGTTAAATATTGGTGGTGACAGTGTTGAAGCAGATGACACATTTGCTTTGTGTTCAAGTTTGGGAATAAAGCACTTTGAAAGTCCATCCGAGCAGCCAAACGTCATTGGCAAGCAGAAATTTCCTTCATGGCATCTGAAATATTGTACCAAATATTGGATACAAGCAGTCATTTGCAACTGTGATATTGCAATGACGTTGTTGCCATACATGAGCGATAAGAGGCCAGGACTGAGTGGCCAACTTTCTATTTAGAAATGTAACATGTAACATTTATTGTAAATAAATGAATAATGATACCCAATGACTTATCTTCTTCTGTTTTGCATATTCGTGAAAACATTGTTATTTTGGCTGGATTGGTTTTGTCAATAGGGAGTGTGGGTCAGTTGATCCCCACCCATAGCCATCTTGTAACCAGTGTACTTAAACTATAGGATATTAGTTTATTTTTTTTGGTTTTACAGTAATTTAATAAATTATAGATGTAATTATAAATGTGTTTTCTGAAGATTTTCTGTTTGAGAATAGAAATAGCCTATGTTGTCCCTAAATGGGGAAATTCAAGTTTTAATTAGGACCCTGTTTCCAGATATCTACCTAGTTTGAACCAGTTGAATCTTACGAAATTTGACAAATTATGAACCTGAAATTAAAAGTAAAGAACCCCATGTACACATTTACGCTACATCAACAGCTCTCAAAGCAGCACCTACACTGACACGAGTTCTTTTTAATTAAAATGTGAATATGAATACACCAAAACTGTAGATGTAGGAAGTAACAAAGGGGCCATTGAGGGGTGTCCAGCACCCCTCAATGATCTAATATTATATCTCAGATGCTGACATTAAATAATGTATTTCAGTGCAATTTTGGCTTCATATTGTTGTCAGTGATTATTTTTTTTTAACCTTAAAATACCTTTTTTCTTTCAATCATCTCCCTAGATGCCTCACAATAGACGATACACATCTTCAGATAGAGGTAGTCGAACCAGCTATCCAGACAGATACAGAGACAGAGGACGAAGACATCGACACAGAAGGACACCTACTAACTCCACCAGTAGTGACAGAGATCGTGACAGAAGGGGACGAGGGCACCGACAAGAAGGAAGCTATCTACGCTCAAGGAGGTATGAGCTGCATAGTGGAGCTGCAACATGTTCTGCTGTAAAAGAGGAGTTAGACGGTGACCAGAGTTGCTCGGTTTCATCTTCAACCGGCCCTGAATGTGATCGGTCGGAAATTAGAAATGCAGTCTTAATTTTGATGAGCAGCGTGTCAGGGTGATAACAAGACTCCTTGTGGGAACAGAGCTAAACTACTTTCAGTTTCAGTGGGTGATTAAAAATGTTAGGGGAACTTCAAAATGTGTAAGAAGCTGCTGGAAGGGAAGCCATTTTAATGCTGGTATATCAAATGTTCTTTCACTCTGACCTACTTTTAAACTAGGAAGAAACATGCTTTACAGCAAAGTTATTTTGTTTTGTCCTTTGAAGAGTCCGGATTTTTTTTGAATATTTTTGAAATCTTAGTTATTTTAAGGTTCTGTTTACAGGGAATATACAAAGAGAGGTATAGGTTTACTTCTTCTAACTGCACTAATGTTAATATAAATATTATATTAACATTAAGATTGCTAACATAACTTGTTAGCAATAAAAGTCAGGACAAAATAACTAAAATAAAATTGTAAAATAAACAAATTTTAACAAACTTCACATCTACAGTAATGTTCCTGAAAACCTGTTTAAACTGCAAATCTTACTTGCAGTTTAAATTAATTTTGAAACTGAAGAAAAATGATGCACATCTTTTTAGAAATGCCAACTTTCAAAAATGTTGTTCTGAGATTTTTGTGAAATCCTACTTACCTGCAGAGCTGTATAACACAGACTGCTCTCTGTAGACGGGGTTACCTCCTCTGGTTCAAAACTAAATAATTAATTATGACAGACTTTTTTAAAGTAAAAAAAAACTTACATGAATCCTTTAACCATGTTAAAACGTAAAGACTTTATTTGTTTATGGAGAAAGTAAAATAATCTCATGTTGGTTCCTGAAGAGATTTTGAAGTCGAACAGAATTGTAATCTGGAAGGTGTTACTTAAATTGGTGATTGCAAATAAGCTGCAACATCTCTTGTTGGTGAATCTTGTATTTCATAGCAAAAGCTTCTGTTTTTTTTTCTTCTGTTTTTAGAACACAGCATTTTGTCTGTGTGTCTCTGTGCAGCCGCAGCTATGACAATCGCTCAACAGAACACCGGCCTTTCGACAGAAGATACTATGAGGGATACAGACGATTGGACCAGAGCCGTGAGCGGGACAGGGACAGGGAGCCGCACGGAGCAGCCGAAAACTATTATCCTCGAGATTTCTCCCCGAACATGTATGACTACCGACACGGCCGCGAGAGAGAGCGTGAGCGGGACGACTCGTACCGGCGGAAGGGCAGCAGGCGTAAGCACAAACGAAGGCGGCGTAGAACCAGGTCCTATAGCCCCTCGTCCTCGGTGAGTACGACTCGCTTTAACTCCTCAACCTTTCCTTCCAGCTCTAGTTTCTTTCTGCTCTGTCTCTGTCTGTCTTTTTCTAACCATTTTTTCTTGACAGCACATGGACTTGGTAAGTGTTACATTCTTTATGATTTGTTTTGATCTGTCAGTATTTGTTTTATTTACATGGTTTTTGCTAATGCAGGTTACTCTGTTTATTTCTTTTCTCTTTTTTCTTCTTTTTTTGGAAGAGCATTTTCATTTTTGGTTAAATTTCTGTGAGGAATAGTTAAAGTTTTCTTTCACATCCATACGCACTTTGAACTCAGATTTTATTCTCTGACAACTCCATCCTTATTCTTTTATTTATGCTAAATATTTAAAATGTATATAAAATGTTAAAACTATCTCTTTTTTATTGTAGTTGCTTTTGGGAATATTAGGATAACATTTTTTGTAATTATTAGAATTTAATTAAACAAATCCTGTAAAAAAAAAATGAAAATGTTCTGCCAAGGACAATGTGAAATTTAGATTTTAATAGTTGGATTTATTGATATTACTCTTTTTTTTCTTTTGTGGATAAATCAGACCTGATGATAAGAATGTAGTTTGAGTTGGGGGATAGAATCTGCTCTAGTGAAATGTTGGGACTGTTTTAAAAATGTTTCCTGCATTTCCATGCTGTATAATCTGAAATCTGCCCCAGATGTTATGCATTGGGATTTTATCACTGTCTTATCTGGTGTTTTGAGTTGATGAATGGATATGCAGGTTGCTTCCTTGTTTGTAAGCAACTCTGGTTTAAACTTAGAGGGGGGAAGAGGAGCAGAGGACAACATGTGATCTTTGACTTGTTCCCTTGCACTATATCCCTATCGTTTTTATATTACTCCTACACGTGGTGTCAAACGTGAATCGCCCCATGACCACGAAACCCACCTACAACCACAACAACTACATCAACTACCACCACCACCCTCTTCCTCCCTCCTCATCCACCTGTGCCGCCTGATGCCACGGCTGCCTCTGAAATGCCCCTGCGGCCGTGCTCTGACCTGCTGATGGCGGTTCGGGTGTGAAAACAGCGGAGCGCCAGTCGGACACGAGCACTGAGTGTGAGGGACGACGAGGAAGGGCACCTGATCTGTCGGAGTGGGGACGTCCTGCAAGAGAGATGTACTCACTGCCACTACTCTATCGTAACCCTTCTGCATATGAGTATTATCATAGAGCATTTACATGACATGGAAGTGCCTGATGATGATGCCTTGCTAGAATGCTCTCCGCTCTAGCTGAAGTAGCAGGGTGGACTGCAAATTGTTGATGAATTTTTAGGGGGATTTATAGAAGGATTTTAAACCGTGGAGCATCTTTTTGTGTTTCACAGGTTATTTGATTTCCCTAAACATTGAATCCAATTTGTAGCTGTTTTGTTTCTGTTTTGATTTAGCATATAATAAGTTACGGAGTCTAGATCTGTAACCTAAGTCAGCTTTTCTTCCTCACTGCAACGGTTTATTTTTTTTTATAGTGGAGAACGTAAACGGACATCTGTTTTTAGAAATAACACATTCAAAAAGTTTTGTATAAGTAATTTTGTTTAGAAATACTTTCAGAAGAGTATTTTGATCTTATTTTAAATGTTAGCCTTTTTTTTTAACAGCAGACAACATAATCTAAAAAAAAGATGTCCTATAACCTTCAGTAGCTGCAAATTGGTCCCTAAAGCTCCTGTTATATAAAACAGATGTTGCGTATTTTAATCAGATTCAACAGGCAGCTCTTATAGGAAGGGGATGGGCGCTAGCACAGATTCGCCTGTCTGCACTTTAACATAACGTTTCCCTCCCTTTGTCCACATGTCTAATACTGTCGCTCTTTTTTTTTTCCACTTCCCCGTGTCTTTTCCTTTTCTATCTTCATTGTGTTGCAGACGAGGTTGTCAGCACTTTGGGGGAAGGCACCTTTGGGAGGGTGATGCGCTGCATTGATCATCGCAGGTGGGTTTTTCCTGTAATTAGGAAATAAAACAACTTTTAGCCTCAGTTACTGTGTTATTTATTCAGTTTTAGTTTTGTAAGGCAATTTAGGAAAGACATAAAAATGTTTCTACATCATGTCTTTCACAGCGATGATTCTTAAAAGTCTTGAAAGTGCCCCCTAAAAAGTTTTCACAACCCTGGATTATTTTTTTTGACATTTGTGTTGTGTTACAACTTAATTTTAATGGACAAGCACATATCTGCTCTAATCTGACCAAGGGAACTGGTCAGAGTGGTTGGGGAGATAGATGAAGCGATGCTGGAAGAAAACCTGAAAAGGGACAATTTAAATTCAAAAACACTTTATTGATCTCAAAGGGAAATTAAATGTTGTAAATCATAAACGATACAGAGTTAAAATGGAATGGTTATGTGTTAGAATATCCTAGTCAAAGTCTAATCAATAATCTGTAGAAAGACTTGAAAATCAGTGTTCACAGATACTTTGCATTCTGTTTGAAATTTATTTATTTTTTTTAGATTATTGGTCTAAAAACATATGCACATCTTTTTCCTCCTACTTTTCAATAATGCACCAAAGTACCAACAAAATGAACTGGAGATTTTGGCAAGAATCGCACAGAGAACATTTGGGAGCCAGTTAAATAAG
Organism: Xiphophorus maculatus; assembly: GCF_002775205.1. NCBI lineage: Eukaryota > Metazoa > Chordata > Actinopteri > Cyprinodontiformes > Poeciliidae > Xiphophorus > Xiphophorus maculatus. The sequence continues at coordinate 4,339,067 of NC_036455.1, forward strand.
GCACATTTTGATTGTTATTAATTGCTGTCTTTTTTTTCTTACAGGGGAGGAGCCCATATTGCTCTGAAAATCATCAAGAATGTTGAGAAGTACAAGGAAGCAGCTCGACTTGAGATTAACGTTTTAGAGAAGATAAATGAAAAGGATCCCGATAACAGATTGTAAGTGTTCTTCAAGTAAATATGCTTTTTTACACAAATTTATCTAAATTCTAATGAAACAGCAAGCACAATGATAAAGCCACTATCATTTGATTACCGGTAGATTGAATAAACTTGACAGAAGTCAGCCATCTTTAATGGAAACTATTTTGATGATGTGTAATTCTCTTTAAAACTGCTTTATTTTGTAGTTGTGTGCTGGGGTATAACTACTTCATCTTTCGTTTTGTTCTCTTTGCTTTGCAGCTTGTGTGTACAGATGTATGACTGGTTTGACTACCACGGTCATATGTGTATCTCCTTTGAGCTGCTAGCTCTGAGCACTTTCGACTTCCTAAAAGAAAACAACTATCTACCCTACTCAATTGGTCAAGTCAGACACATGGCCTACCAGCTCTGTCTTGCTGTGAAATGTAAGTCACTTTTTTTGTCATGAGAATCTTTGGCCAGGGTTCCCACACAGTTTTGCAAAGTATGGAAAAATAATTTCTAGCATTTTTTACAGACTTGGACCTGTTTTTTAGGTGCCATGTATCTCCCTAAATTATATTTTTCTATTTTTCCATGTTTTAGGATGTCAAAACATTTATTTTTAAAAGATCTGAGCATTAGACTGGATGTGTGTATTTTTAAAACTGGATTTTGTTTGAAGTAAACAAAGCACTAAAACACCAGGAGCCCTAGTCTGTGACGTGGTTCGTGATTTAGAGAACACAGCCGTAATAAAACCCAACTAAGTACATTATTTATTAGCTCAGAGATCTGGAAAATGTTTATCCAAAAATGGAAACGATTTAGCTTTTTAAAAAATGTATAGGAGCTTTGTTTAAAAAAGGATTATGAATGTAATCTGCTTAAATTATTAATTTTTTAATCCCATAAAAGTCAGCTAAACAATTATTATTTTTTCTGTCTGTATGTAAGTGGATAAATAAAATACAGAGGTAATAATTGGTGAAACTATTTTTCTAAATGCATTATCTAAATGAACCATAATTATTAGCGGGCAACAGTTTATATTTTGGAGTTTTTGATTATTATTATTTTTTTCATGTAAACTTTTATGCTTTAATCTGAGTGTTTTTTAACATTGGTGTTTTAAAAAAAAGGTAACTGATTTAATATAAACTATACAAATACATTTCTCTCATAAGAAGAGGAGGAGGATTTGTTATATAAAATTATAACTTTATAATGCTTTTCATATTTGAGATACTAAATAAGCTGTCCTTTTCTCCCCCTTTTTTCTGTAGTTCTTCATGATAATAAACTGACACACACAGATCTGAAGCCAGAAAACATCCTGTTTGTCAACGCTGACTTCACGATGACGTATAACGTTGAGAAGGTAAGAGAACACGGTGAATAAGTGAATAAAGCTGCCGCTCTATTCAGATGTTTCAGGCCTATATGGGTTCGTTTTGGTTCTGTTAGACATTTTCTCCCCACTGCTTCTTCCTAAGGCTGGACCGTGACTTTATGTGATGCCTGGCATCACATAAATTTAAAGAAAATGTTATTTTAAATATAAGTAGATGTTTTTTTCGTGGGGCTCCTGTCTGTCTTAAGCTTTGTGGGCATCTACTTATTTATTAATTGTCATGTTTCGCAGAAACGAGAAGAGCGAACTGTCAAAAGCACCGCAGTACGAGTCGTGGACTTTGGCAGTGCCACTTTTGACCACGAGCACCACAGCACCATCGTGTCGACGAGGCATTACCGTGCCCCCGAGGTGATATTAGGTGAGTTGATGCAATAGATGACTGTGTTTATGTATTTATATGAGACACATACTCAATGGGAATGCTTTTGGAAATGCACAGATGTGGTGCAACTGAGTTGTTTCCATGTTTGAAGTAAAAACAAAGATTTTTCTTAATGTTACAAGAATATAAGAATCACTTAAAATCCCTTCTACACCCTGAATCATAGTTTCTCTGTTGAAAGTGAAGTGAAAACCTTAAATAACGAGGCAACATGGTGATTATATTTTGTGGTGGGTTTTTATAAGTTCTACGTTTTAAAGTTTAGAGGGTTTACTCCTTTCATGAGTTTTACTGCTTGCAGGTAAAATGTCGAGTTATTTATGTATTTACTGTCTACCTGAATAATTACTCATTATATGACACCTGTCTTTAATTTAAATACCTTGTATTGATTTACTTTAGAACTAGGCTGGAGTCACCCCTGTGATGTCTGGAGTATCGGCTGCATCCTGTTTGAGTACTACTTGGGCTTCACCTTGTTTCAGGTAAACATTTGATCATGCCAGCAAACTGATTAATTTCAATGTCCATGACTTTGTTTCCTTGGGTTGCACTGCAAAAAACTAAATCTTACCAAGCATTTTTTGTGTAATTTCAAGTGTCACATTTAAAAGAAGACAACAATTACATGCAACTTTTCAGCAAGAAAATTAGATTGTTTTAAGTCAATAATTTTTAAGAAATAAGTACAAATACGGAATAAGGATGAACAGGGAAAACTGCACTATATTATCTTTTCAGCCTTTGCAGCTGCAGCATCCTCAGCTAACTGGAGAGTTTAGTCATAATGTTTGAATGTGTTTTACTGAAATATGACTATTCTTGCGTGATCAGTCAGTGATATTGGACAAAAAGGTTGAATTCATCCTGAAGGTGTTGAAATAAGGTCTGTATTAGTTAATGGACGTTGTGAGTGAGGCATTCTTTCAGTTTGTAGAAGCAAACAATCTTGTGGACTGTATGAACTAAATTCCAGTCACCCTTAAAGGAATGCACTCTTTGTTTTTTAAGCATAATTTCTGCAAGAGCATAACTATTAAAATATTTTCCTTAAATTTCATAATTTGTTTGTCTTCTCTCCTCCAGACTCATGACAACAGAGAGCATTTGGCCATGATGGAAAGAATCCTGGGTCCAGTACCCTCAAGGATGATTCGTAAGACCAGGTGAGAAAAATGAGAAGTTTATTTGAGACATTAAAGGGGCGGTGTTATGTGAAATCAACATTTTTGAGCTGTTCATCATGTCATAATGTTATTGCCTCATTAAAAACATACCTAGACTTTTGCCTTAATTCTGTCTTGCATATTTGAGAAATCCTTTAATCTCCATGGCAACCAATCAGCTGTGCGCAACGCTGCAGTGTCCAAGCTTCTGAGCTCCTGCCTCACAGAGCAGTACTCAGCTCCTTCAGACTAGCCAGCAGCAATTAGCAAACCTGGTGGTTTGCCAAATGCAAACACTATGTGTTTGCATTTTTTGAGCTGGTAAAAATTTTATGAGCTGGTAAAAATGTTGTTAAAGGATTAATAGAGGAGTGATATGCTAACTTTCTGAAAGCTTCAGAAAGAGCAGGGGCTTTTAAAGAGACAGAGGCCCAATTTCAAGGTGCTAAAGTACAATGTCAAATGTTATATTTGCTGCATACAGCATTTTTATAGCAACTGAAGTTAACATAGTTACTTGATGGTGCCATTTTATACCACAATGTGTCTGGAAAATACACAACGCTGCCCCTTTAATGTTCCTGTTACATGTAGCGTGTTGTCTACATTCCTAAAGCTGCCCACACACATTCATCCCTCAGGAAACAGAAGTATTTCTATCGCGGACGACTAGATTGGGATGAGAGCTCGTCGGCGGGAAAATATGTCAGAGAAAACTGCAAACCATTGCGGGTAGGTGGAAGTATTTGCAAAAACTGGTGCGCAGCGTTGAGTTAACGGGGACGTTTGGTGTTGTAGCTGTCTGCTTTCATTGCTCCCCCGTCTGTTTCTCTGCTTTCTCATCAGCGGTACCTGCTGTCCGAAGCAGAGGAGCACCACCAGTTGTTTGACCTGATTGAAAGCATGCTGGAGTACGAGCCGTCCAAGAGGCTGACGCTGTCAGACTCCCTCAAGCACCCTTTCTTCGAGAACAGTGGCACCGGCGAGGCGGCCGGCAGCAAGAACTGGGAGGGCAACCGCGACATCAGCCGGTGACCTTTGCTCTTCACAGACTGACTGACAGGGGAGATCAGTAGCTGAACTGTTCAGTAACCTTGGACTGGAGGTTCTGTGGGAGATAACAGCATGGACCCCTTGACTTCCTGCTCCTCCAGCACGACCTTCCCCTGTTCTTCCCGTCAGCACAAGTGGCATGTTTTATTTTTTTGCGGCAGCAGAGAGACCAAAATAAGCAGTACAAGGCTGGAGAAGAGTTCTAGTGATCACAGCCCAAGAAACAAGGTTGAATAAAATTGAAGGTGAGAGATCTGTACCCAAACAGCCCTCTATGCAGCTTCTGTCTTCCTGTCGACTGGGGAACACCTCTCTCCCTGCTGTCCGAAGAAAATGACACCATCGACACTCTTCGTCTCTTAAGCACGACTCAGTTCGGAAGCAGAAATCTCTCCCAGTGCCGAAGTCCGGGAAAAGGGTAAAAAGGAGATAGATAGCTGTATGATCAGTATCTCAGCCACAAACTTTCTAATTTTCTAAAAAGAGCAAATATTATACAGAGTATTCGCTTTCTTTGGAATCTGGAGCATAAACATGCATCCCATGTTTTTGTTAACATTGTCAATGAGCCACTGCTTTGCATTCTTTAATATTTTGTCTAAAAAGAAAAAATGCGATTAACCCCTCTACGAAAGCTGACCCAGTTGGCGGGTCGTTGGACACTCCTCACATCGGCCTCTCTGTAGCCTGACTTATTTACCCGTTTGTTTTGTTAAGCATTGTTTTTCTAAGTGTGAGTGTTGTTTTTTTTTTGTGTGTGAGCATATTGATGTGAATGGGGATGGGTGATGCGTTCATGTTCAGCTCTACAGTTAAGTTGAGCGTTATTCTTGGGGTTGTTCTCAGATAAAACAAAACTGCCTTTTCCACAGTTCACATGAGAAGTCTCTACATTAGGGTTAAGCACACAGCTCTGGTCGGTGGTATTTATTTTCTAGTTCCTATTATAGGTCGTAGTCCACATTATCCTCCTGAATGTGACTTGTTTTTTTGTATTAAATGAAAGCGTATAATGCTGTATATATGTATTATTGTGTAGAATTAAAGTCTTCTTTGCCAAAGGTTACCGATGCTCTGAGCAGTTTGAGCCTCTGGCGGTTTGAATGTTCAGTCTTTAAATGCTGTGTCAGAGTCCATCTGCTTATTGACAGCTTTTTAAATGTGAAGGAGAAAAAAAAAAAAAAGTTAATAATCCGTAATCATGAAACGGTGCAAGTAATTAGTCATTTCAAATTCAAAATTGATCCAAAGCTCATATTGAGGATATTTTTAAAGTCTGAACCTGTAGATATTTCGGTAATTATTACAATCTTATTTCAATGGTGTCTTGTTGAGTCCTTCTGGAAATAACTTCTGTTTTATTCCTCTCCTAAAATAAACTCAGCAGCCGTGTCATGAGCCAGGGATTAAGAAATGTGGATGATCTGCAGCAGCAGAAGTCGAGGAAGCGGCGCACCTGGTCCATCTGTTGGTAATCTTCCTGTTGCTCTATTGACCTCTCACATTCTCTTTATTTATAACTCACTTAATATTTAGAGGTGGCACCTTCCGGCTTTGTTTACATCGGACATTGTTTTACTTTAAGCTTAGCTTTGCATTAAAAGTGCATTGCTTTGTAAAAGTATCCACACCTTTTAGAGCCTTTTGATGTAAAGTTTATTGTATGCAAGACACCAAAATTAACTAGAGCATTGTTGTGAAGTAGAAGGAAAATGATCCATGGTTTTAATTTACAAATAAAACTGAAATGTGTGGCATGCCTTTTTATACAGTTCCCCAGGAGTCAATAAGTTGTAGTTCCAGTCTTTAGGATTACATCTCTACCAACTTTGGTAATCTGCCCATTATTCCTGGATTTTATTCTAACAGATGTATATCTTTTGATCGAAATCATTTCACCATAATTCCACAGCATAATTTAGTGCCGTTGTTTTGTTTTCTCTGGTTTTCTGTTTATTTTGCTCCATCCATCTTCCAAGATGTATCCCCATAGCCTGACACTGCTGCTACCATATTTAATTTTTTAGCTTTTTCTGCTGCAGTATTGGGCATTTAGGTTGGTTGTATTTAGGTGAAAAAGTATTTCAGTTTCATCTGACCTGACCAGAGCAACTTCTTCCACTGTTATTCTTGTGCAAACTGTTTTTCATTTTCATTGATCTTGGCTTGAGAGGGTCTGAATAAAAATACATGCCAGACCTTTCGGGTTTTTATTGGAAAGAAATATCACAATTTTGCTCTCCTTTGCTTTTGTCCCATAAACCCCCAGGAAACTATAGCGCAATCAAATGTGAGCAGGTCCACTTTTCACTTTTGCAGCTTCAGTTTTTGAAGTTTTAATAACGCCAGACTTGTCTCTCCAGCAGAACTATACGGCTTTTGCCGAGGATTTGTGGAGGTGAGGACAACGTCATTTCTTTCCAGACTTGAGTTCAACAGATTTCCTTCAGTCAATGAACCTGTGAATGAAATGAGTCACTCAGCGTAACGATGTGGGCGCTTATTGCCTCAAGTCAATGAAAACACACGTCTTTGGAGTAAAAAGACAATCCCTCCTGCGTCATCAAAGCGTCACCTTCTGTCCTTGAGTGTCTTAAAGTTTTATCTGTCTGGCTTGTAATGACACAGTTTTGTCAGTTTTCTTTTATATTATATTTGCTCAACTAAATTGATTAAATAAATTACAGTTCCTAAAGTAATGTTAGCATTTAGATACAAAATTGATTTACAGGTTAGTGTTTTTTTGTTGTTTTTGTTTTTTTTTACTTGGCAGCTGTAAACACAGGTCTTTTTCCGGCACAGATTTGTTTGTGACTCTTCTTAATGAGATGAACGTCTTATGCGTCTTCAGATAATCCTATCAGTCCTTCAAGACCAGCAAAGTCATCAGTTGAACCGTCACGAAGTCCAGACAGAGAGGAGGAACAAGCAGAACAACAGGGAACGGCTCATCAACTGGACATGCTGCTTTTACAGATATAACAGAGCTGAACGGTCCAGGATACATCACTGGTCAGTAGATTTTATTTTTATTGAAGTAATCTGATGTAAATTATATTTAAATAAAACAGTTAAACTAGAATAGATTGTGTTAGGGTGTGTTTTATTGATTCATTTCTGGACATTTTCATCTCCCCACAGGTAGACTTTGCTTTGAAGTCTGACAGAGACCATCTGAAGCTAAATCTACACGCCGACGACTCTGGAAATGGATTCCCTCATGTCGCTGGGAGCTCCACTGAAGCAGTTCACCAGCTGTGTGTCTGGCACAAAAAACACCAAAAAGAGAGGAAGAAGCAAGGGGAGCCAGTCCGTCCGCAGGTTCAGCTTCACCCGCAGGAAGAGCGTCAGCCGGAGGAGAAGCCTTCCCTGCAGCAGCCAGAAGGTCCCAGATTCCTGGCTCAGGGTCTACCAGGAGGAACTGAAGAAGGAGAGGTACGGCAAAAAGTTTGGTCTATGTTGAAAGGACGGGAAATGTTTTATCTTTGAATATTTATTATTAGAATCTTCTATTTTTAGACAGTATAAATAAGCCATACAGTACTGTCTTGTTATCTGGCTAAGACTCTTTGCCAGGCAGACTGAGCTTAATAAGGATAGGGCTGTATGGTACCTGAATAAGCTGCTTGTCCATGTGCTGCGCCTAATGTGGCTCTGTGCTGTTTGCCAAAGGAAACGTCAGCAGGCTATGCTGGCCAAGAAGAACGCTGAGAGAACTGTACGGAACACTCACTTCAGGAGCCACCACTGCCTTCCAAGGGTAAATAAAGAATTTTTATTCATTTTTTTGTTTAATAGGTTATAATCCTGATTGTGACTGTTTCCTACCAACAGCACACCCCTGCAGGCAGGAAACCGGCAGCCACAAAGGACGACTCGTTCTTCGGAGCCTTCCAGGGCCTCAGTCTGGACGGGCTGACGGGAGGCGCCGCCGGATCTCCTGCAGTCTCTGCTGCAGGCGGAGAGCAGTGCAAAGTTATGTGACGTGCATCAGCTAAGGACCGTCAGCAGCTCTGGGAAGCTCTCTTACCAAGGAGACCTGCTGCAGAAATCTGTTTAAAGTGACTGATTTTGTTTTGTAATGGAAAGAAGGAAAACAGCTTATGTCGTTTGACATGTTTGTACACTTGAAAAGTCTTTGGACTGCATTTATGCATTTGCCAATCATACAATAAGTTTATAAACGTAGCTTTTTTTATATATATATATATGAACAAAGATTTTCAGGTTTGTAGCTTAAAATCTGAACCAGATCAGAAATGTTTGTATTTCTAATTAAATATAAACTGTAAAGACTACACCATGAGTGTTTGGCATCTTTATTTAGACAAATACATTTACTCTCGACACTTTAAAATATTTTAGACTTTACTTTTTTTCCAATAGTACAGTTAGCACTTGAAATGCTGATATCCTAAATTAGCTGACACACTTATCGTTTCAGATATGCATTGTCCAAACTTTGTGCTACCAAAACAAACATTTCCCAACTTTATAAAGTAGACTGAAGATCAAGCTTTATTAGGGTTTGAAAAACAAGACGTTTTGAGTTACATTAATGGAAGATGCATCGTCTCTAACTAATCACAAGTATGTACAATAGAAAATGAAGTACAAAACTACATTTGTCGGGATAAGGAACCTGTCATGTGACGCATCAGAATGTGACTGTACTGACTGCAGACAATAAGGTGGGGATTCACAGAAAATGACTTTATTTTGACAGTTTTCCAGCATCATTCCCTCTGCTCCATCTTAACTTTTGGGGGTTTGAGGAAGGACCTGTTCTTTTTTTCTTTGCTTTTTCCTTTGGTTTGGAAGGTCCTCCAGCTGTCCACACGTCCGTCTCGTGATTCCTGCAGAATTTTAAAATGAAATTATTGAAACTACAAAAATCAACTCAATGTTCCCAGTATGGATAAACACAGCAAAGCTCACCTCAAAGTTCTTCTGCCATTCTCTTTCCCGCTTTGCCTTCTCCGCTGCCTCGATTTCTTCTTCTCTTGCCCTTTTCCTGGTTGAATAGGATTTATTAAGAATATAAAAACTCACATGTGGATCATTTAAATAAACCTTTATGCAGTCCTACACACGACAACATCCAGGTTCTAAATACATGACCCTCTACCTTTCATGCATGTCCTTTGCTTCCCTTTCCTTCCTTTTTATTTCAAGCTCAGCAAACAGCTTCATGGTTTGTTTGTACACAGCTTGTCTGAACTGGAAGAAACAAACAAAAGAGCATAACAAAATATCTATATATTGTATTTATAATTGGTCAACCGGGTAATATTCCCTTAGAAGTTGACTGACTTACCATGTCAGGGTCGTCCTCCTCCACATCCTGCGGTTTCCCATCTTTCTTTAGTTGCTTTTTTTTCTGCTTTACCTGTTAATGACAGAATGTTATGGAACAGAGGCAAAAAGGGAACTGATGGAATGTGTCTGCAGGTAAGCTGACAGATGCCACTCACCATATGCTCCACATATTCTTTTCCTGCTTGGATCACATCAACTGCTCGCTTCTTCTGCTCAGGATCCAGTAAGAGTTTGTATGATTTGTCCACAACTGGGAAACAATAAGATATAGCTGTGTGGGTCAGCTGCTTCACCGACAAAAATTGTTGTTTTTACAGACACATACTAATGAGAGCTGAGTTTGCTTTAACCTGTTAAAAGCAAACAGCAGGATAAAGCTGAATAATGCTACAATCTTTAGCAAGCAATATCTGGACAGGAGTATTTGTACCTTCAAAGGCTTTCTGTGATCTGTCTGGGTCATCCTGATTTTTGTCTGGATGGACCAAAATGGATAACTATGCAATAAAAAGAGGAAGATAGAGGTTAAAACATCCAGTCTATACCTGATTATCCATCTGGTGTCAAGTACTTTGATTGGTCAGTATGACTGGAAAAGTGGTATACAAGTTCACTCCATTTAAAATTTACAAATAAAAAACTAATCTTTTCTTACCGCCCTAAATCTTTTCTTCAGCTCTTCGTCTGTTGCTTCTGGATCAATCTGCAATACCTGAAATAAAACCAATAGCTAATCACACTTACTGTGCATTTGGCAAAATAACAAAAAATGAAGAAAAAAACCTAATAAAGTTGAGGTTGGATTTAAGGCAGAATAAGACCCCCAAAAATGATTAATTCAAAATTAGCTCTACAAATGTACAAAAAGTTATTTAAGATCATTTTTAAACTCCAAGTAAGGAACCACGTTTACTGAACCTTTCAATAAATTGCATTCAAAAGGTGAGCCAACACAGTCATATTGTTTCCAACAAATCAAAACTCTTTAGACTCAAAGGTAATATTTGACATGAATCAAACAATACAAATCATATGCTTGAAAAAATCGGTAAAAACATGAAATATCACACAAGAAAATATCTGTTACCTCAAAAGGGTTGAGGTTGAAGTACGATGATCCAGGTCTTAGCAACCTGTCAATCTGCTGCTTAGACGTTAACACAGAGTCCCTCTTCTCAATCTGCTTCACCTATCGAAAAACATATGCACAGCACAAACCATCATGATATATATATATATATCTTTTTAAATCACCATGTTTGTGTTTATGTTTGCTATGGAGAAAAGTCTTTTAACACAGAACTAAGGTGAAACACTAAATGTTCACCTTAAATGACGGCTCTACTTTAAACAAGTACGAAATAATACAAATGTGTAGTAGTAGTTTGCAGATAATACAATCCATCAGTAAGTGTTAGCTTTAGTCGTTAGCTGATGCTCACTCCTACTAGGCCTAATATGACCTGAACAATCGAGTTATCGACACAGGCTTTTGTAGAAATCAAATAAAGCAGCGAGCTTTGAAAATGTTTTAATATTTCATACCTCGGTGTAAAAGTTTTGAAATAATTCATCCGACACACTCTGAGAGGAAGACTCTCCTCCAGCGGCCGCCATTTTCGCTCCGGTTTACATGTGACGTAGTGGGTCACGTGATTCGCAAAACCTTCCAGGGGCAAGGCGTCGAATGTCCGATGACGTCAGATGATACGGGGACATCGCAGTTCGTAGTTCAGGTTTTTTTCTTGTGATTTACGACGAAATACGAGTCCTCTCTGAACTTCTGACAAACTATTCTGTTGAATATATCCGTCTCCAAAACAAAGTTGCATATTGGTGTAAAAAAATATTTGCGTCTAACGCCTGAAAATGCTAAAATACAGAAGTCGCAGTTGGTTTCATAAGATGTTTTAGTTGCCATAACACTTCCCCGTGTATACTGACCAGTTTATTTAGCCTTTTTTCTAATTTACTGAAACGTTCTGCAACATTTACAAATCTATAGCTACTCTGTGAGAATGCTCATTATAATGCTTATCATTTTTACATAGTGCCAACTCAAACAACAAAAACCTATGAAACCCAAAAGGGTATTAAATGTTACTTAAGTTACCAAGGTTTGTTCAAAGAGATTTGGGAAGGAAGGCTCCCCTGTAGCAGTCAGTCTTCCAGGAAGTAGCCTCTGACTGAAGAGGATGCTCAGAGTTGTAATGTTTTCACAACAAATGGTGAGTTTCACAACTTTTTAAAAGGCCCAGTTAATATATGGCTTTATGCAAGCCAAAACATCCACACTTGATCTTTCCAATACAACCCAAATACCTACTTATATTTACATCGAATTGCAATAATCAAAGAAGACAAATATTATTGCTAACTGGTAAAAAAAAGAAGAAGAAAAAAGATATCTAAATACCAGTATCAGGTCACAGTCATGTCTTAAAAAAGGTTTTTAATTTATAAACATAAAATATTACAACACGGTAATACAGAAGGAAACATGTATTTACAATTTGATGCACAATTCATTTTTATTTCACTTTCTACAAGGCAATATTTATCCCACAGACAACCCATGTTAAGTTGTTTTTTTAATAAAAAAAAAGGTGCAACTGATTACTTAGGACTATTTCATGCCTTCATGTATTAAAATTTACGTTGAAGTTGGGAATAGTTATTGTGAAGGGAGTTATTTCCCCTTTTGTTCTAACATAAAAAAAATAATTGTTACAAAAATAATGTAGGTTAAAGTAAAAACATAAAATTACACAATTTAGATAAATACAGCACAATTAAAACCATAGATTTTCCTTTTAAGAGTAATTTTTGAATCTGGATAAGGAGCATAGATTTCTTCATGTTGATGGGTCTGCTTGTCCTCCTTTCTCCCTTAAATATAGAGATGAAAACTCGTTATTATTATGACCCATTCTCTAAAACTAAAGCTTATATTTTATTTTCATTCTATATACACATAGATAAAAAGGTAAATCTTGCTCTGAATAAGTGCTTTTAGGTTGTTCGCCCTTGTCCCTTACCTTTAGGAAATCTGGTTACCCAATACTCTGGAGCTCTGTTAGATGCATCTTGAGGTGGATGAAAACCTGCAATGGATCTGGCTTTCACCAGGTGGAAATCGCTTCTCAGACCTGGAACTAAGACATGGCCACACAGACAGAAAGATGCTGATGAATCAGCATGAGCATCAATACCAGATCATGTGCAGAAAGAGGAGTTGTCCCTTTTGGATTCTATTTCTCTAAGGCAAACCCTTTATAACAAACATCTAAAATTAGTTTAAATGGCACATGTTTGATTTTTTTGAGAATTCGTTAATAATGAAGCCTTACCAATCACTTCTTTCCAATTCTGTGAACTCATTCACATGGGTGTGGGCAGCTCCTTTACTGCCTGGTGACAAGAGGCAACATAAACACACAGTTCTGATATGAAAATGTGCTTTAAGGACACCGCAGCATTAACAACTAGCCTTCTTTTGTTGCATTTCTCCACACATCCCGCACCCCACTTTTACCAGTGAATTAATGCAGCCCACATACTGCCATCTGGTGGTGTTGGAAGCTAATTACACCTATTTTTATGTGCAGTCATTGTTCTGCAATCAGTCAATCTCTGAAATATTTAAATCCGTTTCTCCAATGATGCTAAAAAAAAACTGATAATAAGGCTCTCTGCTTCGAACAGAGCTGATAATTAACTCAATCTCCTAAAAGCTGCCTCGGACAAAGAAAGGGATCACTAGTCACGTTGCATTCGAGCTGCGACCCCTAGTGGCCAAGAAGGGTAAATGTCCAGCTCCTCCTACTTGCAGAAAGCCTTTGCAGACAGCTGCAGTGATTTTGGTGCAGTGAGCCAAGATATGCAACACATGTATGCATGATTTCAGTGGCATTCTGGTTACCACACCCAAGACAGTATGCGATGTTGGTTTTTATTAGAGTCTGAACCAAGGGCCATTTAATTCCTAAAAATTGTTCTCAAACTTGTTTTTGTTTTAATGTGAAAACATTAGTAGATTCAATGAAATACATACTGGTGGTATGTTCTATAAATAGCCTAAACAGAAAACTTGGACTCATCCTCTTTGAACCCTGATAAAAAGGTACTCTACTGTGCAAAAAATTTTAGTGCATAATCTTTAAAAACAAAAACGTTTCAAAGAAGCCAGACTTTCTTATAGGCTTTTAAAGTGGTCTTAAGAGTAGTTCTTCAGACTTTCTGGTGGTCTTGTAAAGCTGTCCTGATTTGTTTGTCCATGATTCTACCAATAATTTAGACTAAAACAGGACATCTATCAAGGTACCAATGTCTTGTTTTCTTCGTGTTCTTATAACTCATTTCTGGTTTTGGATATCAGACATGATCAAAGGAAAATTAGCTGATTTTTGATTAATGACCAAATGATTGATGAATTACTAACAAAAAGGCTCCTAAACTCAACAAATGAATGTTTTTTTCCCTACTCCAACTTGGAAAATAACCTAATTTAAAAATGAACTTTATGTATTCTGTTGCAACTGTCCAGAAGAACCGTTTAGTATTTCTAACTCTACTTATCCTAAGGTTTTCAGACAGACAAAAATTTGACTTGGGTAATCAACCCAAACACAGTATCCGTCAGGTTTCAGATGTTTGCAGGATTTTTCCCCATTTTTTTAATGACTCTCAGATGCTGTTAATCTGTCTTTGACTGCCTGACAATCGTTTTGTTCTCTACTAGTCTATGTTCATGTGATTCTAAAAGTGAATGAAAGAAAAAACAAACAAACAAAAAAACAGCAACTCCAAGGCATTCTTTGGTAGGACAGGAGAACTGTTGATCAAAACGACTTTTAAAAGATGGCAAGAAAGTCTGAGCTGCATTGGAACAAATTATGAATTAGTGTTTTCAATTTTTTGCACAGCAATATCAATAACAGAAAAAGTCTTCTTTAACTACAGATTATATAAACAAACAAACAAAAAAAAAAAACAAAGAACTAAATTTATGCTCAAGCTTCTGAAGCGATTATAGTCAACTACAGGAGAGGAGGCAGTACTCTGTGCAAGGCTGGCTCACCCTCAAGTACCGTTCAGGTGAGTTCCTCACTCTAGTGGTGCCGCTCACTTTGCTTCTCCACCTAGGCAGGTTGGAATAAGAGGACAGACACATGAAACAAAATACAAAACAATGACACCAACAGGTAAAGGCTAGAGAATTGTTATTTGTCGTGGTAAACACATTCTCTCAGGTGGAGCGTTCTGTGAGTGAGATTATGTTTAAACAATGATAAACCTCAAGATGGCCAGATCCCTGGCATCTTTAACAGGAGAGAATAGATTCTCAGAAAGCAACAAGATCAAGTCAAATCAATGTAGAAGATCTATTCCAAGTCAGTGTGCGTCACACTTTGAATTGAAGAGTTTTAAGTGCTCACCATTACTCAAACTTGTTCTCGGCTTTTAATTTATTTTACGGTGCACATAAAATAAATATGAGTTCAACTGCAACCAACTTCATATTTGAAACAAATGTGTACAACTAGGGAGTTTAAAGAAAATACAAACCTGCTGGAAAAGTCTTTTTTTTTTCCATCAAGTCAGTTAGGAATTGCAGCTGGAAAATGTGATTAGGTCACCTGATAAGCAGCAGATATTCTTCAGAGGGATAAATGCTGCTTCTTCCTGTGTCTCGAATCGCAGAAGAAAACATTTGAAGAAGGTAGATGGTTTAAGAGAACAGTTTGAGAAATGGGAACAATTTTGGGGAATGTTTGTGTGAATTGTTAATTTCACCATCAACAACGGTGTGTGCAGGAAATGCAGCAGTGTTACTGAACAAACATTTGAAGGATATTAGTTAAAACCCTGTTTAATCCAGACAAGGTCTCCTGTTCTGTTGGACTCTTGCAATTCAAGTTTATTTGCGGTTCTCCCTAGAGGGGAAAAAAATTTTGACTTGGGAAAAAGAAAATTCTTCTTTTGAATCAAAGAATTGAAGTTATAGATCAAATCACAACACTGAGTTTGAGGTTCTGACAATGGACTGATGCTCATCTGAGTTTTATTGAAACGGAACAAACGTAAAAGTTATAAATACAAATAACATCAGAGAACAAACTGCTATGGCTCTTAAGGTAAGCCAAACCAATTCCTACGGGGCAAGTTGAAATAAAACATGGAAGTTATGTTATCAGTTTAAAAAAAGAAAGAAAACACAATTTATCTATCTCTAGAAGTGCTAGGCGTACACTTTGGACATTACAAAACTTTTATTCTTTTTTTTCCTTTGGTGGATTCTTTTCTCCACCACTGCAAAAGAAATGAATACGAAGCTCTAACCATATGCATTTATTTACAAGCATGATCCTAAACTACTATAATAAACCACAAATTAAAAGGAGTACAAGAAGGGGAAGAAAAATGGGAGCATGGACAAGAATCTTCCTGCAAGGCCATGTGTTGTATTTAATGTCCAACCAAATTTTTGAGAATGAACGTCCGCTTTTTTGTCAGTGTTCTTTGTTGGCTTTAAAAGGACCAGGCACAAAAATTTCCAATAAAATTGTACTTATTTTTAAAGATGTGTCCCAATGTAACCGCAGGAGTAAGAAATGACCACAACGGTTACGTTCATTTCTTCAGCCAAAAGGATTTCCAGCCAATCGTCTTGAGCCAATTCTGCAGTCTGTCCATTTTTCTGAGATATATGTATATACAGATTTTTTTTTCATGAGGGATGAAGAATAAGAAGAATAAAAAGTCAATCAAAAAATTGTGGCCAATCTCCTTTTTTTTTCTTTTGTAGTTTTCCTCTTTTTTTGTTGTTGCCAAATACCTTTAGGTGCATCTACTTCCACTGTTGCCCATAAGAATCCTGTGAAAACTCCATGGTGTCATTACTGTAACCATAGTTACCGGAATAGTCGGCCCCTTGCTGCAGGGGCTGCTGGGCGATGGGCTGGGACCCCCAGTTCTGTTGGTTGTTGGTCTGACGGCGCTTGGAGTCAGGTTGGTTAAATACGTCGGCCTTCCTCTTTCCGCCGACGTTGCCCCCGCGATTGCCTCTGGCACCGCGAGGACCACGGCCCCTCTGAGGCTGGAAGGGCGCTCCCCGTCCTCCTCGAGCGCCACGCGGGCCACCGAGGGGTGGCCCTCTCTGGGCAAAGCCGCCCCGGCCTCGTGTTGGAGGAGCGCCACGGGCTCTTGGAGGAGGAGGCCCACCCCTGGTGGGGCGAGTACCACGGCTCCTCATGCTGTACATGTCTTCATAGCCGTAGTAAGGGTCTTCATAGCCACCACGGTAATCATGATAGTCATAGCCATAGTAGTCATCATAGTAGTCCTCATAGCCATAGTAATCAGGGGGATAAGCATAGCCCCCTCGGCCACCACGGCCCCTACCTCGGCTGGGTGGTGGCATGCGAGGAGGTGGGTAGTAGTAATAGTCATCATACCTGTGGGGGACATAAATATTAGATCTGTCACACAACTGACCAATCATTAGGGCTGAAACAGTTAATCGTCAACTAGTTTAGTAATTGATTAATTGCTAACTGGAGCAAACAGACTTAAAAAAAAAAAAAAGACCATTTGCTGCAAGAAAAATACTCTCAGAGTAGAAATTAAGCAAAAATGATGCAAGGAAGTTTCAGGTTGGGCATAAAGATAAAAACAACACAAAAAAACTGCTTTGTCTGTAAATATGGTTTTCTCAGAACTCCTCTAGTGGCAGTTTTTGCTTCACCCGGTTAGCATACATGGAAGCAATGCTATTGCAT
This sequence comes from Xiphophorus maculatus, assembly GCF_002775205.1. NCBI lineage: Eukaryota > Metazoa > Chordata > Actinopteri > Cyprinodontiformes > Poeciliidae > Xiphophorus > Xiphophorus maculatus. The sequence continues at coordinate 4,356,313 of NC_036455.1, forward strand.
TTTAGGCAATAAAATGTTTTTTTTAAACTTGAATTATTTATTTTAATGTATTTCTAGTATTGTATAAAATAAGTGCTTCAATGCTAAATCTGCATAATTTGCCAGTTTTTAAAAATTCCATTAATCACCAGAGTAATTGATAACTGAAGTAATCATTAGCTGAAGCCCCATCAATCATGTGATTGACTCACCCGCCACCCCTGGTGGTTTGACGGGCTGCTTGGCGCTCTTTCCTCTTCTTATCTGGGGGCTTCGCCAGGACGATCTCGATTTCTTCCCCTCCAAGCTCCTTACCATTCATTTCCTCCATAGCCTGAACAGAATTAACAATTAATTACTAATTTTAACAGAATCAAATACACAAAAATCCTTCAAACAAAAAATAAAAATTTCCTACCTTTACAGCAGCATCCCTATCTTCAAAATGGACAAAAGCGTAATCTTTCAGCTTTTTCACTCGTTCTAGTTTCCCAAACTGAGAGAAGGTTTTCTCCAGAAGCTCCTCTGTCACAGATGTAGCCAGTTTTCTCACAAAGAGCACTTTCACCTGTGATTACAGTAAGTATGGTAAGTTCCTGGAAAACATAAGACTGGGAATGGATTTTAAATGTGAACCGCTCACTTTTGCCATGACTTCTGGGTCAGGTTCAGCAACAGGGTCAGCCCACTCCACAGTGACTGGGTTCCCCCAAACTTTGACCTTTCCACTCATTAGGCGGCGGCGCGCCTGAGCTGCGGATTTGTGATCCTCGTACTCGAGGAAACAAAAGCCCCGGTTCTTCTTCTTGTCATCTGGCTGGTGATACAAGATCACATCTTGTAGCCCCTCTGTAACATAATTCAAAAACATATTTTGTTACAAACACAAATGCCTATCATTATTACCAACTGCAAACTTATGAGTTTTTAAAAGACAATTGATTCTTTACAACTGAACAAACCTGTGACTTTGCCAAAGTCTTCTAATATACTGTCTCTTGTCTTGTTCTTTGGAATCGATCCAACAAACAGGCGATTGTTTGCAACAGATATACACACTCCCAAATACTTCCCAGGGCGAATTTCGTGGTTATCACACTGGAAACAAAAACACATTTGCAAAATCTTAACAGAAAATCTCAGGTAGAGGAGATTGAGTTGAAAGCAGTTTTTCAAAAATGTTTAAAGGCTAAAAAAAAAGAAACAAACAAAAAAAAAGAAATATAAATGGTCATTGCTCATCCTATTAGAAAAAAATAGCATCAGTTTAGTTATAGCTGAACGACAAAAATCACTCTGTTTGATTGCACAACAACTACTTACAAGCTTCACAGCCTTTTGCGCATCATCTTTGTTACAGTAAGTGATGAAAGCGTAACCCCTGTTCTGACCAGATAGGGGGTCCATCATTAACCTCAGGTCCCAGATGGGACCAGCAGATTCAAACAGTGGCACAAGCTCATCTTCATATAAATCCCTGGGGATCTTTCCAACAAACACCTGAATGAGAACAAAAATACAAGTTTAAAGCTTTAATATTGAAATCTATGATGAAGTCATTTTATCAGGCAGAGGTTAACAGTGTTGGTTTCAGATTTCTTAGTTTCTCCTTATCCGTCTGACAGAAGAGAAATATTTTTAGTTATAGATAATTCAAGTTTGAATTAATTAGAATTTTTCTTTCAATAATGGCTACAATACAGATGTTATTTCTTTAGACCAACTACTGACCTCAGTTCCGATCCCTGGCTGCGTGCCGGTGAACACGCTCTCAGGGGGAGGACCGCCATACTTCCTCTGCCCTGTCGTCACATCCAGAGTATAGCCTGTCCGTTCCAACAGAGCCTAAACGTATATACAAAAAAATAATAAAACTATGTTTGCAGGGGAATGTGACGTAAACATTTACTCTTGGGGTTCTACACTATAAATCCCATTTAGGTTACCTTTATTTTTGCTTCATCTGGACCTTTAGTTGACTCTTGGACCTTGCTTCCTTGTTTTTCTCGCTGCCTGTATGTCTTCATGACTCCACAAAGGAAAGCACTTTTATTCTACCAAGAAAAAATATCCACACAAATTAGTACAGATAGCAATAAAAAGTAAGTAAAAAAACTGTTGCTAAAGCAAAACTCTGAAACTAAGCAGGTACCTGAACGTGGGATAAGTCACTTTCTTTAAATTGCTGCAGCACGGTAAGTGCTCCTTCTTCATTGAACTCTCGCAGAGCATCAATAGCCCTTTCATCCAGATCAGCATATGCCACCAACCCTGCAGAAAAAAATGACATATTAGCTACAATCAAATGAAGCACACTTGAATGTTTGTATTCTTCTTTTGTTCAGTTTTAAATATCCACCTGTCTGAAAGATGTTATCTAAACTTTCAGCCACTTTCTGAGGCAGCCCAGCATCAAGCAGAGTTTGATAATTTTCTGTATGTGTTGTTGTCACATCCATGGGTTCCTCTTCTTCCTTTGTTGGAGCAGAACTGCCATTCACCTCAGTGGCGGCCATTCTTCTGCAAGGAAAATAAAATAAAAACAAGTGATTAAATCTTATTCTGGTCTAAACAATGTAGAATCAGAAATTCCTAAAAATAAAAACAAGACTGTAGTAGGAAAAAAAAAATCTTAAATTCTGGTTCAGCAAAGTTTTATGATTTTCTTTAAAATAAAGAGAATTTATTTTTATAATATAATTTCAGCTTATGGCTATAAGAACCCAATTATCAAAAATCCATATTTTAATCTGGGGTTTCCTTATTATAATAGAAGTGTGGAATAAGAAAGTTTGAGCAACCTTAATAGTTTTAATAACTGAAGCAACGTGGTATGGTTTCCGTTTCGAGTTAAAATAGCCCGGGCTCTCAGAGAAACCATCGGCACCTACAGTCCCGCCCCCTTCACATGCAAGCCAGCTACTAAGCTAAACGAACATGTTTCTTATGCAAGATCTACCCAGCATACGATACTATATAACCTAGATTATAAATACAAACGATCGAATAATTTATTTATCATATTTCAGCACATTAGCAGCGTTCAAGTACGTTTCCATCTTCCCTCCGAGAGCAGGACCAGTCGCTAGCCTCCTAGCTAGGTATGGAAGCTAACAGGCCTCACCGTGCCGAGAGACACCGTCCACAAGCCAAACAGACAAAGGGCGCAGAAACAGGTAGTTAGCAAAACTTACGGGTCAAATTCAGGCAGTCAACTGCAACGCACTTCAGGACGTGAATTTTTTTTCAATCTCTTACGGAGTAAATCAGCAGAAGGACGAGTGTTTGTGCTGAACCCACGAGACAATTTTCCAGACACCAACGGTCTCGTCGTCGGCTCGCCCGAACAACGCAGCCGCTCATCAACCATCGCGAGACATTGAACGAGACTTGATGAAGGGCAATGAGTGTATGGTGGGTTCGAATTTTATCGAAAGCGAATACAGGCGCCCTCATGCGGCGAAGAATTAAACTGAACATCTTTAAATGAAACAGCAGCAGCAAAGAAAGTGGCCGTTAAACGGAAGCACTCGTCTACAAACATTGGCAATTTTAAAAGTAAAAATTATAACGAGTGCATTCTTACACTTTTCCTGTGCATTAAACATTTAAACCAAGACACAAATAGAAGCAAATTTTATCAAAATGAAAAAATTGTATTGTGATTTTTTTTTTTTTTTTTTTTTACAAAAATCTAAAACATGCAGCATGAATGTATTCAGCCTCCTTTACTCTTGTATCCCTTAAAAAATTTTGCAAATCACCTCATTAGTAAAATCTGTAATTTAATCTCAATACAAATACAGTTGCTTTATGAACTAAACTGAACAATAGTAAACCAACAACTTCACAAAGACCAAGGAACACAGCAGACAGGACAGAGATAAAGTTGTGGAAAAGCTAAAACCTGGGTTTCATTATTAAGGCCTTAATAAAAGGGATGAACTATGACACAGCTTGGCAAGACCATGTTTTCTGTAGTTTCTCAAACATACATTAAACATGCATGTTAGGTTAATTTGTCTCTCTAAATGGCCCTTAGTGGTGATTATATGTGTACTCTGTAGTTCATCCTGCATCTCTGATAAACTGGCCACAGGGTATCCAGCCTCTCACCAATGACTGATGGAGATGTGCACCAGACCTTTGATAAGTGGGAATAGACAATGGATGATTAGCAGCTCAGCTCTGTTCTATACACACTAGACAAGCTGGAGTTTTCTCTAATACTAACAACACTAAATAAGCTGACAACTTGACAATTCAGGAAGATGAATCACTTTATTGTTTCAGCCCTTAGAATGAGGTCAGTATAACAACTTATGATCACAGGGTCTGCCTTGACCAGGAGAGGAAACGAGTGAAATTCAACGAGTGGTGGCACTCGGGTAATAAGTCAGAGTAGGATTCTCTGCCTCAGTCGTCATGCGACAGCTTTCTGATTTTGCCCTTATGGCGGTCGATCTCTCTTTGTAGTCGCTCAATCTCCTTTTTATGATGTTCAATCTCCTCTCCGTGGTGCTTCCTCAGAGCCTCCATCTGCTCCTTCTCCCTCTCCCTGCAAGTAAACAAAATTCAGAGGGTTAAAAGGCTGACCTGGCACATAGGTTAGTGCAGTTACTGCAAGGATAACCAGTGGCTCACCTGAAGTACCGCTCCTCTTCTGCCGCTTCCCGCTTTCCAAACGCGCCTCCTGCCGACCTCACAGATCCTCCACCTCCTCCACCTTTCCCTGCACCTTTGCCCAGCTCACCAAACTGATGGACACAAAAAGCATTCAGTTAAATCATTTGTTTGATTATTTGAGTCTCACAATCCATAGGGGTTTAATTCTATTACAAATAAAATGTCCCTCTCAGATGAGTAGTTAATATTACCTTTCAAAGAACAAATCTTTTATGCAGTTGACACTTTGTGTTATGGATAAGTTTTTTTAAAACTCAAGTGTTCTCTATTAAAGGGACATTATTATGTATTTTCTAGGGGCATGGTGCCATTTTATAAGTACCGATGTTACCTTCATTTGTTATAAAAATGCTGTACACATGAAATATGACATAAGAAATTTTATTTTGTAGCTCAACACCCTGAAATTGGGTCTCTGTCTCTTCAAAAACTCCTGCTTTTTCTGAAACTTCGCCTTCAGGAAGTCATCGCAAGATAACTCCTCTGTTAACCCTTTAACAATGTTTTGCCAGCGTTGCACTGAGAAGTAGTTTGTACAGTGAGCTCAGCAGATGCCCAATTCCACCAGGTGATTGCTAATCGCTGCTGGCTAGTCTGAAGGAGCTGAGTGGGGAAATTGTGGAGAAGTGGTGACTTAGAAGCTTGGAAACTGCAGCTTAAAGGAGGAGCTTTGTCTCAAAAGCGGAGCTAGGTCCACTCAGGCATTTTGCACAGCTGAATGGTTGCCACGGGAGATTAAAAGGATTTCTCAAACATACATTAAAGAATCAAAGCAACACTCTAGATATGTTTATGATTAGGGAATAACATTATAACACAAAGTAAATCTCAAAAAGGTGGATTTTACATAATACTGCCCCTTTAAAAGTTAGAGTAAGACTTACTTCTGTATTTTTCTAGTGGACTTTTAAACTGTCTTCAGGTAATCTGTGACTCTTGTCCAACTTTATACCAAAATATTGATTAAAAAATAGAAATTCTCCTCTCTGGCTTAAAAAGAAAAGCTGACCTTCTTTCTCTATTATTAATCAGAAGAAACCTGAAAAAAATGGATTATGATGAAGAATAGCTCCCACCTGCAGCTGCTTCTTGTGAACTGTGAGCACAAAAGCTGACCCAGTTTTTGCTCAACTACTTCAAGTCCTCAGTTGGCTTGAATTGTTGAGAGCATTTACAAATACAATCTTCCCATACCTTGTGCATATTATGAGATTTTAAAAAATCAAATTTGTAGTTCAATATGGTCCCAAAATCATCAGAAAAACAATGTCCTTTATAAAGCAGCATGCTTCAAAGCAGTGTGAGAGACTTACATGTGGAGGTTTGCAGATTAGGCTGGACTCTTGTCTATGCAGCACTTTTTAATAGGCAAGAGAGAAGTACCCCTAAAAAAAGCCATCAATCACCTGGTGCCACAATTATTTTGCTTTTCCTGCTTTCAAACACCCAGTTTCAAGAAACCTACAAATGCTCCCTGCAGTAATTAGAGAGAAACTATAATAATGATGCATGTGAATGGTCCATTTCAACTCACATATGAGGTCTACTGCAGCATTTTTCTGCTGCAGTAGACTATTCTATAATTTTGTTGATTATAGTATGTTAGTTAGCCTCATCAGTGTGCAAAACGACAAACAAAAGATACAGAGTTTCTCACTTGTAAGCAAGATGCCGTAAACCAGAGTTTCCACGTCTGAGGGTTAATGTTGCCCAGCCTACCAGCGAATCCAAGAGCAACAACATTTATGGAGCTTTATCATTCTTGTTAATATGGAGCTGATATTCTTCACTACTGCCATATTATTGGACACAACGAAGAATTTCTGCAAACTCAACCATTCCATTTGTGCAGTGCCTTGAAATAACAATTATTGAAATTTGGTGTAATAAGTAAAACTTAAGTAAAAATTATTTGAATGCTTAGGCTAACAAAATGTAGCATGAAGAAGAATCAAATCTGTATCTATAAATTATTTTAGTAGATCTTATTGTTAAATCTATGATCCCAGACACCAATTAATATTCCTTGTTAAACTAACCAGATAAATCATTTTTTGGGTCATTTTGCATTTCAGTGCACTACTTGCATTGACAACAGCGGACAAATCATTAAAAGCTTTTCAGACTGAGTGCAACATATGCTGGCCTCTCCTGAGGGCCGAAGTCATGAAGGTGAAGGGAGACAGGTGGACTTTTCACAACCTGTAGCTTGTTACTTCTGCAGACAGGAGGAGCACTGCTATTTTATATGCAGTGGGCATGCATACAGAACAGTTCTGCACAGTTAGATGTGCTCCAGTGCAGTTTTTTCTGTCTTGGTGGATACCTCTTACATTGGCTGCATACATGTTTAAAGTGTGACTTATTTGGTCAAAGTCCAACTTGGTTCTTCCCTCTCCCCCAATCTTAAGATTCATGTCTGAGTAAACGCAACAGCATGCATTTTGGTCAATAACCATATTTACTTGGTCAAGTTAAAAGTCATTACATTTAAAGCGCGTATGTGTTCCGATAGTTACGGTAATGCCTCGACATGAAAACCCCACACTCTGTCTAAATCCGAAGTAAAGCATGCACAGGAGGAAATCCCGTTTTTAAACTGCCTATTTTCCTTTGATTATTTATTTAATCTTTCTTTCAAACACATCCTTTTAATAATATGTAAAAAGAACATTTGACTGCAGAAGAGTTGAACATGCAACACTGCCAAATATTAAACCAGACTGTGTACGTTTGCTTGGGGAGGAGCTGCTGGAATGTGTGTCAGAGGTGGGGAGGCTAAACCAAAGCCATGCATGCAGCCTTTACTATTGTTGGTTTTACTATATTTAGTAATAAACAAACAGATTTGCATCGATTGCTGACCAAAGTGGCTGTTCAAACACAGTGTGAGAAAACTTGAAGGTACTCTCTACAGAAGATGCAACAATCGACTGCTGGGCAAACAGGACTGGAGTTATGGATACAAAAACGGCAATCTTAAATAATAATAAACAAAGATAGGAGAGATTGCTCAAATGTTTTAATTTCATTTTATATTTTTAATGCAAAAGTAATTGGTTTTTACGCACTGGCTAAAAAGTAAAATCCTTGTAAAAAATCTACTTCAAACACTCATGACGCAAATAATATAACAAGTACAGTGTAAAGCAAGTGTCAAAGCAGCAAATCGACTTTGTTGTCGAGTGACAGGTAAACTAGGCGAGCTAATGCTAACCTCCTGGAACAAGTTCTCCCCATTTACCTGGTCAGATGACATCCTGATCTGGGTGGCGATGCACCTCTGCAGACTTCCCCTCAGAAACAGTCGCGCCATGAACCTGTCAGATACAACTAAATTCCGCCTCAAAAGATGCAAAACCTGGGCCACCTTCCAAACCCAACAACTTCGGGTCAGAAAAGCGGAAATTTGAAGTAAACGTCTCTAAACTGGGCGTGGAGAAACTCCAACTGAGAGAGGAGCGTGTTTGCTCAGCGCTGCCACCGCATAGCGAGGGGGAGAACTACAGTGGAGGAATTTATGTTGAAAATGTTGCAAAGATTTGTGTAATGGAGAGCACTTACACACATTTAAATGTACTTAATTATGTTTTAATAATAATAATAAAAAAACCAACACCAAATAATACCAAAAAATAAACAACACTGCTTTGTTAATAGATGCATGATTTTAACGAATCAGGTTATTTCCAAACTCAGTTCATTTTTATTTTTCGTTTTGTTTTGTACTGTGGCTAAATGTAAAACTAGCCACTGTACAGGTGCCTGACCCAACTGTCACTATATTGTATATAATGAACAGCATGATAACATAGCGCCTTGCAGGAACATGTGACCATAACATCATGGATCATCAAGAAAATAAATAGTGCAGAAAAAAAAATTATACTCCTTGAACTTTTTATAAATTTAATTGTATTTAATCGGGTTTATTGCAGGCTGCACGGTGGTATAGTTGGTAGTTACCCATTGTCTTGTTAAACAAGAAGCTCCTGGGGTCAAATTGCAAGGAGTTTGCATGTTGTCCCCATGTATGCGTACTCTGTCTTCCTCACACCTTCCAAACACAAGACTGTTAGGCTAATTGGTCTCTGTAAATTATTGTAACATATAAGTGTGTGCATGCATGGTTGTTTGTTATGTATGTCTCTGTGTTGCCCTGCCCTGCCATTGGCTGGCAACCTGTTTTGCAACTTTTAAAGTTTCTAGTTGTGGCACATTCTTTTTGATTGAAAAGAAAGATTGCACATGCACTGCACTGTAAAGATTGTTTGTTACAAAACCTTTAGAAAATCATTCATGCCTTCCCTTCTGCTTCAAAAACATGCATTATTTTGCAGTGGGCGATCTCTTAAAGTCCAAACATCATTTAACCAAATGTGTCAATTTAATGTGGCAAAATGTAAAACTAGCCACTGTACATGTTTCTGATTGTCAATTTTTTTGATAGCTAAAGTCTACATTCCTCTACAAAGGAGCAGGGAAGATGGACAATACTAAATACTGGAGGAAAACTTGTTAGAGCCTTTGAGAAAGACAACAGTAAAGAAGTATGAATACTTTAGCAAGGTATTATCTTTTCCTGATGGACACAATTTCTGAATATTTTCATAATTGCACATTCCTTCTAAGTTTGCACAGAGATTTAATTTGAAATAATATTTACATCTCAGGTAAAACAAAGAAATTGACATTTTCTTTCTTCTTTCCAAGCAATAATTTAGCTTCCGGACCATTGTGGAGGCGATTAAATCTTTTCTATTCACACAGGAAGAATTCCTTCAAATCTAACGCAGATAAGTGGGAAAACAGCCTTCTGTTTCTTTTCACAGATTTGTCCCTCTGTCTGATGTCATTTTACTGACGTTTGAAGCAATACAAATTATATACGGAGGGTGCTCGTCTCTCAAGTGCTGGATGAGACACTCTCAGCACCACAAAGGCAGGCTTCGCACTGCGAGGACAGGAGGTGGGTGTTCAGTACAGATGAGTCATGTTGGAGTTCCATTGATGAAGAGCACCCCAAAGCCCAACAGAGCTCAGCCCAGCACAGAGCCGCATGAGCTCACCATCACTGACGAGCCCGTTTCATCGTCTGAATCCACGGGAGGTGAAGGTCGACGAGCCAGTGCTGGCGTGGGGTTTTGTGCTGATGACGTGCTGCATTGTGTCATTCTATTGAGCCCAGAGATGACCCTGATGATGTGGAAGCGCTTTGCTGCCCCACCGTTTTGTGCACCATCCTTGGCCTGTAAATAAAGAAAGGAGAAACACAAAAGACCGAAAGGTTGAAGGCCGGCTTGGGTCTTAGAGATAGAGCGGGATAAAAGGACCGGGCAGCTGAAGAAATGCTTGTGCTGTTAGCTTCTTTTCCGACATTTTATTTCTGATTATTGAGTGACATCTTTTTCTCAGATGTGACAGGAAGCAGCCCAAATGAGGCAGTAGCAGCTCTGCAACAATTGGTGGCAGTGTGCACTTGTGCAAGCAGAGAGCATCTACTGTGAAATGCGTAGAAAGTAAACTGAAATATTGACTGTATGTCTATATGTTTAGTCATGCTTTATTCTTGTTGTAAAACCTGCAGCCAAAATGTATTTTGCGTTGTCACACATGCACATCCAGGTTTGCCATTTTAACTTGTGCAGTCATGATGAAAACATCAAGTTCTTATTACAGTAATCAAATTAAACAATATTGTCCTTCTCTGCCACATATCACAGAGAGCGTTCTCATTTTGTTACAAAAGCAGATTGATTTTTTTTTCACGTTTGCAGAACATTATGTGCAGAGCGAGAGACCAAACATGAAGACGTGATGTCTACATATGAAACAAAATTCCAGATGCATTTGATAAATGCACGGAAATGAGAGAAATATTTCAATTTCAGTTTATTTTGGATGCAAAACAAAAAGACAGTAAATGTATAATTTTTGCATAATTTACCTAATGTATAATTGCATATTGTATGTGGCTGCATTAGTTTTACATGTGTTACAATCTGTGTTGTATATCTACTAAATAAAGTTTGTTTCTGCAACATTTTTCCATGTTTCTTTGCTCTTCTTTTCTATCCATGACCATATATGGACTTCCGGTCCACCGGATGCACAGCAGCCAGTTACCTAAATGCTGTCTGAGCTGCGCGCTCAAGTGTTGCAAGAGGAAATTGTATGCTGCCAGCAGCTCTAACCTGAGCAAAGACAGAGTAAGGTCATACAGATGAGATAGAGGGGTACAATGCCAAGGTCCTGTTTCATAATTTCTGCCTGCAAGGATGATCATTTAAATAATTTAAAAAGCTTGTTTCTAGCATTTTGAATTTAATTTGCATGATTCCATCAGCAGAGCTTTTTATTGCTGCAGGCTTTATAAATTCACATGTTTGTCATGGATAAAGCTTGTAGTCTGCTTTCCTTTGCCACAGCATCAATAATTTCAAAGAACATCTCAGCAGTCAAACCTGCAGGATAAGAGCAGGCTGATACATTTTGCTCTGTTCAGGACTTTAACACACGTAGAAAGAGATAATTAGATTGTGCTGGTGTGGAGATCTTGGAATGCATTGTTTCTTAAAATGCATAATTGTAATAATCTTTCAAAATTACACTCTTCACGCATGGAAATCTGCCATTTAACGCATTTGGATAATCTCAATTGAACATTTTCCACATTGTAAGTGGAGTATTATTTATCCAGCCTGTTTCCTAAAACTATCAGTAGCCACAGCTGCATGTTTCCTCTGATAATACGAGACCTACATTCGAGGGATTTAATCCAGCAAACTTAATTGCACCAAGATGAATAATTCAGTAAGCATTTAAATCTGGAGAATAAACCCTGCTCAGTTCTCAACTTGCTTTGCTTCATGTGCGTTCGGCTTTGTCTTTCTCAGGGTCTGCTGGAGCTGAAATACATTGGTGTTAATAGCTCTCATGAGCTGCCTGTTTGCTGCCTCTGTTACTATGGCAACTACCAGGACTGACAAAGGAGGAGGGGGTCCAGATTCTTTGTGTTCTCTGCATACAAGGTCTTTTCAATGGAGTTGCAGCTCAGATATTACATGCTGAACCTGCTGACTGTCTGAGAACATTGCAAGTTTTTTCGAATCATCCATGACAATTACAAAACAGTAAGTGCATTTCTCAAAACAGTTCGTTCAAACGGCAAAATGCCACCGACTACCTGCATAACTAATCTCTTTCTCAAAATCCTTAGTTCATTCCTCAAAAGTGAAAATCTGTGTCAGTGAACATGTCAGCAAATCAGAATGACAAGTCTTTCTTTCTTTGTGTACGGAAAAGACAGTCAAATTGATTAGTGTGTCGTCAACATAACAGTGTACTCTGGTGGGATGTTCGCATGTAAACTATGGCTAAAGTTTTGATGACAAGTTGTCAGTTGTAATTCTGGGAGATCAATGGCAAGATTCACATTTAAACTGTAAGGTGTGGACAGAAAACGTCAATATAATACAGAAAGGAAAAGACAGCACTGCAGCAAAAATGGGAACATAAGACATCTTCCTTGCAGTGCTGTAAGAATTACAGTCCAGTCGTTCTGTTCCTCCTGACATCAACATTTTATCAACATGACATATGCAATTGAAAATGTAGGAAACAGCAGAGAATTTCACATCATTACTTGCATGGACGTGCCAAATCTGATGCAACATTTTCAAAAAAAGTGAAAAAACTTTTTGACATGCACGTGACACAATGATTTGAAGACTGAACAAGTAGCTTTATTCAACATCTGAGAGACAGACAAACTGAGAAAACTGTAAAAAAGAGAATTTTGCAAAAAAAAAAAATGTAAAGGCTTTTTACTTTTATAACACATATTTTTGAATCAAAACAGATTTTACTGCAGGTTGTAATCATTTTAAAAAGTTGCATTCATTCTACAGGCACTAACTGCTTTTACAGATGCATTGTTTTTTTAAAGAAATTATTCATATTGGGAATACCAAAGTAATATTCTATGCGTTCCTTATTATTCTTTCCTGAAAATGCCTCCTAAATTGAATATTTTCTCTCAGGTGAATCTCAACCTTTACAGTTATGCTCAGCACACACACCAAACGAGAATTTAGAGAGACCAATTAACCTAACAATCATGTTTTTGGACTGTGGGAGGAAGCTGGAGTACCTGGAAAGAACCCATGCATGCACAAGGAGAAGATGCAAACTCAATGCAGAAAGACCCCGGGCCGGGAATCGAACCAAGGACCTTCTTGCTGCAAGGCAACAGTGCTACCTACTGCACAATCCACAATTTGACCACTTTGTTCATAAATAAGGTGTCAGACTCTTCATTTAGATGACAGAAACTCAGATATGAAAACAAAATTGCTTTGGAGGATTTAACTATTTTAATTAAATGAAATGCTTTGGCAGCTAGGTTTTGCAGGTTGCACTAATTGTTTAGAGAAATGCACTAGCTCTTGTGCAAATGTTAATAGTGGCATGAGAAATGTACCAAGGCAACTGAAAAAACCTATAATTTCACCCTCTGATGGAGAGTACTATTCTCTATGTTACCCATTCATCTAAGGCTCAAACAAATCGGAGGTTCTGTAATCAGATGGTAAGCCAACAAAAGGCCCATAAAACGTATGTATGCATATATCTAAATAAAGGAATAACTTAGCTCACTTTCGTTGAAAACAAAACCCTTGTGGGTGCAAGTAACCCAATTCATGTAAATTATATGTCCGTTTTCCTTCCTGAATGATTTTGCTTTATTTTCAACTTTCATGGCCTAACTATAGGGCGTTCAGGGGATTTCTATGGTGCAAAATATCACTTTAAATTGCATGGCTAATAATACTGAAGATAGTCATTTGATTCCATAAGGGCAGTCAGCCCATGGGGTTAGCGTACCATGGGAACGAAGTAATGCACAGCAGGATTCCAGCTCTCAAGAGCATGTCGGCATTTCGGTGTGACGCACAAACACAGCTGTAATCCAACACAGCTGACTTCTTGCCTTTCAGAGAAAGACCCACATAAGAAGGAGGTCCATTTCTAAATGCACACCGGCGCTTTAGTTCTTCTAATCACTAGGGAAAGTGCAAGAAAATCAAAAGATGTGTGGGCAAAAGAGAATATGCCAGTGTGAGTATGTATGCATTACTTTTTAAGGTCAGCAAGAGACCACTTATTTTCCTCTGCATCCTCTCTTATCAAGTTTGCACTTGAGTATTTTCTCACAAGATTATGTGATTGCCTCAAAGACAAAGAGTTCCTGCATCAGCAATGGACCAGCAGAAGCTTAGGTGTTATAAAGTCTTATTTTTTATTTGTTACACTTTGACAGTTGAGCTTCATCTAAAACTTGCTGAGCTGGAGATGATAATTTTCAAGTTCATGCTGCTTCGTTCTCCGATTATGCACAGTTTAACAAAAAAGAAAGAAAAATGTACCAGCAGCTTAGGTATTGTCAGAAATCTTTAGTAAGGAGCTAACTTTTATTTTTATTGAGTGATAAGTGCTCCTTTAAGACAGTTTCACAAATGCGCATTAGAAAACTGATGCTACTCATATTGAAATAATGCGTTTGGTCAGGTGAAATCTTCACCCACAGTAAGTTTGTTGACCTTCACAGAGCAAAATATAAAATACAGAAACACCTGAATGTCATTGTTGATATTGAAACATTTTGATAATTTTTATGAAAGCAATAAAAGTCAAAAATTTAAATCTCCAGAGGTTCCACAACATTAAACTTGCTTGGAATCTCACATTTCCGATTATGATAGACAGAAGATATGGTTTGAACTTCCTCTTTACTCCCACTCTGGATTCAGATCACGTCTTTTTCAACTTATTATTGATTTGTAGCTATGGTTAAGTTATTATTTGAGTTGTTGTGACATTAACCATTTGCTCCCAGATGTAAACCACCTTGTTGCTATTGGTCTTTCAAAAAACAAATAAAAGAAATCCCTGAGAATTAGTTCAACATTTTTGCTTGTAGGACAGGGTATGTCACCAGGTAGATTTGAAGTGAATGAGGAGTAGGTGGTACTTTCCTCCTGCACAGACATGCATGTGGTGCATCTACAGTACATTGCAGCACAGCAAGTTGCCAGGTTGCAGAGATGGTAATTGACAGGTTAGTCCATTTGCATGTGCAGCCGTAATGTTACTTCCATAATTATTCTGCCTTTCTACTACGTTAGACTTAAAGTCACCTCTTTACATCATGCTAACGACATAGTGGGACATGTCTCACTATGTCGGCTTCCTGCTTACTTTTTTGTACACTGTATGGTCTGCAGATAAGATGCTATTCTTTTTTATCATGCATTGGTTTTGTTGTTCTAATCGTAGTGATTAATCTTGTTTTTCCCCCCAGCCTGATGTTTTTTAGGATCTAATGATGCATTGCTAAAATACCCGATTAAGAGGCCGCTTCAGTCTTGTTGTTTTCCACCAAGGTGCTAATTAAAATTGGGATTCATGTTGTTTGGGTGTTGAATTGGGAATTGCGTGCACATGTTTCAGTAATGAGGCTTGGGGATGTCATCAGCTTTGGGATTCAGATTTTGATGTAAACAAACATGCATACAGAGACTGTATGAATTTGCTTATAATTACTGTGACTGCAATTGAATTAACCCTGGGACTGAAATAAGCAAAATAGCTTGAAATGTGCAAATTTCTTCTATATTTACTGTCAGTGATTTCCACATTTATTGTAGATCTGGTAAAACCCAAATCTATTATGAGTACTCAGGACTTTCGGTATTTTAAGCTTGGTTTTTAGTCTTTTTCTTGAGTTTTAGATTGACTAAATTCTCTTGTGATCTACTTAGCTTCTTTGCCTCCTAGTTTCACAAATGACTCTTTACTATGGTTTGCCAAATGCATGTTCTTTTTATTTATGAGGATGAAAATATTTCAGGGATGCAGACATAAATTCAAGTGAGACCATCATCCATTTCCCCCCTGCTTTTTAATACCTCTTTGTATTTTCAGCCATTCTGTTCTTTTGCTGGCTGATTGTGACAGTCTGCACCTCATGACACCAAAGAAACAAAAACGATAGGCGACAAAGCAAAAAAAACTGTAGAATTCTTTCCAACATTAGGTTGCTGATTGTCATCATCATTAGCAGCCTGTGCCGAGTTTCACATTGACGACTTGTGGTGGGGAAATAAATTAGCACAAAATGTTCAAACAGTCTCCAAAGTTATGCAAACGAAACCAGAGGAAAATGGTGTGTGTCATGTGATGATGTGGTAGCTGTGAAAATAAAACGGATGAGGTGAAGCACCATTTTTAATCAGACCGATCTGCTCTCTGATTGACCTCATAAAAATGAGCAGAGCTGCTAAAAGGCATCATGTAAATCTCCTTTCTGCTTATGCCTCGCAGCCACATCATGTCTGAATTAAGAAAAAAGGACAAGAAGTGATTACAGAGAGCAACGAGAGCGGGATCAGACAATATTGAAGGTGAAGCAGGAAAATCTAAGTTTGAGCCAACTCCTAATTTTAGAAACGATTCTGGCCCTTGTTAATTCTTTATTCTCATTACTCAACATCACAAGTTGTTTCTCTCTTGGTAATGATGTGCCGCCTTTCGAAGGATGGAAATAGAACAGAAGAGAATTACACTTTCATCATCTTAAATGACTGCTGTTTTATGCACCTGAAAATAACACCTCTATTTACAGAGCGACATGTTCGCCTCAAGCTTTAATGCTGCTGGAGTTCAACATCTTACAGTGGCATTTTTTTTGTGTTACTTGAGCATGGAGTTGTGCTTTTAGGTATTAGTTCTTGTACTTTTTGTCTATGTGGATATCACATTGCATGGGTTATCTGTAGGTAATCTGGCTTTCTTCTCTTGTAGATGTGCATGCATGTTGAGTTAATTAGTTTCTGGAAAGCTACATACTTTTTCCTTTGGTTATTGCTACTGTCTGTGGAGAAGGAATGCCCATTTCTCAACAAAATATTTAATTATCTGATAAATTGCTATTGGATGGGGAGATGATCAATAGGGTCAGGGATAACTCTAAGAAATGGGCTTCAGTCATGTGAGACCAAATAATGCAGGTTTTTATGTGCTTCACAATCCTCTCATGTTTAAGGCTATCTCTGTTGCTTGTGCAGTTCTTTGGCACTTTCTCCTTACACTAAGCTTTTTTGAATTTCTCGGATGGTGCACTCTGCTAGCATTCAGATTCTTTAACAATAACATTTTGTGTCTTACCCTTCTTGTAGAAGGAGTCAGTGAGTATCAGCATTCATCTGAATGATTCTTCTTGGCCATATCACAAGATTTCTACATTAAAAATGCTGAATTGCAGCATTATTTACTATCACGTTTTAAGTACTTTGATTTTTGTGTTTTCATTAAAATGCAAGTTTAACTTTTTGATTTAAGTTAAATGAATTAGCCATTCTAAATTATTGCCATTAACTTGTGAGTCAATTAGACTCTAAAACACAGGTATTTTTTTCTCTTAAGAAGGTTTAAAAATGAAGAAATAATAAAAGGGAAAAATGTTTATATTATTTGATATAGATGTGTTTTATTAGAAATAATTCACATTCATTATTGTGCTGTGAAAACTGTACATTGACACAGTTTAAAACAGAAATCTTGACAAGAAAATACTCAACACAGGTAACTGAAATTGGGTTTTAGGCAGGACAAGAAAATTGAAAAAGAAAAAAATAAATCAAAACAAAAAAAGACGTTAGGAATTGGCTGGTAGAACATACAGTCGAGTTATAGTAACACATTGTCACAGAAGACATGAGGTTCTATTATTCACTGCTTTACAGCTGAGAGTAATAACAAATATCCTGAAGAACAGTTAGGAGATAATCAGAGGCTTATTCACTCTGTATTACCTTTTTTTAAAATATAGAAGTATAATCAACTTTCACAGAGAACTCCAAATATGGAGTCTTGTGCAAACAAATCTATAGTGAATAAATTCCTAATACAATATTCCCATAAAGCATCTATGTGCTCTGTAAATATATATGGAAGATGGTATAAAAGTTTCGAAATATCGGTAGGAAAAAACTCTGCCTAGATCATAATATCAGTCATTGCTTGAGCATCAAGCGCCCATCATATTGCACTGTAACACACTGATGGCTGAAAACACAAAACGTGTTGAAGTCTCTGCTCAGTCCAAGAGTCCTGCAAGGCTGAGAAACAAAAAAGGGCGATGATGAAAAGGCTTTTTAAAATCCGCATGTACGACATGGAAGAGCCTGCGTCTTTATGCCAGTTATTCATCCAGCAAATCCCAAGAGAAGCACTGCTCTTTCCGTGCGAGAGTCCGTGTTCATTCCTGTGCTGGTGTTTTGGTATCAAAGCGGAATACTGTAGAAACCAGGAAATTCAACCAACCAGCGCCTCCATCACCACTCAGTATGTTTTTCCCGATGCAGTCCATATGGGCTCACAACACATTATGGATGCACTAAATTCAGTTTTTTTTTGTATTGTAGGTAACAGAAAACAATAGTAATGACTAAAAGGGGAGATAAATAAAAAACATAGACATCGCACTGGAAATAATCAATAATAGTAATGACGAACACAGTGACTAGCACAACCAGTTTGACAGAAATGTTTCAGTCTCATAAAAGAGTCTCATTTTCTGCTCGAAATTGTTGGATTCAGGTGCTAACAAACTCAATATGAGGAAAAAAAGCCCACTGCACAAAAACAAAAAAAAAGTGTGCGCCCATCTACCAAAGTGCACAGTATTGGAGTTTTGAGATCCCTTTTCTTTCTTTTGCCTTTGTCTTGTTTTGGAAGAGAGTCCCGACTGTGCCTCCCGAGAAGCAGGGAGGACACACGCCGCTTTTAAAATTTTCAATGTTAGTTTTTTACTCCAAAGTCGATTTGAAGGAAAAAAAGAGAAGCACAGACATGTCGAGCACATCTTCTGAAAACCCCAGGCTGTGGGGGTTCAGGAAAACTCCCTGGAGGAAGCGTCTATGGAGCCACAGACAATCCAGCCGGTGGACGCCACTGACCGCTCCGCCAACCCCTTCTTTGAGCTTTAGGAGCTCTGATGAGAGTCCGCACCGAGAAGCTACATTAAACATTCCCATCGCCATCAGCCCCGCTCTCATCCACCACTCTTCCTACCCTTCCAACTCTGGCTGAGGGTTTGAAGACAATGATTCTGGGACCCATTTCCTCCCTTTTTTGGTTGCGCTACCTTCATCCATGAAAGGATGACTTTCCCAAACCAAAAAAGGTGACTGAGGTGAAACAAGGCGGCTTCGCTTGGCCCCCCTACTCCCCCTCAGACCTCTGTTTGCAGGTCAATAATGTCCTGCCCCACCAGTGGGATGGTGGTGCTCGTCTTCTCCCACTCCACAGAGTGAAGCTCCAGAGGGGAGGCGGCGAGAGGCTCCATGTCTTTGCGTACCCATGCAGGGGGCGACTGAGGAATTCCCCGGACTCCTTCCCATGACCTCTCCATTGCAGCCTGCTGTTTGTCCTGTTGGAGCAGAAAGAGAGGAGCGTTTAGGACTGGTGTCACTTCATCAAGCTGGAGCAAATCCATTATGTCATTTTAAAAAGTGAAATGAGCTTCTAATGAAGGGAGTCGGAGAAATAACTCCCGCTTTGAGGCATTGAACTATCTGAATGTGTGTCTCATCTACAGGGAAGACATTTAGAGAATGTGAGGTTGTATATAAACACTCACGCTGTGGTTTGTTTTGTCACTTCCTCCCGAAGACACACTCCATCTCACAGACTGAAAGAAGGAAGAAAATACATCCTTATTCAAATGACCTCCAGGTACCAACAACATTAGACACTATGTTGCTCTTTATTTATAAGGTCATTTTTCTTTTCTTAATGTCTTCTTTTTTTCTGGGAATATTGCCTCTTTTGTTGAGTATTGAGTTCATTATTTCCTGCAAATGACAGTGGAAGCAGATGGAGACAGTAGTCTGATGAGATCTTACCTTGCTGTCAGATGGAGGAGACTCTCTGTCTTTCTCAGTGTGATGCAACTTCCTGTTCAGGTCCTGGAACATGTTCTGGTGGCGCTTCTTGGTGTGCATGATTTTCTAGAGAAGACAAAAAGCAATATTCCCAAAATTAGCACCTCCAGAAATTTGAGTTGTGAATCGTGAGGAAGAAATTATTAATTAGCAAGTTCTACTATAATAATAACAATAAAATGTATATTTACCTCAAAGTCCAGCTCTGCATAACGGGATTTCTGTCGCTGTAAATCAATAACAGGCGAACAAAAATGGAGTTTAGACATTGAAACATGTTGATAATGTTTTAGAAAATGCATAAATCAGCAGCTTTTCTCTTCCTACCTCCAGGGAGCTCATGGACAGAGTGGAAATGGTCTCGCTCTTCGACATCATTGAGTTCATGGACTCGAAGGTGTTCTCCAGGCTGCTGTGGGTGATGTGCGACTCGCTGGACATGTTGTGGATGTTCTGGATGGGCGAGTCCCTCTCCGAGTAGGACACGCTGACCTGGTCGGGCGGAATCGAGCCCATCACGAAGGCGGCCTGGGGTTCAGCGAAGGGTCCGCCGAGGTGCATAAGCCTGGCCTGTGGCAACTGGTCCACGCTGATGTTGTACTTTGTGGGGTCGTCTTTGGGCTTGGACCTCAGGGTGGATGTAGTGTTGGGCATCAGGACGTAGCCGCTGCCGTCGGACATGCTGCCCTCGGCCTGAGCCAGAGCAAGGTCCGCGTCCAGCTGCTTGAAGAGCTCCCCCTCGCAGACATAGACGGGGTTCCCGCAGGATGGGTCGACTCCACCGGCCAACCGGCTTTTCTCTCTCTTCAAGGTGAGCGTGTGGCTGGAGTACTCGGGAACGGCCTGCATGTGGCTGCCCTTGGATGGTAGGGTGTGGAAGTTGGAGCCCATGGGAAGTGGCATCTGAGGGGGAGGCATCTTTTCTTCAGAAGAGCTCTTCATGCCTTTAAGGTAAAACGATAAAACAGTTTTAAAAAAATACGGAACAATTCCTTGAATGAAACGCTAAATCAATTCGTTTCAAGCCGAGACGTTTTAGGTGCTGGGCTTACCTTGTCTGTTTGAGTCACCATCTTTTTCATTATCAGACTGCTGATAAAAGAACAAAAATCCTATTAGCTTAATGCATGCATATTTTCATTTAGGAATAAATTCAAAAAGCACTCAAGACATTAAAAAGGCAATCGGCCAAGATATTCACCATGTGCTGAGGATGGCCATTGTGATGAGAACTGCCAGAGTCTCCATTCCCATCGTCTTTGCGGTCAACTACTCTGCACTTCACAGCCTCCTGAACCTAATGGAAACACAGACAATTCAGGAAATTGTTAACAATATTCCAGCTCATTTAACCTGATAAAAAAATATTAAAATTAACTTTCATTTTTATCTTTATTCCTTTCAATTCATTTGGTTTTATTGCCTTCTTACCTCTCTACGCAGGATGCAGTGGACCATGACAATGATGAAACCCTCTAAAGAGTCAAAAACGGCAAAGAGGATCTGGAAAAGGGCGGAGCGACGGTCGGTGATGGCCAGGACGGCAGACATCCAGGTGAGGGCAAGGAGGGGGAGAACCACGCAAGAGCTCCACAGTGAGGCCCTGCAGGATGTAGAAAAAGACAAAAAAACCCCATCAGATTAATAATTAAGGCTCATTCCCAGATTGCTGAGTGTAAAAACAGCATGAATGGTGAAGACCAAAAAGACCTACCCAGCTCTCTCCTTCAGTTTCACGTCGGTGATGCCGTCCTTGGAAACAAGCTTGTTAAAGACTAGAATACCAATGACCATATTCACCTGTTTGAATAAAAAAACAAAATGTGTTAATAAAACTGTTCAACGATAGGAAATACATTAAAACTTGGAAATTAAGGTCTTTAATACGAACCAAAACAACAGCAGCAGCGGGACCAACAAAAGAGTAGAGAAGTCCACCCTCAAGAGACAACCAGCAGCTATGAGAGAGAAGGTTTGATGATGTTAATTATTGTTTCATCAAATAATAAACAGAAGAAGAAAACTACGAAAAGAGAATAGGAACTTACTAGCTGACGGTGCCATATCCCTTAGCTTTAGTGAAACCCACGGACACAGCAACTACCAGAGCAGGAAGTCCTGTAATGCAAAAAAGATAAAGCATTACAATTAGTGCCATTAGGATAAAGGCTGTAACAGAAAAAGTTATGCAGAGCTGATAAGAAATGAGATGCAATAGGAGACTTGTCCTCGTACCCCAGCCTAAGCACAGGAAGCGCTTGCGGATGATGCGGTTGCGCAGACGACCAGTGACAGCCATGTAGGACTGCCAAGCTTCTGTCAGGACCCAGCAGAAAGAGGAGAGGAAAAAGAAGTGGAGCAGGGCAGCAACAAGAGTGCACATCACCTGCAAGGGACCGGGATGAAGCAGAGCGAGAGAAACGGTTAGAAACCTGTTTCCAAGAGATCTAGATGCTGTGGGTTAGATTTGGATTGCGGCTTACCTTGTTGCGAGCCTGGGTTTGTCCGACGAGAATGAGGGCATTGGAGCAGATAATGGAGAGGCAGAAGTTGATGAGGATAACAGAGCGTTCTGAGCGAATGTACCTGCAAATGAAAAAAAAAATGAAAAAGGTTTAGGGGTTGGATGATAAATCACTACGTATCATGTAATATCAGAGGTTGATTTGCTCGAAGGCGTGCTTACTTCCAAACCGAGACATAGATGATGATGAGGAGCAGCAAGGTGAGGGAAGAGACCCCACAGCCGACGATGAGGGTAACGGACGGGAGGTTTGCTCTATCCATGTTCTGTAGAGGGAAGAAAAACAGAAAAAAAATGCCTCTTAGCGATGATTACAAACACACATAGGCAGTCACGCACCAGGCACACCAGCTACACGCACACACAAACACTGGAATGAATAGGATGCCTCTGGAAGAGTGCTATCTGGAAGAGCAGACAGCTCCCTGAAGGCAAACAGCTGAATGGCACAATTGGGCCACGGCTCAGGCAAGGTGACCCCAAGGTGAACGTGTCAGAAAGATGGAAGGCAGAACTAACGAACGGTCGGCTTTGGAGGGGATGAGAAGATGCTGTTTGGCATGTCCTCAATGGACATATTTTGATGTCAACCTGCTTCTCTTCTACCCCTTCGGGGGCTGCAGGAGAACAGGTGGACCATTATCACCTGTGCATTAATCCGCCACCAGCAGCCCCCTCTGATCTCTGACAGCAACTTAGCGCCTGCTCCTGCCACCAGCGGCGCTGACCCGTTCTGTGCTTCGACATGGCTCCTGGCGCCGAGTTTAGTTTGGATTAGACAGAGCCAGGGGTTGTTTCACTGCCTTGCTGCACGTGCCAGCGGGTCACTCCTGGACGCACAAATCTCAGCTTCACAAAACCCTCTTGGCGACTAATTGCTGGTTCCCCGTGCTTGTGCGTCTCGCACTTACGCTCCAGGCTTTTAATGAGGCTTTGAGCTAAGCTCACACCTCTGATGCAGTTGTCATCACCTCAAAGTGTGAGCAGGATGAGAAATATTAAGGCTCCATCCTTGCTGTAATTATAGCACTATAACAGGGAGAAAAGATGGAAAACCAGTGATGTGTCCTTAAAAAGTGACTAATAAAATATCATAGAAAAGAGAATATATGTAGGGAATAAACTAGCAGGGTTTTGTTTTAGCTTGTTTAAGCATTACACGTAGAAATGCAGTCCGTTGGCAAAAAATCAAAATTTAATTTTTTTTTCATTGGTTCTGGAGTAAAAATTTTTCATATTTATTAAATGCATCAAATCTAAGAACCATTTATGGTTGTTTTTGTTATGGTTGATGGATAAACAGTGATAGTCTACTTTTTTTTTTGTTGTTTTTTTGCTGAAAACTTCAATTCCATCATTGGAGATGCTTCTCCAATGATGGAATTGAATTTGTTTCTATTTTTTGTGTTATGGTCCTTAGGAAGAAAATCATAACTGGCAGGTTAAACCTTCAAGAAAAATCACAAATACTGGTCATGAAAAGTCTGGTTGTAGCATCTCAGTTTATGAGCATAATGTGAAGATGCTTCCCGAATATCAAAGCACAGATGGGGAATTTTGCCTGTGGCAGAATGAGACTTAATTTAGTGTGGTAAATTTGTTTCAAACTCTACATGAGTAGCATTCCCGACCAGATGGCAGTTAGCAGAGGGGTAAGTTGTCGTACCGCCTGGGTTTGCAGGGAATCTGGGGTGTAATACAGTTGATACTGTTTCCTTTCTTTATGTATCTGGGTCGAATCTTGCTCCCTTAGCTAAGTGAGCTCCACACAGCTAGTTGGACCTAGATATGAAGCACGTCCTTGACCGGATCGTGTGCTCCCATTTTGAATAGAGTGTTAAGTGACCCCCCTATGCTTTAAAATTATATATCAAGAGTAGTCACGGGTACCTGCTCTTATAAGAATATGGGGTGCTTTTATGGGGCCATTATGTTTCAAGTACATCAAATGAGAGCTAACTAACACTCTGCAACATCTGGTTGTTTTTTTCCCCCTCCAATGCTCGCCCCCCTCTTTCCTGTTTCTGTTACTCAAATCTCACTGGTGTTCTTCATGGAAGACGCTGTTATTGAAAATGCCCACAGTGCACATCAAAGGATAGATAAAGAGGCAGGCAATGTGCGGGTGGTGGTGGGGATAAGAAGAAGAAAAAGAAAAAGAAAGGAGTGCATTGCCGTCAGTGCACGACCAGATGTCTGTTTCTCATTGGTCTGCCTCTCTGGCATTTTAAATCTTGCTGCTGCGTCCAAAGAAGGAGAAGTCGAAGCAGGAGAAGGAGGAGGGTGGGGTGCATGTAATTGAGAATTCAGAGATATTGGCAGAGGGAATGATTGCCTCAGATGCCTTTTTTTCTTTTTCTTTTCTACTGTGATGAGAGGTGGAGGGAGGTGTTGTTCAGATTGGCAACAGCAAGTCAAGTCAAATCTGGGATGCACACAAACAAGTTGGAGCATAAAAAACACAAAGGTTTTAGCAGTTAAAAGACCGCAGTGCAATGTTATGTGTTGATCTGCAAATTAATGAGGAAATCAAGGAAAATATATTTGTTGAGAAGATTTCAGCTGAGTATTTTTCTCTGCTTGGCGGTTTTCATGCCTCAAGATGACAGCGGATAAAGGCTGCACAGTCTACATTGTTTTTGCGCATGGCATACAGTCATGCAATATGGCCAAAAAAGCAATTATTAGAAACTGCCTATTTTCTTTTTCTTTTGGCAAGATTAAAGTGACTTCTGCATGTCTTGTTACTGTGCGCATAACGTTATCATTCTTCTGTAAACATTAACCTTTTAGTAGAAAATATAATAGCAACATGTTGCCCGATTGTGTTTTATCAGTAGGAAAAACAAGCAGGTTCTCCGATCCGCGGCACCTGCGCGGAGACAAAGGAGCGCTGCT
The DNA here is from genome assembly GCF_002775205.1 of Xiphophorus maculatus. Classification (NCBI taxonomy): domain Eukaryota; kingdom Metazoa; phylum Chordata; class Actinopteri; order Cyprinodontiformes; family Poeciliidae; genus Xiphophorus; species Xiphophorus maculatus. The sequence continues at coordinate 4,381,408 of NC_036455.1, forward strand.
GCAAAGCCCCTCACTAGAAAACAACAAGTCCCTATCAGCTCACCCGCTGCTCCGCATTCACACTGCAGAAGACGTTTAGCATGCACATCGTGTCAATGCAAAGAAAAAGGGGGGGAAAAAAGAAAAAAAAAAAAGCCCTTACAGGGAACAGACGGGAGACTTACCGAGTCGGAGTTGACGCGCGCTAAAATGGCGAAGGTGGAGAGGCTGTCACACACGCATTTGGTTCTGTGTGAATGAACGGGCACCGCTCTGCAGCTCCGAGCAGACCACGAGCCAAGAAGAGAGGAGCTGCACACGAGAGAGGAGAGGGGGAGTTAGGAGAGATCTGACAAATCTCTGATCTGAGCGTTTTCCTTATGGCTTTTTAAACAAATATGCGTGATGAGAAAATAGGGTGAATCTACAAAAAATAAATAATAAGAAGAAATTAACTAGATTTTTTTGTAATCCATTCACATAAACGGATAGTAAAAAGTAATTTCTAAGCTAAAATAATACATGTTTTTAATCAGCTTGGGATGCATGATCCATGTGCATGTGATTAACTGGAATGTTCATCGTAATTAATAGTGACAGATCTTAAAAAATGCCACAATGAGCATAATCCTTATCACACTCTTTCCTCGTTATATTTAAATCAGGCCCATGGTAAGCAAGGAACAGGGTGTCCCCTCAAGGAGAGCATGGATTATAAATTATGGACATTTTCCCCTCATCTGAGAGCTCACAATATGCAACAAATGCATTTGTTTGTTGCATCTGCTATCTGATTGGCATCATACAGTCAGCAGGTTCAGGCTAGTAGCATCTGAGTAAAACTGCATAGTGCATATCTGTATAATTCCCATAGAAAGTTGCAGAGTTTTGCATATATTAGTAGGATGCAGTTCAGTGGTTCTGGGAATGGAGCTCTTCAGATGAAGAGTCCCCATCCCCCAAACTCTGCTGTTAGCCAGTGCTTCATCCTGTCTCTATTGGTGCATTAATCACATTTGCTGTTTAAATTGAATCTAATTTGACTGAAGGCGTATGGGCCCCCCTCTGAAAGTTTACGAGGTAATTACATTTTCTTTCCTAATCTTGCTTACCTCAGCTCTGGCTGCTGTGTGACAAGGGCTGGTTGTTGTGCATTTTTATCTCTTATTGTTCTTGCATATATCTTTCAGAGCTCAAGAAGTCTACCTTTGTAATAGTTTGAAATCGGATGATTTAAACTGTTGGAAACTTTGAAGATTGAAATGAGTTTGAAGCCACCCTCTGTGGGTAACTGGGGCTTTTATTTCTTGACTCTCTGGCTGTCTGTAAGTGTGTCAGACAGGTGATTAAGTCTGAGACTGAGGGGTCAGCTTGCACGTGTACTGGTTTTTCTTTGCCTTGTCATAAAGGACTGACATGAAAAAGCTGGAATGACCATTGCCTTCCCTATTATAAGTTTGTGTAAATGATAACAGATGTGTGCATTTTAACTGGAAAGGCCATCCCTTTCACAAGAAAAAAATAGATGAAAGTGATGGTCAGATGCACATTCAAGGGAAAAAAACATCAGTTAACACTTACGTTTCACTCTCATCCCATGAAAGGCATGTTTCATTGATAGTGTCCTGCAAAGAAGAGGCAGATGGAGAAGGTTAGTGTGAGGAATCTCTCTGTAGAAAAGGAAAGCATGTAGGCTGGGACACCTTACTACAAACGTGTGAGATGCAACAGCTTGCTGGTAGCCACATGCCCACATTTTTTCACCCCCTTGCTTTGTGATGCATTAATGAAACCAAAAGCAGCCACTTATCAGCTGCAGACTCTAATTATTGCGCATGATTTCTCATCATCGAGGGACCGTTTGGTCGCTTATGAGATTTTCTCTGGGCTTCAGCTGCCACAAGCCGACGCAAAAGTCAAAGTGTCGCAGCAAATGTCAGGAAAATGTCAGTCTCTCTGCATTGTGCTGCACAAACACCCACAGGGAGGCTGATATTTTTCCATTAGGTTGATCATTAGGGACTCACATTGCGCAGGTGGGGGAACTCGATCTCGACAGGGGTTGACAGGAGAGTCGGGGTGGGGCTGACAATCACGGTCACCACCTTGGAGTTGAACAGGGTGGTGTTGCTGTGGAGGAAGAGCACACCTCACTGTCAAAACTTGATCTTAGACGTGTGAGACTGTGAATTAGACTGCAGGAAGATAGAGTGTTAATGCTTAAACAGAGAAATGTTACCTCTGGAAGGACATCATTGAAGAAAGGTTTCTGTACAAGACAATGCCGGTCACAAAAGCATCATTGGCATCTGAAAAAAGAAAACAATCTCACTCAGTCTTCAAGCTAAACCCACCACTGGTTTATTGTTTGACAAAATGTTACATTTGTATGATCTTACCAGCGGATTTGAGGGACAGAGCATCGCGGGAAACTGAGATCTTCTCCTCTGAGGTACTGACCCAGTCCGGTCGCCCTCTCCAGCCCTTCACAGGGAAGGTGAAGTTGGAGCTTGTGGTTGTTGGGCGCTTGTGGATGTTCAGCACTGAAAGGCACAAATGATAATATACAAAGGGAACTTTGTTAGCAGAAAGCACTCATTGGTTCTAGCAGCTGATGGACTTGAATAACTAATGCATTCAGGCGTTGATTGAACAACAAAAAGAAGACAAATTAACTGGGCTCACCTAAATTCTCAGTGACTTCGTAAATGTCCTGAAAGCCGCTCATTTGTACTCCGATCATGTTCACAAACTCCTCAACAAGGCGTAGGAACCCCTTGATATTGGCACCCATCTAAGTGAGAGAAAATGGAGACAAAAAGAAGAACATTAAAATATGGTAGCATATAAATCTGGTTTATTTGCTCAGTCAAGCATAGCGAGTTTAATGATTATTTATGGATGTGCAGGTTCCAGCCAGTACTTATTATTTCAAAGCTCACAGAGGCTGACATAAAAAAGCATGGAAAACGCACAATTCTTGCTGCTATGCAACTCCAGAACTTCCGTACGGCCATAAAAGGGCAGACTGTTGATTCATACTCTATTTTTTTTGTCCTTTCTCTTTTTCTCTCAGTAAAAAGGGAGGGCCACCTGACTTGCGTGTCTCTGACGCAGAGAAGCAGCGATGTGGGCGCGTGTGCATCTGCATGCAATGTTCTGTCTGTGTTTCTATACAGCAGTAGCCGTCAGTAGGTGGGATGGCATGGAGACGCACAGATTGCAGAGTGGGAGTAGTGATTTTCCCTGATTCAGAGAGGCAATGGCCTCGGTAACTCGCTCTCCTGCTCTCAGATCAGTTTGTGCATGACAGTGTGTGTTTATTACAACTTTTTTTTGCAGGCTGGTCTTTCTTGGGAAACTTGCAGGAACATTACAAGCGTCATTGGAGCGCGGAGGAGGTTTGTCGACAGTTGGCCAAACGTGACAAAGTTCTGTTCGGTCTAATCTGAGTTTAACAAACTGGATGAGTAAATGTGTGCACATTTCATCTAACACTTTTGTTTTGAAACTTCTGCTTAAATTAAAAGGTTTGAATGAATAAATATTTCCACTGTATGTGTAGTCCATGTCCTGATTTTGTTGGTACTTGTACAATCTCTTGTAAGTATTTTCTGAGATTTATTCTCCACCATGCTTATCCTATTTAGGCAACTTCAATAAAATAGACTTATTTTTCCCCTTTTCCCTTTGTGCACTCTTACAGTCACACCTTGATATCACATACCAGTTGTGCCTCTTCCCATTTGTCATGATGTTCCTCCTTCAGTAGGTTGCTGATGGTCTGGACGTAGTTCTGCAGATCATCAAATACAAAGATAGAGGTGTGAGAAGACACCGAGTCCATCTTGTTTAGATGCAATTTGTTCCTTAAAAATGTTTAACTTCAAGTTTATGGATCTCAGTTGAAGCTTACCTCAATGTCAGCGCTGCTCAGCCTCAGTCTGGTTGCCTTGTACAACTCTGTGGTGTTCTTCAGGATCTCCATTATGGCCAAAAGGTCACCGCTGTACTTGGCTTTTTCATCAGAGGAAAATCTCAAGCGGGAAATCACCTCAGCAACGCCATCAACGCTTTGCCCGATCTGCGCTTTGGAGGTGTAGTCCCTTGACTACAGAGATAGAGTTAAAAGGTTATTTCTAATATTTTACTTCACATTAAATCCAATGAGTAGGACTTATTGATAATTTTAGGGGGCATACCAGCATCTGAATGTTCTCGTAGTTCTTAGAAACACATTGGGTGTAAGTGGGGTTCTCCCAAGAAGCAAGACGTCCATCAGCAAGGGTGCAGCGACGCAGAATAAGACCTGTTGATGAGATGAAGAACTCTTAGTTTAGTTTTAAATAGATATTTGAAAGCCTGAAGTATAAAGTTAGCTTCCAGACTGTTAAAGTACCTGATGCATCAGCAGGGCAGGAAACAGCAGCGACATCTCCAGCGGGGGTTTTCTTCCAAACAATGTCTCCGGTGTTCTGCTCAGGACAGATCTCATGGGGCTCTAAAAAAATCACAACCAGTTGTTGCATGATGAGCTTCCTGTTTGCTTTTGGATTTGTGAAACGATGGCATTAATCTATTGTGCTGCAGACACTAACCAGGGCATCTCTTCTCATTGCAGCGCTTCTGCTCTCTGGTGTCACCGGGGCAAGGCTCTCCTCCAAAGAAAGGCCCCTCACAGACTCTCTGTCTCTGCTGGTTTCCTCCACCACAGGTCTTGCTGCAGCTTCCCCATGAGCTCCATGGATGCCAGGTTCCATTAACTATAGGCAAAAAACCATTAATTCTGATCCTGTTAAGTAAAAAGCGAAACTGGGATCTGGGATGTACTTTATAACTCACCGGGGCAATCCTTCAGGAAACAGTTTGCTGTCTCTTTCCAGCCTCCATGGCACTCTGAGCCGCCATAAGATGGCCCGTTGCACTCCCTGGTTCTCTGCATGGTGCCATTGGAACAAGAGGCAGAGCAGGAACTCCAGGCGGACCACTCATTCCAGGATCCATCCACTAGAGGGAAGCAGAGGAGCGTGTATGAAGAAGAGTTATGAGGATGGCAAGGACAAGACAGACCCTCGGGCCACACCAGACATCTTGACAAACTCACTGATGCTATTAACATCTCGCATGACCCAGTTAAGCTGAGCGTAAGCAGAACAGAAAGTTGGATCTCTGTTATGCGCCCTTCAACTATCAAGTTCAAACTCTAATTAGCAATTTGGAAGTTTAAACTGGATAATCATTTCAGACAATTTATGGATGCAATTACAGTTTTGAGTTTTTAATTAAACTGAGTGACAGATTAATAAGAAAAAAAAATAATATTCATTTAATGATAAATAAATTGGTCATTTATATTTGATCCTTTCTACAAGCTCAGGACATATTAAAATACATGTAAAAACAATTTAATTACATTTATTACTAAGCCAAAGTGAATGTTGACATAACGTTTCTATTACAGCCAAATCTGTTGGTAATCACAAACTTAATTTCCTTTGAGTTTCAACTAAAATACACAATCATCTTGTAGTAATTGCTTTTCGCTTTTTCCCGGTTTCTTTTTTATTTTGTTAAACAGCGACACCTGGTGGTGATGAGGTGAAACTGCAACAAATCCATACCCATTTTAAAAGATACACTTACATAAAAAACACGTGTAAATGACGACAATTAGACACGGGAAGAAAATCTACTCGGCGCTGCAGTAACTTCAGAGGTAAAACTTTTCTGCACATGAGTAGGTGGCTCAATGGGAGAGCGACTTAAACTTGGTCAAGTGACCATGAGCACAGAGTGAGTCACAGGCAGCTGTTAGGAGGCCACTGACTAACATCCACAGACGCTTTTATTCTGGTGAGTCAGATGAAATAGCAACCTGCCTTTGCCGTTGTGATGATGCAGACACAATTAGGTGACTTAATTAGGCTCTCATAAATGAATCAGTCAGATGAAGGGTTAAGCATCACATCCTGCGCTTGTTATTGAGAACTTTTAACCAAACAATCTAGGCTTTGAAGAGAATATTTAGATTTTTTTTAAAAGTAATACATCAAGAAATGCAGCTCACCTGGGCAGACAGCGATGTTGCAGAACTTGGTTTGTCTTGTAGGGCCGCGGCAAGGCTGTCCTCCATTCTGGGGCTGCTTGCAGGTGCGGGTTCGGTCACGGTAACCGCGGCCACATGTGGAGGAACACAGGCTCCAGGGGGTCCACTCATCCCAAACACCATTCACTGCAAACATATGAGAAATATACTTAATTTATGATTTATTTTATCTTTGAAAACTTGAAAAGTTTCTAACTTCTGCAAGCATCATTCAGAGTTTCTGCCGTGCTCATACTAGGATCCAAAGACTCACCAGGGCAGACAACTGAGTTGTTGCATGGTCGGTTCTCACGCAGGGCTCCGGTGCACTGGGTGGTGAAGGAAGAAGTGGCACAGAGGCGGGAACGGCTCTGCCAGCCCTCCCCACAGGTGACTGAGCATGGGCTCCAAGTGGCCCACTCATCTGTCTTTGCATCTGTTATGAGAACATTAAACACTCTAAGGTTAGGGGATTGCATTGCTTCACTTTAGTCATCTATTTGTTGCATCTATTTGTTGTTATCTCACCTGTTTGAGTTGCTACAGCTCCTGGGTTGGACTCATCAGGGTTGTCTCTTTTCAGACCAATAATGGCACGCAAACCTTGGCTTCTGTTCCTCTCTTTGCCTGTGAGAGTTAAATGAATTGCATAATTATGGATTGAAAGCCCAGCCACCTGCAGCAGTGTTTTGGTTTAATGACAAAATTATAGCTTACCAATGCAGAGCTGAGGGTTGCAGGCACGGCCTTCCTCCACTGTTCCTTCACACACTCCATCCTCGGGCTGGCAGGTTCGGCTGCGCACCTGGACTCCGCCGCCACACTCCTGGCTGCATACGGACCAGCGGCCCCAGCCTGCCCAGCTCTCTGCAGGAAGACATAAAAAAAGAACGAGAAGATACTTGTTGAGAAGAGTTGGAAACTACAAGAGCTGAGAAAAAATTACAGCAGTTGGAAACATTATTACTGCCTTTGTGTAAAGCCTGATTCAGTTGTCTAACTTCAGGTTTAAGAGGAGGAAGTCAGTAATATTTTCTTTATGTGTAGGAAATGAGCAAGGACGTTTCTTTGTCAGCAGAATGGTGCTATCTAGTGGATAGATGTTTTATTTGAAAACATCTGTTTGCTTTTATCCACTTGGTGCGAACCTCTGTCAGAACGGTGGGCGTGTGTGTGTGTGTGTGTGAGAGAGAGTGAGTGCCTGTTGCTATGGATACAGCAAGTGCAGATCTTCGATTTCTGCTGGCAGCCGACTATGAGGTCTTTGTGTTCCTTTCTAGCCTGACATACAAACAGGCTCTCTGTGCAAGTCTTGGTGCAAAGCTGAGCAATGTGTGAGGTGCAGCAGGTGATGCTACTTAGCTCTAAGGATGCAACATCAAATATCCCTAACAGCCTTGATTTACTTCTCATTATCTTGTGCGGTTGTAGAGCAAGAACTCTGGCTCTGCAGGCATGGATCATTGCTCTCAGCAGCTGTTTAGACACACCGCTGAAACAGTGGGAGATTGCAACCTGCAGAGCTGTTTAGTTTTGGAGAACTTGACTCCTTTACTCAGTTAATTTAACTGTTTTGATCATGAGACTTGTGTTTTCTGTGTTTTTCCTTTGCACTTTTCAAAGTTTATAACCCAAACCACACTTACTGATAATCTCAGCATCACGTCCGTTGTCTTTGGGAACAGGAGTGCATTTTTCCACGTAGACGCCGCCCCGGTAGCAGCTTCCTGGCTTCCTCTTTGGGGCCTCCCAGCACTGGCAGGGGGTGTTCATGATGCCACAGGGATAATCATGGGTGCTGCTGTTCAGGCACTTCTCCAACCACTGGCACAGCATCTGGCAGGCGGGCATGCTTGGGTTCCTCTTTCCCACAACCAGAAACTCTGCCTTGAACTCGCTGACACCTTGCTCTTGCCCAACAACCTCCAGCGCGTTCCTTGCGGCCACCTTGCGGATCTGCAGGAATTGCTTGCTTGACTCCAGGTAGGTGACGGCAGTGGAAGCGTCACAAAGCCTGACAACCTCGTCGAAGCTCTCCATACCCAGGTAGGTGCGAGAAGTCTCGATGAAGGAGTCGAACTGGAAGGTCTTGATCTGGCGGGGCACGCAGGAGTCGGTGGGCTTGGTGATTTTCATGTAGACATTGTAGCGGCGTGGATCGGGGTTCTGCAGGGTCCAGGAGCAAGGAGCGGAAGGCAGGGTGGTCGTAGAGGAGAACACGCCAAAGAAGCGACTCTGCTCCAAAGTGGCACAGGTTGCGGAGGCCGGTCCAGAGGGAGTGCAGGAGGTCAAACCGAAGAAGAGCAGGATTAGGGCCACGCAGGGGCCGGTGAGAGCTGACCACGCCATTGGGTCGGCTTAGGTTTGGTATTGGTGAAATCTGGGTTTAACTTTGTTGATTCTTCGATTTCTTTGTTGCAAGTTACTGCACTTGATTCAGATCTCTTGATTATCTTCGCAAACCCTTCTGAAGATTAGCTTTGCTTTAATGCATCAGACTATTTGTTATCTCAGAGAGGGATCTGTTGGAAACAAAAAAAAACATAAAAAAGTCTGTTAGACTGCTTTCATGTTGACAGTTATTGGTACGAACTGCAGAATACAATGCATTTTAATTGGAGCCATTGTTAAGCTAATATTTATGCAGCAGAGATTGTTGTCTGATCTGTATCACAGTGTTTCAGGCTACGCTGAATGATCTAAAATGCCTGGTTGTCTGGAAAATAATTGCTGTGGCGGAGCAATTACAGTCCTTCACAGCGAGGTGGTATCTCCGAGCTCTTGCTCTTTCCTCCCACACACCTAACTGTGTGCGTCAGTCTGACGTCCATGCAAGCTTCGCCACTGGCAACTTATTTGTGCAATTCACTCCTCTTATTAAGCAGTAAACAGGCGGGAAAAAAAATAAAATAATCATCTGCAGCCATGGTGAGGGGTATTTACATACCCTGCCCTGGCATTTCAGAAATTGCATGGGGAATATTTTCACCATTGCTTAGGGGGGAATGAAGCAAAATGATCTTAATTACTATGACTTTTGCACATTATGTTGAATGCATTCAAAGAAAATATGTTTAATGCATGCATTTTCTACAATTCTGCAGAAGGTTGTTATGCTTATGAGTAATTCATCGTTTTTCTTGTTTGTCTTGCAAATATGCTTCTTTTAGACATAAGGGTCTGCAGAGTCTCCGTCTAAATCCCAGCATTACTGAAGCAAAGCAGGATAAAGGAGACACTCATTGGCTCTCAGAAGAGAGTAAAGCTGTTGCTCAGCAACAAGTTTTACTTTCAGACAGAGCTAGTTTTCTGCTTTATCATGTTTTCCATCTTAGTCTTTGTTATACTATTCGCTTCACAGTTTATGGCAGTTTCTGCAGTTTATGAAACAGGAAATGGATTATTAGAGACAAATTAATTGCTATTTCAGAGTCTGCTGCAGAAACCTGTATTTAAATGTGGGTTCATCGTAAAGATAAAGCAGCGGCAGCACGCTGAATGCATATGCAGCGACTGTCATAAGCACCTGCACTACTCAAGTTAAGTACTCATAATTACATCCATCTCATCTCTCCCGCCTCCCTGCCTTGCTCTCGCCCCACCCCTTCGCTCAGCTCATCTCATTTCTATGAGCAATGCAGTAGAGACCTTTGCCTTGTGTCAGCGGCTGTCTTTCTCTCCTCTACCCCCTCCCAACCCTTTTGGCAACCGGAAGCTCCATGAATGGGCATCTGATGAGAAAGACTTTGAAAAGAAAAGTCCAGCTGTGGCGGGAGAACTCTCCCTACCCTCCCCAACTGCTTCCACCCTCCCCACACCTATCTACCTCGTCCTCTCGCTTGTCCATTTGCTGTCGTCAACAACACATTGTGTGCATAGCAGGCTGCCTAAAGAGCGGTCAGTTTGTTGTTATGGAGACAGAGCTTATTTTCTGCAGAATAGTGTGAAAATCTCCACATTTGCCATCTGTGACATGCTTTCTGTCCTTGGTGACGTGTACACTTTCTAGAAGCTACAGATGAAGGGATGAAGAAGTAAAACAGCAAAATCACTGTAAAAGAATAAAGAAAGTACTTGGATGTGTCATTACTGAAGTGACAGGTGAAATCTTACAGACTGAGTTTTGAGAGTCAAACTTTGTACTATCAATGCACCTTCAAAGTCAGTATGGGTTGTTCTGTTAGTAAAATACTGCCTGAATGTTGTACAAGGTGTTATACTTTCTTTACTGACTGTTCATTTGATAGAATATCAGATCAGTGCAGCAAAAAGACTGAGAATGTCTGGATCAAGCATGCTTCTTGCTCTTGAAAAAGATTTAACAGAAGCAGTTTTTGCACCTAATAATGTATTTTTACTCTGAAGAAAAGCTCGTATTTCTTTTTTGCTCCAGCCGTTGCAAAAAATCTGCACATGTGCATGAACGTACACTTTAAGGCTCTGCAGGAAAAAAAAAAACACATTTTCAGCAAAGGCAAAACAATTCATTGCATACTGCAGAAAATACCTGAGTCTGTAGGTTTAATAAGATGTTTGCATCAAAGCTGACTTGTTGCACAGCTATGAAATGAACTGAATAAGTCATGCAAATCCAATCCAGATGACTGAGAAATATATCTCTTTAAATTTAAAGACTTAGTATTAATATTGTTCCATTGTAGCTAGTCAGTGTCAGTCCTCTGCAACAATACTTAATCAAAAAGGAAAGGAAAACCATAAAGTTCAATGAAGCAGCCTGTTGCCTCAGTACAACTTTCTTCTGCCGCATCTGTCTACACAATGGGAAGCACGGTCCTACTTTAATAGTGACATTGTGTGAGTGCAGGTTTAAAACAATTCAAAACTGCATTAAAATGAGAAGCTGTTGTTAGGTTGATGCATACAGGAGCTGAAACATTCAAAATCAGTGGAGCAGATCTCAATGTGAGGCAGTACAGGCAAAGTTTCAGAGTTTCAGCACCGCGGACAGCGACACACCAACTTTAAAATCAGAGGAAGCATTCTCATTCGCATCACTCATCCTCACTTTAGGACTTCACCAACACTTTCAGACGATTCATCAAATACTTTCCACTTTCTCCTTACCTCGAAAATTCTTCTTTGAAGTCGTTATCAGCGGCTCTCTAACCGGTCCGGTCCAGTCGTCTCGGTTCGGATCTGGCAGCAGCTGCTGAGTTCGTCTCTCGAAAAAGTCTGACTAGACCTCAAAGTCTTGAGATCTGCGCTCCTGGCCAAAAACTTTCGCAGTTCTGTGGAGACCGCCGAAAGGATGCGCCAGGTCCAAACACTCGAACCCCAGAGCGGGGATCGATCCCAAGTTTCAGTGCAGTCCACTCTCACAAGCAAAGAAAAATTGAATGCGACTCTAACCAAACTCCAAAGAGTTTACTACCAACTTTGTTTAGCTGCTATAGCCTATCCAAGAAGAAGGAAGCGGCGTATAGCGAAGGGACAAATTGGTTGTTGTCGGAGCTCCAGCAGAAAGTCCGTTCTCGTTTGTCTTTGTTTCTCTCTAAGCTCCAGAATCAAAAATGTTGGTACTTCTACTCCCGGCTTCGGAGTCTTCTTGCTTGTGGTCTTTGCACTGCAAGTGGGTCCAGTCTCAGTGTAGCTTGTGGCCTCCACTCGGAGCTATATATCCCACCCCGCCCCTCCCTTGGCTTGAAGTTGGGAGTCAGTGCGTGGATGGAGTAGCGAAGTGAATGAGACAGCATCATCGGAGAGGGAAGGGAGGGGCGGGAGGAGAGTGTGTGGCTAGTGTGCGGAGGAGACGCGGCTGTGTGTGTGTGTGTGTGTGTGTGTGTGCGAGCGCGTGCGCAGGCGTGCGCGTGGAAGTGTGAGAGCGGCAGTGTGTCAGCGCACGGAGGAGGGAGGGAGCTGAACCGAGCGAGGAGGGGCGGGATCTATGCAGGGAGACAAACGATAATGAAGAGCAAACTACGCAGATATGAACGCACAGCCAAAGGTACCGGAAAGAGGATCAACGGAATAGGTGTGCAGCAGGCAGCAGGGGACGCAATGAAGAGAAATCAATTGTTTTCTCAGATGAATGGCAATGCGACACTTCTGAATGTCATTGCAAACATTTGCACAGAGACATGCGACATGTTTATTGATCCGGCTTCCAAAGCATGCATTTATGGCTTTATGTGTGCGACTTAAAGTATGACTCCCTCTTTAGAGATTAGAAAATTACATTACATAAATAAAATAGGAAATTATTAAATAAATGCAAAATGATAATTATTTAAATGTATAAAAATATAATAGGAATAATATAATACCTGCTGCACATTTATTTAATCTGTTACACTTACCTAGTCAAAGTCATACAGACAAGATGATTGGTCTGCACTTGAACTGCTGTGCAGATCAGTCAGGAAAAAGTTAGTCTACATTTGATAAACTACAGTGGCATTTTAACTTGTTTGAAAATGGACAAAAAAATGAAAATAAATACCAAAAATATGATATATGTTGGTGAATACAAGTTTAAACGATTAATTTATTTAACTCAATTATTTGTTCTGTATTTAATAAGTTCCAGAAAGATATCATTTCTATAATGATATCTTAGTTTTATTCAACCTATAACATATATACACGATAAATTATTTATTTGTTGTAATATTGGCACTTTGGGGTCTCGATAGGGAGTGCTATGATGCAAACCTGTCTGTCTCTCACTCAGTTGTTTCTCCCTGAAACCCACACTCACATACACAACAAGGCTTGTGCACACAGGAACAGGCGCTCCTCCCTTCATTGCCTTTCTGGTTGGTTTCTCTCCCTCTCCGGGGTTTGTGGGCGGATCTGGGTAGTTCTCGAAGTGTGAAAGGGATAACCTGACGTGGGTGTCTGACTGTTTGTGTAATGCTGGCTCAATTCCTCTAGCTCAAAATCCACGTGTGGAAAAACAAAAATCTAATTAGAATGAAAAAAAAAAGACAATCCAAGCCAAGCAGCATGCATGAGTCAGGGAGCGTAGAACATGGACGTTAATAAAGCAATGATCATCAGCCGTGTTCTTTTGTCAACACTGTTTCTCGGTTTACTCAAGCGACGTGGGAGTGAGGAGTCACTCCCATGGCAGAATAATCACAAACTTCACAAAACTACACATAAGAATATGTAATTTCCTATTCCTATTCCAGAATTGGACACAAAGAGGATTACGTTTAGTACGGGAACTTGTCAATTAGACTCGCAGGTCAGCATCATAAGTTCTGAACATCTGATCTGACTAAATAACCAAATATTGTTGCACTCCGCTATCTTCAGTTCCAATAAATTAGCAATATTATACAAATAAGAGAGTTTGGTTCTCCCCCCTTGATGGCGCCACTGCTTATTTGGAAAGTTGGGCCTCTATTATTAAAACATTTAAATTGAGTAATTAACATCTGCTATAAATTTGCATTGGTTTTTAGCGTTTTAAACCTTCTTTTCGCCTGTTCTTCCAACGCATCTTTACATTTACACGAGAAAAAGTTATTTTGCGTCACTGTTCTTTGAAGTTATTTCCTTTTAGCACCCGCATTGTGTTCTTTCATCGCCAGGAAAGACAAACAACTCCGCTGTGAGTTAAACGTAATAACCTCTCAGACCGTTGTGGGAGAAACCTGCAGGAAAGTAATGAAAAAACAGAAAAATGTGTTTGTCGCTCGGACTGAAGTCAGCAAGTGGGCTTATGACGTCGGCCACAAGAGTAAAAGACAACAAGCATTTGTACTTTTCCACACATGCGCAAAAGTGAAAATGTGTCACCACAAGAAACAATGTCCTCCCCATATGGCCCGATTATAAAAATTAAGCCTGGGATCCTACACACTTCTGCTGACTGTACTGTAAAACAAAGACACTGGTACCTACCATAATTAATAACAGATAATTTAAATGGATTATTGATTATTATTATTATTGAAATGGAAGTCGTTGCTAATCAAATTGACCCACTATTTCAAAAGTTATTGCAAAAATAGCTTCTTCATTACTAACTAAAGTGATCAACAAGGGATTAATTTAGATTTTCAAAATAAAGAGCACATGTACTCTTCAAAGTAAAAGCCCCAAGATGTCATAGAGTATTTTATTACAAATAAACATTGTACATTATAAATGGATCTTAATGAGTGATAGAAAATGCTGTTAGCCACTAAAAGGTCATGGAAACTTGTTGAAATAATAAGTTTACATTTTTGAGGATTTAATTATTGTAAAGTAGGTTTCGGATTCCAAGTAAAAGCCTTTTGACACCAGCTCAGCAACATCTTTTTATATAAAAATGTCCAAAATTTTCTGTCTGAAACAATGTTAATTGGCTCAGCATACAGGAATATTGCAAATAACCCTTTAAATTGCCACATGTTCCTCTTTTTGATATATTTAGAAGAATCAAAAGGTTCCTAAGAACATCTGGGCATTTGAGGAGAGATATTTGTCCTATATGACCAAATTTTCAGTGGGTTCTTGTGGCCACACAGGAGCCAGGAGAAATAATGACCTGTAATATTGGATTGTTAACTAAAATACAAAGAACAAACAGTGGTAAGCCTTTTGGAAAAACACTGCACAATCGCAGAGTAGCCACCAAAGCACACCGAGAGAGTGCTTGTTTACTGTTTACTGCTGGACTGACCTTACATAAGTTTGTTCAACCTCCAGCTGCTAACCCAGAACTGCTAATCAGCCACAAATGCAACCTTACCGACCTGTGCCTATGCATGCAGCTAATGTGGGAGTAATTAAAACACGAACACTCTGATGTTCATCTGAGCAAGGCCGAATTGTTGCAGATCTGGATGAGGGCTCTGTGAGGCCGCGCAGTTTGTGTCTGCGCTCGTTTGCAAAGGAGGCGTGGGCCGCTGTAGGCACAGTTATATAAACAAATGTCCATAAAAGACAATGTGAGAGAGGAATGAAAAAAACAAAAGTTTGAGGAATTACCACTGGACCTGCAGGACCTTATGCCTCCACACTTTTTTTTTCCAGGACAGCCCTCTTGAAATAGAGGTAGTTTTTAGGTTGTGTGAACCACTCTCAGGGGCCAGAAAATCCCCACGTACGGCCTACTCACAGGATGGAGTTTTCTGCATAAAGTGGGTGCGCTTTCTCTGTACTTCTGCTTTGATGTTCTGAAAGCTGCAACATGTACAACTCATGACAACCTGTTATTACGAAGGATTAAAAGCCTTTAGCATTTGCTCCCTTATGCTTGCTCTGTTAAATCAAACCCTGCAAAGGTTAAAGTGATGTAACTTTGAGCTCAACATGTTTCTTTCTCTTGCACTTCAGGTTGTAGTTATGCTGTTATCTGAACTCTAGATGGAGCTGTTCTTAGATGAAGCTGCCCCAGGCTGTGCTGGTGCAACACTCAATCAAAAGCCATGTTAGAAGAAAAAAATATTTCTTCATTAAAATGGCAGAAAACTCCTTAAGAAGGAAATATTATGTTCTCCCCTTGTTATTGGAAAATGAGAGTGAATTTCTTTTCACTGTTATGCACCGTTTTTGTGTTTGCTTTTAGTGAACAGGGGCTGTAATTTGCATAAATGAAGAAGGCTCTGATTTTTGCTTGATTTCGATCCTAACACCTTTCACTCTGATGTTTGCATGTTGATGTTGTTAGTTTTGCTGCAGTTTGTGCTGGAGCTCAAGGCTTTGTGTTCAGTTCTATAATCATGCAATGTTTTACATCTTCAATCACATTTGCTTTCAGTCTATAGTAAAATGATCCTTAGAATTAATTTCCTGCAGGTGATTAAATACTGAATTGGAAGCATTAAAAGGTTTTAAAATGCTGTTCACATTGTGCTTCGTTTCAGTATGACTGACAAAAACAAACAAGAGGAAGAGAAGAAGAGACATTTTTAAAATAAAGGTTGCCCTGATCTTAAATGCAATCTTCTGCTACTGTGAGTATTTTCATTTTTCTACAATCAGAAACAGAAGTAGGGCAGGGACACAGGGACAAGGCAAGAAAAGAAAAAGAGCTTCTCCAAAGCCAATTACAAAGTCCCGTGCCTGCAAACCATTTCTCACAAAAGAAGCAATATGTCACTCAATTGAAAAGGGTCTGAGTCTTCCTAACTGCACAGTGCAGATAAAGTGCAGCAGTTTCATCCTTTTTCTAATATGCCTGAAAGCGAAAGACCTGCAGGATGAAAGGTGTTGAATAAAATAGGTCTTGTGGCTTTTTCAGACAGAAGAGGAGCAAACTTGTTGCCTGCAGTTTTGCAGGCAACAAGTAGTTCCTGAAATCAGCAAAATGATGGGATCTCAAGAAACTTTGCACTTGTAGAAACTGATAATTTCACACATTCTTCTTTGAAAAATTGCTCAGCTTTTATAGACTGGATGGAAAGCATCTGTGAGCATCAATTTTCAGCTCATGTTCCAAATTCTCAATCAGATTTAGCCCTAGAATTTGACTGGGCCGTTCTAATACACCACTATGTTTTGACATAAACAAAGGGTGCCACACTTGAATAAAATGACTGAACAGAATAGATTTTTTAAAATAGGGATGATTTGGGTGTGTTGAAGCATACATAAGTTTCAGTAGGTTCTTGTAGCCACACAGGAACCAGGAGAAATAATGACCTGTAATATTGGATTGTTAACTAAAGTGCAAAGAACAAAGAGTGCTAAGTCTTTTGGAAAAAGGCACAAAATTGGCTCTTGAATGACTTGTATGCCTCGTAAAAATAATGTTCTGTTCACTTTTCCATCAACTCTGACCAACTTTCCTGACCCATATGAAGATAAGCATCCCACAGCATGATGCTGCCACCACTGTGTTTCACAGGGGATTGTGTGCTAGTGTGTTCATTCAATAATTTTCACATTTAAAACAAATTTACAACACACATATTGTTCTTCTTACACACTATTGGTCTATTACATACAAAGTACTTTTAATGTTTCAAAATGTGAAAATGTTTAGGTTTATATGTAAACAGAGTAAGATTTCACATGCATTAAAGTGTTTCTTGTGTTCTCCGTCGGCTAAGTTAGCATGAAAGAAAAGTCAAAAACAGAAACCATGGTGGGTGTTTGCGCAAGGCTTGAGTCTTCCAAGTTCTTTGCATGACATGAATTTAAAATAGAATTAGAATATATTTGATCATGGCTCTTGATGCAGAATATTCTTTTGAGAATGATTTAGCAATTTTTATTTTGAAACTGAGCGTTTGAAACCCCAGAAGTAAATTTCAGAGGTTTCACTAAGAATAATAATAAATAAAAACATATGATAACTGAGGCAAAATATCTTTTACAATAAAAGGACTTCCTGCTTTTGCTTCCTGCCTCCATGTTTTGTGTGCTGACCAGCTGCCACCATACTTCATGTGTGGTTGAAGACACAGTAATAGGTTGAGCTTTGGTGGGAGCACAGGGTGCCCTGTCCCTCCACTCCAGGATAAGAGCCCTTCTAAAAATGGAGAACAGAGAAGAGCATCAGGATAGGCTATAGGATCTGACATAGACAAATTGGCTGAACAAGAAAGAATAGGGGAGCCACTTGGTTACAAATAGTAAATTTGTCATGCACTAAAGTGGGGAAATACTGGAAAGGAGACAAAGAGGAGACCTATTAAAGACAAGAACTTCCCTATAACCTGCCACACTTTTTTTTCTTTCCTCTTCGTCCTCGTTTGTTGTTTGCTCTCCGAGCTATTTTTCTTGTTTATACCTATAAAACAGGAAGACTTCCTGTCAGTAAATTGAGTCATTTCAAAACAATTCCATCTATTTTAACTAAACTTAATCCACATAATACAAACAGACAGACTGACAGGTAATTTTGAGCAACAACTTGCAGGCACACGCTCCCATTATTGCACACCATTGTTACTGTTGGACTGACAGAGATATTGTGCTTCTGTTCCAGTGATGGAAGTTTTGGTAAGTCATTGAAATGGATTTCTCTTCCCTCTGCAACCAAATATCCCTCCATTAAAAAAAAAAAAGTTTCTGGAATATGAAATAATCGGAAACTCTGAAATTTGGCCTCATTTGAAGCAGCAACCCAAATCTAATCCTGCTACTGCCACAACAGGTTTAAGGTCAGCAACCAGACTAAGGGTGTGATTTTCTTGCACGGAAGAGATTAGTCTGATTACATAATTTGGTAAGGAATATATTTCATTAAATTGAGATAAGGGGTAGGATTAAATAAGATTTCACTTCTTCCTACTCCTTTTCAAACAGAAATGTAGTGGTAAAATATTTTGGTCTTGGTTATGTATGCACATGTTTTCTCTGTCCTACTGATTGTCTTCTTGTTTTTAAAAACCTGTTTGAAATAAATAAATAAAAGTTAAACTGATGTAGAACAGGTGAGAGACACGGAGAGCTGAATCGAGCAAAATCAACAAGAGGGAAACAATAACTATAATTCAAGTAAGACTGTGAAACAGAGAAAGCTAAATGAGTCAAAACACAACAACCAAAATAATCTACAACAGATCATGACACTTGGCTTCTTTTTATGCATTGTTACATATCTCTCAACTTCAGAAAAGAAAATGAATATAACTATTGAACTCCAGACAAATACAGTATAGTAAAAACAAAAAGAAATGTAAAAAAAAAAATTTAACCTTTAGGAAACTTGGGTAAAAGAAGTGAATAGCTTTTGTTTTGAAAGACAGTGTCAGCATAAATGAAGTGTTTTATACACATTTTGAAGATACAAAATCTACTTTTTTCACACAATGCAGTCAGCAGGGCAGTCTGTGAGGAACGGCTTCTTTCCTTGTAATCAATATCCCACTGTGCTCATCAGCCGGTCATAAACCCTGTTGCCCTCTTCAATTTCCGTTTATTGCTGCATTTGCCAAACATCCTGGGCGTTCCTGATCAATTTGGACACTGAAAAGAAAAAGGAAAGAAGTTTTGCCACAGGAAATAGATTTTCTTTTGTTAAACATCCTGCAGAGCAGCAATGAATCCCTTTTTCTTTTCTCTCGCTTCACAGAGGAGCATGGTTCGTGTGTGCCGTTTGCAGAAGTGCACAGATCTTTTTCATGCTGATCCGCATAAGATAGACATAGTAATTTGCCAAGGACAAAACATCCTGTTTAATCCAGCTGAAGCTCCCCTGCTGTTTGTCACTTTCAGTGAAAACAACAACAACAGCAAACACAAGGAGCAAACAGCACAAACCAAACTGATCTTAGTCATCGTCATGCCTATGAAAGGACTTAGCTTCATTAGGTGTTGATGGGACAGGTGGTGTGAATTTAATAAACACGAGAGAGAAAAAGAGAGAGGCATACAGATAGAGGAATATCTGTGGGCATGTAGCAGAATGAGTCACGGTAGTTTTACAGCTCTGAGTGCCAGAGGAAGGCCTCTCCAGAACAGGGTCTTGTGAAGGAAAATGATTCAGCTGCAGGAAAGACATAAATGGTGTTACCTGTTGGTAAGTGCGTTGGTAAACCCCAAACAACGAGAGAGCGAGAGAGAAGTAGAAACCTGCACAAAACAGAGCTGGCCTTGAGGCTGTGACTAACTTCAAGTCAAATTACTGACAAATTACACAATTTGCTGCAAACTAAGAAAATAGTGCAATAATTTTCTGTGTTGACGTGAGGACAACATGTACGAACTGGAAAACTAAAATGATTCATGTTTAAAAAAGAGCCTTATAGAGAAATTAAACTTATTATGGGAATGAGCTGAATACATTGCTGCAGATTCATTTATTCATTACAATCAGTTACAAGAAACAAAATGTTAAACCTAAATTGAATAATATATAAGTTGAACAAAAATAATCTTGTTGATTTTAACTGAATTTGGACAGAATTTGAAACTGAAATGAATTGCAATGTCACTGTTTTGTTTTTAAAACATAATTTTGTTCAACATCCTTGTGCTGCCTTTTCTCTTTCCACATTTGAGAATGTAGATTCTAATTTAAACTTCATATATAATTAAATCCAGATACTGTAAAGTGGCGATTACAGGAAATTAGCTTTTAAAATGCAAAGTTAACAAAGCAAATTACATTGAATCCTTAGAGTTTCTTGGGTCTTTAACAAATTGTCTCCCTTTCAAATCGATTATGAAGCCAAGCTGATTATTAAGAATGTGTGTTAATCAGGGATAGCTTTATTGATTCTACTTCTACATCTGAAAGCAGACATAAGAGAGTAAAAGATTATGTTCTTGGATCCTCTTCTCACTAAGAATATTAAGAAAAATATGCAAAATGAGGGCTAGTCTTTGGATAAATATTTGGTTTAAAGATTATAGGAAGCTTCATAAGGCTTAAAACTAAATCTAGTGGTAAAATAAATTGAGGGATACAATTAATGAATGTTTTTAAAAAGATAAGATAAGATCAGCATACAAAGAATGTGAAACTCACAAACCATGAGACAAAATTACTGCAGACTTTGATAGTGTTACACATGAATGTAGTACAACTCCCAAATTTATTTCAAATCAATGAATAATTTTAACCCCCCTATATTTTTCTTTATTAATTAATAATCAGACAAAAGAAACATCAAGTGAGAAAGAAGTCACTCTCAAAGATGACATCTAAATTCAAATGGATTTGGCTTTTTGTATTACATTTCAGAAAATAAATCAGTGACATGTTCATGGAAATAACTGTGGCTCCTATTTTAAGGTTGGAACAGGCTAAATATAAAGGAACAGATATAAAGTCAAGGTGTAAATGTGAAACACGAATGTTATTAGATTTCCCAGCCAGCAAACACTCAAGATAGCACCTCGTCTCTAGGCTGTCTTGGCTGTTCCCGCATGTAGACACGACAAGAAAAGAAGTGATATCATCATCCTCAGGGTGCAGGTGTATAAAAGTCACTATAATTATAGCTAAATGGGTGTTGCAAATATATGAAAATATAATGCATGTGTTGGTAGTTTTTTTTTCTTTTTGGGAAGCAGTTCTGTGACAGACATACGTCCCAGTATGATAACAGTATAACATTCTGTCTTTCTGTACACAAACAGCAGAGTGATGAGTTGTTCAGGCTTAAAAAGGGGATTACGTTCATTCTGTTCCCAACAAGAGTCAAATCCTGCACAAGTAAACTTGCCAAGAAATGCAGGGACAATTCTTGATTGTGTAATGCTTTCTTTTGGGTTTTGTGGATACTTGATAACAGCTATCAATTATAATTACAATAAATTAGGTTTTGATTGGGTTGCACTGTGGAGCAGTAATCAATACTGTCACCTCTATTCAAAAAGGTCGTAGATTGGAATCACTTTACATATGTGGGGAATTTACAGGCTCTTCCCTTGCAAGAATAGGTTCTCTAAAGGTATTCTGTTCTCCTCATTGACTAATTGACTCCTCTAAGTTTTAATTAGGAGTGAGTGCATGCATGATTTTCCTTATGTATCTGCGTTGCCCAGTAATGAATTACCAACATGTCCAGTGTGTTTTCTGCCTCTTTCCTAATAATAACTGGATGCAGGTACCAGCCTCCCCATAGAAAATGGATGGACAGATTTTAAACTGTTTTAGTTGGAGATCTTTGAGAATCCCTCTTTGTACAATCTCTGTAGTTCTTAGATTAGACTAAGCCTCCTGCTTCTCATGAACTGGTTTTCCACACTTTTTTTTTTTTTAACTTTGTTTCATGTTAAACCCACATGCAGCCGATGTTGCAGATAAACTCAAACTTAGCCTCATCTGACAAAAGCACTAAGATTTATGGTTAACAGTGCAATAAAAACATTAGGTCATAATGTGTGTAGAGTTGGAGAGGTCCAGGCAGCAGGTGATTTTGAATATTTAATGAAAAATGATTAAATAAAAACTTACAAGAAACACAGGCAGCCAGTAACAACAAGGAGGTGACAAAATTAGGCAGGTTAAATAGGATTAGACTGGAGGAAAAAGCAAGAAGGAACTGACATTGAGGTGCTTTAGTACTGGGAGGGTGAATGCTGAACAAAACACCTGGATTGATGAGCTAACTGGTTGCAAGTGTGTGGAGGGAGCAGACAGCAAACTCAGGGAAGAAAGAAAGAAAAGGGAAGTAACACAAGGGGTGAGGGAGAGCATTCCTGGAAATTAATCTAAAAATATAACTGGATACAAGAACATAATAAAAACTAGAGTAACTAAGAAAAGGACTGGACACAAGAAATAAACATAACTAGAGTCACTAAGAAGGAACTGAAGTAAAAACAGAAACAATTCAGAACTAATAGAAAGAACTATGGCACACGAATAATAACAAAATCCAAAACAAACTCAAACAACCCAAGATTCTGACTTTATTTTATTTTGACTATTTTTGGGTACTCATAAAGGTGATGTAGCTGAGTAAAACTCTTTGTTATATTGGACCGAATGGCTATCAAACAAAACCATTATTTATCTTTTATGATTGGTGGTTTGCATTAGAGAGCTGCAGGCAGCAGACACTTAACAAAGCAAACTTTAAATGTATTTACTCTGAACAACTATTTGTTTCCTATGACTGCTGCCATAATTGCGAGAGAGGCATTCTGTCACTCCACCTGTTTCCAAATGTTACTCATTTCAAATAATAATATACTTAGCTACTCTATGCTGCTCCAAGGTGTGTGGTAAACATTTAAATTCTATATTCTGTGTCAATCCTCATCCTTGCAGCATAATATGTCAATATTGGTTAATCTGTGGGTAATAGTCGGAGCAATTTAAGTATTCTGCTGTCATTTAAAAGAGGAATCAAAGATCAGAAATAGTTTGTTGCTTATGTTCTCAAATTTCTGTCAAATGAGATTTTCAGAGAACCCAAATTTAAATTTTTTTTGCATAGATGTTGCACAGTTTTGGACATGTGTTCTTAATTTTTGACGTTGTTGTGTCGTCACCAGTCCAGAAAACATCAGTTTGCGTAAACCTAAGGTACAAGAGCATGTGGTTATCCACCTTTTGGTTGCTTTATCCACTTATTGTCAAAAAAAGAAGAAAATTATTCATACACATTCTAACTGAATGCATGTGGCCATAACAATATTACTGTTTTGCTAATACAAAACAGTTGCAGGTGCAACAGTTTAACTCTACAGTTGAGGAACTGAGCTGAATTTGATCCTTTGGATGCATGCAGTCATATTATGAAAAATATCAGCCTTGCTATATGAAGAGTTGCAATTTTAGGTTTTTTGGGGGATTCTACAAATCTAAGATCAAATGATATGACCATATTAAAGTCTAACAAGTAATATCTATAAAATAATGATAAATGATAGAAGCTTAGTTCCTTAAATTCCCTCTACATGCTTCACTTATTACATATATTATAGTTTTGTCCCAGAATTTTCTTCCTGCAATATATTTTAATGCAGATGGAGAATCAGTCTGTTGGCATGCTTTTGCAAAAACTGCTGATAAAATAATGCAAATATGTTTACAACAACCCTGAAATGTGCATTAGTTACAAAACAGCAATATGCATGTACATGGATAGTCAGACCCTTTTCCACTCTGTTTTATTGCATTACACAATGCATACAAACAGGCACACTGAACAAGGCTTCTACATAAAGCCAACATTTGCAGGTGCAACAGAGCGAGGGCTTTTTATGCAGGGGAAAAAGCTCTTATCACAGAAAGCAGAGACTAATGCAATGCTGACACTTCTGCTGGCATTATTATTCTGTGGAAAAGTGGGGAAGTACTAATGTGAACAGCATTACATGGTTTAAATATTTGCTTTACACAATTTCTGCAGCACGTTTATTTCCTTATTCTCTTGCAGTCTCCCGTGTCTCTCGCTCTTCATTTCTTGCACACATGTAAGGCTGGGGGGAGTGTGGGAGTCTGGTAGGATGACTCATCTGTTGCACACCTCATCATCAGTCGACCATATTTGGGCTTCCCGGAAATCCATTTTTTATTTATTTTTTTGCTCTTGTCTGGTGGAGAGGAGCAGGCACTGCAGAAACAACTTGATGAGCTCTTTTCCTACTTTCTCTTTTCTTCTGCGTTATTCTCAGATCAAGGCCCTTTGATTAATGTACAGAGGTTCCTTCATGACCAGAACAGCAGTTGTATCACCTCTCAGAATGCTCTTCAATGCTTTATCTATTCAGAGAACTTCAAATTTTCTGCACCATGATTCAAACAGAAACTATATAAAATAATCCACTCTGCTGCACAGTCATGGAAAGAGTAAACAAAGTCTTTCTCAGCATACCTCTCTTAAAGCCCATTTCATTATTAATTGGCATCTTATATCTTCTAATACTACTTTCACTCTAAATAATTATACAAGCAGATTGATGGCTACCTAAAAAATGAGCAGTTTTAACAAAAAAAACCAAAACATGTTTTTTGCTCTGAATTTGTCTTTCTGTCTGGATGTAGACAGAAAGACAGCTAAGCCTCCTTTATGAAAGCATTGTCTAAGCAAATTCTAGCTCATAAATTATTTTTTGTGACTCACAGTGGAAGATTATCACTAAGGTCATACCATTTTCAGTGCTTTATTTATTCTTTTTGTAGAGATGTAAGAGCGTGACCAATCATACAATTTTCTATATGACCTCAGATTTACTTTCTGAAGACTTCTTATCTGTTCTTTTGCCAGCAGATCTGCTGTTTTCATAGAAACTGTGTGTAAGGATGAAAGCACACAAATACCAGACATTGATTAGACTAAGCCAGCCTTCAGTACAAAGTGCATGTAATATTGATGCTGGCAATGAGAACATTCATGGCGGCTAATTCTTCAAAACTGAATTTTCTGCCCTAAATAAAAGAAGAAACTCACAGTCTATTCCTGTGCAAATATTTTTTTAATCAATTTGTTTTTTAATTATAAACTTATTCTGTTCCCATTTCCTGAGCCTAACTCTGATGATCACAATTGGATATGTAATCACAGAGCTTACCATCATTTAACTCAAGCCACATGCAAAAAAATACTTATTTGTTCTTGAGCATTATCTTAAAGAAACGTGACTTTGCCCAGGGTGATAAAACAACTGAGATGTAGACTTTACAGAAAAGAAGAATCCAAAACTGAGAGCTGAAGACTCAACACATCTGAACCTTCTGTGGCAAACACTCTACAGATTGCCACAGAGCGTTTGTGAGCATAATGTTTCCCAAACACAAAAATATATATAACTTCTACACATTACTGTGTTAGATTAAAGCAACAACTCTCCCTGTATGTTTGAAATATATGTTCACTGATGATAATAATCTTTGACAATTTTGCTCAGTACCTGAGCAAAATTAACTTTTGCATATTTGTCTTAACTTCCCTTTCATCCATGTAGCAAAAGTTCAAATAACTTCTTCGGTGCCAAGCAAAGTGTTCATGGTTTACCTCAAGAACAAACATGATGTGGAGAAAGTAACTATAGACAAACTTACATAGTTTGAGTGGTGTGAAAAAATGTTCTAGGAGTAATTCTTTGCTCTGAAAAGTAAAAAAAATAAAAATAAAAGAAAGCATAAATTGAAGTCAGAGACTTTATTTTCACCACTACATCTTCTGAGGTGTTATTATTTTACGTATTGATTTTGGAGAGTTTGGTTTACATGTGATCACTTTTCAACATCTGTTGGCTTCTTGTACAAGACCTTTTTCCACAATTTCTTTCACTCTGTTTTGTATATTTTCTGTCACGGAAATGAAAATGCCTAGTCTGTGAACTCAAATCAGAAAAGTATATTGTAAAAATGATGATATATGTCCTTTAACCTTATGAAAAATTAATTTTTTTCAAGTTGTTAACAATCAGAATGTTTCTTACTCAAACAGGAGTACAGTAACTGCATGCACAGCATGACTTCCTATTATTTTATATAACATACACTCTCACAGCAGTCTTTCCTTTTAAAATTGAACATATTCCTCAAGCCTAAGGTAATTACTGCATATGTGTGGTGCATTTGTATTTCTTGTGTCCACTGCGCAGGATATTATCTGACGACGACGCTTCTTCCTTTCCATCAGTATGGTATCTCAGCAGGTTTGCTCGATTTTGTGCAAGTCATCCTCTTCTAGATGTTTCTGTCATACTCACAGGAAAGCTGCTGCTGTGAAAGCCAGAAGTGGAGGAGACAGCTGCAAGTCCTGTGATTGGCAGAAACTCACATGGACACACACACACACACACACGTGCGCACCCCCCCCCCCCCCCCCCACACACACACACACACACGCCCACGCACACACGTCTGCACACACACATAAAACTGTCAGCAACATTAGATGAAGTGATACTGGTTTCTGAAAGCTTCCATGACCATTGCCTTGCATCAAGACTGAGCTAAATAAATCTGAGTTGGACAAAAGAAAACATCAACAACAACAATAAAAAACATCCCTGAAAAATGAATACTATGCATCTTAAAAGAATGAAATTATTTTCTCCGATTTGAATCCAGACTCCCCTGTTTCTTTTACAGTGCACACTGAAGGTTGAGTTAGTTAAAAAGTCCCAAAAGCCTCTAACTGCTTTAATGTGTTGGTACAGACTGAAGCTTTGCGTTCCCTCCTAGATTAACCACAGAGGGAAAAATGAACAAAATTAATTTGCACACAATGAACTAAGCCTCCTATTTTAATTTTGTCCTTCTGTCAAATTGTGTGGGCTTCTCTCCAACAGAAGTTACACCCATAAAATTTACTTTTTAACCACATTACCTCAAGTTGACATGTCTTATTTTCATAATTAATAGACGCTTGATGGTCCACCCATCAAGTTTTAACAGTGGGAAGTTAAAACTGAATCAACCCAGGGTTACTTTCACACTCAAGTCATTTTTTTCAGTTTTATTTCGCAACATAATTTTAAAATAAGATAAAATAAGAAAGAGAAACTTAATGAGGTTGCTTTGGAGATTCTTCTTGTTTGCATAAAGTCATACAAGCTTTGTAGGAGAGATAACAATAAATCAAAAATGGTCAAAATGGCTGAATTCAGCAAATTTTAGTCTCAGTAGTTAGTTCAGCACAGCAAACCCAGGTGATTCAATGAGTTTTGCAAGGATTTTAAGATTGCAGGCATGATTTATCCACCTGCTTCCGGTGTCGATGGGTCCAAAACACTTAACTCCTAATAGCAGATGAGCACTTTGCTGAATGACAGCGTGAAAAAAGCCACCAAAAAGCTCTCTTTAGAACTTGATGTAGACTAAATGGGATGAAGAAAAACCATTTACAATTAATTTAGTAACTCTTCTTCTTCCTATTGTATTAAATACAGGCAAGTATAAAGGTTCAACTCTATAGATTAAAATATAATTTCAAAAGACTCTATTTGAATACACTTTTCATCTGAATACAGTACAGTTTATTTTAAAAGAGGCCTTTGGGGGACATAACAGAAGTAATGTGACAGTTTTAAGCTTATGTCTGCTTGTTTATAAGGCAGTGATTCCAGCTCCAGATCACACTACAGTGGATTCACTGCAAATGGTCAAATAAGTGTTACTTCACGATACTCTCAAGGCTGCAAATATCCCTATTGCTTGTTCATTTTTTTAATTTTACCACACCTTTCCCTTTCACTCACCTTTCTGTTTCTTTGATACAAGCTTCCTTTAAGTAGCCAGATTAATAAGCATTCATCTTCTGTGGTTTTGGGTGTTAGTGACTATTGGACAGCTGTCAAGCCAGCAGTCTTCCTTATTATATTGAAGAAGTAATTTCCCAGAAAATAGGTCACATCAACAGCACAGTACAGCTGTATTAAAAAAACGACAACCTTTTATTGGTCTAATCTAATATTGCTATTTTTGAATTTTGGGTTTTTATTTTCTCTAATCAATATTCAGGCATGATCAAATTAATAGAAATAGTTACTTGGAAGCTGTGTATATGCAAAAAATTGTTATGTTCACTTTTTCATTAAATTACTGAACTAAATTAACTTTTCAATGATTCCCTAATTTACTAAAATGCACCTAAATGTAAGATTAAACAGTGAAAATATAATAACGGGCACTTTGGAACCTGCAAGACAAACATGCAAAAAGACAAAACAAACTTAAACATCTTATAAACCTGATTCAGTCCATTGGTTTCTACATTTAAAGCAATTCTGTAAACTTGACATTTAAAGTGATTGTTTAAACATTGTGGTTGTAATCAGCTGATAAGGGTCAGTAAAATTATTGGAAAAAAGTATCACAATAAACCTTCTAAATTAAATCTTTTTAAAAAATCTTAACAAGCGCTTTTATTATTGAAAACAACTGCATTTTACTCCTAATAATAAAGTTGACTTTATACACAAGCTTGCACAACGGGGTCATTTAAATAATTTATTTTAAAAAGGCTGCAATCTGAGATGAAGTCATGCAGAGCAGCAAATTCATGGACTGTAAAATAAAATATATCACAATTACATGTAGATGGTTTTCCCGATAAATTGGAAATACTCAATCAAGAGCTGTAAACTCTGCAACATCTAATTGTTTTTCATTCCTCTGAGTAGAAGCAGTATATTTGCCTCCATTCAGCAAAACTTAATTTAAATTTGCTGTCTTTTGTCTTGATTGATTACACATCAGAAACCTCCTTTATCTCACAGCTGAATCAATGCCTCAAGTTTTCAGAAGATAATGAATTTACCTATATTTCTACATATATTTGGCTTAATATGGTAAGATAGCTTTGCTTTTAATCCCTAAACCACGGGTTTGTGTTACCAAGTCCTTCCTTTTGACACTTTACCATGACGCAAGCTTATACAGTAGGACACATTTACACACGACACAACCCCCTCTACTGAGTCAGAGCAAGTAGCACATGAATAAATGAGCAGAAAAATGATTTATGCTTCTGGTTAGACGACTAAATACACTTGCTATAGGCATAAATCTAAAATTAAATGTGGCCTTTCAAAGATTGATTTGAAGTCTTTTTTTTTTTCTTCCTCGGGGGAATGCTTTATATTACCCATCTTTATGCTCAGGTTTGAATTAATCTATGGATTTGCATTGATTTGCACTTAAACAAATTTATACATATAGGCCCAAATATATATGAATGCCTGAACTAACATTTTGTCCAAAACGTCACTTTGCAAGTTGGACTTCAACCACTTGTTTTTGCTGACATTAAGAAACCTCTAACATAATTTTCATTTTATATTTTACTATTTCTCTCAGTCTGGTAGAGTTAATTGAAATTGATTGTTAATAATGAGTAAAAAGACATGACAATGTCTCTGCCACGCCTGAAAGTTGGAAGTCATTTAGTTGATCAGGTTTACAAATTTCTGTCCCATATGAGATGTAACTTTAGCTGTTCTTGAATTGTCCCTGAATCACTTTTAATTTGAAGGTCAGAGTTTTGATAGTTTTTGAGACATTGGTAAAATGTTAACTTATCTAAATAACTAGTTCTTTTTTTATACATAAAGATCAACTTGGGAGAGTCTTTACTTCAAGGGATACATACTGTACTACATCTAAACTTTACCATAGGTTATGTGTAGCATCTGCTTGTTTTTATAGTTGTTAACTCAAAAAGTACTGGTCAGAATTTGGCTGCCAATTTATCACCTCCAACTTTTGTAAAGATTTGACATGCTGATATCAGTTTCAACCAGCAGTGGACCCCCACCTGTGTGTGGTCCAGTATTTGTGGATTCACCCATTTGTAGATATTTCTGTCAAGAGTGATTAAGTTAGATGGGAATTTTAAAAATATTTAAAAGAAAATGCAGTTTAGGAAACAGAAATAACTGGGTGCGATGCTACTTAGCACACTGTTAGCTGTATTAGAGATATTTATTGCAGAATGTAGATCCTACTTTAATTTTGAGATTTGCAAAAGGCTGCCACAACACACAGAAGCTCAAATTACAAAACAAATCAAGTTGTTTGTACTCCATTAAGCCTTCCTGTTATCTGCCGTAAGTCCTGCTCTGTCTCATGCTTTTGCTGCCTGAATAAACTCCAGATATTTCTTAATATTTTACAAAAATTACTTAATTTTCCATTGTCTTAAATGTCTTTGCGTCCATTGACCTCAATTTTAAGCACAACATTGATGCTGAAAATAAGTTGGTGTTTCCCCCCTTTATTGAATTAATTTTCAAATGTCTCTTAATAAAAGTGTCTGTGACCTTCACTAGCACGCCTGCTTGCATCCAGAAGTGGAAACAGTATCAAGTCGACAAAACCCCTTCAAGATCCACGAGCTGCAAGTCTGCATGTTTCCACATCTTCTGTTTCCGATACGTGACTAAAGCTAATAAAATCACAATAAAGCGTAGAAAGAACAGTAGGAGGCACCCCGTGAGATTCTCTCCGCTCATATGAGTTCATAGCCACTCATAGTGACCATGTGGGTGGGAAGCCCTGCTGTAGTTTGCCAGAACTGACTGGTGATTCAGACCTAATGGCACTTTTTGGCAAGAAGGAAGACTAAGCTGAGCTCTGTCCCCCTTCCACAGGAGCCCTATCAGCTGTCGCCATTCTGTTCTGGGCAAATGGCCAACGCACCAGTCATTAAAAACGTGTATGGACCCATCCATCATGTCATGATGGAAGTGATTGTGTAGATTGTGGATGGACAGCAACAGTTAGGCCTGAGCCTCGAGCCGTGTGGGAAGAGGTGTCAAATAAATCGTCATCAACTCCCTGCTGTTGGTTTCATCACTATAGAGCCTCTCGGGGCAGACGTCTTCGTCACTGGTTTTTCTGAACAACATCTCCCAGCATGGGCATGTTGTTATTTTAGGCTGTGACAGAAGGATATTCCATTTACATACTGCACAAACAAAAACAAGAGGAAAGAAGAGGAACAAACAGGCAGGACACTGAGACGCTGACACATTAAGGCCACTGAAATGAGCGGGATTAAGTCAATAATTAGTTTTTTTTCCTGTTTTTGTTAACAGTATCTACTTCAATTTTGCATGTATTAATTAAAATAATAATTTAATTAGGATCGCCAACTTATAAGCAGTCATTGTTATTTCTTGGGCAGATAATAAAATATGGTACTACATCTATAAAGTTCCTTTAAAGGTTTTGAACACCATTATTACTTATTAAAAATAAAAGGATATGTGTATCACAGTTATTACAGAGGTGCTGTGGAGTCTTTTGCTTTCGTTTGACCTCATATTTAGTTGTCAAAATCTGTTTCCTATTGCTTTTAAGTTAAACCTGTTTACTTTTAGACTTCAGCAGCGCATTCAATTATTTACTTATTTTTTATGCAAAACCCTTTAATTGCTTTGTAATGACTTATTCCTGAAGGAGTTTTGACTGCCCTGCAAACAATAACAACTCCATCAGTAGGTAGTAAATAATTCATCATTCATGTTAAAAAAACAACTGAAATTGGCGTATTCACAAAACTGATGCGTTAATATCACGCAGGTGCAAAGTGGCAGATGATGACGACACAAGAAGACCCCGGAGGCTGGCGGACGGACTGAAAGTCTTTAATTATTGTTGCTGGAAAAAAAAAACCACTGCAGGGAGTCTAAGCAGCTGACAAGCTTCTATGAATACAAAACAGGAAGAACGAGCAGATGGACTGACAAAGACAGAAGGAAAGTCACTGAACTCTCAATGCAGACTGGAGCCACAGGCTGAAACAACAAAGATGATTTTATTTGCAGAAAAGCAGGGAAAGTAAATCATACAGACAGATGTGTTCAAAAGACTCACAGCACAATGTAAAGAGCAGAGTCAGCAGTTTTCAGCAGTGATGCATCATAGTTAATCATGTTTATCAGAAGAACAGTACATCAAAAATAATAATAAAAATAAGTAAAAGCATTGTGCTTAATTCATTTATGATACAGCTGAAACTATTTGCACTATGTTGCTGAAAGTACTTGCGTATCTGCCGTGAAACACATAAAAACTTAAGCGACCGCCCAAACTTAGTCCATGACGTCAGCCCTTCTTTTGCAGCTTATAACATCTTCAACTTTTCCTACAGTGTTAAGAGTGTGTTGGGAAATGTTTAATCATTCTTTCAGAAATGCTTAGCTCACAATCTCCACTCTAATTCATCCCAAAGGTGTTTTATAAAGTTTACCTCAGTACTCTGTGCAGGGCAGTCAGGTTCTTCCATACCAAACTCACTCATCATGTGTTTGTGGACTTTGCCAAAGATTTGGAAGAGTGCACATATTGAAACTGATTTTATTTGATGAAGCATTAGGAGTTTTTCACTCATCATGAACCCTTCTGTCCTAAACTTCCCACATGACATTATTTGGTCAGGTAAGTGTTGTCCTGGTTACTGTCAAACTAAATCATGTATCATTTTCAATTAACTGCAACTTAGTGTTGGTCTGTTTTATAAAATCCCAATAAAACGCATGAAAGTTTTGGGTTATAATCTTCCAAAATGCCGAAAAGTTGTGAATATGTTTGCCAGTCCCTGTATTTATGCACTAAATGATCTAATTCAAGCCATACTTCATTCATGTTATACAACTTTCTTAGCTTGCACAGATGAACATACATGGACTGTGATATAAGACAGCGCTTAGGTCTCCATTTTCTTCCTGATTTATTTAGAAAAAGCAAGATTTATACATTTGTCTTTTTTACAGAGAGTTCAACTTTCCATGACTGGATGCATCAGATTTGGTTAGTTGTTGAGAAAGATGAGTAACAGTATAAACTACCCTTTCCTTTTCTTTTGCCCCCATGAGTTAAGACATTAAACTGGTTTACTGACTGACATTGGAAAAATGACTTCTTCCTCCTGCACTTGAGAACACAATGGTTTTAAGTTGCAGCGTTAATTTTTTATTTCTAAATCCTCTGAGAAATTATGACTCAAACTACACCATTGCAGGATAACAGGAGAAAACCAGCTATTTCCAAACAAAATGTGGAAAAAACAGCATGAGTATTTTATTAAATTGATGGTAATAAAAGTGTTTAGATTTAATTTGCTGTTCCCAATTTTTCCCCTCAAAAGCCTGACACATCTGTGTTGATTCTGGTCATTTTCATCTACATTTCTTGTAAAAGAGGTTTTTAGTCTCTTTATCTTTCCACACATACACAACAAAAAATCTTGCATTTGATAAAGGTTAGTCCATGATAAAGTTCATCAAGATTTTTAAACATTTGCAGTTTCTGTTAAGAGTTCCTGAGAAGAGCATTTAACTTTACCTTTGTTAATTACGCGGTCAGTCCTTGATGAGATGTGATGCAGTTTCTGATGCACGTTTCTCACATTTAGTTTTGATCTTGCTGAGACACAGCTGGGTAGTGAAATTAATCTCCTTAGCTCATCTGAATAGTAGTAATAATTATATTGGGCTGTTAAAGGTGATTGTTGCTCTCTTTCTCCAGATAACATTAAGAATAATAAAAAGAAGAAAGTAAATCAGTGAGAAAGAGGAATCAGTGGAAGGAAAAGATGCTCATTTATTAGTATTTGTGGTTCAGGCTGGTAAGAGTTGTTGTCCTCAGTCCTCTTCAGAATGCATGAACTAGCAAAGCCCTCTTTTTTATTTTTTTCTATTTGCAGAAACTGCTGAGATTTGACATTAATAATTCACAATGAAATGCTAAAACTTCACGCAACACGAGTCAACCTTAAATACATTAATGTGAATGAGATGAATGTTTTGAAAAAGCTCCGTCGAGCCTTCAACTTTGTGAAGTCAGAAATCTGTCAGCTTTTTTATGTGTTTGAAGCAGCTTCCTTCAGCTTTCCCTTTGACGTGGAAGAAATCTATTGGTACAGAAGAACAAATGAAAGTGTATCAAGTCTTCTAACGGATTCTAAATTGTATCTAGTTCTGGACTTTAACTGGGCCATTCTGATGCATGAATATAAATAGATGTAAGCCCTTCCATTGTAGCTGTAGTGTACAATTTTAGGGTTGAATCTCTGTTTTAAGTTTTCTGCAGCATTGTTATTTATATATTTTATTTGATTTTATATATTTTTTCATAAGTTTTCTGTAGCTTCTAGCAGGGTTTCTTCTGAGAAGACATTTGCTTCCACTGTGGTGGAACATTTTCCCAGCATTTTGCACATTGGCCAAAAAGCTACATTTTCCCATTTTCTGATCAGAATGCTTTCTTTCTTCTGCTGCGTCCTTCATGTGGTTTGTAGAAAACTGCTCAATGAACTTCTTATGGCTCTCTTTCAACAGTGACTTTCTTGTTGCAACTCTTCCATAAAGGCCAGATTTGTGGAGTTCTCCAATGAGAGTCATCCTGTAAACTTATACTCCTACCTAATCTGCAGATCTCTACTCAACCTGTCCAACAATTCTCTGCAAGATGTTCAAAGCGTAGGATATTGTTTTATAACATAACTATTTAACACCTCTCCATGACTTCATCACTGACCTTTCAGGTGTTTTCTCTAACACACCTGCCAGGCCTACACAGAACAGCTTGCACCTATATATAAATTCAGCTGCAATAAAGATTTACAGAGAAAGACAAACATGTTGCAAGCGACTAGTCGAGTGTCTTTAGATCGGCAGAGAGCTTATATGCAAAAGTAGAAGTTTGTTGCCAACAATGACATCCTAAAGAGCTGACAGAGCAGTTTCTGATAATGTCTGCCCTGGCTGTACTTCTCCGTTATTAAGAGAGAAAAAGAACAAAAAGAATAAGTGACCCGGAGGGCATATAATAACTTTCTGAATGGATAATTATTTTGCCTAAATATTCTAAGATCTTGTTAAACATCTTGATCTTGCAAGAACCTACAAGAGAGCATCTGATTATTTTCAAGCTTGAAATGAGTAAAAAGTATTCCAAGCTAGCTGTTATGTAAATGAGAATTAGCATATTTCCATTTGAATAAAATGAGATGCCTGGCTAAAAGGGTTGTGAGACAATTTATTTGCTGCATTTTATTGATGGGAGGTTAGATAATTTAAGTGGCGGGATTCTGAACAGAGCTGAACAAGGGCCAACACCACAGCAAGAGTATCCACAAGTTAATTTCTAAGGATTATTTTGTTCATTGTGTTAGAGGAATGCATAATTATCACTTTATTTATATATAAAAACACACTGAAGACAGACGTAGATTTTTTTTGTTTTTCTGTTGTTAGTGATGCTACACTGGCTTGCAACAAACATAAAATCATTTAATAATTGCTTCCTCCTCAGAAGCCTGTTTTAAAAAATGTATGTCCTCACATGTAGCTTCCTTCTTAAAAGGGAACATTTAATTAGTTTCATTGAACACAGCACTGCTGACTGCAAACGACAGGGATGCAGAACAGAGACCTGTGGCTGGAGTCACTCTGGCACAAACTGAAATTCAAATTGGATGAGAAAATGTAATAATAGCTCAGTGATTGATTTAATTTCACAAACAAGCTGGTGTTTGAGCTGTGCCATGTGAGTAAGGCTGGGGCTGCTGATTTGGTTGGGACAATTAAAGTTTCCAGTAGTCAAACTGTGAGACACTCCAGGTGACCTTATCCCCAGAACACACAGCTAAATGTTCAGTCTTGGTTTAAAAATGTAAACTAAGATGACTGTGCTTTGGCAAACGTGTCTTCTATTAAAAGTATTATTAACATTCTTCGTTTTTTCATTTTTTCCTTGAAGTCTGAATGAGGGATGTGTTACGAATTAATTTGCAATGTGACTTAATGCGTCTGTCATGGAAGAATGATGAAAGCCGCATTGAAATAAATGCAATAGTCACTTCAAATGTCTGCAAAGAGGGCTTCAAAGAAAGAAGTGACGTGGGCATTTTACTTAACCTTAAAGTCTTAACAATCGTTTGCATCATTCAGAGTGTGAAGTATTAAGGTGTGAAGAATTGCTTATTGAAGTGCTTGTACTAACGCTGGGATCATGATGTTCCCTTATGTGTTTGTAACACAGAGATGCAATGTTGATGACTTGCTGGTCTTGTCACTGAGCTCGATTTTTAATATTCTCTGGATAAAACAATTTATCTCAAGTAGCACTTTCAAGGAAAATCACCATGTTTGAGAAATAAGCGCACAGAATGATTCAGTTCCTTCTGCCCTGAACCATTGGAAATGTTTTTTGTTTTTGTCTTTGACTGCAACAGTTTTTTTTTTTAAAAATGACGGCAGAACATTAAAGAGCTGTGATGATTCCTGGTAACTCAGCGTAAACAATCTGACCTCGATTTTAGACCCAAACAGCCGAATTTGTTCCCTTCTCTCGTTGCACAACATGATAATCAGATAAAAGAGAAAAGAAAACTATTTCCTGTTGCAGCTGAAACTACACACAGCCACCAAAGACAAAGGATGAGATTTCACAAACATTTGAATGCTTACATAAAAAAATAAGGAAGTGCATCTTTATATACAACTTACAAATTATTTATACTCCTTGCAGATTAAGGTTCATTGCAATCTTTTAATTTTAAAAATATGTACTTATTCTTCTTGCTTCTGTCTGCCTCAGACTCAGGCTACGATGTATTTTACCGCCATCAGTGTGTAAATGTGTGTATGGATGAGTAGATGAATGGTTGATTGTAGTGTAAAACACTTTGGAGTCCTCTGACTTGACAAAGCAACCTGGAAGTAATATTAACAAACATATTCCTGATAATTATGAATCAAAATCTAGCAGGGTGTTTTAGAAAATCTTCAATAGATCCTTGATATTATTATTATTATTGATTAATATGAAACTTCCTCTTGTTTTTAGCTCATTTTCTTAGTTTATTTAATTGATTCAAATTTCTTAATTCCTTGATTTGTTGCTGTGTTTTGTTTGTGTTACCAAAAGAGGTTTATCTTGTAAATTAGCTCTTGGATCTCAATCAAACAACCTGCATTCAAATAATAAAAAAAAAACTAAAAATAAAAGTTTTGGTTTTATTTTTGTTAGCTTTAATTTCACTGACGGAGTTTCTCGTGAAGAAGGAGGCCAGTCAGCTGATACAGCTGATAATCTTTCACATTTTGTCATTTGGAGAACTTTGGATGAAGATTTAATAAAATAAAAAAACAGATTCAAATTAGTTTTTCTGAAAATAAAACAAAACAATGTGACAAATTTCTGAGAACAGTCATAAATAATTTGTTACATTGATTTGCTGCACATACACCTAATCTAGTTTCTAGTCCATAGAAACTAGTTGACATATGTCCAGAATTAAAACGCATACAATCCGATTCTATTGCAGTACCTTCCACTGTAAGAAAGCATTCAGTGTTACAACCTGTTCTGGATTGCTGAACAACAATATTTTTGGCACTTGTCGTGATAAGGTAGGCACTACATGCTAAGCTGCCCACCTTCACACCCACACCTGAGCACATCTCCAAACTCATTGGTGTTTACACGATTCACCCACTTTTGCTCTTCAAATCAGCTGCACGCTGAGCGCTGAGTAAACTCAAACAAATGCTGCAGCAGACATTAAAAGGGCATCACTGGATTGACTTAGCTTTGATGCTATTGTTTTCATTGCGAGAAGAACCAGTTGGACTCATCTTACAGAATATAATCCTCTTAATCCTGCCAGCTTCTTGCATAGCTTGCTACTCTTATTCCCTCTGTCTGGTGTTCTTGCTCCATCTTTGGTCTCTGATTTACTGTCTTTCCTCTTAATTCAAGCATTTTAATAAGATAATTTTAAAATTGCGATGGATATTGTGTTATAGATTCATAAAAGAATATAACTTTGCCTGGTAAATATTTACAAGTTGCTGGAAATAAATTATGATTACCTCAACTAGCACTTTCAAGCACTTTTTTAACAAACTGAACATGAAGCAACTTGCAAAACCGTGTCCTAAATTACAACCTTTTCAGGTAAGTTTCAGTATTAAAAGATCCCTACTGCATCAAATAATTTATGTACTAATAATTCTAATAATTATTGTTATTTCTCAGCTGAACAAGAAGCATAAATCTGTGGATTTAAGTCTTGTGCAAGGTGACTGCCAATGCTTTGTGGCTAGATTACCTGTAATGATTTCAAGCTTTTGTGTGCTTGAATTACATGTACTGGGTGCTAATATCAGAACCTGTAATGACATGACATCCAGGTACCTACTCTGTCCTCGACTCGTGACTTCTTTCTTATTGTGATGCTCCTTTTGGATAATGGACGTGTTTATTTCTCAACGGGAATCACGACCCTCTTTTCCTCTGGAGCTCTGAAAATGGTTGCATATTCTTTAATGGAAATAAAACAATCTTTATTTTTTCCTGGAGAACATACTCCATTGACATTTCTTTTTAAAGATGCGCAGTAGACGGTCTTCCCCAGTCAGCAACATAAAAATACAGGATGCATATGGTGATGGTTCGGCCTTTCATAGGACAGGTGTTGGTGCCACCCATCTGTCTGACTTTTTCATTTTTATTTTTCCAGATCAATGCGCGACCAAACCACCTGCCCAGCCTTAATGTGTGACGTACAGTCCTGTCATTGTGCTGTGGCGTGATCTGTCCAAGCGACCAAACAAGTCTGTTCTAACATGAGCTAATGAGCATGCCAAATGCAGGAGCAGCAGATATGATAATGCGCTGAGGAGTCTGACTCATTCACATCTGCTGCCACCTTGACTCACTTTGACTTCTGTTCTGGTTTAAGGGTAATAAATCTGTGCAATCATCTGCTCATATAATTCAATCGATGTGACTCACAAGATGAAATATCAAATTTAACTTTGAAGGTGTTACTTTTTTCCCCTCCCACAGTTTGATAATGTCTTCACTGATTTGATCATATCCATATATTTGACTCCAGTAAGTTAGTTATTCGGGTTTTAATTGATAATTTGTACATATCTGGTAGGGATCTGAAATATAAATAAATTAAATCAATTAACATGCTGAAAACTTTCTCGGTTCAAAGTGATGTTGACAAATAATCAAAGAAATGCTCAAGGGTCATTGTATCAGGTTGGATCTTATTTACTTGAGGAACTTGATTATGTTGCTTAGATTCAACAAGGTATTGGAAAAAACTGAATGTTGTTGGATTTATTAATCCAAAACATTGATCATATCAATAGCAAGTTGGTATCAGTGTTCAATTGATACTTTAGTTTTTTGATTCCCTCAAAATTTTGCTTTATTTTTGTATTATAGTTTCTCAACTTTATGTCAAAAAGATTTAGGTTTGATTTGGTGGTGGAGGAGCTTGACTTTTTCAAAAATTACAATGGTCAGCAGCCAAACCGTTATCTGGGGGTTTTCAACTGTTTTAGGGTCATTTTGATGAGCTGAATCCAAAAATCACACATTGGTTTTACTCAATCAGGTCAATTTTCTGAACTATGGATGCAACATGAGCATCAAAATGCATGACTTGTTCTCACATATGGATCGGTTTCCTGAGAATCTGGGATCAATGATTGATGAGTCAGAGGAGAGATTCTGTCAGGACAGAAAAGAGATGGAGGATTTTGCACAATGAAGACATAATGTTCAATTTACCCTTATCAGTGTTTATTATTTACAGAAATCCAAGTTTGTAGCATTTAATTAACACACTCTGTTAGAAGAAAAAAAAATTATCCTAAAACCTTTTTTTTGCATGAGAAATAGTAACGGAAATGAACTGATAATGTCACAAAAATGTCATCAATTTAGTCAGAAGATCAGATTTCTCTAAATAAAATTAGAAGAAAAACCTGACCTGTTTGAGAAAATGGATGCTATTTTTGGATTTAGTGGTGCAAAATAGTCGTAATTCAGTTGCAAAAACATAGACAACTTCCAAAAAATATTTTTTGTAACCCAGTGTAATCTGTCTTATGTTACTCTCACAACATGGTGGCACTTTTAACAAATATGTAAAAATCACATATTAATTTGTATAAGTGACAGACTGCAGCTTTAATGTTTGACTTGTTCAGAGATAGTATTCTGAATACTTTGATTACAACAAGTGGTGAACTGTTGTTGCACGTCTGTACTTCTCCTCTGACCTTTTTTGGATTGTTTTTTGTAAATCCCAGAGATGCTTGTTGGTGAAAATCCAAGTAGATAAAACTGAAAACAGCCTATCAGGGATCAACAAACTGTGCCACTTTCAATCACTTGAATCTCTTTTCGTTCCACATTCTGGTTTGAATTTCAATGAGTTGCTTCCACCGTGTCTGGATACCTAAATGTATCAAGTTTTCCCCAACACTGCAATGTAAATTCATGTGGAGTACTAATTCAAGGTTCGTTGCCACAAACGTTTGATCGAAGTTATGATGTAAAATATTGTAGTTCTCTAGTTTAACTGAGAAAAATCTCATTTCCTTTACCAAAAAGAAATATTTATACTTTTTCTGTTTTGGAGTGGCTTCTGTAATTTTGTTTTGTACCAATCGATATTAAAACTGTAATTTTATGATAGCACAAAAGAACATGCACATTTTAACGATTGAATTGTGCTGCGTTTCTCATGGTCTATAACTTATTGAGAAATGGAACTAAAAAGGTCTGAACAAGTATGTGGAGGACACTTTTATCACTTCACTGTTTATAATAAAAGTCCCGTCAGATAAATAGAAAATTACAAAACATCAGTACACCTTTACCCTCTCATGTAGCCTGTTGAGAACACCAGGAGCAGTTCCTACAGTAAAAGTTTCCTCATGTACTTAACTTCAAAATGTGTCATAACCACAACACTTACTGTATGTGTCACTCATTTAACAAAAGCTTAGAGTTTGAATTAATTGGTGCCTGAAAAAGTAGCACCTGATCCACATGCGACGAGTGCATTGCTCAAAATGACTACCGGCTCAGTGCATCATAGTCAAAATTATTCATCAAAACATTTGTTAAAAAAGGTTGCTCAAATGTCAAACATCTGGATCCAAAAGCCAAATAAGCATTTGCGTGGACTGAAGAGTTTAGTTAAGTAAATAAAAATAGAAATATGCTCTAAAAGTACAAAAATGACAATAATTTGTTAATTTATCTAACCTTCAAAGACCTAAAACCTCATTTACAACAGTGTAATGACCAAATCAGCACTAAAACACACAAGTCACCATAGAACAGCTGAATCTTTTACAAAATTATCAATCAAAACCACCAAATGTTTCATTTGAAGCTTTAAATTAAGATGAAGTATCAGATCAGTGAGGTGCAGAATATCTGAATGTTTTTATCCCATTTTGCATATCAGCCCCTGGGACAGGCCCGAGTATCAAGCCCTGTAAGTGAAAAATGTTTTCCATCCTTACATCCTTCATCGATGAAAGATATTAAGATTTTAAGTGAAATAAACACTGCTTTCTGAATCTTTGTTCATTGCATCTGTAACGGTCGTGGCATACAGGTCAGCAAATCGATTACATAAAATACCACAGAATGTGTGTTTTATAACTTCACATGGAGCACTTGATGATTTATCTGAAACCCAGAATAATCTCTTAGGAATCCCTCCCCACTCACACGAGCACGAGAGCCGTTCTGTTTTCAGAAACAGAATGTGTGTAGGAGACCCAGCCATTCAAAGAGATATCCGGAAAAAATTCTTATCAGATCCAGGATGATGCGTCTTTCTCTCCACTCATCCTCCTCCGTTCATACATTTCACATGAGTCTTTAGGTATGTTCTGCGATTCGTCATAGACGTGTGCCTTTTATATTCGATGTGGGCCTCCTTCATGCAATGCCCACTGCGCGGTGTAGGGGCGGCCAAGAGCCTCTCCAGGTCTGAAGCGGAAGGTGGGTGTAGAGGAAGAAGCAGGGCAAGTGTTGAGGTCAGCTGGCGCAGGCTGCAAGATCAGGCATCTTTTGGATGCTTAAAAAAAAAAAAAACAAAATAATACAGGGTTTCTTTGTCAGGGTCATGAACTGTCTGAACTCTATTCTAATAATAAATGTTTTGGTAATTAGAAACTAAAATAGCAAAACTGATGTGGGCGATTAAATTGCTGCCAACATGCAGACCACGGAGTGACTCTGATCTTATCTAGCAGTGTGTGGGGAGGAGGAGGAGAAGAAGAAGAAGTAACACGACACCACTAATAAAGACAGTGGGAGAGTCAGACAACTGTCTGCTTCGCCATGGAATCGCCTGATGACGTTACCTCCTTTAGAAACGTCACAGTGAGCTC
The DNA here is from genome assembly GCF_002775205.1 of Xiphophorus maculatus. Taxonomy (NCBI): domain Eukaryota; kingdom Metazoa; phylum Chordata; class Actinopteri; order Cyprinodontiformes; family Poeciliidae; genus Xiphophorus; species Xiphophorus maculatus. The sequence goes on from NC_036455.1 coordinate 4,423,469, forward strand.
CCACAGAAACTGGAACACTGTGAACAACAACAGAATGGGAGCTTCCTGATGATTCATCCATTCCTAATAACCTTCTTCGCTGATATGACTGTTAGTTCTCAGTGTGAAGCATTAAAATATTCCAGCGTCCTGCTATGTTATTGATTTTAAACCTCATTAACCGCAACTTCAAAAAGTCGACCATGAGATGAATATTAAAGGATTGGCAAATTTAAGCAGTATGAAGGAATGAAATTGTGAAATTCTAAAATACTAAAAAATAAAAAAATAAAAAAACAATAAAAATGCTGTAACCTCAAGACAAACAATAGAAAAAAATCCCAAAGTTAAATCCAAGTTATGATGATTGCTGAATACCAAAATAGTACTACACTAACATTTGATGAACAGCAAATGAAATAAAATCAAATTTGTGTTTGTTCTTCTGAAGTTTAAGCTTAATTTAGTCTAAAAAGATCATTTTAGAAACATCACTGCCTTCAGGTCTTATATGGTCTTTACTAAGAATGTGCCAAAGGAGTAATAAGAAAATGATCTGCCACAAAGAGCTTTAGTTTTGTCTTTAGTTACTGACAGAAAGAAATCAGAAAAATAGCAAAAACAAAGTTAAAATGATCTTGAATGTTCTTGCAGATGAGTTTGTTAACTGCGTACATGTTCCTTTTAGATGAACATTATGGTAATCATTGTGGCATTTTGTTAAAATTATTTACTAGCATCTCTGAATTGGACTAAGAGAGAAAAAGTTAAACCCTCTTTCAGATGATAAAATACATTATTTTATGCTTTTGTAATATAATTTAAGAAATCCAGATATTTATCAAACATGATGTCTAGGTTTGTTACTTGATCTGGAGGTTTTATTGCCAGTACTTTGAGTTTCTCTTTCTGAATACCCATAAATAAAACCTTAAGAAAATATAAATCCTATAGCTTTCACAGAGAGCTAACAAATTCCTGTCACAACAGATGCATTTTTTATTTGTGCAACGAGTTTGATATAACTACTATTAATAATTTATAATGGGATCTTAAACCTTTTGCTTTACATTATGTTTAGTCTAAACTCCCTATGTGCAGCATGCAGCCATTGTAAAACCAAACTGACTGGCCTCATGCAATAAAAAAAGCATCTTCACGTCACAATAAGCCTTGGAGCTTTTGACTCAGCCTTCCCTGCTGGGAGGACAGTTTATGAGCCACTGTCTGACCGTTTTGTACCAATATAATTAAATAAACTGTGTAAATTTGGTCTTTGCGTAAATGTTTATTGGACTTAAAAATGGGTCCCCGGAAAGTACCATTACGAAGAGTTTTCCATTAACAGACACACGGGTTGACACAAAAGATTTATCAATTGGAGACTGGAGACTCTTGAGAGATCTCATCTTGTGTGCGGAATATGATTTCCCTGCTCTTTTATAAAAGCTTGCTAGGCAACATGATAATACCATTGGGGTAAGTCCATTAAAAATATCTGCCTGGATGTTATTCATGCTCAGTTGCCAGGCCAACTGGTTCAAAAATAATGTAAAAATAAAACTTGATGACGAAGTGCGCCAGCGGGAGAGCTTCCTTGAACAGCAAAGTTAACTTCGTCAAAAATAGAAAAAAGGCTCATATTGTCGTTTCCGTGGGACCTTCGAAAAATATTCAGCAAATGAAATTGAGGCTTACGCATTTGGTGAAGAGATTGGATGTTTGGTGAAATAGGCTGCAGCATTAAAAAGAAAATCTAATAATACACATCAAATGTGCAAACAGGAAGAGATACAAGAAACAGCAAAGTCACTGCTTTGGAAAGTTCAAATTTCACATAACACAGTAAACTATGTTTTCATAGGGATTATCTTAAAATTACAACGTTTACATTTATTTACTTAACTTTCAAAACTCAGGAAATATTTCAAAAACCACTGTTTGCATAAGTTTTAAACAGTAACTTGCATAAAATATTGTGAGCAGTCCTCCAATAAGCTTCTCATAATAGTTTGCTGAAAATCTGGCCCATTCCTACTGACAGATCAGGTGCAACTTCAAGAAGTTTAAGGCCTCCTTCATTGGCTACGTATGCATCTCAACCCACAATATGTCTACAGGTTGACATCATTTCTGAATGCAACTTCAAAATATTACCGCTGTGAACTTGAAGCCTCTAGGTAAGTAGTATGAACATTTTGTTTTCATTTTCTTAATTTAAAGTTGCAAAAACCAGTATCAGTGTCCTGAGTGAGGATCCAACAATTACCTAAAACTATGGCGCAAGTATGCAAATGTTTTTTTGTTTTTTTTTGTAAAGAAAACTACAACAATAAAAAAGAACCTTCTTTCTGTTTTCTCACACTTAAGAAATCAAAATAATCTTTGGAGCTGTAAATTATCTAAAATGGGAGGAACAGTCTTATTTTCATTCAAGTGCTGAATAGATTAGAACAAATCAATACTTACTTTCCCCAGCTGGACAGAAACAAACCTGAAGTCATAGTTTTTGGACCCAAAGAGGAAAGACATGGAGATACAGCTTTCAGTTTCCATGCTTCAGAAATCTTGAACAAACTTCCAAATGCTGAAACACTGAGTTTAAATCAAGGCAAAAAGCTCATTTTTTAAAGTTATTTTTGATTTATAAAAAAGGAAGCATCATTACTGTAGTCTGTACTCCAACTTTTTCTTACTTTCCCTTATCATACTACTGCAATGTAATGTTCGTCTAATCTTTTATAATTTTATCACGTAAAGAACTTTGAATTGCTTTTAATCTGAAAAAAAGCTATAAACTTGCTTGGCCTATTCATAAAAAGGAGAAAACCAGATGTTCAAATACACCATATAAAGAGACATATGTTTCACAGCTTACTATAAAATCAGACTAAACATTTCCTGTTTCAGGTCAGATAGCCTAAGTTTAATTTCTTTTAATTATTCAATACAGTAGAATTTTAAAAAAATTAAAAACTTTTGAACTGCTTAGTTATTTGAAACATCTTCCATTACAATGAAAATGTAAGTGGAACAGTTTTTGAATTTTAAAACAAGCTATACTTTAAGTTTGTAAAATAAGCAGCACTCAGAAAGCTAAAGAACGAACACAAACACTCATATCATAAAGTGGTTTGTGACTGAAAAGCCAATTTTCTGAATAGGAATTTCTCCTGTCAGTCAAAAATGCTGCAACAAGGCTTACTGTTCAAGGGAAAGAACAAAGGTCTGAAAAACCGTAAAAAGCCTAGACAGACATTTTAATGAGCACACCAGGCAGACGGCACATTTTGCTCCTGCCAAGTCATTAGCAGCTCTTGTTTTTGCTGTCTGTGTTAGAGTTCACAAATAAATGTCTGCTGTCACAAGAGTTTTGTTTTAACGTAGCTTTTTCTGATGATACACTGACACCTACGCCCTGACAGCCACAAAGTAAACATCTCTTTTAATGCCCTCCACAGCAACGCCTCCTGTAGTCTTTTTATCTAGTTATGCCAAGGAGTCAAGAACCTCCGTCTCCGGAGCCACAAGTGGCTCTTTGGATCTTTCACAATGCCTCTTAATAATTTAGCTAATTTGGCTGCAGAACCAACAAATGCTTAAAAGTATACACCAGTTTTAGAACGTTTTTTTGTATGGAATAAATCGAGCATTAAATTTCCACAACAGAATGACACAAGTATCTCATTACATTGAAAACAGAGTGTTTTTTTTTGGTTTAAATTATTTCCTGCAATCAATATCACATCGAAGAAAATGCATTTATCCTCTTTTTGTAATTGTTTTAGGCTTTTTTTAAAAAAAAAATACAGATAAAATGGTAGTTCTTTAAAAATGACCACAGCTTTCCTATTGATGTTTGCTAAAGCAACTTTAAGTTGATTTTTCCAAAATATTATGCAACATTTGCAGCTGTAAAAAAAAATTATTTTGCTGGACTGAGGGTGTAAACATCTTTTTAGTCTCTAAAGGTTGCAGACCTCTGAGTTATGCAATCTCATATCAGAAGAGGCTTTTTTCCGCCCAGTAAAATGTAGGAGCAAATTCCAAAATGAAGACAGCAGGGGGTTAAAAAAAAGGATGTATGATTAGAAATGGTAATTACAAGGCCTGGTTACCATATGTAACATGATCCAACAGATGGATTTGAATATTCAATTCAATATTTCCATTTTTAGGAGTCACAATGCCTATTAATCAATGAATGGATTTGTGTCTTCTGGGAAGACTTAGTCCTCAGAGACAGAGAATCAGAATAAAGATTTTGTCATCCGTCTGGAAGATTTGCCTTTACTCAACGACTGTCTGGTTAGCGGAGCAATAATGATACGAAACTCTTCCCAGAAAAAAAGGATGAATCTTAAAAAAAATGACGTACTTTGCAATTCTGAGAGAAATGTCTGTTTCATAACCTAATAAAATTAGAAATCACTTCAACCAGAATACTAAATATTCTCTGTCTTTTACACTCTTAAGATAATAGATTCCTCTATTTTATCTTCTTTACCTCCATCAGGGATTTATGGGCAGGATGCTATGGGTCAGACATTAAGCAGGCGACTGTTTAACATCACATTAACATTCTATTAACTCTTTTTATATTCTATCTTTCTTTAGGGGGCCAAGTTTAATTGGCCGAGCTTAAAAGCACTCCTGGATAATTGGTTATTATTTGCTGAGATGTATTTGTGAACAAGCCAAACTCACAGCATCAGATTGCAACTATCTTAACATAGCAATCGAAAAAGGAAGATTATTCTTTAACAAAATTAAACCTGTCAGAAATATTTCTGTGCTGCAAGCATCAGATCACATTTGATGCTTTTACCACTTGCAATAAAGACACGTAAATATTCTAGATATATGTTTCGTCGTACAATTTAAGTAATATTATATGGGTTCTGACTAGGCCTGCAAGTGCAGATGGAGGAATCTTGACAGCTTCTCCCTTAAAGTGTCCATCTAAAGAAAACAGACTCCCTCTGCATTCTGATCTTACAGCTTTCAGACCAACAACAGAAGACAAGGTAAATTAAGATTGTGCTAAACAGCCAAAAATGATCTGTAATAACATAATACCGCAGCAGCAAGTCCAATCAAGAGGCTTAAATCTTTGTAGAAGCAAGAAAGTAATGAAATAATTTGTCATTAACTCCCAATAACAAATGATTCATAAAACACAGAATGCATGCAGTGACAATTGTTTTCAACTTGCATGTAATAACCACTAAAGAACAGCAGCAAGAGCTGCAATGTACAAGTGATCATTCCTGACAGAATGATGAGAAAGTAAAGAACTTGAGCATAAATACTAGAGCCTGAGCATGAAGGGTAAAAATGCAACAAAAGAGGACTTCACCGCATCCATAGCTGTGAAGACCAGGTAGACTGACATGGAGGAGAGGTGAGGGAAGTGCAATCAGTCACAAGTAAATCAGACACAAGAGGGCTTATGAGGCAATCAGTGGGGATGCACAATTAGAGAGAAAGCTGGATGAAAATGGTTGGGACATTTTTTAAGCAACTTTTTTGTCAAACAAAAACCTGCTGATTACCTGAAATAGGCTCCAGTCAGCCACTTTATTAGTACACCAATAAATTGATTGGTTCTTACTTGTCACTTAGTCTTGGGAGAGTGATCCAGAAAAGATAAGATATAGCTCTGGAGAATCTTAAGAGTCCACAGCAGGGAACCCCAGTGAAAACCTCCTGGTTATTTCACCAAATATCTGAACTCCTCCTCAGTTAAAACATTAGTATTGTTGTTTCTAGGTGAATATGAACTTATTTTCTTTGCGTTACTTGAGGTCTGGAAGCTCTGCATCTTTTTTGTTGACAATTTCTCATTTTCTGCAAGTAAATACTAAATTTTTGCTTGGAATTTCGGAGACATGTTGTCAGTAGTTCATAGAATAAAAGAACAATGTTCATTTTACTGAAAACATATGCCTATAAAGAGTAAAGTCAGAGAAACTGATCAATTTAAGTGGCCTCTTAATTTTTTCCAGAGTTGTATGTCTAGAAATGGGCAGCTAAGATGCGGTGGTGATTTCAGAGGTCATAGGAAACTGGGTATACTGGTTTGAGATGACAGAACCTTAAACCTTTCTGAGATGACAGAAAGGTTCAAACCTGGTAATGGTAACATTGTAAAAACAATAAAAGTGATAACAAAAACCTATTCATTACTTATTTGCAATTGTTTTAGGTATCTATATGACTGTGACTGGATGTCACAGCAATCACAACCCACAAACACCATACTGGTCTTGAAAAACATACCTATTTTTGCAGATACAATCATTTACATAAAGAAGTGTGGTTTTTATCACAAAGCTGCACAGTAACAGAATTTAATCATAGTTTTGTGTTTCTCAATATTCAAAATCATAAAGAATTTAGAATTTTTAAACATGGTCAATTGGAATGTTTCTTTATCATAAGAAATCAAAACATTTAACATGACATGAATATAATAAATGCCCACTCCTATGTAGAATATCAATATTTAACCCACATAATATGTTAAACCTGGTAGGGGATTGCTTCAGCCATAACTGGTGACACTTTTGTTGACAAAGAAATGCAAGCTGAGGCCACCAGCACAGATAAATGAACAATAAGTCACTGAAAACAGTCCCAAGATCAATTCCATGCACATTTGCACTAATTCAGCCTCGCCTTCTTCTTTTGTAATAACTGATTATGTACACATATCTGCAAGAAAAACTCTTATACAGTATTTGTATTTAGGACAAAGTGGAACTGAAGTCAAATTATTTTTTGTAGCGCAAAAATTGGTGAATGATTTTGATTCAAGTTATTTTCCGCAACTCGCTGCAAGAGAAGTTGAGACAAAACAACTAACAACTCTTGCTGTGAGCATTGCTAAAAACATTTGCTGCCCTGAACACCTGAAACTATTTCTTAAAATAACATTGTGATTTAAAGGCTCTCTTGTCAGGCTTTTTAGTTTCACAATTGCTGTTAATGTTTTGGTGATTTTTGCAACTGTGAGAATAAAAGACATCGTATAAGCAACACGGAAAGCAGAGTGGTTTATAATATGCATTTTGTTTCTTTTAAAGCACAAAAGTAGAGTAGAATGGATGCAGACAACAAAGAGAGGGTGAGAGTTCCTGCACCCTGACAAATTCATGTTATAAGATTCACGTCATTTGCAACAAACTATGAATTTTCCACACTTTCTGAGTGTTATTTCCTGTAGTAAAGTGTCAGAAGTGACTTTTTGGGGATCACCTGTGGTAATGCGGTGGTCATGAGTTGGCCGAGCTCTTAGTGGAGAACAGGAAATCCCTTAATCACCATGACAACGCCATGCACCTTCGTATGAATGGCGTCAGCCAAGTCCCTGAGCCTCATAGCAATACTCGCTCCCTGCATTTTAGAGAAAAGCTTGCCCTTCAGCTTGAGTCATATTATGTTCTCGCTATTAGAAACCGGAAATAACAGAGGCTGAGTTTTGCAGCTTTGAACGACCACATAATGATATATGGAAGATTAATGTGACCCATCAGGTGGCATGTGTGGTTAAAATCAATAGCAAATAACTCTGGTCAGCAAAAAGCTTAATTTATGGATTCATCCTCATAAAATGAGTCTCATTTTTTCTTAATCTCTTTAACTGAATTCAAAAGTCATTACATTTTACTCTATTCAAGGGCAGACAGTGTTAAAAGGAAGCAGAACCTTAAACATTTCTTTTTAATATTGCTTCACAGAAAAGAGGCTGCCGGTCTTCCAACCTGCTTTCTCACTACTGTGTGCACGATAATTACCAGTTCTCTGAAGCACCTTGGTGGAAATGGAGCTTGCATCTTTCATCCTTTTTGGTTTCCTGCACATAATTTTTAATACGATTATATTCCAGTCATTTTAGCTTTCATTCCTGAGAAATCTCCATTGGAGATGTCGATGATAATGTAAGATCCTGTTTCTAGAAAATGTCAAACGCAACGGGAGGTGGCATGTGTCTTTTCTAGTAACATCTGTAAACTCCCACAAGACCTTCACACCAGTGACTCGTACTGCACTAAATATTCACCCTACTCATCCTTCACAGTGACTTGTGGAACCAACACCCTTCCACCCTCAGATTAACAGGTTGATCTCATAGTTCAGGTTCCCCTCATTCTCGTCTGTGGATGATTTAAAATGTCATTCTCTAATTTGCAGACTGTCATGGTCTCTTCATTTCCACACCTCGTCTGTGACTCAGCAGACCTCTGTGCTTTCTGTCAGGCACATATGTGCTCGTTGGTCTGAGCGCAGATTTTTGTGGTTTGCACATCACAACTTGTTTACTATTTAAAATGTTAATCACTGCAAAGCCGGTTCAGACTGTTGAATAGAGACGGAGACAAGAGCTCATGGCTAAAGCAGAACATAAGAATCTCTCAGTGTAAATGGAAGAAAATGATGTACTGGAGGACGGGAGTGAAAACCTGGTTAAGAAGAGAAAAATTGCAATAGCAAAACATTTAATTTATTCACAACTAGAGTCCAGAGGATTTCCTGTAACGTGTAAATTAATTCACTACAATGTTGCTAGGAGAATAGAAAGATAATTCGGTGCATGAAGTTTTAGTTGTGTGCTGTATACAGTTGTTGTCAGACATTTACCACAATTTACTGTAGGATTAGATGATGAATATATTTTGGGGATGAAGGAGGCATTTAAGTTGTTTCATTTGCTGGGTACAACAAAATGTCAATGATTTCTAAAAGAAATAGTGAATTTTCTTACAGAATGTATTGTGGATTATCTAGCCTTGATAAGGTCTAGCATTATTTTGACACTCTTCTTATTAAAACAGGTAAAGTTCATCCAAACTGTTGGCTTGCATTTATAAACTTGTTCCACTGATTTTCAATTGCATTGAAGTTTATTTACTTTGGCTTAGCTATTCTAAAATCAGTTTTTAAGTGTTTGGTATTGCTACCCTGTTGCGATGCCAAACAGTTTCTACATTTCAACCATTTATGTTTTACTTGAGGTGAAGCATTTGAAGGTGGTGCTTCCAATTTTTTTACCCACTTCATCCAACGGAGCTGTTGCAAGGTTGAATGAAGTAATGTAATATTTGTGTATAAAACACTCTTCACACACAAATGTAAAAAGAAGCGATGTGGAAGTTACAACAACAACAAAAAATCATAAGAAATAAAGGATTTAATAATGTAAAGGCTCTAAACAGTAAAATAACAGATGTGGGTGATTTTAGATATCAGTATGGAGGATTCAGGGAGTCTGAGGTGGATGGTTGTCTAAAATGTATGTAGTCGTAGATCTTGTGCAGAAATAACAAATGTTGAATTTGTAGGTGGAGAGAATGAGAAACAGGATATTTACAAAAGAGATGAAACAGTTAAATGGATGTATGACCAGTCATTGCTTTATGTGTAGAAATGAAGCAGGACCAATACTTTAAAATGAATTCTGAACTCAGACGTAAGGCAGTGAAATGAATATTAAAACAGGAGTTATGTCATCACTTATCTGAACGTGTTAATAACTTCACTGCAGCATCCTGCATAACTTGTAGAACTTTTGAGAGAAACTTTGTCTATTTTACTGAGCAGGAAATTAATTAATTAATCCAAAAGATTTTTTCTAGTTCAGAAGATGGTACAACATATTTTAGATTGGTAATATTCTTTAAATGTAAAAAGCAAGAGCATAACATTGATTTATGTATGTTAGGCAAAGGCGAGTGAGGTTCAAATTAAATGTCATCCCCAGATTTTAAACATTTAGCTTAATGGATGTTGAAAAGAGATTAATATTTTAAATGTATTTCTGTAAGGTGTACAATCAGTGTTTTTAACTTGGTACACTTTAACATGGCTTTTTCTTTTGTTATGTCAATGATGGACAAAGTATAAAACTTTGCAGAATGCCAGAGGTTAAAGGAAATTTTATAGATGAGGATTCATTGACTTTTGCTGAATATTTAAATCCAGTACATAGAATGAAAAACAGTCTAGTTATTAAAACGCTTAGCAGAATGTATAGGTTGATTTAAATGGCGTATACATGCATTCAACCTCTAATGGGCTAAAAAACAAAACTCCATAATGAATACAAATTTTTGCACAGTTCTCCTAACCATAAAATGATGTAACTGTTAGCGTTGAAATTTTTAATTGGTGTAATCAGAATTGAGATGATTAAGCTGATTAAGATTGAGAATTTTACAGGTTTCAGTAAAATCCATTTCCCAGAAATGGATTTTAGAAAGTTAGACACCACTCTCTGCTAAAAAAACAGAATACAGATGTTTACATGGGCGTTTACTTATGCTTTACAAAATTAATTATATTTGTAATCGTCACTTTTCCCCATTAGATGAAAAAATATTAAGATAATGATTACAGCTCACTGAAAATGTCTTCATAAAAAAACTTTTTTTTGACCTTTAACATTTTTATGTCGATTTTAGGGTTAATCGCCTAAAGAAAAACAACACAAACAAAAACTGAGACAGAGTTTCATCTGAGACACTGAAGTGCTGTTTATGTGACCTCTAAACCACAGAGGTCACGTAAACACGTCTGCAGTAGCTAGAAGGAAGACCGTCTCAGAAATAAGTTTAATAACTGCCACTCAAGAGAATAAGATATTATCAGGGGATACAAGGTCTGGTGCTGTTTGGACAAAGGAAAACTCATGGTTTTGTTTTCCAATCCATTAATTCTGCTTAAAACATACACTGAAATACAAAAAGAACAAAGAAACAAGTGGAAAAGTTGTCTGGACTTTCAGTATTTTCTATGGTGGAAGTTTTTATTTGATTAACTGAAACAAATTAAAGCTACAAATTAAAGTTGTAGTTGTAACTTAGAGCATGTCTTAAGCAGGTCTCAGATTGAAACTGTTTCAATAAGGATCTTCAAATATTTTTAAAAATGTCTTTAAAATGTAGAATCAAATTTTAAAAAGCAAAAAGCAATTAAGAAAAAACACAGCCCACCATAATACTATCTTTTCACAAATATCTAAGTATTCAACGTAACAGACAGGTGCCTAAATCCTGCAAAGTGTTCATAAAGGTTTCAGCTGCAACCAATGTGATGTTTCTTATCCATGCAGAGTTGCAGCATTGATAACCAGTTATATATTAAATTATTTCTCTTTACAGCTTGAATGCAGCCTAATTAACTTTGCAGTGTGTAGCTGAAACTTTTCATGCAGTGTAGAACAACCTGACAGATCTTACAAACATTTTGCAGTTGGTAGATGTGTTTGAAAGGTTTACTCATACGGTGCTTTTACAACAAAATAGCAATTCAGATTGTCCATTTCTTTGTCTTTAAACTTCCATGATTGCTGTTTTCCCTTCTCAGTGTTATATGAACTCATCTGCCTGAAGATGAAGATGGACTCCTGGACTTGGAGAGTAATCCTCATCCTTCCTGTTGACAATCCTGGGCTCACACTTGAAAGAACTGAGAGAAATTCATGCTAAGAATGTTGACACAGCTATGGATTTGTGTGAACAAAGACAAGAAAACACTTAAAGCTATAAGGATTTTGAATACTCCCGTTACCTCTGCCATGTTAAACATAAAATGCATAACCAACAAAGTTGACTCTCTGGCTTAAAGTGCAGCCAACAACTTAGACATGAACAGATAATTCTGCAGCAGAACTTTGATTAATTGTTATTCTAATTTTCTGATACGTTAATGAGAATGTAGAGCATGCAAGCAAATTTCTGGTGCCAAAGATTCGCATTATTGCATAAAAATACTGTGAATGTTTTTTATCCAATACTGTGTCTTAATTATTTAAAATGCAGTTTTAAGTAGTTAAAACTACATTGTAATTATTTGGGAAACCATTTATCGGTGTTTTAAAACCTTGTTTTGTTTGTGACTGATATCTATGCAAGTTGTTTAGCATTAGACTGCATCATATTATCAGGTGATGTGTTTCTGCTTCCTTCTGCCACTGTTCACATTCTGTAACTTGTATTTTAGTATTTATTAAACAAGAGTTGAGCTTAATTCTGCAAATATATTTAGAAACTAATTAAAATTTGTGATTAGACACCAAGTCTACAAAGTAAGACAGTCTCAATCTTAATTTAAGACAGTTTCAAGTTGTTAATTGATAATCTTGAGTGCATTTGCATATGACCATCAGTTATTTAATCAGGTGAAGGACAGGCCAGTTGAATACACGGTGTTAATAGGCTGTGATTGTGACAGGCGCATAAATACAAAATTTGTGTTTAATCAGCTTTTGGTTGTCATACAACAATCTTCAAAACTGCAGAGGTGGTTTAATTGGATTGCATTAGAAAGTATGAGTTTGAATGATTTTGGCTGCTCATGAATCAGAAAGACCAAGCTCTTTAATATCCAACTCCCACATTCTGCACACGCTCAATGCTCTGACTACACTAAAACCCTAGACCACTACTTTGTCTTTTTGTCATCATTGTGTGCATCTCATCAGCATTTGCAGAGTGTGGGATGGATGGCCCTACTTAATTTATTCTACTGCAATTTATATTCAGAATGCAAAATTCTTGCCTGATTACAATTATAATAGAGAGGCCACACAGTAACTAACACTTTGGCTTGCCATCACATTTTTTCCCCCATTTTCTCATCTCTAATGTGACATTTTCCTCACCAGTCCTGCAGTACTTTTTATGTCCACTCTTTCTACTTTAGTATTTTTCATTACTGCTTTCTGTCTGATATCATTCTAGACCAGTTACCTTCTTCTGATTTCAATGATTTTAGGTCAACAAGAAACCAATCTTGGATTCTTGGAAAAATTATGTGTTCAAATGTGAAATTATTTGTGCACAAATTCATTTATGACAAGTATTTCATAAAAGGCTTTCAGAACTGTCATGACATAAAAAAAACAATCTTACTATTTTACCAACAGAACTTACAAATATTATAAAAATACTTGAATTTGTTTGAGAGGTTACAGAGAAACCACACCATGTTCTTTTTGTGTGACATTAGTGAGTTTTTTCTTATGAATGTTTGTCATGTCGTATGGAGGGAATAATAATGAATGGCTCAATAAATTAATGTGAAAAATACTGAATCCAAAAAATAAAACATTGAGAACTTTCCCAGCTTAAATGAATATTTATCATCATCATTTTTATTAATTTTAGATTTAATTTATTTACATGTTCAAATTTATTTCCAATCATATGTTTATGTTCTTCTAATTTTTTTAATGTGTGTATGCATTTGTTTTTTATTTATCTTATCATGTTTAATTACATTACTTTTCTCCCATTTTTTCATATTTTGTACTATTTTGTTAACATTTTGTGTCACTGTTTATCATACATTGATTTATCATCTCCTGTTTTCTGTTTAGTTAATTATTTATTCATTTTCGGTTCAAATATGAAAACCAAAAAGCGATAGGCTATAACACAAAATGTTTTGAACATAAACAGTTAAATTACAAGATTTTATTTCTTATGATAAATTATCTCCACAATTCCCATATTTACTGGATTAAAAGGAAAACATACTGACATCATTTAAGTTTATGGGGAGAAAATGTTTGTGTATGGCAAGGAAATAGAAGTTGGAAGGGAAAAAATGGCAACACCTGGGTGCTGCAAAGAGGAAACTTTACCTGGATCTGTTTTCAAAGTGTTTTTAAATGCAGCACAACTATGTTTGAACTATGTGACATTCAATTGTTATGCAGACATGAATGAAACCATCAAATCGATAGTTTTAAAGGCAGAAAAACCAGAGCGCATCTTAATTCTCTGTTTCTAATTCAGGTATTGAAGTTGAAGCAGTCAATATCTTTGCCTTTTTCACTTTCTACCCAAATTAAAGAGTTTTCTTGCTAGACACCATTGTGATCTGCCTCTCCATTCTCGTCTTTTTATTCCTCACCCAGGCAAAAGACTGATATCTTCAGTCTGGCTTTTCAGACTGCTGTGTTGGAAAATGTTTCTCGTCTCCTGAGATGTCTGCAGCTTTGTGCTTTTTAAGAGGGAACAACTGAGCAGGAGAAAAAATTATTTCATACATTAGATGTACAATAAAAAAAAAAAGAAACTTTATGAATATCTTCTGAATGTATTATAAAGTACTGACATTTATTGAAATGATTGTGACCTGATTTTGCATTAACAGATCAACATTTTACATTTAGATACAGTAGATAATACATAAGAATGTGCTTACAGAACCCTCATATGCATACTCTCTGGTCCTCTCACACACGCTGCCATGTGATGACTCAGACGCTGTGGGGAAGCACAAACTGGAGTGGAGGACGCAGCTGAAAAGAAAGGAAAGGATCAATGGTGAAGAGATCAAAACATGAAGGCTTAAATGGATGGCAAAAAGGTTTTAGTTCCTCATTAGCATGCGAATATGCACCAAACAGTGTAGTACACATTACCACCAGCACCATGTGCTCTGTTATATTTACTACTCAAGAGCCAGCGTTTGTGTCTGGGTTTTTGTAGTGACTTAAAGTGACAGCAGGGTTCTGCCTCTGATGAAACAACGAGATGGATAAAAAAAACCCTCCAAAACATTTATACACGTGAGCTGTTGTAAATCCACAATGTGCCGTTTCTCTGTCACAACAGCTGAAATGAGCTTTAGAGATGTTTTTGTTGTCTTCGTACAAAGCCAGAGTCTATTTTTACTGTTCTCAATCTTTAGATGTATGTTGAACAAAGACTAAACTGTTTGTCTTTTTGTGGTTATAAAAACTCTTGCTAGTTTTTCCAATATATTTCTGAACAATAGTAGAAAATTCTGCATCAAGAAGCAAATGCAGATATAATCATGAAAAGAAAAGTCTGGAGATGCAAGGGGAAAACATTTCTCTTCAAGGAGGTTATACTGGACATTTTACCTCAAAATTTTATATTTGAACATTTTCTTTAAAGTTTTTCCTTATCAATAACCATCTGAAAGTTTAAGCTTGGGATACTTCCAAATGACTTGATGAAGTTGATTAGAAATGGTTTCGCAATTTATTTAAATCCACATTTCTCATCTTATATCATTCTCTGACGTTTTCATCGTTCTGAATTACAAATGAGTGTTAACAACAACAGTATTTTTATGTTAGTAAAGATAAACATCCAGCTGTATTTGAAGTAAGAGGAGACTATAGCATCGTTAGCAATATTTATTAAAAGTATTTGATTAATTTATTCTTGTCTGTTTTGTGGCATTTCTGTGCAGAACAGAGATAATCCAAAATTATCTTTGAACTTCTGCATCAATTCTTTGTAATTAGAATCTTAAATAAAACATATGAATCGTATATAAACTGCTCACTAAAGCCATTAGTTTCGGTAAAAAAGGGAGGTGTTTTCAGTATCTTACTTATTACATACACTGATGTATACATTAATATTAAAAAATATTCTGTAGTTGCTTTTTTAGGTTCAGAGGTATTAGATAAGTGAAAGCAAAATGATAAACAAAACTACATGAACAAAGAGGAAGGAGAGTTAATGAAGCCCGTTGGTAATTTGTGGCCTTCGTGTGCCTTTATGCTGCTCTGAATGACCTGTAAGAGCTTCATGAACGGCTATTATTTGAAAACAGTTGAAGAAAGAATGTGTGTCATTCCGTTTGTCATTGGGGAGCTGAACTGGAGGTTTTGTAAAACAGAAGTTCACTGTGAAATAGGAATACATACTGCTAAAGAGTGATTGTTAATGCCCTTCACAGCAATGGATTTTTCTATTACCCGTTTACTTTTTAGATCAACTTTTTAAACGCTGGACATTTCTTTAGCTTGAAATTGCACATTTTAATAATTAAGATGGACAACAACATACATCCATGAAACATTCAGTGGAATTAAATTATGCCTGCAAATAACAGGAATAAAAGAGACTGGTAAGACATATGAATGTCCGTCAGTGTATTCTGGGACCAGTTCAGAGCATCGTCTGCCACCCTCAGATGAACCATTCTATTCACTATTTACTGTCTGTTGCATCTACCGGCCAAAAAAATCTTGGCTTTTTCTTCGAACAGCAGAGGATATAGTAGCCCACATTTTTGCATCATCTCCTTTTAAAAATGAGCACTTACGCAGTTTAATGGGTTTGATGAGTGGGAATATGTTGGGTTAATTTTAACACCCTGGGAACCATTAATCTGCCAACGTCTCTGCTGTGCGTCATAATAGTGACGGTATTCATTTAGCAAGACGGCCCTACGGAAATGAAGACAAAGTCTTTAACTAAACAGCATTTAAAGTAAAGTTTAGTATCTTTTCATTCCTGAATGCAGCAGGGGAAGACAGTTTTTTGTGACTCACAATAATAAACTTAATTCTCTGTAAATTCACTAAATTATCTGTCAGCGTTTTGAGTTTATTGAAAACACAATTGAGTCACAAACCTTAATTGCTTCTTTATCAATCTAATATCCTCCCTCATTACGTTTTTAGTAATATCCTCTTGTACTGCGAGATTGTACTGAAAGATAATATTCTCAACTGGGTGACAGATTTGACTCTTCATATTAATTAAGGAAGGTTCACATATAACATATATATAAATTAATGTCTTAAGTAATGTTTGTTGAATTTGGGTTGGTCTTTTTGATACTTATTTGCCTTTTTGTTCTCATGAGTTTGGGTTGGTTTGGTGTTTGGTTGAATTTATGCCATGCTCTCTTAGTGTCTTAGTCCTGACTAATCTTATGTTTTTCTACTAATTTTTCCCAGTCTTCAGAATCAAATAACTTATTTCTTTATGTTTTACGAGAGCTTAACGATGGAGCAGGGTTAGTGGATTAGAGAAGTAACTTCAGTTTCACTTTGGGATTTTTCCTGAACTCTTTTCTGAAACATTTGGCAGCTTTAGTAATCTAGTTGTAATTGTGCACAATAGCATCAATGTTACTATTGTCTTTACTTTGCAGGACTCCCTTTTTGGTTTAAATCTGGATGTCAGTAGGAATATTATAAAAGCTGAGTATGTTTTGGTGAAAACCTTTCGATTCTAGCTCTGGCTGTCAGTCTATGGCTTTTGTGGGTACCAACAGAGTCTATCTTCACTACGACTGACAAAATCCCCTGTCCATGCTCAAGAAAAACATCAGGACAACTAATTGGTGCACCATGGGCATGGTGTGTTCAGGGTTGTGTCCCCCCCATACACAGTGTTTTGCACAAAGTCCTGAAAGTTCTTTTGTTTTTAATTTATCCAAATGTTCCCATGTTTGCTTTATTCCCTTCGATAGCTTGTGGGAAGCCCTTAACAGGACTGATGGTTTTCTTTCAGCAATTGATTTTTTTCTTACCCCTTTTTCATAAGTGACAGACTTCTGGAGTGCACAACTAATATTTGTCCTGCGGATTCACTCTCTAAACATTTTTTCCCCTCCATTCAATGCTATCCTTGTTCAGGCCATTTCACTGTGTTCTTTGAGATTTTAAAAGTCTAGGTGATTGTGTAAGAGTGAAAATACTCTTTATGGAGGTGTTTCTTACTCAGGAAATCTGGCGCCATAGAAGGTCAAATTGACCTGACTCCCGGCTTCCCCTTTGCTTGCGAAGCCGAAGTGAGACGGGAAGAATGTCTGGGAAATAAACTGTTTGGATAGATAAGAATAACAATTGGCTTGTTTTGCACCTTTGAAATAGAGCAGATGTTGGAGGTCAATATGTCTGAATATTCCCAAAGAAACTCCAATACACACTCATTTGAAATCTGATAGAATTCTTACATAAGGACACACGTCAAACACGGGCAGTAATATTGGTCAAAACTTACCAACTTACACCAATGAAAATGAGATTCTATAAAACAGAATGACTCTAAGAATACAATGAGATTTTGGGGAGATTTTTGAGAATTGACTTTGTACTGTAAGATGATCTGTGGAACAGTGTAATAAATCTCCACCCGCCGTGGCCTGCAGTTGAAGGACTCGTCTCTGAGTATTATTTCTTATCTATAAATATAATTAAGAGTTTAAGACCTTTTTCCGATCCTACAATTGCATCTTCGACCTGTTATTTGTGTTCCTTAATATAAAGCCTTTAGAGAACAGGTAAACAGAAATTAAATTACACACAAGCTCACCATTTACTAATTTAGCATTGCGTAATTGTATGCAATGCTCTTTATTTAGTGTTATTATACGTAGCAAATTGGACTGAGTACAAAATTACGACACATTTCTGACATATTTTTGTAAAAAAAAAAAAAGTTAATATATGTTAAATTCCAATAAAACACATTAAACTTGACGGATGATAAAGTATGAAAAAGTAGTCTTGGGGTCCTAATACTTGAGTCCTGCAAGTCACTGTACATGATTGCCTTTCTTGTTGCCGGTTTTTCTCATGAAGAAAACTCAAACAAAGACTCTTGTCTTTGTCTTGCTGTCATTTAAAGGTTGTTAGAACAACTAGAAGATGCTTGTTTTTCCTTTTTCTTACAGAACCACAAAATAAATCCTCAGGTCTATTGCTTCATATTGATTTTTTAACAGTTTTGTTCAGACAGTGAAAGCACTTTAGTTGAGTTGTTCTTTATTCTGATGAAAAGAGAAAAATAATGAATGGCTTAAAATTGTTAGACAAGACCTATATTTGCAGCAGTCTTAACAATAGTGCTTTTGTTGCTTGTAACTTTTACATACAACTTCAAATTCTGATAAGACGGTTGTATTTTTGTGAATCCATCATCCACCTGGCTATGTTTTTTATTTTAAGCTTCAACTTCATAAATGTAAGGAAACATCGTCTCCTGCGTAAGTGCAAACAAGGACAAAGGTATCGCAACAGAATGAGGAGAAATAAAAATATTTGACATCTTCAACCTTCAAAAATCATAAATAAAACTTTTAAATGTATTTACAAAACAATGAAAAGACAAACACCATTGCTCTTCAGTTTCAGAAATAGTTCAAGGTAGGTATCCATTTAGAAATTATTTATGTGCACCGGGCAATTTAGTTCGGCAAAACTACTGAGTTCTTCCCTTTGTGCGTTTTTTAAGTCTGACAATTTTTCCTTTGATTTTACATCCGTTCATTCAAGGCCATTGGTCCTGTTCGCTTTTGTTGTTGTTCACTTACTAATGCAAACGATTGCTACAAAATATGACAGAAGTTATTAGCTCAATTAAATGTTTTGCATTTTTGATATTTGAAGACAGAGGCAGACAGATGGAAAAGGCATATTATTGTTTGCGATGTAGTTTTAGATAATCTTTATTTATTCTGCTTTATGTTTGAGACTTAACCCCATTGTGTCTTGCTAAAAGAGAAATTCACAATATTGGGACCATCTAGAAACTGCAAATGAAGCCCTAAAATAGGCTCGTTAACCCTCCTGTTATGTTGCGGGTCAAATTGACCCATCTCAAAGTTTAAAAACAAAATAGTGCAAAGTATTTTTCTTTTACCTGAAACTTTTTCTATTCGTCTTAATAGGTAGACTTTACATTTAAATTGAAAATGTATTCATTTCACACATGTGCAACGCCCCCTGCGTCTACATTTCACATAGATACAGTTTGGGTCAATTTGACCTGGCAGTCAAATTGAAGGATAAGAAAGATTTTAAAAAATCCAATTCTATATGTTTCCTTGCAGCTATGAGACATATTTCACTACACACACACATCATACCCCACACATACATGCACGGGTGCACGCACACAAGCCCACTTTCTCACTATTCTCTTTACATCACTAGGAAACTGCGAGAAAGCAGGTGTTCATTTAACTTTTGACTGGAACCTTTTCTGTTCCTGTGGGCAAACTCCACCCCCACTTTCACTCAGAGGAAGGGGGGGGAAACATAAATACTCTCTGCATGACTCATTTCTCTTGATTTTAATCAGCAGGTCAATTTGACCCAGAACATAATACGTATCTCAAGTTCAATTATAAAGATCACCCTTTGAAAAAAAATTCAAAATGTAAAAAAAAAAATCTATTTCAAGGATAATTATAGTTTTTCAGTCTGCTGTTTTTTTACTGGACATAAAAAATTAGTAAATTGTCATCATTGATCCTTTATTTGTGAGAAATAAAAAAAATATCATTGTACAAATAGTGACTGAAATTGTTATTATTGGAGTTAATAATCAGACACAAAAATGTCTTGGAGGAATTTTTGGTTTCTGACACTATTGCATGATTAAACACTCCCAGGGTCAAACTGAACCACGAACATTATTGCTTTACCTCAAAAACAAACAGGAGGGTTAAAAATGGAAGCTACTTTTGCTCAGTAGCTGCAACCAAACAGAGAGAAATTTTCCTCCATCAGTTTGTTTTGTAATTTACTCCTATAAACATAATATCTGACAAGTTTACCAAGTGTCATTTTCCTGCTGGATACCTTTGGCCTTGTTCAATCTCACTACAGATGAAGATTGCATTTATTAAAGCAAAGTGGTCTCTTTATGATTCTTATACCCTACAAGAGCAATTCCACCAATTTTAATGGGATTATACTCTCATAAATATGTATGGACATCCATGAATCAGTTGAGTATGACACGACTAGATTTTTATCTTGTTATGGCTTTGAAATTAACCAAGAAAGCAACAGATTTTTGCTGACATTCTGTAATATTAACACTGGTCTCATGCATTTTCAAACACCTTTCAAAAGCAGTGATGCGCTTTGAACTTTCCCCACATCTTGTTATGTTTGAATCAAAAACCTACATTCATTTTAATGGGTATTCTGTGTGATAGAGGCGTTTCATGCATTTGTATTCAGTCCCCTTAAGTCAATATGTTATATAGTCATCTTTGGCTACAATTGCAATTTCAAGTCTGTCTTTATCAGGTTCTAGAGAATTACATTTTAACTTATTCTTCTTAAATAAGAAGAATAAGTTGCTTATTCTTCTTAATAAGAAGAATATTATTAATATAATAATAATTATATTATATTTATTATAATATAATATTATTTTAATAAATAATATTATATTATTATTATTATTATTATATAATAGCTCATGCATGTATTATGCTCATGCTCCCATTAACTCTGACAGGATTCTCTGTCCACGTTGCAGAAAAACATGAAGCGCTCGCCACCATATTTTACAGTATGGATGTGTTCTGTTACGTTTCTGCCACAATTTTCATTTTGCATATAACCCAAATGTTTACTCATGATCTTGTGTGTCAAGAGGATCTTCTTTCTTGTGTTTGCTGTGTCCCCTACATGACTTGTGCAAACATTTAATAGCTTATAGTTTCTTTAAACAACAGCTTTTTTCGTTTCAGTTTTGCATAAAAGCAGGATTTGTGGACGAACACAACACAGTTATGCTGTTCCACCTGAACTTTAACCCTCTGCTATAGTAAACATGAGCCTCTCCTTCCGTGTCTTTACAGTTTTGCAGTTGTGGTATACTCTTTTGTATACCTTGGGAAATTGTTTCGTTGCCTGAAGTGAAAAAGTGCAAGGTAAGGCAGTAATCTAATCTCATAAAAAGGGCAATTCACAAAATGTTTCAGAGATTTATCCTGAGTGAGCAAAAACTTTCAAAAACAACAGAAAAGACTGAGTTGTGTACACAGAGTGGAAACCCTCAGTGAAGAGAGTGTTGGACGGCTGTGGAGGACTGATTGTTCTGGTGAGTTTAAGTCCAGACATGTCAACAGACAATTGGCAGAAAAACCAGACATGTGTCTTAGGCATGTTTGTCAGCACACTTTGGAAGCTGAGGAAGAGATTATATTTTCTCCAGCCATCTGGGTCTGTGAAGCCATTATGTGGAGCTGCAGTTGTGAAGGTGACAGACAGGGTTTGTAAACTATTAGAGCACATTGTGTCCTGAAAGTACAGCAAACTTTTGCATCTAAACTTCTTTCATATATTTGACATGCATTTACAGAAGCAATTTGCAACAATAATTCTCATTTTGTTGCAGATTCCTCTAAGAATGTGTCAAATAGGTTTTCACACCACTGTTTATGCAGTACGGTTTACTTATTTAGATAATGTACAATATTTCATTAACCTTTTGAAAGGAGCGACATATGAAACGTCTACTGCAAAGGAAAAAAATGCTTATTTCCACTTGCGGTCCCTGGATAGGTTGACGTAAGCAGGATTGATTTAACAGGTCATGAACTGGTGAAAAGTCAGTATAATAATTAATTACATGAATGTCTGAATTTATTATGCAGATTTCACTAAAACCAAGGAAACCAATCAAACTACAATCCAACAGATCATTCATTCATAAAACATTTTCTTGCCTTCTTCAATGCATATTCACAGCATGTACTATCTTCATGAGGGTTCAGGTAATGAATCTCTAAAATTGTGAAGTGTAATCCAGTTTCCTTGAACATCCATCGTTTTGTATGCAGAGCTGGATGCTTTTTGCCGTTAATGTTTATTCCAGCAGACATTTTTCAAGGTTTACATTTCAGAAACAAATAGAAAAAATTAAACATGCATATAAGAAAGTGTTTCTAGAACATTAAAATTCATAGGAAATTATTATTCTTTTAAAAATTTCCCTCTTCCAAAGTGTTTCCACTTTTTCTGATTTGTGGTTTTAAATAATGAAGTCCCAGCACTTGCCTGGCTTACTTTCTTAAAAGATTAGTGGGTGGAGAAAAAGGTTCTTTAATAGTGTTTCATTCCAACCAGCCTCTGACTTTTAATAATGACTTAAAAGCCTTGAAGGCCTGATTTAAACATCCCACCTGGAGCTAAAATGCTGCTGGCAGTTTCGAAGGTTTTACAAAAAGAAGCAAACCCCCCCTACTTTTAAATTTAAAATTAATTTTACTCCAGAGGAGTTTTCTCTTGAACAAAAGTGTTTACAATCAGTGGTTCCCGCAAATTTATGGTGCTTATCTTTCAATAAATCTGAAAATATGTTGCATCTCTACTTGATGCTTCCAGTTTTATTTTTTTAACATCAGTCCCTTTTCTCTTCTAAACCCTGCTCTGGATTTCACAAACCATTCTCTCCGCTCTCTTCTGGAAACTCCACCCAGACCCTTGGCATCATTTTACTGAAGCTCCAACTCAAAATTAAAGTCATGGTTTTTATTAATAGCAAATTTTATTTATGAAATGCAAACTTGTATTTTGCATTTATAAGAGAAATACACGAGTGTACCTACGCAAGAGGATGACGTATTTTACAGTCAGGTTTGCATGGATGGCTTTTTGCAGCAATAAATGAAAACGTCATTTGCAATGAGCGTTTTTAAGAAATGTTATTTTTTTATGACCCTGAACTTTCTAACATCTTCATACTTTTGCCTGTCATTCATAAAAAGTCAATCTACTGGCACAGAGTACAGTAAAAGAACTTGACATTAACGAGTATAACATCCTTTTTCAACAGAAATGAGCAAATTGCTCTATTCGATAGAGCATAACGGCCCAAGTTGGAGGACGTTGATCATTTTTGGAGCAAGGTGGTGGTGTAGGTTTTATTTCTGAATGCTGATGTGTACGTGAGAATAATGTGCAGCGCATGGAAGAATTTGAGTCTGTGTGAGACGTGTGAGAACGAGGAAGTGTGAACATCTATCCACACATGACCAAACACACATTTGCCCCCCTCACTCAATCTGCTCCCGGTGACTAACTTTTTTACAGCTTCCAGGCATAAAAGTTCAAATGGATCATATGTGAAAAAGCTCTCACTGCTGATTTACACCAGCATTTCTGAACAGGGCAGATGTGACTAAACACAAAGAACATTCTGTTATCGGAGACAAAAAGCACGTAATCAAAACAAAGATTTCAAATCTTCCAAAAAGTCCTTCACACATAAAGAAACAACACCGTCTATGTCTGATCCACAGAGGAAAGCCTGAGGTTTACGTTGGTCAAACATCAGCTTGTTTATGAGCTTATTAGTCATCCTTAGCAACAGCTTCATCCTTTCAAAGCAGGACTTAGTCACACAGTCATCTGCTTTTATATGTAGGTGTCTGACAGAAAAAAAAGGATCTTTGACATTTGAACAAGCAAGTTCCAGACTCGGAGAAACTGCGTCCACCCAACATCATATCAGCAGCTCATCATTGTGACAGTAGTACACAACTCATCTTGTTCACATGCAAATTTGTTCACAGTCAGTGGGATCTTGAGAAATGTTGCATTTTAATGCTAAAAGGAGGCAAGTGATGCTGTCACTAAGATAAAACTCAAATCTGGACCAATCTATTTTCTTTTAGCTTGAGCTTCTGTTTTAGTCACTCGCATTACATGTTACATTTCATCTAGTTTTGCCAACTTTAAATAGTGTAGGTTGCTCCACTGCTGCTTAAGATAGTTTGTCTTCTTCTCCCCTGAAAACCTGTTTCTGATTGTTAATCACAACACCTGCCTTATGTGCTAGCCCTCACATCAGTATGCAAGTAGCATATATCCTATTGAATAGGTGAAAAAACTTGATTCTTTATTAACTCCTGTTGCTTGTCTACTAGAATTTTTTTCAGCTAGAATTTTTTTTAAATTCTAGCTGGGTAAACGTTGGGACATCGCCCCTTTTAGTTTGTATCGCTTTAGTGAGGTACTTCTTGTAACTGTCATGGTGAATTTAAGCGTGGACCCAATCGCAGCAGGCGAAAGACGAAGATGTTCTGATGTTTATCTAATAGAGAAATAAATATAAAATCAAACTTACAAAAAATGTTCAGGTAACAACAAAATCCAACAAAGCTCAACAACCAGCGAAACAGGGACACGAAGGAGAGGTGACAGGAGTAACAAGGGGAAGCGACGAGACAAACTGGTGACTTAAGACTGAAACCGAGAGGCTTAAATACTGGGAGGTTGAGTGTGAGAACAATAGACTTGGCCTAATGAGCTAACTGATTGCAGGTGTGAGTAGTTGGAGCAGGAACCAGGCTGAAGAGCGGGATAAGAAAAGGTGGCCCTGGAGAGCAAGCAGAGAACACAGGGGAACAGGAATAAATACCAACACTAAGGAATAACTTGAACATGAGTGACAAAATAAGTAAGAAATAAACATAGCTAGAAACGCTACGAGGGACTGAAAAAAGGAGAACGAGAAAGATCTAACCAAAATAAATAACATCAAATAATGAAACTGGAATAACCATGAAGAACTGAACTAAAGTGAACTAAAACTGATTAAGCATTTGAGCATTTTGCTCAAATCAGTGGAATGCTAACACAATTATTAAAAGGGTTTAATTCAAACTAATATACATTTGTCAATTTTCTGATACAGTTCAAATATTTCTCAGACAGAAGCAGCTAAGCTGGATGCAACCAATAAAGGAAATCCTACCTTTCTTTTAGACTTTACAGTATCTGTCTTCCCCAAGTTCCCCATGTTGATGACTTTCTTGCACATTTTATTCATTTTTTGTACATTTTTCTTTTCAGAACAATTGTGGCAATATTCAATTTTGGCTCATAAAAGTAAATACATATATATTTTTTAAAGTGCTTAAAGTACTGCTCATTTGATACTTTTTAAATCTGCAGTTGTTTTTTTTTGTCTGACTTTTTTTGTTTGGCTACAATAAAGAGGTTTGCCATCAGATAACCATGCACAAATTCATGTATTGTGAGCCACTTTAATAAAATGACCTGAACTCATTATTAATCATCTACTCGCTGTCCTCTGTAAGGAAAAGTGGATTTGAGATTGTAATAATTAACATGTCCTCACAGAAAATTGCTTTGTAACTGGGGACTATAATTTATATCTCGTGAAGGTCAATTGGCCAGAACGGGGATCAAAACCCTAATCAGTGGAAAGAGGATGAGAAAAGCAAAAAAAAAATACACATATATTTAGGAAATTTAAAGAAACAAAAACAATCCTGACGTAATTAAGTGCATCCCCAACAATTTTTAATGCTGTTGACCACCAGAATCTTTTCATTTGTGTCTTTGCCAGTTATATCTGCCTGATAAACTTTACAATTTCATTCACAAAACACACATTTTTTTAATCATCTAAATCACAATAGGAGTTCCTCTGAACTGCAGGACTCAGCTTAGCATGAATGGGCGGCGGTGCAGAGCGTTCCAAGTGCGGTGGCACATCCGAGAATCAATTTGTTATCACTTTTGATAATTTTTTATTTTTTCTATTTTTTTTTTTTTTTTATCCAAGCCGCCTACAATTAGACTAGAAGTAATTATAATTCAGGGTGTTAAAAAATAGTCTCACAATGAAATAGTTGTGGGAGTAAAATGTGTTGAAGCCTTTTGTGTTGTCTGTACATTGTAATTTAAGGTTTAACATCCAAATGAGCATTCATTTTCTTGTGCCAGTGAATCTATAAGTCAATTTTAGGATCTTTTTACAGTCTTCTATATCTGTCTGATCTGATGGTGTTAGTGCTTAAAATATCAGCATGTCCAAATTTTACTCTATAAAAAAAGACATCTTAACAGTTTATTGTCTGTAATTATCGACTCTAAAGGGAGAGAAATTTCCATTCAGGTTTTTACTGTGAAGCTTATGCAGAGTAGTATTTAGAAATGATCTCCAACCTGCAACTTATTTGACAATCTTTAGATTTAGTTATACTTTAAAGGTTTTACAAATCAATTTAATCATAGCTATGCGTGTTTATAAACTGTGTTAACAAAACAATGATTGAATCCTAATTTAAAAGAAATTCTTCAGCAGAAAAGGAGTTAAGGTTTGATCTGAAACGTTACTAATAATTTATTCTAGTACATTTTTACCACTATATTGACAAAGGAGACTTTAAAACCTCAAAACCTAAGTAGTTTATTACAAAATTACAAACTAATTTTTATAAACATTTTATTTCATATAGTGTTATGACATGGCATTAGCTTTTTCAGTCAAACTCTTGTTTTAGATAAAATAAATTTTAATATCAAACTGCATGCAACAATATCTTTTTTAAATGACATGCATATGTTTGAGTTGTAAAGTGTCCCGTTTTAAATAAAATCATGATTAAAGTTAAAATTCAAAGCTAAATTGCCTAGTAACTCTTCTGAATTAGTTTTTTCACCCTGGAGAAAGTCTTTTACATCCCTGTGGAAAGATTTTAGCTCACTGTCTTTTTTAATTGAGCCACTTTGGAGGTGATCCAATCCTCACATTTGGATTTCAGTTCAGACTTTGAGTAGGACACTCCAAAACGTTTGTTTTGTTATATTTATCATACTTTATAGTCATATTGTACATGTGCTTTGGATCAATTTCCTCTTGCTAAATATAAGCTAAATATCACAAACTGATGGACAGATGTTCTCCTTTTCATAGAAAACAGATTTTATGGTTTTATCAAATAAAGCAAGTTATTCAAACCACAAATCATTACATTACAACCATCAAGTAACTTAAATTAAAAGTTTGTTTTAATGCATTTTAACATTTGTAGATAAGAGCTATTAAAATGGATGAACTGATAAATGCTAGTGTCAACTTTTTCAGAAGGGAAACAAATTCTTCTGCAAAAGTTGAGGAGCTTCCTGGTTGGAAAGAAAGACAGACCGATGTCTCCCAAGCTCCTGCTGGAGCAAATCTTGGCCAAAATACCACAAACACACATCATGCATGTGTGAGTGAAAACCAGCAGGGGCCTTTCTCAGTGTTTCTGCTACATAATTTTGTTCGACTCACCATAAGGTCAGCCTATTTGTTGCACACAAATTCACACTTTCACATACATTTCCAAAGAAAAAAAGTTTCCAAAGTTGTGATAGAGGTGTGGCGGGAGTTTGGGGGGAGGGGGAACAGTAACACTATTCTATCAATGAAATAATTTGAAGTGTGGCTCTGACCAGAATAGAGGTGTAAATCTTACTGACGTCAGCGCTTCTCAGTTTGCAAACGCTCACAGAAACAGAATGTGAGTTTTGTTCTGGTGGAGAATGTGTGCCGTGTGGCGGATGAAGACATGCACAGAACACCCAACAATCGAGAAGTGGTACTCAGACTTGACTCATCTTTGGATGCTTTTAAAAAATAGTTACTCAACCCCCCCAAATAACCTGCACTACTGCACTTTACTCACACACTATGCACAACCCTGAAACTATAAATACATCGAGGAGGAAGATCATCATTCATTCATTCATCTTTTTCTCCTACATCTCATCCTGTTCAGGGTGCACTGTTGCTAAAACAGGCCAACAAGTGCGTCCATTACTCCTCTTAGATCAAACATGTTTTCCTCCCCCTACCCCCATCATGTGCCCTGAAACAGGGGTTTTGGAAATACATCAGTTTAAATATACACCTTGTTGAGATCCATTAGGATACCAAACTATGCCATCTCTCAAAATGGTTCAGAACAGAAGAACAGAGGGGAGGCATTGCTTTGCTACAGGATCTGTATCAAATTGAAAACATCCAGGATATGCAACATCGAGTCCATTATGGTTCTTGTCCATTTTTTCCTCCTTTTTTTTGTCTCTTAAATGAATAATTTCCTAGAGTAACAGAATGTGTTTTTGGAACCATTTTTCTTTCTTTTTTTTATTCAGAAAAGCTTCTTTTTGGCTTGAATAAATAATTGGGAGCTAAAATATTTTCACTGAAGTTTCTAATCTTCTCATCAGTGTCTTCTTCTGAAAATTTATCTCATCAATCTGGATGTGATGCCTTGCAATTGTTATATCTTCCTACAAATATAGTTCAAAAAATGCCTTAAAATGTGCTTCTTAAGTCCAAAACAGTTCACAGGAAGACAGCACACATTAACAAATTAGACATAAACAGGGATCAATAAGTAGTGAGTTTAGCTTGGGCAATTATTAAACGTGTTTTCTGGCAAAAATCAGAAAACATGTTCAGTAACTTCAAATAGATGGACATTTCTGCCACCACCACTTGCTTTTCATTTCTCAAAGCTAAATTGAAGCATCAGAAAAGTCTTCTGCAAATTTATGAAGAAAAAGCCTAAACCACCAGCTTCACTCTTCTCTGTTGGATACATGAATCAACTAATGAGAAAACAATTTGTACACAAAAATTTGTTTTTGAAAGAAAATGTGTATAGGGTGCAGTAAAAGAAACCTTGCCCTAATTAAGAATAAGGGAGATTTATATTCAATTTATAGACTTAAGCTTGCGTAATTAAGTAAATTTCACCAATATATCATACACAGAGTTGGGCTACACCAGTTCAGTCAGGGAACTTGGATATAAATGTATAAATACATCTGTATTAATCAATGTTGTATAACTTTGACTTCCAACCTCATCACTCCAATGCCATGCTGCATAACTCATTTCCTTACCTCTGCAAATCAGGGAGTTAGGGGAGAATCTTATGAGTTCAAAGCCAAATAACATTGTATAAAATTCATAAAAATGTATTTTTTGGTTGTGTTGTGACAACTGTTGTATTAATATATAAAACTTTGTTTTAGATCAAATCAAAAATGTGAAAACTTCTGGTAATATGGCCTTCATGTTCTCCCCATCACCAAGACCAGCTATTAGATTATGACTGGAGAAATTTGTGGTGAGAATTTCAGGGATCATTCTTGTAAATGAACAACCTTAGTCAAGCATAGACTTGCAATAAATTCTGCTTTATTGGCTGACAAAGTTGTTCAGTATGAAACACACTCTGTTTTTCTAAATAATGCTGATGACCTGCATGTAGTTTACTAATCCACTCTGGCCCCCAGATAGTAGTTTTCACAGGGATCACATGAAGACAGATGACATCTGAGTAAATATCAAAGAAACAGACACAGTTCAGGAAAACCACAAAAAGGAAGGTGAGAGACAGGCCATTACGAGAAATAACAGCTTTCCTCTGTGGGTAGAAACATAAAAACCTTGCTTTATGCTTACGTGAACCTGGCTGTGAGACAGCAACCACAAGATAAAAAGAGGGAGACATGCAAGGACAGAGGGAGGGAGACTGAGCGGAAGTGGTGGGCGAGGCTGGAGCAGACAATATGTTGAGCTTGTGCTCAACCGATTGAAAAGAGTTGATAGGAGAAATAGAGAGCCACTGCAGATCAGACAGGGGGGACATGCAGAGAAACATCTGCGTTGTAAGAGCTGATGAGAATTTGGTGTCAGGGGATGAAAGGAAATCGATAATCAAGGATGAGAGGGGAAAACACTGGAAGACAGGTCATTCTCTCACATATGCATTATGCATGAGCATCATTTAAACGAAGAAGAGTTGGACAAGGGAGGGTGATGTTCTGTTGAGTGTCTAAACCAACTCAAAAGCTAATAAGATGATTATAAAATGTTTTTTCCCCCTAACACTAGATTAATTAATCTGTGGCTTAGAGCATCTGAGTGTGGAGATTATCTTTTTCTGATCTTTACTTGAATAAAAATTTAGCTCTACAGCAAGAGGTTGTGGATGGAAAACTCTGGAAGTTTAAATTACAGTTAGCCACATTAGGATACTTCTCATATCAATATTCAGTACTTTTACAAATCAAATCAACTATTGTTTTTTTATTTATAGGGCATAAATATGGAAAAAATCATAAAGAATTAGTGTGCAATATTTCTTAGACTTTAAATATGAAATGTGCAGCATAGAGTCTTTGGATGGAAGGATCAATGGACAAAATGATGATGATGGATGTAACTTTTTGCAAACTGAATAGGGAACAATGTCTGGAAATACATCTGTTTTGAATTGTAGAAAGCTTACTTTTTCCACAGTTTTTCATAACTGTATCAACTTGTAAATACTTTCACAGACTGTGTAGGAACCCAAAATGTTGAAAGCATCAATTCTAGCTTTCAGTGTCCCTTAATTTTTTTGTCTCGTCACGAACAAAGTAATTACTCTGGTTTAGTCTTTGAGATTTAAATGCTCAACAGGCACAGTATAGCTGGCAGTCAATATGAATAATTGCAGCGTTTAGATGTTATAGAGTCAGATATTTTCTGAAAAGTTTGGTGAGAGATAGAAGAAAGATAAATCCAGAAAAGGTGAAATGAATGTGTTGTTATTGGTGGCTAATATTTATTTGCCTTAATCTAATGATTTGAGAAGAGAGCTTATTTAAAAGGCATTGCAAGATTTTAATTATCACTTAATCAAAATGTAGGAACTATTTCATTAGAGACTGATGTGCTACTTTAACATAATGAACTTGCCTTGTGTAACATTTTTTTCCCACTCGCTGCACCTACCGCTTAAATGAGTGACAAATGAAGTAAAAGCATGTGAAGTAATGATTATGGTGGTGTTCCAGAAGCACCTTCATCACACCTTTTCTTCCTCCTGTCTCTCTTTCATCCTGTCTGCTGGCAGGCTCCGCCCCTTTCTGTCACTCTCTTCGTCAGCTGATTGGGTTTCCATGGGGACAGAGAATCACTCTGAAGGCAGGTGGTGGATTCTCAAGGACTTGCATTAGCAATGGGTTTTCTACTTCCGAGAGCTTAATCAGCTCTTGCAAGAAACAAGAGACAAAAAAAAATAATTAATTGAAGGAAAGTTCTAGCCAAAGTCTGTCTGTGCATAAATTAATTTATGTCGAAGCTGTAGCTATTGTGCCGACTAGAAATCCCATAACTGAAACATGCACAATGTTGCTCCTTCTCTGGTAAATGTCAAGTTCTAAACTGTGAAATAATAAATCACTTGTTCACTGGATCAAATGTTGTTTGCTCCTTCTGTTTCAGTGATTAGTGATAAAATAGTTAGTGCAGGACTCAAACTTAGATAAATGATGCAGCAGAAAATATTGGAGAAATCTTATTGAATGAAGGAGCTGCATAAGGCTGACATAAACATGAATTAAACAGGTTAATAAGAGTATGACAAGCATAGGGTTAGCAAAAACTGGTGAAACAAAAAGGTGAGTTACCCTGGAGACCTTGGAAATAGATATCAGTATATTTGGGTTTTGACCTTAACTTAATTTAGCAATTTTAAAAATTTTTAATCATGCTTTAATCCCATACAACATCAAGTTTTGTATGGAAATTTGTAAGAACACTCAGTGGTTCAGGGGACCTGGAAATTCAACCACACACACAGGAGTTCACAAAGAAAAAAAAAACAAGTCTTATTACATTTTCAAACTCTGGTTGCTGCGCAGGATGAGCTCGTCAAACACAGCACCAAGAAGAGAGGGGAGAAGACTGGTGACGCACTGGTAAAGGAGGGGTATCTAGAAATGTTCAGCTTAGCTGACCTGCAAAGCAATGAACAGGTGGAGCTGAGAAACCAAGGGTCTGACGACAGGGAGGTGCAAGAAACCAGGTAGAACAGGCTACTGTGGAAGCAATGAAACTCTCCACAAGGAGATCCAAGAGGCAACACCCAGGGCCTAGACGATAATCAGGCAGAGGTCATACACAGGAGGACAGAGAGAGCAAACTTAGCCTGAGGGGCAGGCAATACTCAGTGGTCATGAGGCAAAGCTTGGGTTAGGGTCCAGAAATCCAGAACAGAAGGGATCCGTGAAGGGCTTGGCAGGGGGGTCAATCCATGGACAGAAAAGGGTCATAGAAACACTAAAGGCTTGATAGGAAATGCTGGCTCTCTACTGGCTCATGGCTGTTGACAATCTGGCTAAGAGGTGTTTAAGTAGGGTGGGACCCAGGTGGAACAGGTAAGCAATCAGACGTGGCAGGTGAGCTGAATGAGTGTTTAAGCACAGCATGGACAGGACACAACATGAATCATGACAGAAATTAGCTTGTTTTGTTTGTTTGTTTTCAACCTATTGTGGAGCTCATCACTGCCTGGCATGAAACACAAGAGCCCCATGCAAAGACAAAAAACTTTAATTTTGCATATAGCAAATTTAAGAAGTTATAGAAATTTGTGTTTTGTGTCTCATGTCTTAAGAAATCCAAAGAACATCACTAAGCTGACTTTGTTTAGCACAAACATATCATTCACATTGAATATTTTTGCCACATACATGTGCACTAATCCTCTGCAACACTAACACTTCTTCAAGAGGAAGTAAATGACATTGCATGCCTTTTTGTGATCTTATATAAGGTCTTGGCATTGATGGAGTTTTTATTTCAACAAATGTCACTAAGTCTATCCTTACCGCCCTCTTGAAAGGTCACAATGCCCCCAGCGAATCTCAAAAACCATCTTTCTCAAGGAGCTCAACAAAGACCAAAAGGAACTGAAATGACTTCAAACCTCAGACAACCTGAGTTAGTAAAATCCAAAGTTGCCATTAAAATCAAAATCAAAGTATACTGAATGTGAAACAAAGATACATTCTTCACGTTTTGTCTGCTAAAAGCCAGGAAAAATGCTGCTGTTCGATACTTGATGGCAAATCTGAAACCCAACTGTGAGGAATTATTGACCTTTCCAGCCCAGCTATCCAGCATTTCATATCTTGCTGGTCCATTGACCGACGTTAGACAATGTGAAGCCGGCAGTACAGCATGTGTTTGGGTACAAAATCATGTTGGAGTTCTCCAGAGTTCCCTAATGCCTCTGTGTTATTGGACTGTTTGCCCTTTACATCCAAACTCCTGGTCAGCAATGTCATGTGATCTACCTCTTGATCAATGGGACTGGAAAGAAAGAAAAAGCACATTGGCTTTTGGGTTTAATGTAATGGAGAAAGCCCTTTCAGTACAGAGACAGGCCTGCAAAACATTTTTCAACCTTCTTTGAATATAAGAGCATTTTGAGATAGTGCCAATAAATGCATGCTCTGAGTCTGACGATTTTAGCATAAAGCACTACAGTTTCAGAAGCCCTGTGTATCTTTGAAGTAGCATCAAAAAAGATTGCAAATGAAAAATACAATACAAGAGTGAAGAGGAGAATAAAAGCTACTACAAATCTGCATCTGTCTCTCCAGTACTCAGAGGAGGAAGATGAAACAAGCAGTTGTTCTCATATAATTGAGTCCCAAACCTCTGAAACAGGAGCAGCTCAATTCCCATAACTTTATAGTACCAATGTTCTCACAGGAGCGTCTCATTTATGCAAAACAGCTGCTACTCCAGCAATAAACAGTACACTCCATGTTACTTTACAAAATATTCAAACCTTTTGCACTTTTTTTTAACACAGTTATATTCGTTTTCTTTTTTGTTATAAATAAGAAATCTCAAAAATGTGGTGTGCATTTACTCTGAAGCATGTGAGTAAAATCTTGTGCAACCAATTGTCCTCAGAAGTCACACAATTAGACAAGACAGTTAAGGTATTTGTTTTGTGAAGGCCTCAACTGTTTGTTAGAGAACATTGGTGAAGACCAAGAATCACAAAAGCATAGTCTGGGATAATGTGGAGAAGTGGTGTCTGTGGGAAAACTGCAGAGATCCACAGATTAGGTGGAAAAAACTATTGACATGGCAAATTTATTCAATGTAATCCAGTAAACCTGGCCTAAATGGAACTGGAAGTTCTCTTGAATTTATTTAAAAAGGCTAAAAAACGTCTTGTTTACATTTAACCACTGTTGTAAACACAATCCTCCAGATCAGTCGTTTTTAAATATTTACAAAAAGGGTTTCTAAAAAGTATCAACTCAAGAGAGCGGGAGTTACAAAGGAACTCTGTTTACTTCCTTTTATTTCACATCGCCGCACCTTAAATACTTGAAAGTTTGTGGTCCCTGCATGGCCACAACGGTTCCTTTCAGATCCATTTCAAAACTTTCCCCTCAAAAATCTTTGCATTAAAAGGCGTGTTTCAACTTTTAACAATGCTAGAACTTCTGCTGATCTTTGAGGCAAAAATATCAAGCAGACTGCAAAGGGAAAGGAAAGCAGAATCATCCCAAGCCCACATTGGCCTCTCCGGATCTCTGCCTCTCAGAGGAGGAGGAAGATGAAGAAGCAGTTGTTCAAGGCTACATTCAGATAAAGGTTGTGCCTTTTTATTTTTACAATTCCCGTGTTTCTGCAGTGCCAATTTTCCCGCCAACAAAGGGAGGGCTCGTGGATGGATGCCAGCAGCTGCTTCTCCTTTACTACAAACAGCATTTTCCAAGAAATAAAAATATCTCCTTGAAAATTTGATTAAGGATTTTATTTTGGGGGTTTTAATCAAAATTCAGATGCCTCTCTGGTAGGTTAGGACAATGTTTATGAGTTTGAACCCTGAAAATAAACCATGTATCATTAAAAAACTATTCTTGGATGGACCCTGATGAGAAGAGAATAGTCATCAGTTTTTACTTTGGGTTGAATAGCGCAAAAAATAGCATGCTTTTGCAAAAAACCCAAGCTTCGAGGTTCAATTATGTATCTTCAAAGAGCCCTAGTCTTGAAGAAAATAGCCTGTATATATCGACACAAATTTGGTTTAAAAAACAAACTGATTGAGCCTCTTTACTGAAACCTTCACCCGGCTGACATTTGTTTTCATTTCACATCAAACAAGCTCCCCCAAGATAAATGTAGCATAATTGATTGTGCCATGAAAATTGAAATACAAAGTGGTGACCATAATTTAAAAGCTATTTTTGCCTGACTGGTTATTTGAACAAAGGTCTAGAAAAACAAGAAGACAAGCAGTATTTACAATAATTTATCAGTGCAGCAAATAGATATTTAATAGCATGTTTTTGACTCAAATTATTTATTTATGTATGTTTTATGCAATATTTGAAAACAAATATTTCTTTATTAGTCTGTTTTGTTTGTCTTGCTTAAATGATGTTTGTTAGTCAGCATGCATTAGAATAAAAAAGTACACATTGTGACATATAGACATAAAGGAATTATAAGAAACCATTAAATATCCAGTCCTTTCTTAAAGAAATTCTCAGAAATGGATGTCTGGTCTTTTTTATTTCTCTAAAAGAAAGTTATTCAGATACAGTTAAATACTAAATCTTAATGTTGTTTAATACATTAAAAAGTAGTAAAAACAAAAATGAAATGCCTAAGTCTGAAAAAAGTTACCACACCGTACACAATTTGTGTTAAACTCATGGCCCAAATCTGGCCCGTCTCAACCATCATCGGTTCAAGAAAACAGTTCTGTTCTTAAATATTATTTTATCAGTCAACTCAAATCAGTTTTTAGTTGTGAGAATTTACTTCAATGTAATTAATGTTAAATTATAAATATTTAATTTTCAAAAGTACTAATTGAATCCAGAGAAAGATATAATATGTTAACTGATCCATAGACTATAGCGTCCATTTTTACTTCAGCAAATAGCGCCGCTGTGTCATGTCCACCTTCTTCTTCTGTGCATGCAGAATTGTAATCTGTTCGACTTTGATTATGATGAGTAGTATGAGTGACCACACAAAATAAAAATGGTATTTTAGCAAAAAATGGTAATTGAACATTAAGACCTTCTGTGTGGACAATGCCAGTCTTAATTGTTTTTTTTTGTGTCAGGAAATAAACCAATTCAGATAATCCCCACCATTTCTTTTGAGGAATGCTTGGCCCAAAATCCATCTAATAGAGTTCCCAGATCCATCTAGAGTTATTAGGATCTGGGTTGACGACTGCAAAAACACTTGCTAGGAAACATTGAACCGAATATCACTTACAGTGGATGCATATATTTAAGCTGCTATGTGAAGTTTTGACCTTTTATTGAAATGACCTCCCCAATAAATCCAACTGTGTGTGCCCAATCTTTGTTTTCAAAATCATTGAACAGAATGGTTCAAATGTGTCATTAGAGGCCTAAGTTGAAGAAATGTCATGGTCCTATTGAGTAATATAAACCTCTGATCAGCACTACACTTTACACCTGATGTTTCAATGTACTTTTGCAGCTCTAAATCATGGTAATTTTAGTGCAGATCTGCTGCCCATCATCCTTACTGCTTTGCATCTGGCACGGATGGCATAACTCTTAGTAAGCGGATGTCTTGGAGGAGTCGGAAACCATCTGTCCCTCATATTAAGCTGCTCTTCTGGCACATTTTGACTTCTGATGAACACCCTGTACTAACACATTCATTTATTTGCTGTACCCTCTTCATTCTGTTCAGGGTCACAGAGAGGCTGTCAGATTTTCTCTAGGAAAAAAGCAGATAATCAGGGTCACCATGGAGGGGAAAAAAGCTGTACCCAGGCTCATATATAATCGTGAATTAAACCAACATGTATGTATAACGACAAAATTCTTCTTGAAGAACAAAAGTGAAATCTGACGTGCTTGTGCATTACACTTTGAAACTTAAATTTTGTGAGTTGGACAAAACCACAGAGAAAACCAGAAAGATGAATGGTCCAACAAAATTTTGCTTTTACTTCCAACAGGAAACTGCTTGAAATAGAAAGCAATTTGAGAACTCCTATTGAAACTTGAGTGGGTGACTATGAACTGGAAACAAGCGCAAATTTCTCATGTAGTGCCAAGGAAGACTCAAAGAAAGAAAGTAACAGAGTGAGAAAATGTAATTAGTTGTTTTAAACTTTCATTTAGTTATTGTGGGGTCACAGTAAGAGCCAGGTCAGCTGTGATTGGCCCAGGCTATTTGGGG
Source organism: Xiphophorus maculatus (assembly GCF_002775205.1). Lineage (NCBI taxonomy): Eukaryota > Metazoa > Chordata > Actinopteri > Cyprinodontiformes > Poeciliidae > Xiphophorus > Xiphophorus maculatus. The sequence goes on from NC_036455.1 coordinate 4,460,839, forward strand.
CTCCACTTAAATACAAGTGCAGGAAACTATCAACATCTTAAGCCCCACCTTTCAACTAAACATTTTTGCTAAATAGCTTTGTTTTCCTTTAAAAATTAGAAACACAGCAATGGTTCTGTTGTACTGCTGTTTCAAAATGTAGGGTTTTTGTAGCTTTTGTTAGAAAATGTTTGCAAACCACTATGTGGAAGGGATATGAATGAATCTTACATGACTAATTATGTCCACACACAGCATCACGTTGTTTTTTCTGCCGTTAATTGAACTGATAATCTGTTTACCAGTGGTGAAACATTAGGAAATTTAACTAAAAAAAGTGTTTCCATAGCCGTGTTTGGATTCCTCTGTGAATTTTGATGAATTTCAACACTTTTTTTTTTATTTAACATGAATGATTGAGTACCGGTAATTGTTGTGAAAACTACATCAATGCCTTTACCCTAATATTTTAGGTTTGGACAGCTCAAAAGGGAGCTGGTTACCATTTTATAGATTTGTAGTTTGGATTTTTTTCTTTATCTTCAAAGCATGTTTGTAATATCTGTTTTTGCTGTTGGTTCTGACTCTGTTTCATGTTTTTAACATGTTTTATCTTTGTACAGTGCTTTAATTTAATGCTTTGCCTTTGTTAGTTATAAAATTGATTCTAATAAGCAGACAGTTCCTGTTCTTTGGACTTTCTCAGAGTCAGCATGAATGTCTTTAATACTTTAAACTGTTTTAATGAGATTTCTTTTTGTGAGAGCTCAGTTTGTGACACACTTTGATCAACAAGGGGGTTCTCCATCATCTTGCCTTTAATACCACCTCATCTGAAGCTGTTACCTCACTGCCTGCCTCTGTGATTTTAAGGCGTATCACTAACAACAAAAAACAAATTCACAGTAGCACTATTTCTACAAATATACTACTGACTGCAGCCCACGGTGACATCACAGCTTATCAGTGGGAGACAGAGACAAACAGAAGTCAAGCTTTTTTATTTGAGCCATCACTTCAAATCGTAGTGTGAGTAAGCGCTGACACACGCTGCGCTCCTACCTCAAACCCGGTAGTAGGTTGTAGGACGGGCAGGCCCACCGCACAAGGCTCCTGGGCTAAAAACAACTCCAAGCTGTAGCCCAACCAGCAAGAATTGCCACACTCCCCCACAAAGAGCATGGGCAGCCGCACACGCTCCATCATTATCTACTCACTCCCCCTCATTATTTCCTCCCCTGCAAGTTTTTTGTTTGTATGCAGCAAATGTGGAGACGGCTGTTTAAAATTTTACACTGAAGTCATTTCAATTGCTCAGAAACTAACAAAGGAACTTACTCACGAGGAGCATCTGGAGTTTTTGAATGACTTGACCTTGATACAAATCCAACTTTCAAAATCAAAATTCAAAGATTAAAGGTGTTTAGACATTTATTTGACCATTATATTGATCAAATTTGAATTGTGAACTAAGTGTTGGGTATTTGTGATTAGTAGCTCCTCAGAAACTGACATAATCTGGTAAACCTGGCTTTTCTTTTGTCATTGAAGTATGATCACAATGCTTAGATTCAGCAAAAAAACTCTAAGTTTTTGTTGAGGTTCTGTGTCCACAGTGATTGGCCAAGATTAATCATTGCCTTAAACACTGCCGTAAACCATAAACATCTGTAGTCAGCATCTTAGCTGAAAACCATGGACAAAGTATGATAAATGAAACTATAAACAAGCAAAACAAGTGTTGTCATGTGTCTTTGTGTACAATGCACTATAGTCCATGGTTATAGAGCGGCAACAGCAAAGCTTCATATTAATAAAATGAACATTGTTCTGTTATTCTATTAACTACTGACAACATGTCTCTGAAATTCCAAGCAAAAATGTAGTATTTATTAGCAGAAAAGGAGAAATGGTCAAAATAATGAAAAAGATGCAGTGCTTTCAGACCTCAAATAATGCAAAGAAAACAAGTTCATATTCATTTAGAAACAACAAAACTAATGTTTTAACTCAGGAAGAGTTTAGGAATCAATATTTTGGTGGAATAATCAGAAGGTTTTCAATGGGGTTCAGTGCAGTGGGCTCTTAATTTTTCCAGAGCTGTCTATCCTAACTGGTCAAGTGTTTGACAAGAACAAAACAAAAATAATTAATTGGTTGATCAATCACAACAGAATAGATATTTTAAAAAAATGGGGGAAATTAAGGTCCTAATGTTCAAACCCATCTCCAAAAAGAAATGAAGAAATTAAGAAGAAATCAATGGGCAGATGTCCTTCACTCTTAGTGATCAGATTGATTAAAAACAAAATAAAGGAAACAAAATGTTACCTTTTTCACATATTTTGCATATTTGTTATTGCTTTGGTCAAAGACAGTGTCACAAAACTGAAGCTGAAATCTATTTTTCAACTGGGTACAGATGAACATTAAAAGTAATTAAGTGGAATTTCACTTATATAATCCAAATAAAGCAGAAACAAATCAAAAAGTTATGCAAATTAATTTAAAATGTAATATTAATTTCTACCAAGGTAGCAAACACTCCTGAAGGAAAGCAAGTAGGGATCTCACATCGATTAGTGTTTTTAATTAATACATGCTTGAAGAGGCAAATCGCCCTGCAGTGTTGCATCAATTCTCTATGAAGCCAGTCTCTCTCTCTCTGTAGCTCAGTGTGTAAAACATACTGGACTATGGCAGCTTTAATCTAGTGGTTGATTCGATCTGATCTGATTAGTGAGAAAGCCTTGATGTGATGAATTTAGTTCAGACTTGTGTGAGACTTGCTTAAGGTAAATATCAACGTGGAGGGAAAGCTTTGCGTCAGAGGAAGCAGGAGTAGCACAGAAACATCTGGTGTTTGGGGGGAATCTATACGTGCCTCTGCATTAATGTAAATGCAATGCACATCTGATGGAGGAAAAGGAAAAAATAAAGTTTTACTCGAGGGAAGTAATTGCGTTTAAATGCTAATGCCATAAGCAGAATCTGTTTGCTCAACTATATGATGATAGTCATCTCTGGAAACTACTGGAATTTACTGCCTGAATTACAACTTTGTGACCAGACAGACAGATTGTCCTGCAGTAACCCAGCAGCCTGCTCCTTCCTCTGGCAGTAAGCTCAGTGCTGGCTCAGAGTTAAGCATCTCCAGCTCTCTTCTGCCCCCTTTCAGTCTGAATCAGGATCAGCAGCACTTCCGGTTGCCCTCCTGTTTTGTATTCCTCTCATGGTGCAGTCCCCCTCCTTCTTTCAATTTTTCCTGGCTTTTATTGCAGAGACATGTGCACAGAGAGACTCACAGACATTTGATTTAGTTCTATGCTGCAAACTTGTTTCAGGCAGGAAATATATAATGCTGTTTCATGTTTAGCAGACTCTTTAAAATGAGCAACACTAATTAAACACTTGGTTTGCAAGCACATGTCAGTGCATTTGCAGGCTTTTCCTAAATGCAAAATGGCATTTGAGTGAGACTAAATGATTATATGAAACATGGGTGAAGAAGCTGGAGCAGAAAATAATGCAACATTTCAATTAAATTTTAAGAGCTTCAATGATACAGTAAAAGGTCTGGTCGTTTTAGAAGTAATAGTGATGCAGGTTAGTTATTGAATTAATAAGCAGTGCAAACTTTTTGTGATTTTAGACTCATTTAATGCTAAAAACCAAAAGGTTTGCCACAGTCTAGTTAGTAAATCCTCATGCCATGGCCATTCACAGGTCATCCAGTGGGCAGACAGGGATCTCTTAAATGAAGTCTACCTTTGTTCACTTTCTCCCTGCTGAGGAAGTTTCTAGATGTGCAGCGTTGCTGAGAGAGCAGCCTTGCCCTGCCTGAAGAATGTTTTCTTAACCATTTCTCTCTTCCTGTCTCACTCTCTGCCTGCGTCACCCAGACCTCTGCAAAGATGACAAAAATAAAATAAAATAAATAAAAAGAAAATGTCTAGCTCTGCTGCTCATGTCTGTGCAGCTCCAGGTTCAGTGCACCTTTTATCACCTCCACCCCCTGAAAATGTTTGCTATAATATGAGTGCTGGAATCCACAAAGCAGCTTCTTGGACACCAGTTACAGAGCTCCACATGGGTCTTAAAGGCACGTGTTGAAGTAGAACACGAGATCTCACATTCCTCCACATCTCTCTTATTTATGTTGGTTTTTGTTTTTTTTTAGTGTATATGTAAATTATGGAGAGTGAAAAAGAAAGGTTACAACAGTGGGTGGATAGCTTGGAAATGAGAAAGAGAAAATGAAATTATTAAGCAGAAGGAAACTCCATATAGAGATATCAGTAATCCAGAGAAAGAAAATATTTGAAGTTTACAAAGTAAAGGTGTAAGAAGATTGTTGTTCTGAAAACACATCAACATCTGCAGTGTAACAGGAAAATTTGTGCTAGCTAGCTGGTTAATAAATTTAGGTAGCTTTACATGCAATTAGCATGCGTGTAGTCCATGAGTACCAGGCTGTATTGCTATTGGATATTTATGTAAGATTATTAATGAGTAATTAGAACAAATCCATAATTAGTTTAGTGTCATTTGCTTGAAAAGTACTCCTGCCTTAAACACAGATTTTAATTAATTAACCAATTAGTTAGAATAAACAAGCAACATGTGGAGCAATATACTGTCTGTCAGTCTGTCTGTCACACACCAGTAAAATAGTAACATCTTGATTTCAAACAAACAAGCAGAACCTTAATCTACCTGAAAAAGTTGTTAGATTCTATAAATATGCTGCTCCTGAGACCCAAACCAATAAATGTGGAGGAACTGTGGAATATGGTCCACTCCAAAATCTTACCAAGTAGTTTTATTCTAGTTTCTAGTGCAAATATCTTATTACTCTACAAGTAAGACAAACTAACTTTTCAGAAAGATATAGAAGCTTGTTTTAAGTAAATAATTCCTTAATATTGATGAAAAAGTACTTATTCTACTGCCAAATAAATTAACTTATAAAATGTGGAAAATGACTCAATATAAGTTAAATAATCTGCCAGTGGAACTAGTACTTTTTTCATCAATGCTGGGAAATAATTTATTTAAAACAAGCTTCTATATCTTGCTAAAAAGATACTTGTAAGTTAGTTTTGTCTTATTTCAAATTTGCTAAGACACGAGACAAAAAAAAACATGGTAAGATTTTATGTTATTGCAGTGAGTCATCCTGGTCTGGAACAGATGTTCACATGTCTTTACTCAAGGAGTTTATAACATCATTTTGAATTTAGTTGAATCCATTATAAAACCGAAACATAACAAAAAAAAATGACCAAATCCTCCTTGGCTTCATGCAGTGGGGTTTGTATCCAACATAGTAAAGATATAAATTCCTGCAAACTCAGTGCCAGAGAAGAACTTGGTTGGTGTCAGTCACTTTTTAAAGATTTTTTTTAAAGTTTCGCTTTAAAGTGTTTGTCACATGAAAGCCAGAGTGACTTCTTTTAACTTGGTCCCTGCGTCATGAACCTTGGTGGAAGGAGGACTTAAAGGAGGGTCTCGAACAGGCAAAACAGCTAGAAAGAAAAATATATACACCCAGAAGGAAACTGAGTTTAAGGCACTGCTAAGATATAAATTATAGACAGAGATCGCAAATGCATGCAAACAAGAGCTGGCAAGAGTAAAAACCCGGTGCATGTGGGGGCAAAAATAAAAAAAACAATATCAAGAATTGGACAAAGAAGGACTGCAAAGTAGTGTGTAACCACTGAAGAAGCTGATGAGTAACAAAATGTTGTAATTAGGGGAACAAAGGCCCTGGTGTTTGGGGAGAGGAAAAAGCAAATTAACTGACTCCATTGCAGTTTGGCGAAATACATCTATTGTGATACAGCTGATTAAACACTTCATCCTAGCGCAAAAACCTTTTGAAATTGCCATGTTTCCATTAAACAAATTTATTTTCAGAATTTCAATTTGTGCATTTTTATTAATTAATATAAAAGTGTTTCCAATGTTCATGCAATAAAATTAAATGCATTTGTCAACAGAAATAAAAGCTTGAAATATATAAATCTATGAATTTTACTTCTGAAATTACTCAAATATAATAACTTTTTGACTAAGAGGTATCTCTATATTATGAGGTATGACCATTTTATTTGATGTATTATGAAACTAGTTTAAGGTCCAGTGAACTGCACTTTGTTCGTCCCCGTCTGTTCTCCATCCACTGCTCTTCGTAAAAAGAAGTAATGCACATCAGGCCAAAGGTCAATTCAGATAGTGGGTTGCAAAGCGTTTAGCCTGACTGCTTTTATGAAGCACAGACCTGCGCCTCGATGGTGGAGAAATGATGGATGATTTAAAATAATGCTGACTGTGTTTGTTGATGCAGAATGAAAACAGTCCTTCAGCCTAACACTGCTCTCTGTGATGATGAGCAGCAGCTCAATTAAATAGATAACATCAGGATGAGACGGCAGGACAATGTAGAGAGCAGGTACGTCTTTGTGTGTTGTGCGAATGCAACATACATATCTATGTTAACATCAAGCCGACAGGCTAAGAGTTTTACTCTTCAGATGTTATGAAACATTTAACTTGGGAATAAAGGGGCTCTTATGCTGCACCAAAGAGCCTGTACTCTGCTTTCCCTGAGTGGCCAAACCAGTAATTAAAGTTAAGAGGTACAACAGTTCACATGAAACTCTCTACTCTATTCATTAAGGGTGCCCTGCTGATTCTTTCTGTGATTTAAGTAAAAGTTTTTGCTTAGTCAGTTGATGCTGCTTCTTATGCATCTGCTCTGTTTTGCTTTTTAAGGAATTGATATGTATTCTCATGTAGTATGCATTTAAAAAATACCATACTTTTTTGCTCGATATGTGAGAAGTATATGAGTATGTAAATATGAGCTATAGATTTCATATGCTGACTTTTTAGCTTCCATAGATGTCAAAACCAAATTCTCCAATCTACTTTTACTGTCTGTTAATGTCATGTCATTTACGCACATTTAAAATAATTTGTGACAACACAACATAAAATTATGTGAAATATTTAGGTTCACTCGAATGCTTTTAAAAGCAGTGGCATTGTAATTTGTGATTGAAATGTCATTTCCTTTGAGTCAACAAAGATTTTGCTCACAAGTTAAGTGCATGTTCAATTTTCAGTATAGATATTGCTGCTGAATTTGTAACCATCATCACAACCAAAGGAGAAATGTATCTATTGAAAGTTTAATAAATATTATCTGTTATATTATCTATAAAACAATAAACATTATTCAATGAGCTTTGTTAAATTGTTTTTGGCTTTAACTTAAAACAATCATATTTCTAGATGGGATCCATAGATTTGCTCGTGTTTGTTTTTTGGTTTTTACAATCTTCCCCCGAAATCCTCCCGTCCCATAACAAAAAAAAGCATCCGTGTGGTTTACCAGCGGGACATATTTCACTGCTTTATCTTCCAGTTGCAGAAACTGTCATACTGATGAGACTTTTATGAATGCGGTGAACGTCATTTCTCATCGGAGTTGCTGCGTTTAGCTTCAGTGTGACTGTCTTTGACGTCTTCTTCCATCAGCGTCAATCTCTCTGGGGACTGTGGGCTGAGGCGATAACCATAAAAGTTAATGAACCCCAGAAATGGGCTTAATTGAAGAAAAATCAATTATATTAAAAGTTCTGTTGCTAGAAAACATTGCTATTGTACAACAAATTGGACAAATACTCTCGTAATTTGTATTTGTTTGGCTGTCAGATTTCAGAGGCTAGTCAGTCATGTTTTGTTTATGTCTGAGAAAACAAAAGGTTATGTTTTGTTTGTGTTTTCTTTCATCACAGGGTTATGTGGCTTAGTGTAGAAAGGATGTTTTTGTTACTCCACATTACACAGCAAAATGGATTTTGGGTCAGTGGTCAGGAGTGTCATTCAATAATCCTGGTCGCCATGGTAACAGCACTCCGCTCATCCAGACAGGCCTCATTTCACAGAACTTTTACTCTGATATTATGGTGACATTGCCGTGAGACAGCAAGCAGTTTTTCAGGTCTGTTTCTAAACAGCGACACAGTGCTCACAAAAGTATTCATAACCTTTGAACCTTTCCACAGTTTGTTATGATGCGACCACAGATTTCACTGTACTTCAATTAACAGCTGCAAAAGCTTCGGAGTATGTCTACATAAGCATCGCACATTTAGAGAACTCATTCAGATAGGAGGGATCGTTTTTGGCAAATTTTAGACATTTGAAAGATTTTTGCTTGGATTTAAGTCTGGCCTTTTACTGAGCCACTACAGCACAAGAATATGCTCAAAGATTTCGAAAAGACAAACTGTTTACGCTGACAGACGGTCGTTTTAGTTATGTGTCATAACTAAAACAGTGGGGATTGCACATCTAACAACAGCGCCTGCAGCTGGATCACAGACTACAGGATTTTTCAGACCAAAGCTGCACGAACACTTCAAACTCTTATGAAACTCTCAATTCAGCTGTAATAATAGAAGATATTCTCGGTAATAGAAGATATTCTCAATTCAGATGGGTTAGATTTCTGTGACATGATTTGGATGGTGTTTTACTGTGTATGCTTAATGAGAGTTGGCTGTAATCTGAAAAGATTATTTATTTTAACTTAATAGGAAATATAATATTAGAATTTTGACTGCTATTTTGAGCATGTCTAATAATTTAATTTAGACCTCAAAAAGTGTCGTCCAGTGATTCACCTTCGTTGTTGTTATGTGTTATGTTTAGACACAAAGTATAATCAGCTTGACAAAGTTAAGATATTTCATTCATTAATCTTCCATCACCGCCTACATCACAAAACTTGTCATCGTCATGTTTACTGCTGTCACTCTGTCAGTCACTTCAGAATGTCTTCTTGATTGAACCATGATTCACAGAGGGACTATTTCCAGACTGTGGAGGTTCAAATGCTCACTTTACTGTTTTTGCTGCGGCAAGAGGAAATTATTTTTTGACTAGAAGATTTTAAATATAGTTCAGGCAAACAACAGGAGGAGGAGTTCAGTGATTCATGAAGTTACAAGGAGCTTTTCTTGGACTCTTTTTACATTAATTTTAGATGTTCTCAAAATGCTCTTCCTGGTTTGTCAACACAATAACAACATCTCAGAGCACACGGGTTTGATAAAACGTATGAGCTGTGTTGACACTTTGATGGATTGTTCAGGAAATTAAAAATGCATCTGCGTTGTGACATATTGACAAACCTAAAAAAGCAGAAAAGAGAACATAGATTAGGGGAGGAATAAAAACAGAAAGAATTACAAGAAGGTGTTTTCATGAAACCCCTCAGCTGCAAACTAAATGATTGCCAATGTAGTAGTTTGTCAAGGTTACTCAGATTCCAGTTTACATTTTTCAGCTCCACAAATGTTATTTCTTCACTGGGTCAGTAGAAGCAACTGAGGATTTCTGAGGGTTTTTAATAATTTCTTAAAAACAACATGACATATGTTTGTTCTAAATTTACAATTCAGACCAGTAGCAAAATTTAAAGAAGAACCGTCCTCTTTCCTGTTATTAAAGTATTATTTAATGCAACATAAAATTAATTGTGTTAAACTAGGTTCTTGGTTAGTTTAACAAAGAAAAAGCAACTTGTGTTATGAGAGAAAAGGTTGAAAATTAAAAAAATAACCAAAGAAGCTGCAGAGCAGCAGCAGGGCCTGGGCTAAAAAGGACTAAACACTACAACCTGCTAAATGACAAAGACCATGACATTGGGGATCTTTATGCAAATATCTTATACAAAAATGTGTAGAAGGACACAGTTGTTTTATTCCAAGCACTTCATTGTTACAGTGACAATGAAGTCCATAAAGTTATTTTGATAGATACCAGCTACATATGGTCATTTTTAAAATGTCTACCTTCCTTTTTCTCCAGTAACATAAGTGTAACAAGCTGATATTAATTAATTATTATTACTACCTGTACTTATTCTGCTGATTGCAGTATAAGACTGCAATCAGCTTCTTAGCAGAGATTAAACTTTTATTTTTTTTAATGTAGTTTTAAGTAGTTTTACCGTTAAAAGTGATAGGTGGTGCAAATTTACTTTTACTGTCAAGGCCATCTTTCAAACGGGATGAGAGACAGTAAAGCATTAAAATATACTCCATTTATCCAAAGAAATATGTCCTTTATCTTTTAGTCTAATTAAAATCTAATTAGATTTTAATGAGATCTAATTAGATCTCATTAAAAAAAGCATTTTTTAAAAAAGCATCTTCAAATTACTACAGCCTAGGTTCTGGGTATGATTTGGCTGCTTTTTAGCTGCTTTCAAATCATACATGTTTAAAAGAGTAATTGACGTTCTTCAACAACTATGACATCTTGTCCATAGCAGGTTATATTAAAGTGCAGACTAAAGGATTCATTGCATATTTTAACATGTATTGAAGAGGTTTTCAAGACTTTTTGTGTAACAGTTACTTCCATAGATCACAAATGTGTAAAAAAAAAAAAAAAAAAAAAAGAATGTCAATGTAAAAGTTTATAATTGGTCATGAAGGTAGCTTTATTACATGTGCAGCATATTTATAAAGCTTAGGTGGATAAATCACAGTTTTTGCAGCATAAACCCAGTCATTGTGCTATGTGCATAAATTATTGCACATGATTAATGAATGCCTCTTGAGATTAAACAGAGCATCTGCTGGATGTGATCTGTAAAAGTAATTCCACTGAAAATATCTGCTATCAAATAAGCACATTTTAATGCAATGCTGCCCTAACGTGTCTGTAACGTTAATCTTTTAACATAACTTGATGTAATGCTGTGTTTAGATGGCCGTTTTGGGTGCTGTATCTTTAGCCTTACAGATTTATTTGTAGTCCAAGGCCATTTGAACAAGATACAGGATTTTTAGCTGTGTCATCATGGTGTGGATCTATATCTTATTTTCTGTAATGGGAAAAATGCTTTTCACCAGCTGTGGTCCAAAGCCAAAATACTCTTGTTCACGTTTCAATGGAAAACTTGCAATCACTTACCATGTTAATTTGTTCAAACACACAGCTTTTTGTTATTATTTTTTATTGTTCTTTCATTATAATATCTTTAAACTATGTGTGAATTACATGATATTAACATCAAACTATTTCTTGACAGCAGAAATTGCGTCGAACTTCCTGCCCTGCTTAATTTTATCTTCTAGTGATGCATCTTGAGAGTGAAAGGAGGATTTTTTCACTTCTTTATCATCACTGCACTCTTATTCATTCTGAATTAATCTAGTAGAGAAAATGACACATCAATGACCTTAGCACTCCCACACAGATTCCTCCATAACCTCAGTTGCTTTGCGGATGAACTACCATTAATGTTCCCTCTGTTTCTCATTGAAAACAGCTCTAACCTTTTCTTTTGTAGCAATGTCTCAAATCTTGTGTGGCACAATTACTCTCACGGGGGCTTTTAACATTTGCTTTTATTGTTTCCACATAGTTTCAGGAGTGTCGCTTCTAACTTGCAATAAAACACAATAAACAACTTTATGGATGTCAAATACATTTTCCAAGCACTTCTTTTTACTCCATATTTCTAACTGTGTGTGTTTTTGTTTTTTCGAATGAATTTTGGTTCTATGATTTTCAGCTTCCATTCAGCTGTAAACTCAAAAGTTTTATATTTTAACAAAATCTGCTAAGTTTCTTCTTTTTCACAAGAAAAAGTAGATTTAAATAAAAAGTACAGTTAAACCTTTATTAATATTTTTTGTGGTGTCTTGACTTCATTACAATTTATTTTCCAAACCTTGTTGGAACTGATTCCACTTTCCAGTGAATTTGGTATATATTTTTGAAAATATATAGCTTTGTAAAATGGCTTTTAAGTTTTTTGTTTTAAATGCTTTTTTGAGTCATGATTTATTCATGTATTTTCTCAGCAAGACGCTAAACATTTAAAATGCTTTAGTCTCAAAATATTACAGTTTTGTGGTACACAGCAGGAGTTAAGGATTTTAAGTGTCTGAGCATACTTACAGCACACAAACTTGTCAAACTATCAGAAATTGGTTTAGACATTGATCCATGTCCAAGAACATATTTTTTTCCCTGGTTTTGACAGACACAATAATTAATTAAATCTGCCATGTGAAAAGCTTTACTTTAGGACTTTGCAGTGGCTTGAAATATGACACTCTTTAACTTGAAACTAATATTTAGTTTATGCCAATGTTCTGTCTTAACCTGCTTTTCCTGAAGCATAAACATTAAGAAGAGAAATATTTGTTTAATTCATTGAAAACATAAATATAATGTTTTTCCTTTGAATTGCTCCAAAAGCCTGTTTATTCACTAAATTAAGTGAAATGCAAACCGTTAAGGCAACAAAATGGTTGAGTAACGTCACAGAGTCTATGTTTATTTTTTTCAGCTTTTTGTGACATCAATGGTGTCTTCATTTCTGTACACAAAAACGTGGCAAAAGAATACAGCATTTCTTTTTGGCTGGTCTCAGGCGTGGGACCACCTACACAATTTACGGTTGATTAGAAGAAATCCAATCATGGCTCCTGCCAAGCACATCGCAGCTGCTGCTAGTTTCTGGGAATATTTCTAACACACTTAACAAACAGAAGAAGTTCCTCACATCCCTTAACAATCGCATCACCGGCTTTAGTTCCAGCAAATTCGCGAAAGGCGTAATACATCGAAATGGTGCTGGTTGGACTCCTAGCAGATTATATGTTGACTCAGATGTTCGTGCAAAATGAAAGTAATAAACAACAGCATAATTATTTTCATGTAAAACTTGTAATCAGTCTTGCTGCTGTTCCTCGTCAGCACCAGTTACAAAATGAGATCCCAGTCTATGCAAAGGTAGACTCCAAAACTAAATCTTGATGGAGGTTTTCATTCACACATAAAAACAAAAACAAACAAGATTCAAACGTGTTACAGAGGTAATTATGAATATTTCTCTATTTAGACTATGTGGGAGCAGCAATTCGACACTAGGGCAACTTGGCTTGGCAATGTGTTGTGCTTACGTACACGATGATGCACATGTCTTCATATATTCCTGAAAAAATAAAATGTAACTGAACGTAAATAGTCATTTCATAGCACACACCCACATAGACACACAGAGGACTCTGGGACTGGATGCTGTGAGGCACAGACACAGTATTCACTGCACTGAGCTCCACTTCCATCACCCAAACAGGCATAACAACACAAACAATTAATACAGCATTTGGTCAATGGTGCATTAACACCTGCCTACAAACACAGACGGGTGCGCAAAAAGACATCTACACACAGACACAGGCACATTTTCCAGCCTACGCCAGTATGAACTCACTACTCTGCTGCAGGGCGCAGATTTCCTGGTTGTGACGTCGTCTCTGACTCTCACAAAATGGCCACCAGCAGAGGAGCTATCCTCTGTTAAATCAGTGGACCGAGCGTACCAATGAATCATCATCCTCCTCAGTGGTTTGTCGTTATTGACTTGGGCTTCCAAAAGTGCTATCAAAGAGGATAATTGCTTTTAATCACTTAAACACCAACAATAAAAGCTGTGATAAAAAAACAACAACAAATTAGTCAAACCCGTTGACTTTTTGCATATTAACGTTGATTAGAAAAAAAACAAAAACAATCTGTCTTGATGATAAATTTAATTTGTTTTCTCAAATATGGCCTGGATTACTTGCCCATTGCTCACAGATTTAACCTGATTTTAATTGTTAAACCAGCAGCATGCTTTACATAACCACAAATCTAAAAATGAGGAAAAGCATATAATTGATTAATTTCTTTGTATAAACATAAAAAGTTTAAAGCTGGGTGTGTAACTTATATATATATATATATATATATATATATATATATATATATATATATATATATATATATATATGTACTGTATGTTTTTGTTAAAACTGACAGTATGTTGTGAGAGTATAATATGAGACAGATAATCAGTGGAAAAAATCAGTTGTGATTGACAACGCTAAGACCCGCCTCCCGGCTCTGATTGGTTGTTTTTGACTGGGAGCGGTACATTTCTTCAGACAGCAGTGGTAGCACGGGGAGAAGGTGGATCAGCTCGATCTTTTCACAGATTACCTGTCTCATGATCTTCTGTCACAACATGGTTACAGTTTTAACTTTTTTTTTAATAAAAGTTACATACCCCTGCTTTAATTATGAAGTATTTATCTACACTGTATTTGTGGCCTACTTTATTTCAGTGTTTGTATTAAATTAGGTGTTTTATTGCTTCTCTCTGTCGACTTTCTTCAAGAATGCATGTAACACTTGTAGAATTGTAAGTATTATATGAACAATTAGGGTTTTTAAAAAAAACTTTTTTCAGTTATACTTCAGTAAGATTTTTGTCAAAATTCCAATATCAATAAAAAACAAGAATGAAAACAAAATTGAGCAAAATTTACAAATACTTCCAAGTAGTTGTCTGTAAAACTTATTTGATAAGGTATTAATCCATGGCTTAATGCTTACACATCTAATGATGTGTCAAAACCTTTGACAAACATCATTCTTGTACTTTGAAGGATGCTTATCTCAAGTTATCACATTACTTCTGCTCCCCACTCACTGTATGCTGATGGCAATATTTCCCTAAGTTGCACCATCTGCCTGTTGCCGTGAGTCATTTTCATCAACTAAGGTATGTTGAGTTTATAAACTGTGAAGTTTCTGTAAAGTGCAGAGAATATAGTTTCCACTTCAAAATGACGCACGTCACAGCTACATCTTAGTGTAATTACTCTTTGTTTTTCATCCAGTTCTCTGCTGACTGAGAGAATGCTCACTACTGAGAAACCATGGGAAACAAAATGCGTATTATCAAACTTTTGCATGCATTGCTCACCATCGACTCAGAATGTGTCATGTAATTGGAGAAAAAAAAAACCTCTTAGGATCAGGAAATATATGCAACAATTGACACTGTTTTCTTGACTGTTCAGTCATAAAACTCAAATTTTCCTTTTTGGTTTTATGAAATCCTCAAAAATTTACTTTGTGATTTATGCATTTTAGAACCAAGCTCCATCTCTAAGCAATTTTGTTCCACCACTGCATACTTTTTCTGTTTGAGCTCTGCATTGGATATGTGTTTTATCCATATGACCTCCGCACTGCACACAGTAAGATTAATTATGCACATAATTATTCAGTTCGATTAAAGTGCATCTATGAGGGAGATCCCGTTTAATGTATTATCCAGGAAAAGCCGTTTTCTGTCGTCCAACATTTCAAAGCACTTTTAAAAGCACTGGAGTCGTTAATGCCATCATTTCACACCTAAAAGCCTTTTATTAATGTGGGCTCTTCATCTGTTTTAATAAGGCATGCCTTCATTTGACCCCAATGGCATTTAAAGTGCTTCAAACATTAGGCAGACAGGCTGAACTTGCTCTCTTCACACCACTGGTTATACAATAGAAATTTTATTAACCTGGATTGTCTTACTTCCCATATGTAGGAGAAGATCTTGGACAGGCGTAGTGCTTTGATTTCAGTTAACCTTTGTTAAGCGACAGGGACTTCATTATGGAGTCCACTGGTGTTTGAGGATGTGGTGAATGTCAGTCTCACATTAATCAACACAGTTGATTGCTTTATATTGCATTTACATAAATCAAAGGTCAGTGATTGGAGAGATTGGTCGACCTGTTGAAGTAATGGTGGATAATATTAACATTATATCAAATGACAATTCAAGATTCCAGGAGGAATTCAGAAATATGATAATTTGATACGTTTTGTACGACTCCCTGTAGTTGAATTTCTATTAAATGCAATGCTTACACAAATATCTACATATTAACATCAACAAATATAGGAGTTGTTACATTATTTTGTCTAGTGACAAGGTTTGTATTTAGATATTATCAAACATTGTGTTTTTAACTGTAACCAGAGTTGTTTGTTCATTACAGCTGATCATATAGTCCAATGAATCAGATGTTTCATAATGATGTTTTATCCATGCTAATATGACATCCACTCTATGGCACTCTAAAAATTCATAAAGTGATGAAGTAAAAATTGTACATAGGTTATACATAACATGGGTAAAAATAAGCCATAATGTACTGCAGTCGGCTTTATGCAGTTTAGCAACAACATACATAGTCCATAGGGAGAGGATAAAATTGTAGTAATTTATTTTATATTTCCATCCTGTTCCAACTTTAAGAGGATCAGATAGAGGTGATTTTACTCTTGGCATCAACTGTTAATTGTAGATTAGAGCAGTTATGTCACAATCCACAGGTGTTTGTGTTTTATTTTAATTAGTATTTATTTTAATCATTTCTGAGTTTATTAATGTTAGAAAAGTCTTGATTTTACTGGGAGGGTTTTACTAGCACACATTGATTGATTCCTTTGTGTCTTAGTTTATTCTTGTGTTCTGTTCTTTGTGCATTTAGATTTATTTCTGTTAGTTTTTTTATTTAGTTTGTAGATCATTTGAGTCTTAATTTAGCTTTCTGTGTGTTGATTAGTCTGCTTTCTCCCTGCCACATCTGCTCCACATGTCCTCTGATTAGTTAATCTAGTTTGTTCTCTATATTTTAATTAAACACTCCATTTACACCACAATTTTGCTCACCATTTGAGTTTTTTCCAGTCTAAATCATGAGAAAATTGTGCATACTTTAACCAAAATGTCTCCTAAAACATTAGAGTTGCTAGAGTTGTGCAAGTACTTGAAAAAGAACAACTGGGGTTCTGTGGAGTCACCGTCCCCTAAATTGAGCCAACAGATTTAACTCTTCATCAAGGAGAACTCTCAGAACGAAAAGGTGGAAATGTACAGCAAGCAGAAAAATCATTTAAACTTCCAGACAATAAATGATTTGCCTGGGTCTGTGAAAAGTCCTGCTCTTGTTTGACTGAAACTAAATATTTTATGTGGCACAATACAAAGATTTAGTGAAATTACTGAAGAACAAAGGGCTGAATTAGGAAATGTATTTTCACTCACTAGAATGATCTCACAACATCGAGTTAAAGAAGACATACATTTTTAAGGATGTATAAACTGTCATGTCAGGACATGTGGAGTAGCATTTTTTGGAGGTTGCACTTCAGCCATATGATCCTTCTGTTATGGTTAAAAAATTCAGAATATGACAAACCACATACAGTAACTGCCTTTCCACCGTTCCTTGACATATAATTGATTCACTTATCTCTCTTTTTACATTTTTCTTTATGTTATTAAAATGCGCTTTGTCCATCATTACTGGGACTATTTTTACTTAAATCACTATATAGCACTTTTAAAAGTATTTTTTGTACTTTATTAACAAGCACTTTATTTAGCACTGCACTTTAAGCATAGATTTGCACATCAATAACAATTTGCACAAAAGAAGTTTTAATTGTATTTATTGAGTATTTTTAGACATTAGCATGTAGCCTTTTGTTCTGGGCTCTGCACAGCTGCCCCTCATTGAGAAGTGAGGTGGTTGCCTGTGAAGAGAGGATAATTGTTACTCAGAGCAATGAGCTACTGGTGGGTAAAACTGAGCAAATGTTTGTGCATAATCTGTTAGGTGTGGAGTGCTGATGTAGAGTGACTCACCTGTCTTTTCTGTGTCCTCTCCAGGGTGTTTGGACAAATACTGCCCCAGGGGTCCAGACACCATGTATAGCTTCCGGGAGAGGCCATTGAAAAGTGGTGGTGGGGGAATTGTTTATGGGTTTTGTGGTGTTTCATTATGGTGTAATGATAAAACATAAAATATTTATAAAAAATAAATGGAAATGTTTGTATTTAGTAAAAGGTATTTTAATTAAATAAGTTGAGATTGATGAATTGAGATTCCCCTGTGAATTAAAGGTGGTTTGGTCCGTCACAGCTGGGACTATTTAAGGCTGCAGTTTCACCTGTGAAGTGTTGTTGATTTTGTGTGAAGAATAAACCAGTGCTGTTTCCACCTGACTCTGCCTCAAAGCTTCATCCTCACTGTAAAATCCAACCGCAAAAAGCTGCCTTGTTACAGTCCGACTGAATACTTATTATTATTATTATTATTATTAGCTCAAACTACTAGAATGCAACTTGACAAGCTGCCTACCCAGGAGTCTGTATTTTTTTACATTTTGGTATACGTATTAGAGAATGTAAATGGAGCTTTTTATACGCAGTAGAGCCATTGAGTTGGAGGATACCTTCACAAATATGAGCAATAAAGGAGAGCCCAGCTGAGTTAACTGCATATAGAAACCCAATTTAGAATTCCTTAGAGTTCAAATAGCACACCATTATATCTGCACAATTGCATTTATTACAGCCACATCCTGTTTTTCTCAGTTTGTCCCAACATAGATGGAGTTCAAGTTCCTTCCACGCAACATCTGCCTCAGGACTAACGTAAGTTAAAGTAGGAGTTGTAGTTTTTTCCAGAAAGAAAGCTGCATGTTCAGCATGATGTACCATGAGAAAAGTCCCAAACTTCAGAGTGTGTCAGGTTCGCTGCACATACAGGAGATACGTAATTAAAAAGTGTGCATTTAGTTTTTGTGCCTGTTACAGTTTAAAGGGCTTTTTGGCCTTTACTTAAACTATGGAAGAAGTGAATAAATGCCTTTTTCATTTCTCATATTTTCTTTCATCCCCTTTGTGACTTTCATCATTCTAAGTGCCATCTAACACAGCTTTGTGAGTGGAAGTGATGATGGAAGACTGAATCCAGGTTTGCACTTTTTTTCTCATAACAGTCTCAAAGCAGCACAGCAGACTAAATGACAGCAATCTTACATCTCTCCTTGAAATGGACTCCAAAATTAAATTTTGTTTTGACCACATCTACAGAAGCACTTTTAAACTGTCTGGTTGAAACAAAAACCGAGATGCTCTTTCCTCTAAAATACAGCACTTTGCGAAAGTATTAACATCTCGTAAGCTACAAATTACAACCACGAATCTTTGTGTAATTTACTGTGATTTTTAAGCAATAGACCCATACAAAGTTCAACTTGATCAGGGATAAAGAATAATTCATTGTTTTCAATTTATTATTATTTTTTAGAAAGAAAATGTGACAAGTTTGAGTTGCATTTATTGCAGAACAACATTTTGAATAGCAGTAGTGCATGAGAGTGAATAAGAACTTATATATTTTTTAAATCTTACACATAAAAACCTCAAACATGCAGCATGTATTTCTGTTCAGCTGTCCTGAGTTTGAGGAACCTCCTCTAAATCCAGTTTTGATGTAATTTTCTAGCAGCTTTGCTCATCAAGAGATTTGCTCATCAAAAATTAGCAAAATAGCTCAACCTGATTGAATTATACAGATTCTCTGTTGGATTCAGATCTGAACTCTGGGATTTTTTTTGCACCAGCAATATAAAATGCATTCCAGCAATGCATCAGTGGAATCGTTTTTGAAACAAAACATTTATTAAAATTTTTAAGCATCTGACTTTATTTGACTTTTCTACACATCATTATAATTACAGTTTTCATATCTTCAATGCATCTGGGATTTAACAACAAATTCTGCTGCTTATAGCCATAAGATCATAAAATAAATTAAATTTCCTTTGATGATTCAGAAACAGCGGGTCTCCTGGGCTCAAGGCCTTGATTTAGTTCTGAACTTGACAGCTTGCGCAATCGGTGCCACTACAGCAATTATAGTGCGTCATTGAGTTAGCATTTTCTTCCAGCGTGTAATACTCCAGCGATTTAAAAGATTTTTCACAGACATAGATCAAACAGAAAACATACTCTGTTTTAAATAAACAGTTAAATTTTGTCTTTTTCTCATTTATGGTTATGTGTCTGTTACGTCTAAATTGGCAGTTATTGCAGAAAAATGTAGTGGGTGGCTTCATCCATCACAAATATATATATATAGCAACTAGATGCACCCTCACATGTCCTCAATTTAACCCTGAACAGACTGAGCAAGGTAGTGACGCACAGGCCTTCCCCAACACCATCTAATCCATAGTCAGAATGAGATCTAGCAATGTATAATTAAAGTTTTAACTCATGCAAAATAGAAGATATGCATTAACATACTAATAGGGCAATAAGATTAGAAGAGGGAATTTATATGTCAGTTGAGAAACAATAAAAAATCACAGCATGTGGCAAAAACAACAAAAACAAATAAATAGAAATAAATTAAATTCTTCTCAAGATGCGGCGAGCTTTTCTCAATAATGATTTTTTTGTCTCTATAGCTTAACTTGTTGCTTAAATGAAGTCTAAGACTGAACTTTATTCACATAAATGACATTGATTTACTTGTTCCTCAGATGTTCTTAAAGGCTCTCTTGTACTTTTCTCAATTTCACAGGAAGTAATAGCGGCAGCTGGCAGTGACAGATATCAGTCCACTAAAACCCGAATAGAAACCCAATAAAGGCGCTGACGTCAATGGCCAGGTTCAGAAGATACACGCTGATTGAATCAGTGGAGTTTCTAAACACAGTATCTCTGTTTAGCAGTGCACTTGTTGTGATAATGACTAGCCTCAGGATGTTGCAACACTTACCTTCAGTCTCTGGAATGAGCGTTTAACTGGGCCAAGCTCACTAGGGACAATGACTAAATTATTCATGAAATATCTTCAGAAGAAGTCAGTCATTTGTATTCTGGGGATATCCACTTTTTAGGAAAAGTATTAGCATTCTTTTGCAGCTTTTGGAAATCATAATCTGCTTACAGGTTTTGCAGAGTAAGTCATTTATCTGTACCAAAAGCAATAACAGTGTGATAATTTGGTTCAATTGTAATTTCTTCATGTTTTGCATATTAATGTCTTTAAAGCCAGCCTAGAACACAGCATAGCATAATCTCAGACACATGTTTCTACATAATTCAATGTTTCGTGAAGCCTTTGTGTTGATGCTTACATTTTGTACTTGCATTTTACAGCTAAATTAAAACTCTTTAGTAGAGGTGCATCTGTATTTTGGCACCAATTTCATTAATTTTGGGAAATTGAAGCCAATCTTGTCACCCAATCTTATCTACCTCAGCAAAGGTCAAACCACTGTCCTCTTTTGCTCTGCTGTGAGAGAGGTTTGACTTACAGACCGGCCCACCAGGTCATATCTGCACATTTGCAGTTAACGGTAGTCACCACACTGATGCCAACTTAGTAACTTTCTTGCTCTTTTTAGCAAAATTTCAGACAACAAAAATTGATATTGGCCAAAATCTGAATTGTAAGGCCAGGCTTTTTAACACTGTGATCTGTAATAGGCCAGTAAACTGCAACCAGTGCACCCCTGTACGTGGCAAAGGAGCCCAGTTACCCACTTCAATGCGCATAAATTGAGTTACATCCCATTTTAAGCTGTGGGGTTTAATATTATTCCATCTTATCCTTTGCAGCTACAAAAGCTGAGAAGGGTTTCTACAAGATGTAGGTCAGTGTTTGTGGGAACCTTTGACTGTTACTTTGGAAGCCCATTTTTGAGGTCAGACACTGATGCTGGACGAGAAATTATGGCCTACGATCTACACACTAATTCAATCCACATGTGTTCAGTTTAGTTTAGGATGGGAATCTGAGCAGGTTAGTCGTGTGTTAACCGGTTCATCCCCGTCTTCATTGACATTGATTTGTCTACTGATGCGCAGTCATGTTTGAGTCAAGCCATTTTCAAATTTTTCCAGCAAAAGGGGGTGCATGAAATTGTCTGAAGCATCAAGAGTTCCTTTTACTTGGTCCCAAACATTAATCCTCTCTGAATCAAACTTTACACTTAACACAACGTTGTCAGGTAAGGGCCAATCCTCTGGCAACCGCCAAACCTCGACTGATGCCAGACAGAAAGGCATGATTCATCACTCCAGTGAAGACGTCTCCGCTGCTAAAGAATGCGGCGGCAGACTGCTTTATGCAACGCTTTGCATTTTTATCTGAAGGTGTAAAGCTTGTGCTGCTTCATGGAGATCTGCGACAGGAAACTGTGTCAACATCCATAGATCCTGCTCTGCCTACCGCATCACGGCTGTGTTGTTGAGATTTGCATCACTGATCATGACCCTCTTGCATTTTTATTTTGTGTGTCAGAAGCCAGAAAGCCTGGGAGCCACTGCTTTTGAGAATCAGTTCACATTCAATCTTCAAGAAGCTTAATAAATCGAGCTCCTGTAACTAGCGTCTCCTTTTCTTCAGATACTCCCCCAGGCTGCCAGCTGTGCTGATAGGCCACTGAATTACTCATACAGGATATTTTCTGTTTACTCAGATACTAAATGAGTATGTATTAATGTTTACAAAAATATTGTCTCTTATCTATATTATCTATCTCAATTTATATACTTGAATATATTTGTCCTAATATTGAGAGTTACATAAGGTTCTAGGGCTGCAACTTTTGTGCACAATCAAAGCAGATAATTTTGGAGGCTGATGTGGTTTGAACCACATTTTGGTTCACTCTCTGAAAAACTGAGGACACAGATGATCACAGAATAAATAGCCTGGAAGTCCACAGAGGTAAAGAGCAGTGGATGATGACATCCACAAAGGAGTAAAAGCCCTTGTCAACATCTAAGAGTAATTGATCAGATGTGAAGCACATTATCTTCATTATCTCCAAAAAAAATAAATAACTTCACAAGCGGCAGTACAACACAATCAGGTTGACAATAACTGAAAATAATGGCTCCGCCAATGATACAAAGCTAACAAAGACATAAGGAAGAAGAATAATAGATTTCTGTTTCACTGGCTCACTTTCTTTTTTTTATTTTCAGATAATAAGCAGGAACGGTAAGTCTTATTGAGCCAAAGTTTATTTCATAATAACTGAAACTGGATTGTTAAAGCAGCTGTTTAAGTTTCTTTTTAAACCATAAATACAAAATTGAGGAGCTCATAAAGGAAAAAGTAAAATATCAATATTTTAAAAACGTTTTTGGAATTACATTTGAGCACCTTTATTTAGTAAAGAGCTAAATATGTTCTTGTTCAGGTTTATGTGATATCTTTTTTGTATTGAATGAAAATGTATTTGTGATACTATTGATAAAATCCTGTTCTCTCTCAATAATCATCCACCAGATAGGCAATCCCTTGTTCTTCCAGCTGTGTCTCAGATCCTCCTGTTTTTATTCTAGTTCCCATTTGGTTCTGATCAAGTTTCTGTTTATTTTTGTCATGCAGTTTGATTTAACTTTGTCTTTGAAATGGCACCACCTCCTTTAAAAGGCATCATCAACTTTGTTCTGAATGTTTCTGAGAATGACTTCATTTAGACATTTTTACACCTTAACAAAAATTGTAATTGTGTCCAACAAGTTCTAGTGGGTACGATGTACATAATGGGAAGCTAAGAAATGTTCCTGCATACACTTTAAACTTCCACTTTGTAACATATTGAGAAATGATTTAGCTTGTGCTGATGTGATCACATCTTACCCACTGAACCTCTGACACAACCTTTTCTCATACTGGGTGACGTGGGAAGAAGATAGTTCAACATTGCTGTCAATTCTTGCTGTAGCCTGTTGGCTCTGTGCTTTCATAAGTCAAATGTAGTTGTCAATTCTGATATTAACAAAAATTGCAGTGGTTGAACAGCACCTTTGTGTTCTCCTAAGCTTTTGTCATTGACATATTTTTATCTGATATTTATGTTTCAAAGAATTTTCAATGTCGTTGAGGAATAAAGTTTTCTCACATTGAAAATGAAATGATGACAGTTGTGCCCAGGGATTGCTTTTGAATATCTGACTGTAAATGAAACTCAATGCTTAAACATTGGATGAATTATTATATATTCACATCTATTGACTTCATCCAACTACTGGATAAAAATGTATCAAAAAAATCATTTAAATAGCCAAAATCTGTCAGCTACCAGAACAAGCTTCAGTTTGAATTTTATGGACATAAGTTAAAAAATATATGAGATGTAAACAAACCAAATACAAGTAAATACACTATAAAGTAAATGACTGGGTAAATAAACAGTTTTAGCTACAGTGCAGAGTCGCAAAGACAATAGTTTGTGTAAGATCACTTTTAGTCACCAAAGTAAAAATATGAATAGATTTAATCTGTGTAAAACGATAGTGTAAAATATTACTAAATATTTCTCTGGCAGCAACCCTAACAATAAACCTATGTCATGTTTTCTTAAGGGAATAAAAATGCTTCAGAGGACATTTATCTGCATCAAAAGGAGGAAATCCTCAACAAATATCAACAAAAACAATGTGCACAGCGGAAGCCTGTCCTTGTCCGCAGTCTGTTCAACAGTCAGGTTTCTTCCTGAGGCTTTTGGTGGAGGGATTAGGTGTCCCCGACCATTTTCTGAGAATTCCCCCAACAAACATTTTTGATCTGCTTTCATCTCCTCTTATGGTTGACCAACAGGAAGCTGCTGATGCTGTGCTAAACAAGCAGAGACTGTGTAACCTCTAATGCCTGCTTCCGCTTCGAAAATCCTCTCACCTTACTGTTTCACCCCTTAGAGTTCCTTGAACATCTGTGTTTGAGCTTTGTGAATCCAGATTTGTATTATTTGACAGATTGAGATGTCATGATGATTGCTGCATAATAAACTATCTGGTGTTAGTGTTGTTACCCATAGAAATCAATGAGCCTCCAGACAGCTCATTTTTTGAATAAGGTTCAGGGCTGACATATTGAAATTGTTTTCAGGCGGAAAAGCTGAAAGATGACTTTTATATGATGATTTATTGTAGGGAAAGACTCTGGTGTCTGAGCTTTCTGAATGTTCAATTTGATTTGGAAAAAAATTGCTCCCAGTGCACATCATTTGGAGTCCTTCGTTTAAAGTAAAACCTCAGGTTAGATATGTTTGATTGAAGGTTTGCTTTTAGTGCTGTTTTTTCTAAATTACTGCACTTTCTCCAAAGCATTACTGGAATTCTCTACCTTGATGTCTTCATTACTTTACAGCCACTACCGAAGGCGGTGTTTCTAGCAGTATAGGCTATTAGGAGCATCTTCTCCCGCAATTGATAGACTGACAAAGTCATTATGTTCTACATATCACACATTTAAGATTCCAATATGTTAAATATACACATTTTTCTGCTCAATTTTTTAATGAAGGCCAGCAGGAGAATAGCAACATTAAAGACAAAAATACTAGCAAAATAATAATGTCAAGAGAAAAAAGGTTAGGTCAAACATATTTATATAATGGAGAAGAAGTAAAGGTGATGCAGAAATATAAATATAAATAATACTCTGGAGATTATTCTGCAAGGAAGAATTCTTCACAAAATCAAGATAATTACAGACAGCAATGAGCTTTCTCCTCTTCATGAGACTGAAGTAACAATCAGAAACAAACATCAGTAACTATTTATTTAAAGAGGTGTGCATAAGTCTGACATACTGTCATAAACATGACATAGCACCTGTTGTGAACATGAAGGAGTCTTTGTGAATGTTTATGACTGTTGTCATGAAGTGTCACTCGGTAAATAATGACACTTTTAATGCAAAGTTGACACTTTTAGTGCACTTGTAATGCAAGTTTATTGAAACTTTGCATTTTAAAGGTGTCATTATTTACCTTCATCTGTCATGAAGTGTTGACTCTTCATGACAACACTTAACCATTCATGAAGACTCCTTCATGTTTATGACAATGTCATGTCAGTCTTATGCACACCCCTTTAAATAAAGTGTTACCGATGCTCCTCATTGTTTCTTCAGTCTTATGAGGAGGAGAAAGCTCATAGCTGTCTGTAATTATCTTGATTTTATGAACAATTCTTCTTTGCAGAATAATCTCCAGAGTGTTACCAAAGAATCCACAACAGGATGTTAGATGAAAAGCAGTATGTAATTAGTTACAAATGCACTTATTGTTTTTGCAAAAAAAAAAAAAACCTTAGGTGAAAACTTATAATGTTTCAGCATCATCATATAATGTTTAAATGGAGAGATTACTCATATGATGTGAGCACTTGCTTCTCTGAGGAATATGTTGGGTTGCCATTGGAGTCCCGATGTTTAATCACAGGGATTCTCACAGGGTGCTCTCCTGCTTTAGACTGACTGACCAGTGTGGGTGTATGGCTGTGGAAACCAGGTTATGTTCCAGGACTTAATGTGATTTCAAACAGGTTACCTTGGAGAGGAAGGGCACCTTTGTGGCTTGCACACAGGAAATCCTTCAAACAAAGGAAAAGTCACTGAAGGAGTTGATGTCCGGAAAACCCTTCTGACAGCTAAAACCGAATGAAGAAAATATTTTTTTTTTCTAGAGAGCACTCAACACTTCATTCTAATTGCTCTGGTGAGCTGGTGCTTCCAAACAAGTGATTGCTGTAGGTGCTAATTTTCTGTAGTTGATTCCTCCCTTAAAATGTCATTGACGTCAAAGGAGTAAAAGAAAAAAAAAATAGCTGGCCTCAACAATTTCTCCCAGATCCTTTCATTGCTATTCAAACACAAATTACGTGCACACTAGTGTGCAGTCGCACACACACTGCATGGAGAAAAAGCAAAGCGAGTGGGCTGATTGTGGTTATTGAACACAATGACAATATGAACGACAGCACTTCAAAGGCTTGAGCTGAAACAGACGTCATTGAAATCAGATGGTGAAAAGAGACGCTGGGAATGAAAGGCAAAAGCAGCGGAAAAAAGTCACAGGTGTAATTAATTATCAAATGTGAAAAAGGGGATTTGCAACAGGGAATGCATACTGAGATGGGCTCAGGCATAAATAAAACTGTCCCTGTTGATTTTCTGGAGCTATCTAAACATGCATCATTTTAAACACAATTCAACCTTTTAAAGCAATTATGATAATTGTTATGCATGGTTAATAATGACAGATATGCATGCTTTGGTTCACAGAGGAATATCCCTATTGCATAAAGACAACCTTCTGATGCATTGCTTACATGAATTTGTCTTTGCATTAGCAGCATTTAACTTTTAACATTTTATTTGTAATAACTAGCTCATTATAAAGAAATTTCTATTTCCAATTGGACTCAAATCTAAAAACAACTTCCAAATATAAATATTATTGATTTTTTTTATTATTTCATTAACTCATCAACTGTTAATTATGATTTAAGATTATAATATTAGATTAAATAAAATATGTTATCATACAATTACTATTATATCATTATTGTATTATTATAATACAGAAATATGAAGCATATTTAATACCCCTTTACTATTTGAAAATACCAACCTTTAATTTTAATGGTTGGTATTTTAAAATTAAAATATCAACTATGAAATAACCCTCATTACAGCAAATATTCTAATTCATATAATATGACTGTACTCCCTTCACCATTTTTCAGTGACTTGCTGTCTTTCAAAAAGCTCATATTTGTTAAGTTTGAATTTTAAAAACGATTTTTGGAAATAAGTTTGCAAGCAAAAAATTAAAAGCAAAACTACACTGGTGTGACTTTACCAGCCATAAACCAGGCTTGTAGGAACAATACATGTCCTAAATAGAACCTGTCTGACAAGATGTTTTACGTTTCAGAAATATCTAAAAAAAAAAAAAAAAAAAAGGTAAAACATTATTCCCTCACCTACAGTAATTCATGAACAGATAAAGATTTGGGTGGATTGAAGATCAGCTGATTTGCCAAGACATTAGCTTGTGAGTGTATGTCATTTGAGGAAGTGATTATTTTTAAGACAACTTCAAGACTTCACAAAACTGCACTTAAAAAGTTATGACAGAGTTCAACTATAAAAACCACTATTGACCAATAAGAACATTCTCAAGGCATTTTAATGATGGAAGACAGCAAAGCCTGTGTAACATAGGTAGTCCATAACAAGTATTAGATTAGATAAAGACTGAAGGACCTGACCATATGAAACTAATTCTATAACTGGGCACCTTTGTATGTTTATGAGTGAGAAATAGAGAACCATTTGTGCCGAAAGCTCCAACATTCATTTTCCACTATTACAAAGTTAGTTACCGTTTGAGATTTGCAAACAAAATCATATTTACAGCTTTGAAGTCACCATTTCAAGCTCTAAGCTGGTAGAACTGTTTAAAAGCGTTTACATTGAATGGACCTGCCAGGGACAGATTACCCAACAGGCCACACAAAAGCTTCACACAAAAGAGGACACAATAAACACAGCGAGGCTTATCTTCTTTCCATTCTTTGCACAGCACAACCTGTGCTGATATGGAGGAAATCTCCAGAAAACGGCATTGAATTCCACTACAGGGGTGTAGGTTATTGACTACTGTCCGGCAATTTTGTTTTGTCTGTGGCATTGATCATCTTAGTGAGGAGTTGACATTGTGGCAGAATAAATGATAGGCAAGTCATATACTAAAATGATTGGGTCATTCTGAAGTGCATTATGTTTGATTTACTATAGAACAGGAAAAAGAATTAATCAACCTGTAATAAGATGAATAAAGTAGACATTTGTAGGTTTTAGGAAACAAAGCAGATACAACTAAACAACTCAGACTGAAGTTACAAAAGCAAACTCTTTAGATTTGACATCAAATTAAGTTTTCAGGTCTCAAGACTTGACTCTGACATGCACTCTAAAGACTGAGGACTTAATTTAGACATGTGGACTGGAACTCCAGTCTCATTAACAATCTTTTATCGACTCTCATTCGCAGACTGTGGGCTACAATGCGCTTGTAGTGCTGAGAGACAAAAAAAACAACAGCAATAAAACTGTCTGAATTCTTTTGTTTAATAGGCCAAGAATGAGTGGAGTCGTCAGCTGATCCTGCAAATACTGGCAAGAAGGGCAGCTTATCCCACACACACGTGCAGACAGAGGAATCCACAGACACATCCACACAGAGACTATAAGGAGTGAATTTCATAGAACATACTTACAATATAATGCTTCAATAATCATCTAATTGGGTCAAAGTCAGGTCATGTTGTGACATGAATCAATTAATTTATTTTAAAGACTTGAAAACTGAGTTTGTTTTTCTCCACCAAAAACTTTAAAAAGAAGATTATAAAATTCCACTTTGGTGGCTTTTTTAGGTTATTTTTGACATTAAGTTATAATCACAGAATGTAACATTAACTGAATTAGTTTCTATGGAAATTGCATCTTTACAACAACAGGGAACATCCTGTTTCTGATTTAAGGATGCAGCATTCGTCAATAGCACATGTGGTCTAAATCTGTGTGTGTCTGATGTTGTTGTGTGGGGCACAAACCTAATGTATCATTTTATCTTGTGAAAGCCTCTCAAGGAGCGTCAGATTTGAAAGCAGCACTCTACACCAGTGTTCCCCAACCCTTGTCCTCAAGGCACACTACCTTACATGTTTTAGATGTTCCCTGCTTTAACACACCTGATTCAGATGATTGCAGTTCAGAAAAAGCCTGTTAATCAGCCATCTCTTAAAATTAGGTATGCTGAAGCAGGGAAGCAACTATGACATGCACGGCAGTGTGCTTTGAAGACCAGAGGTTGGGAACCACTGCTCTTCACCACGTAGTATTCGTGCCCGTTTGAGCTACTGTCCAGATGTATACCCAGGTATTTGTATGTTCTCACCATTTGTTTCCTGAAAGTCCAGTACCATCTGCTTTGTTTGTGTGATGTTGAGCTGGAGTTTGTTCTTCCACACAAAGACATATGAAGGACATGAGCTGCCACTTTTGCATTCTTGTTATGTCACTTAGTCACTCAGTGCTTCAAAGGTCTATGTTGTTACATTTCAAGTCCCAGGGTGTGGAGAGGTACAGAAGTTTTATTTAAATTTCCTCAGATTTAGGAAACCACACCATCACCAGTCGTCAATTGATGCTCCAATTGATGTTTTATGTTCGCTTCCATCAATATTGATAAAAAGGTTTGGACAATAGAAATCTCAATTATTGATTTTACACTGTTGATCGGATTCCAGTTTGTTCTGCACCAATGTTTTCAATGTGCAACACAGAATAAAAGGATAATCATTGCTGTTTCATTGGTGACAGAAGTGTTATGCTTATTCATCTACCTCATGTTCTGGAATGACAATGAAACCTGATAAATGTTATACAACACTGCAGAAACTTTTAAAGCTCTGATCCGAAAACATCTGTATCCATTTTATTACTTTTAATACCTTTGTTGTTGCTTAGTCGTTTATTTGTGTGTTTTAACCACAAGTGATATTCCTGCTCATCTTTGTTCACGGTATGATTTTAGCAAGTATTTGACTTAGTCAGACGAACCTTCTGACTCCACCTGATTGAGTCAACCATGTTTCTGCAGCGAGACTGACCTCACACAGATCTGATGACGCACATTCCCTTTAAAAAAAAAAAAAACAGAGAATAAAAAAAAAAAAGTTATTACAGAGCCAGAAAGCCAGATCAACAGCAGGAACAGAAATCCATGCCATGCTGGATTAGACGAGCACAGCAGAGCAACGATCTGGCTTTTTATCTGTGCAGGAGGACAGAAGCACAGACCTGCATGCAGAGTCATTAAAGCGTAATTGTTTTGGATTTTCTCTTGCAGAACAGCTGGTGGAAAATATTTGATAGTTCAAAGTTTAAAAATTAAGCAAAAAGCAATATCACGGTTAATTTATGTCTTAACAACTCATTTTCAGATTGACACAAATCTTAAATCAGTCTTTGGCCAGGCCATGGGCAAACACAGACGCCAGGAGACTGTGCGTCATTGAGGGAGAGCTAACCACTTAGATGTCTGATTGATTCCACACACTTCTGCACACTAATGCTTCTGATGAGCACCCATCCATCCACTCGAACCCACAGAGTAGAAAATCACAGGCGCACTCCTCTGGACACACTAGACTGCCGGAAATGATTGCCAAATTGGGAAAAATTCTAATCAAACTGAAAGTAATCACTTATAATTATGCAGGGAGGCTTCTGTTCGCTGGAACTTCCTGAAGAAAACATGTTGTAACTGGAGCTGATATACGGAGCTTTTCAAAATCATGTTGCCATGGAGAGGATTTGTGAGAATAATTGAATGAAACTAACATGGGGAGCGTGAACTGTGAAGGCAGCAGGGGATTCAAATAAAAATCTGCTCCAGAATACCAATGCACACAAGCAGAATGCCATGCAAACAAACTTGCATGCTAAACTTGCACAGGAAATTAACACACAGGCCCTAAACGCACAGAGACAACATTCATTTTGTATTAACGGTATTGATTGCAAAAGTATTCAAGCCCTTTGATTTTTCTCTCATCACAGCAGTGACCTCGGTCTGCATGGTGCAGTTTGTTCACTAAAGCACTCCAGCAAACCTCTGATGGCTTTACAAAGCAGCTGCGTTTATGCTGAGATTAAATTACATTTTAGTTGCTCGTGAGTCACATTACTCTAATTATGCTGTTGTTAGAGGCTCTTCTTTGTAAGTGCATGAAGAGTACAGGTGCAGAACAAGATAATGTTAATAATTATATCAGTTCTAAATAAATAAATAAATAGTTGTGCAAGCCCACCCTGCTCTTTGTCATATCCAGCTCTGCTGCTGGTTACGAGTAGTGATGGGCCAGATGACACCAAAACCTCGGCACATGCGCCAAGCAAACAAGACGAAACCCCGTGTCGGTGCGCGTATCACTTTAAGAAAAACCACGTGACCGATACAGTTCCCTTGTCATGGCAACACAGTTTCAACACAGTGTCGACACAGTTTGGGAAATGTGCCACACACCCAGTGAGGCCTCATCTGCCCATCACTAGTTACGAGTTTTACTTGATACTTGTGAACCTGGTTTTGTGTTCTTTTTGTTTTATTTTGTGCACTAATGTCCCGTTTTGCTTCAGGTAACGTCACATCCTGAGAATCCCACCTATCCACAGGGTATGCCACACCCTAATGTTATCCACTTGTGTCTGATTATCTTTCTTTGTTTGTCTGTCTAATTATTGCTCACCTGTGCAGCTTTCCCTTGTCCAGTGGTGCCCAAAGTCATTCCTTGAGGGCCGGCATCCTGCATGTCTTAGTTCTCTCCCTGGTTTAACGCACCTGAATCCAATGATGGCTGATTAGAAGGCCTGAGAAGAACATTGACATGCTGAACAGGTTGTTACCACCACCAGGGAGGGAACTAAAACATGCAAGATGCCGGCCCTCGAGGACCAACTTTGGGCGCCACTGAGGCCTATTCATTTTGTCTTGTTGCAAGAGTTCCAGTCTTTAAGTCAAGTAAATACAAACAGCACATTTCAGCAAGAAGGCAATTCAAAGTTCTTTACATGATAAAGACAGACATAATATTGTATCCAAATATGAAACAATTTTGTCCAATGCCATCATCAAAATCATTAAGAATATTAATAATCAAATGTACATGGGATATATTAATTAATGTTCCATTATCGATCAAATTCAGATGTTTGTTCCAGATTAGAGGAGCATAAAAAATCGAAAGATGCTTCCATGTTTGATGCAGAGAAGACAAGACCGAAGTTGTCTGGAAGGTTGATACTACAAGTCCTTAATGTATTTTGGGGCTAAGCCATTTAGTGATTTATAAAATCTATTTTTTGAGGGAGTCAGTGTTAGGACTTTAAAACTGAGCGCTGATGTGCTCTATATTTTCTCCAGTTTTAATGAGAACACAAACGGCAGCAGCAGCACTCTGAATTAGCTACATCTGTCTGATTGATTTTTTTTGGCAGAAGATACTCTTGCAGTAATCAATGCGACTAAACATAAACACAAGGATGAGTTTACTAAGACTTTGCTGGGATATTAGTCCTTTAATCCTTAATATATTCTTCAGGTGATAAAATGGCGACTTTGTAATTCTCTTTTTGTGTCTTTCGAGGCTCAGCTCTGAGTCCATCACTAACCTAGATTTCGGGCCTCATCAGTAGTTTGTAGCTGCAACACCTGAAGTTGCGCACTGACTCTTGATTGTTGCACTAAATTACAGTAAAAAGGGACTGAATACAAATCCATGTGTTTTTCAGATTTTTTTTATGCACATCCTGCACCTGAAATGTAAAATACATATATACGTACATATATATTTTTCTACAGTTGTAAATTAAATCTAGCAGTAGGTGACTAAATGTACAAAGTGTTAATAAATCTATTTTGATTGACTTGTCCAGCCACTCTGAACCACAGCAATAATAAACAACTCTGCATTTCCCAAAGCACAGTTGTTTAGCAGAGAAGCTCACCAGACTGACCGGCAGCCTCTCTGACCACATTCTTATGTTTGGAAGTTGTATTTTGCACTAAATTTAAAAATAATAATTAAACAATATAGCTAAAAAAAATTACTTAAGCTCTGCATGAAAATCCTAAAAGGGAGCCTGCTGGAAATTTAAAGAAAAATATGGTGTGTTACAAAGAACGTAAGATAGTCGTTGTTGTTGTTAATTTTATTGCCGAGTGCTTTTACACGGTTAAACTGTAAATAAAGTTTTAAAAAAACAAAACATCAATACTTAGTATTGCAGAATTAAATAAACACAAACTTAAACATAGATTTATTAGCTAGGCTTGACTAACCAGTTTATTCTTAGAACACTTCGTCATATAATAAACATCGGCATTCAACTATCGCAGTGCAGCAAACACAGCTAGCATTGGCTAATTAGCTCTAGCAAATTCAGCAAACTCACGCTTAGAACAGGTAACAAAAAACTCATCTCCCCACAGCTTACAGCATTAATAACTCACCACGTTGGGCAACACTCATGAAGGCCAGTAGAATATGATTTTATTGTAGCTTCAGCTTGTTAGCTTCAGCTAACGGCAGTCTCGGTGTATTACTGGCCTGCCGTAAGTTTCTTCTCTTGTTTCACCTCCCCTCCACTACCAATGCAAAACAACTACAGAGCCCCCTAGCGGAATGGGAGGAGTGAATCCAACATGGTGAATAAAAAATAATCAAGTTTTAACCAAGCGGATTAGTCTCAATAAATTCAATTGGCCTTTCTACTTTGATTCTGCTCATGTTGATCTGCATCATTCTCTTTCTGTCTGACTCTCTTTTCCCTCTGACTCAGCCTCAGAGCAGCACACAGATGTTTCCCCCACTGTAATGTCACCAGGCACTCTTCCTTAAAGGAGAAAAAGTTCCCCATGTAGTAATACATGTGCCTCCATGAGTTAACATAACAGCTATTGAGGCTTACACAACAGAAATTTGCAGTTGCATTAACCATAATTAGTACGTGACTGCACTAAAAATTATATGCAGGGAATCAGAGGTAAAGTCTTTCATTGCCTCAAAATGTTTCTTCCAAATGACTATTTCTGATAAATTGTCATAACTTGCATGATCAAGAGATATTCATGCATAAAAAAGATGCAAAAATCTGGTAAGATGCATGTTTAAAAACAATGTGCAAAAATAAGAATAATTTAGTCCTTAAATTAGGAGGACTGCAATGAGAAAAAGGAAAAAATCTAAAGTCACTTAAACCGGAAGCAGCATGCGTTTGACAAACTCAAACAACGATTGCAGAGAGTTTCTCTGTTGTAATTACAACGGCTTGCAGTGGCCATCAGTGTCTGGTGGAGCCTCAGCTTCCGGCGGCAGCTCAATGCAGAATACTAATACAGTAATTAGTGTAACCCAGCAACAGGAAGTTGGCTGCCCTTGAGGGTAGACAGGAGAATGGCAGTGAATACATCACTCTGATACTGACAGGCTCTAGTGGTTGTTGTCAGGTGGCTGAAACGTTCTGCTCAGCCTTGAGAGGAAGTCAGGAGCTGCAGAGGGTTACACAAACTGACATTAGTAAGGCAAGGATTAGAGGTGCATGGTGGGGTCAAGTGACAGATGATCATCAGAGGTTATGCTCATGATAAAGAGCAGGGAGGTACTTCTCAAAGCTCCTACATTTGTTAAAATGTCGCCTTGGTTACATTTTTTTTATTATTTTTGCATGAATTGTAAATCATTTGATATGGACAGATAACAACTATAACTACATGCAACAATGGGTAGCACATGTCAAAATTTATGCAACACAATAAAAACAGTCAGCATTTGCAAACTAATTGAGATAATTTCTTTGCACAGAGAATTAGGACGAGGAAATAACAGAGAAGACCATGCATGCTTACTGCAGGACAGAGCAGAAAGCTGATGTTAGACCAGCAGTAAGAAAAGGTTAGTATGATGATTCACACATTGTTGTAACAACGACAACGCAAGAGCATGCTTTGAGCACCTGTGGGGGAAAAGGTTTGAAGTAGTTGGTGCAAATTATTTTCAGACTTCCAAAACCATTTTCTGCATGGTATGCAGTCAATGCAGAAGTGTCAGCTGTCAGCTTCAAATCTGTCATATTCAAATCAAATAATTGTTACAATTTTTCCGGTTAGACAAAATCCTTCAATATTGCACAGTTTTCTTTTTCTTTTTTTCCAGCATGGAGCACTATCATACTGCAGAAACTCCATAAGAAGAAACTCCATAAGAAGAAGACCAAAATGTGACACACATGGTCGTCGGCTGTTAGACACCCTGTGACATCAAGGGAGGACTGATGTCATGCACCACCAGCATCAGCAGCTTGGACTAATAAATGTTCACATAATCTGGGTAAATTATCACCCAAATATCTGAAACACAAATGTAAGACAAAATCTAACAGTATTTTGAAATTTTATTAGGATTTTGGGCCATGGCTTCCTGCAAGGATTATATTATCTTCAGTTTAAATTGGCTGATTACTACATAAGCCTTGAAAGACAAAGAAGAAAAAAAAAAACTGTTTTGAAGAATTTTCTGTTAAAGTATCAAAATATTTTAAAGTTTGTTTTTTTCTTGTGGAGTATTTTTCCCCCATGTTTCTAAGTATGAATGTATAGCATTTTCTTCTACACATTTTAGTGTAGAAAACTTTTGATCAATGTTGCTTCACTTCACAATTACACATGACTATGTTAGTTTATCACACTGATGTTTGTTGATGATGCAATTGAGCAACACTTTTCCAAGAAACTTTATCCAGCAGCATAATTTAGTAAACAGAGGTTATCTAACACATGTACAATTATTACATTTCTCATATTAGGATAAAAAAATATGTTTTTTCTTTCAAATTTGCAACGTTAAATTAATGATTTTGTCTAGTCATCTTATGCTGCTTCTACTTGTT
This sequence comes from Xiphophorus maculatus, assembly GCF_002775205.1. Classification (NCBI taxonomy): domain Eukaryota; kingdom Metazoa; phylum Chordata; class Actinopteri; order Cyprinodontiformes; family Poeciliidae; genus Xiphophorus; species Xiphophorus maculatus. Next base: position 4,496,883 of record NC_036455.1, read on the forward strand.
TTTCACAGATGAGAAAACCTGAGTTGTTCTACTGAGCTGATTGCCAGTTTCGTGTTTCTTCCAGAGAACTCAGTTATTAGAGAAGGTTAAGGGAGAGGCTGGGGACCAGCGCTGAAGGGGTCAGTCTCCAATTAGCAAACTGATTGATTGATGTCCAGTCAGGCTACTTGTCTGAGAGTCCTTGGCCAAAACGGTGAAACTCCTCATTGCTTTCAATACATTTATCAGTTCATGTTTGCAAGATAAAACGCAAATACGTATTACAGGTTGCCTTGTGAGTGGTTGTGTAAAATACAAAATTACAAATAATTACCCAAAAGGAAACCCATAGATGGGAATTAAATATAAAGATAGCGTGATGGTACAATGCCTTGCAAAAATATAATACACATTAAAATTGTTCAGATTCTAAATTGTAAAGGACTTGTTTATTTTTAATGTTAAGGCAAAATATACTTGGTTTTCATATTGTTTCACAAATTCAAATTTGAAAATGTGATGCATATTATGCACTTACTTGTACATCATAATACAGTTGTCTTCTTTGAAGCTGAGCCCTAGTCTGAAGTCTTTTGCAGCTTCTGTTGAGTTTTCATCAAGGATAGCTCCATCCATCCTCCTGTCAACTGCAACCAGTGTTTTTGTCCCTGCTGGAGAAAAAACTCCACACATCATGATACAGCCACCACCATGCAACCCAGTGGAGAGGGTGTGTTCAGTGTTGCAGTGTTGGCTTTCTTCAACACAAAGCATCAATTTTGGTCTCAGCTTGCAAAAGTAAAGTGAGGCTTTGTCTGGCTTTTTTTCTACAATTGCTTTCTTTATGCAACTTCTCAAAATCACACTAAATTGATACAACATCACAAAAAGATAAAACATATGTGTGTATTTGTTTTTTCTTTGGTTTGACACTGTATTTGTCTGATAGCATGCAAGCCTTTGATCTTCTGCTTTTGTACCCCACAAGGCTGTGTTGCACCTTTTCAAAAGACTTTTCTCCCCATGAAAGTTTTATTTTATGAGCTTTAAATAATGCATCTGTTTTCCTTTGACCTCCCAAACACAGGAGCATTTACGTCAGCAGTGGGGTCATTTGTTGGAGCTTCAGTCTGAAACAGAGAATCATGAAGCAGTTACAGTCAAAAATCCTGTTTCACCTGCAGTAATCTGACTTAAACTGATTTAAAAAGAAGGTTCCTATTTGTATGGGCAAGACTTACTGCACTGCTCTGCTCCCTGATGATTGAATCATCCCTTAAATCATTATGAATGTTAAAAGTGCATTATAAAGCAGATAATGTGGCCCTATTAATGAAATATTGAAATGCCACTTTAGTTTGACTGCCTGTTCCCGTCTTGAATGGCTCCCTAAAAGTAGTTAGAGGGTAAATTGATCTGCAAATTGCTTCTGTCGCTGTTTGGAAAGAATTAAACAAAGATGTTGGAATTGATTTACACTATACGTCTGCAAGCTGGCAACAATCCAAGTATCGAACCACAGTTTTTCAGTTATATGGCATATAGTCAGCTAAGTTTAAGGGATGGAGTGGAGTGGACTTAAATGAAATACAAGTCCATTAGGAACAATACCTCAGACAGCAGCCTGAAGTTTTTCAATGGATTATTTTGCTAATTGAACGTAATGGCACCATTTGTGACTCTGCAGAGAGATTCAGCTCAATCTGGATGACTCTTATCGCACAACACTATCTGAGTTGAACTCTACACGTGTTTGACATCCTTATAACCCTGTAACTATGGAAACACTCCCTCAAACTTCAGGTTGTTAAATTCAACACATTGCACAGCACTTTTACTTAAGTGCAGATTTCTTTTTTTTTTCTTCTCTCGCTTTTGGAAGAGGCCTTGCACCCATTATCCAAGCAATGATTGACGGTAAAATGATAGAGGCAACGCGCTTCGTAAACACACCAAAGCTTTCATTTTTTCTGAATGAGTAGTCAAGCCCAGTGACAGCACCCACATGTCAGAGTCAGTGCGTCCATTCATGTTTTGTTTCTTAGTTTGTGAGAAGGAGGAGCTCGAAGAAAAGAGAGGGAGGTTTACTAGTTGTCATGCTTCACACCACCAACGCATCTGCTGCTCAATCCAAGCCTTATTTTTGCTTCAGTGGGATGACACTAAACATATTTACCAGCATGTTACTTATTTAAAAAATCTGTGGGAGGTGATAATGTGAACTGACACGACACACAAGCAATACGTATTTGCTTTTTAATTAATTTTGCTCATATAAATTTATATGCATCAAATTATTTGAAGGCAATCTTCAAATAACATACGTAGCACATGCAAACTTCTAAATGGAAAGGAAGCAAAGTATCCTCTAAACTGATTTTCTCTTATTATTTTTGCCATTTAGCAAATGGGAATAATTCTGGTAACCCTCAGTGATTATTAAAAAAGGGTCTTTTTATACAATATATTTGGATCTCTGGTCATTCCATAAATGCTGAGATCAGTTCCATAAATTTACTTCACAGCCTTGCAAACTCGGGTCATCTGGCTTGTGAGTCACTGAGAAAGGTGTGAGCACATTTTGAAGGAAAACGTCTGAATTGAGTTGAAAAGTGATAATGAGATTAGGACGCTTACAGTAGAAGATTTAAGAATTTAATTAAGATCTCTAGCTACATTCTGCAACTCATCTAACTTAATAGACTGTATTTTCCCAAACAAATCTACATTGTGTCACCATCTACCTACTTCCCACAGCACCACAGGTTGTTGAGAAACTGTTGCTCGGTATTCTCTTTTAGAAACTGATGAGAGGTAGTGAGGAAAAGCTATTTTGCACTGGTCCTACATGTCGTTATGATTGCAAACCTTGATTTGCCAAGATTGTGCTGCAAAAGCTGCTATTTTAGACAAATCGCCCCTCAAAGATTTGTGTTGTGAAATACATGCATAAAGATGAAGTAATCAGGAAAAGCCACTTCCAAAATACCCATGAAGCTCTCCCCTGCCATTCATATCTGCACAACAAGGAGGTAGACCCATTTCAAAACACAGAACAAATAAACATATTCCATTGCATGGAATCGACTATTTAAGGTGACGGAAACTGCTTCCAGTCACTGTTATTGCAGTTCAAATAGTAGTTATTTTAGAAGAACTCAGAAATACAAGTCCAAAAGCTCCCATGGAAACATAAAACTGAGTACTCTTATAATTTTTAGTCAATTAATCTGTACTGATTAATTGACTAAAAATTTATATAACAATAAAATTATTGTTATATAATTTTATCCATTGCGAGAAAGCAGATGCAGAAATGTCCTGAACTGCATCCTATAAAATCTCAGTAACCCCTATGTGGCTTTGTGCTTTAAAAACATATGCAGAATGATGTTCAACTTCTACTCCTTCTTCATTGTGAAGGTTGAAGCCCCCCGTGCAGAGGTGGTGTTTTTCTACAAACACACTTTTCAGTAATTGTGTTGATAAGCATCGAAAATTCAACCAAGCAATTTCAGTCTCAGCCACGCTTCAGTTCTTTTACTCTATATTTGCAGAGAAAATAAAAAACAGACGTGCACTCCAAGAACAGGTCAGGTGTTGACGTCTGTAATGATGTCAGCCCCAAAGTCTGCAATGTCATGGGGAAATAAGGTGCTGCTTTAGTGAATCCTACGGAGATAACCAGTCACTCAAAGCTTTGCTGAAATGTGAAGAGAAGACACTGAGGATGGAGGCTTTGTTGCTGCATCAGTTGTTTTTACTTTACAACTGCTCAGGTGAGACAGGAAACATAAATCTGGCTGTGATACTGTGAAAACCTGTGAATGAAAGAATGAATAATAGATAAGAAAACACCTGAAACTCAGCTATTGAAAAATTCATGATGAAGGGGATTTGATGCTTTTAAAGAGCCATGCAGAGGATTTCTTTCTACCCAGAAGGGAAGGATTTTAGTGTCCATAAATCCATTGTTTGGATAATACCAGGAGGCCAAAACCTGCTTTGTCCTATGGAATATCAATAGAGACTGTTTGCTACCCATACATTCACCATATACTTTGTGAGGTATGGCTTGCTTGACTTGTACCTAATTTTGCCTCTATATCAGCCTTAATTGTTAATGAAATAGATTTGTGTCAGCAACATTTGTCAAGTATTTTTCCCCGTACTGACATGAAGTGACAGGAGAATGGATGGTAGTAGTGAGTCTTTGCTTTGTGACAAAACGGATCCACACTTTTGCTGTATGTTTATCCTAAATCTCATCTGAATTCTGAAGCTGAAAAAGAAATTCATTGAACCAGGCAACATTTTTCATTGATTTCTAATCTGTTTTTGTCTATTTTCAGGGAGTTTGTGCAAATTATAGGCCAAGTTCCCAGTTATTACATGGCAGGCGTGGCACCTGGTGTGGTCTTTAGTCACCTATCAATTTTAAGGCATGACATGTTTTGTGCTCAGATTTAAAAAAATTCTGCATACTTTGATTACAACAAGTGGTTATTTAAGCTGCAATGCCTTTTTATAATTTTAAACTAACCTGCTTATTTTCTTCTGACATCTAAAACATATAACTGCTGCTCCGTTGATATTTTATCTGTTTTGGACCTTTTTCTGTAAACCTGAAATATAATTAGCCCTTAAAATCCCAGTTGATCAGCAGTTTCTGAGTACTACCAACAACCACACAGCTTTCAAAAGTCACTGAAAACTTCTTTAGAGCGAGAGAATGCCTTCTCTCGCTCTAAAGAAGCGAGAGAATACACTAGAGATATTGGTAAAACAGTTGGAAAATACAGAATAATACTGAACCATTCTTACTCTGCAATGTTTTTGAGCAAGCTTCTGTCATTCTGACCTCTATTTGCTTCGTGGGGAAAAAAAGAGGATGGATTAATTGGTGCCCTTCAACTAACCATATTTAGAATCTTAACTGTACGTTTTTTGTAACGTTAAAACATCCTGTGATGCAAGCTGTTCTTTCTAATGTTGCCAATTTCCCAAAGTACTATTTCCAGCCATAACAGGATCCATTTAGATCACAGTGTCCTTTAAGTACTCATATTAACAAAGAACTGCTGGTAGCACACTACCAGTTATTATCGTAACTGCATGGGAGTGGATTACGGGGATATATTTAGTAGGTGAAGCCAATAATTTACCACATGGGGAACCATTTTAACACAATGCTTCTGCCAAGATGTTCTGGCTTGAACTGGGCAGGCCTTGTGTCGCTGAGCATTCTATTTGCGGTTTGTGTACAGCTATTAGGAGCACTTTGGAAATAAATCCAGTACAGGGTACAACGTCACCAAGATCCCCATTTGGAACATGAATCCAAATTAGGGCCATTGTAAAGATGCAGTATTGGGTTGTGCTGCACATGTGTCTCCTAATGACTAGCCACAATCTACAATGATTTAGTAGACTGACACCACTACTACAAATTAAACTTATAGGCAATTTGCACTTCCATCTTTTGCAGGCATCAAATCAATTTTCAGAGCTAGTGAGGGGATATTTTTTCACAAATTGCATGCAATTGACCTTGTCTAATTTGCACATCTCTCTTTCCTGCTTGCAGAGATCACTTATATTCAGGGGAAGGCCTGAGTCACTCTTACTCAACCTTATTCCATCCTGTCTTTTGGGTTATAAAGGTGCATGAAGAAAACTTGAGGCTAATGCTGGATATTGAAAATGCCCAAGTTAGGAACTGAGTCAAAAACACTTATACAACCAAGTAAGATCAAAAGACACAAACTATTAATTTGAGAGTTTCATTTTCTGCATAGATGATGCACAGTTTATATTGTGAGACCCCTCCTCCGCCCCTTTCTCTCTCGAACTTTACCTCCAGTATATCTTGCAGGAAATCTCTTTATGGAGCTCCTGTCGACAGGAAGCGTTGCCATGGGGACTGCTGTCTTTCAGACTGTCTGTATGTGAGTGCCTGAGAGTGACTTGCAGCTCTGAAAGGAAAGTTTGTTGCATTTAGCTGTTGAGACAAAATTATTTTGTTCTTGTGACTGCAATCAAATAATTATGCTGTTTCATACAAAAAAGTATGTATTCAGAAATGTGACAACCAAAAGTCTGCAAATATCAATCAAAATAGCAAAGATGATGCATCTAAGATTATCTTCAAATGTGCTCCACTCATTCTGAGCAGATGTGCATTTTTAACTAAATGCACATTAATTAATAATGCATTTGCAACATTGGTGTTGCAAATGCAAATATATTTGCAAGACCAAATATATATACACATTTATTAGAAAACTTGCAGGCATTTAATGCTAAATCCAAATTGTAGTTTTTAGTGCACAATAGGAATGCAATGCATATAAAATAATTTTTCATATGTATGTTCTTTGACAATTACTATATGTGTTTGGATGACCAGATGTAGAAGGTATAGTTAGCGTTCATCAATAGTGATTTCAAAGTGTAATCCTGATCACACACTGCCACCCAGTGTGAGCAACAGGTTTGGGGAAAGGTGTCAGAGCACGAGTCATGTGAAATTGTATTCCGTAGATGCCGTCTATCTATTTGTCTGTCACTAACTTAATGTGTCTATATCCACGTATTAAGTCTCTTTTTTATGTATGTCTATATGGCACTTGACAAAATGCTATATAGATGTTTATTGCTTGTTTTCTAAGTGGTTACTGTATTATGTTTTTATTATGTAAAGCAGTTCGAACTGCCTTGTTGCTGAAATGTGCTATACAAATAAACCTGACTTGTCCATTGATATATGTATATATCTATATTTATGTATGGATGTCTATATCCCTATATTCAATAAATCTGAAGATTTATGAAAAGTTTATTTATTTAAGTAACTTAATTCAGTGAAACGCATTATCAAAATTACACACAGACTGATGTTTTCAAGCCTTTTTGTGTTTGTTTTGATACATTTCCATTTACGGTTAAACTAAATATATTTACTGTCATGCTGCGTGTATGTGTGTGAGGCAGAAACAGCAGATGATTTTGAGAATTTAATGAAAAAAATTATGAGATAAGCAAACTTACAAAAACATAGGAAGCCAGAGTCAAATAAAAGTATTCCATATCAAAAACCAGCCAGGAGACATGAGGAGAATTCAGGGAAATCAGCAAGGAGTGACTGAGAAAGAGATGCTTAAGTACTGGGAGGTTGAATGCTGAAACAATGGACCAAACCTGATGAGCTAACTGCTTGCAGGTGTGAAGGCATAGAGTAGAAGGCCTTCACACCTGACCATGTGAAGGCATAGAGTAGAAGGCCTTCACACCTGCCTTCTACTCTGAGAAGAGAGAGAGAGAGAGAGAGAGAGAGAAAGTGGAACAGGGGGCGAGGGAGAATATATGGGAGACTAGGAAATGAATCAAACAGTAAAGCAAACTAAACATAACTAAGCTGGAGTAACTAAAAACAACTCAACAGAAGAAATAAACATAATGAAATAGAATCACTAAGAATGAACTGAACTAAAGATAAATAGGAACCAGACTGATCTAATCAAAATAAGAAACTAACACAAAATAATAATGAAATCAAATCAAACTACAAAATAACCCAAGATCCTAACATTTACAGTAATATTAAATATAATAGACCAAGAAAAACGCATGGTTTCAACAGAAATGGTTAATAAAAAATATATCCATAGTCTTAGTCACTTTGGAAACTGCTTTTTTGATGTGCACAAGTGACACATTGATTTGAATGTTGAATAGGTAGTTTGATAATTTCAATTCTGTTCTGAGAAATGCACCAAAGTGACAGAGAAACGTTGTAAAACCAAAAGTACTTTTAAACTGACAAAAGAGCCTCATCAGACTGCCTATTCTGACCTACTAAATATCTACTTACATATGTGTTTTAGCACTGTTTACCTCTCTTTGTTTTTTTTTTATCTATGTATCTACATCAATAGCTATGTCTCTCTGTTTTAATATTTTGTAAGGAAGTACCAAGAAATACATAATAAGAAAAGCTCTGAAAATTTTTAGGCTGTAAGATCAAAAAACAATAAACATTAAAAAAAGTGCCACTCATCAGTTTGAATCTGAGTTGGTAACCAGAGCTTAGAGAGGCAGTACGTCCCTCCTTGGCAGCCGGAGACGTTTTCCACGTCCCTGAGTCATTTACGACGCTCATCGTTGTAATAGTGAGGGGGCCGCAGGGCTCTGCACTGTCTATTCAATTCAAAGTGACAGCATTGGCCTTTGCTTATTTTTCTTTGGCTTATTGTGATTGATGAGATTACAAAGGGCAAACAAAAAGAAAACAGACAAACAGCATCTGAAAAAAGACAATTGGAGACATGCATTTTAATTATTGTTGAATTTAATTTGGAGCTTCTGAGCTAAAGTTCAGCTCCACACATAACCATGAGTGCATGAGCAGATAAAATGAAATTCTGTGTTATTTTGCTCTGAATTTGCACATACACAATAAAAAAACCCCCCATCAAATTAGCTGAGTTTCTACTGCAAAATCTACTGCAGTTTTTATTTCATTTATGCCACAGACAGGCTTTGACATCAACTGAACCTGGAAAGTGACGTACATCTGAGTTACCCAGAGCGCATCATTCATCGTCTGTATGGATTCCTGTCATATAGTGCACCTGCTGCCCACTGAAAAGTGAAAAGTTGCAGCAGAAGACCCACACTGACGTCATTGGATTCAAAGCTCCTGCGCAAGAGGGCCTCACTGTTTTAATGTTTTATAACATTCCTTGGCCAAACTGAGAACACTGGTGGAATTGCTAAGGCAATGAAAAGTGAAAGACTGAGACAGCAGAGGCAGGTAGATTCATTGTTTTTTAACAACCACCTTTCAGAATTGTATTAGTCGGTAGCATATCACCTTAGAAACCTTTCATTTAGTCTTATTTTGAATCTCAGAAAAATATTTTAAAACATCAATATGAACAAACCTCAATTTGTTGCATTTTGAACTTGATTGTCCCAATAATCAGAGTAACTGAACTACTAACAATTAAGGGTATTTGTAGATAGAAGAATATGTCCCAACAGTAAAGTTTCGTTCAATAAACTAGAATGTATTGCAATTAAGCTATTGTCAGATTAAAAGTACCTTTTGAAAATTGCGACCTTAAAGTACATGTTAAATGTAGGTTTAATATGCCTGAAGTAATATTTTAATCATAAATGTCATGTTTAGTTTAACTATAAGCAAAACATTTACCATAACTAACACAAAAAATAAAGGTTAGAAATCACCAGTTTGTGTTTTAGTCTTCCGCATTATATGTCTGGCTTAGTGAATTGAGTCAAAGTAATAAACAAACCTTTCAATAATATTCTTATTAGGCCCGAGCAGCAAAGCGCTGCGAAGGCCTATTGTATCTGTACTGTTTATTATTACGATTCTTCCCACCTCTTCGTGTGCCTTTTTGGGGGCTTTATCATATTCAAAAACTCACCAAACTTGGCGGTCGCGACTAGAAAATTTAAAAATTTTGAATTTTAAGGTTGTCGCAAAAATCGCAAAAAAAATTGCTCAACGCCGGCAACTAGCAATTTTCTGTTGACACAATGGTATGAACGTACTTCATCGTAGAGACATGAAATTTGGTACACTTGTAGAGCTCACCAAAAGACTCAGAACTTACATTTAATGTTATAAGCCAACTATCACAGAAAGTCGGCCATTTTGTATTGAAGGTCCATTTTTTACCTCGATTTTGACGTTTACAGCCTTCGTATTTGATCGAACTCCTCCTAGGGATTTCGATTGATCGGCTTCAAACTCGGTCAGTCTGATCATAAGGCATGTTTGATTTAAAGTTATCAAATTGGTGAGTTTTGGAGCATGTTGAAGGGGGGTTAGCAGGGGTCAAAGTTCACCTACTCGCCATGAAACACGAAACTCTTATATTTCCTATACAAAAACACATAGAGGGATCAAACTTTCAGTGATTGATCGTCATCGGGTGTCCTAAAATACCCTGTGGTGAAATTATTTTTTTAAGTAGGCCACGCCCCCTGAGAACAGGAAGTGTCATGTTTTACTGTGAACGGTCGCTATCCTAGCCCTTTGACCTAATCAACATGAAACTGTGTCCAGAGACAGAAGACATGTTGGTGTGTTGAGGATTCCAACCCCGACCGGCTGCGATGAAGCAGGTGGGCGTGGCGGCGTTGCGAACACCGTCGAATTTCGTTTGGCTCTGAATTCCACAGTTTCGGGGTGAGCTGCTCCAAACTCACTAGGATGGATCCTTATCCATCCCCGAACAGGAATCCATAGCGATATTTGGTGGGCGTGGCCTAATTTTTCTATAGCGACCCCTAGAGTATTTTAAATGAACAGCCCCATGCCATGCTTTATCCTAGAATTACGAAACTTGGTACATATGTGTATCTTGTCAGGACGTACAAAAAAGTCTATTAGAGCCATGGTCGAAACCCAACAGGAAGTCGGCCATTTTGTATTGAAGGTCCATTTTGGACCTCGAGTTTGACGTTTACAGCCTTTGCATTTGATCGAACTCCTCCTAGGGATTTCGATTGATCGGCTTCAAACTCGGTCAGTCTGATCATAAGGCATGTCTGATTTAAAGTTATCAAATTGGTGACTGTATGAGCTTGCTGAAGGGGGGTTACCAGGGGTCAAAGTTCACCTACTCGCCATGAAACAAAAACCTCTTATATTTCCTATACAAAAACACATAGAGGGACCAAACTTTCAGTGATTGATCGGCATCGGGTGTACTAAAATACCCTGTGGTGAAATTTTTTTCTTACGTAGGCCACGCCCCCTGAGAGCTCGAAGTGTAATGTTTTACTGTGAACGGTCGCTATCTTAGCCCTTTGATCTAATCAACATGAAACAGTGTCCAGAGACAGAAAACATATTGGTGTGTTGTGGATTCCAACCCCGACTGGCTTCGATGTAGCAGGTGGGCGTGGCGGCGTTGTGAACGCCGTCGAATTTCGTTTGGCTCTGAATTCCACAGTTTCGGGGTGAGCTGCTCCAAACTCACTAGGATGGATCCTTATCCACCCACCGACAGGAATTCATAACAAAATTTGGTGGGCGTGGCCTAATTTCTCTATAGCGACCCCTAGAGTATTTTAAATGAACAGCCCCAAGCCATGTTTAAACCTAGAATTACGAAACTTGGTACACATGTGTATCTTGTCGGGACGTACAAAAAAGTCTCTTAGAGCCATGCTCTAAACCCAACAGGAAGTCGGCCATTTTAGATTGAATTTCATTTGACCTCGATTTTGACTTTTACAGCCTTCGTATTTGATCGAACTCCTCCTAGGGATTTCGATTGATCGGCTTCAAACTCGGTCAGTCTGATCATAAGGCATGTTTGATTTAAAGTTATCAAATTGGTGAGTTTTGGAGCATGTTGAAGGGGGGTTAGCAGGGCTCAAAGTTCCCCTGTGATCGACTGTGTAATATGTAATTACAAAGGGGATCCTTTGTCATTCCGTAGGGCAATGCTGCCCTCTGGTGTCGAATTACTGAAATTACTGAAATAGTTTCATTATTTCAGTAATTCGACACCAGAGGGCAGCATTGCCCTACGGAATGACAGAGTTCAATTTTGTAATGTAGGAAAAAATTAAAAATTTGTAATTCTAACACAAAAACTCACAGAGACACCAAACGTTCAGTTATGGATTATCATCTTGTGTCCAATAATATCCAATGGTCAAATGATGACATCACTTAGGCCACGCCCCCTGACAACAGGAAGTCTCATATTTTGCTGTGAACGGTCGATAGCTTCTGCACCAAACTTTGCACGAGTGACCCTGGTGGGATCCCTGACGACCCTATGTCATCATATTATGACGTCATCTAAGCCCCGCCCCCTCGGAACAGGAAGTGCCGTTTTTTTCCTTGGAAAGCTCCGTTTATGGCTCTCTTGACCTAATCAAGGTAATTCGGATGATAAACTCTGTCAATGCTCGCTTCTGGCTGAACCGTGTGGGCGTGGCCAAATGGCGAATATCAGTCCCTCGCCATATACATACGTTTGGCTCTAATTCACACATGGATCATCCGATTGGCGCCAAACTGGATATGTATGACCTTTGTTCACCTCTAAAGAGCCCAACGGGTTTGAGATGTAATTTGACTCCACTGCGCCCCCTAAGTTGATACATCGGCCGTATCTCCTCGACGCATCGACCGATCTGCACCAGATTTTTTGACAGTCGTCGGGGAGCGCCGCCGAACGCATTCACGCGTGTCGCCCGGTGGACGGGCGGGGAAAATGCGCGACAGCTTCTGCGGCGGCTGGCGGGCGGCAGTGCTGGAAACTGCGGCAGAGCTCCTGCGGTGGGGAGCGGGCTGCGGCTCTGGAAATCGCGCGAGAGCTTCTGCGGTGGCCGGAACCCCCGCGGTGGCCAATAGGCCGGAGCGGCGCTTGCTGCGAGGGCCGCCCGAGGCTGCTTGCAGCTTTAATTATATTTACTATTTTAGTTTGTGGTCACAGGTGGTAAAGTGCAATGCTTCCAAAAGTAAAGCCTTGGTGCAGGTTTTCTTTGAAAAATCCAACTTGGCTAACTAAGTGAAACTAAACTGGCTACAACTTCTTAACTAATCCCAGGGTTGCTGATTCTGCTTTCATATGTGCTCAAGTAAAACAGGAGGAGTTGGAATAAGCTGACCAATGATAGTGGAGAGGCAGAGAGAAAGATTACCTCAAAAAATAAGAGATTTATTCAAAAGTAAGCAATTCAACTTTTAATTTTTCCACAGATAAATAAATAATTAGGCCTCAATATGTGCATATTTCTTTTAGAACAGCCAAACAGCTAATGGACTGTCACTGACTGTGTATGTCAGGAAAGCTAGTGTACAGGAGACCTCTTAATATCTCTGTTGCTGATCCTTTTCTATGCAGAGGAGCATAAACTCTGTAAGCAGTAGCCTTACAAATGTGTCAATATTAACCATCTCTAATACATGTCACAACCTTTTGTTAGGTTATCCTAGCTGAGGTTCTACACACAAAAAGATAATGTGTTATTGATGAGGTAGGAGATGTCAACATGAAGGCAGCGCTTCAGTAAAGTCAACACACATTTAGAGGTGATGAACAAGTCATAGTAATGCATCTGGAGCAGACAATGGAAACACATGATCAGAAATGGGAGAAAGATGACTCATAGTTCAGACCTTTAAAAAATAATTAGACAGATAGATTGTACTTTGACCTCCAAAACAAAATGCTTTGCAGCCTTCTGTGTTGCCACTTAATTAAAACCTCCTCCAGCCACGGACCTTTTCACACCGGTGAGTCACTGATGTAGGCACTCGCCACAAACAAAAGGGGATGCAGGATTGTCTCAATCTGTTTAGTTCAGTAGAGGAGGAAAACCCACTGCATTGTTGCATCAAAAGTGGCTTGTCACTCACTTTCTGTTTGGATTGACAAAAGGGTAAATGTTGCAGAAGAAATAATGATGCAACGTTGAATAATATTCTGGAAAAACTGAAAATGGTGCATTATTTCTTTTTGTAGTTGTTTCGAAACTCCAGTTTTACACATAGGATATACATGTATATATATATATATATATATACAGTATATATCAACTTATTTCTGGTGTTTCCGATATCAACTTTCTGGTGTGTTTAAAGAAGCAGAGGAGATCTTGCTGAACTCGTACTCACACACACTGTTAGTTTTACTAAAAATCCCTATTTTCCTCTATGAGATGTTGATATTTGTGGAAAATTATGAAATAAAGAATTTTGTTTTCAACCTAATAGTGAAAAAATGTAATTCAAAACTTGTTACTGGTTCTTTCATGTTATCTCTCAAAAATTTAATGCAGTGTTACCACAAAAGAAATTTCTATCGAGTTATTAGGAGGTTATTATGAATGGTTCTTAGTAACTTTCCTGGCCTAAATATTACCAGCACAACATACTCCAGCTGTCAGATTGTCCTCAGCACTTGAGGTAATCAAGTTCTTCTTGTTGCTATTCTTAAAAGTAATTCCTATAGATAACTATTAAACATTATTTTGTATTAGTGTATAATTTATTGATACAATTTTTTTTAGTTTTTAACTGCTTGTTTTGCATATCTTTCAAGGTTTTATAGTCTTTATCATGCACTTACTCGCCCATGCGAAAAACTTTTTATTTGCTTTCTCTAGATATTCTCAAATTCTTTCACATCTTCCTCTCTGCTGAAAGAAATCCCATTAAAATGATTGCATGCCCTGCATATAACCTCCATAAAGTGGCAAACTTAAGCATCAGACTATAGGTCAGAGGTATTTCTCTAAAGGCATCTGAGAGCAGGCTGACATTCACAGAGGTAATAATCAGAAATATGAAAGTGCTGAAAGAGTTCTTGGCTAAAGTTGGGAAAATGCAGACTGTACAATTCTTGAAATGTTATATGTAATTGTAGCTATCAGAACTAAATTGAAGGATAACTAATGTTTTATTTTAACTCTTTCCTTCCTGATGTGCTGAATAGTTGCATTGTAGCTGAGTTATTATTAATGTAAAAAAGTCTGTTCTACATAACACTCATGAAATCTCACCGACCACTCGGTGGAGTCTTGTAGAATTACATCCACACTGAGCGTCTGCACACGTCCATTCAATTTTAATATTAAACAGAGAATACAAATGAAATACTAATTAATGATACCACCACTCCTGTCCATCAGAGAGATTTTGGTCCTGAAATACAATGCTTTTCATAACAAACCTCAATAAATACTGATATTAAATTTTTTAAGGTTTTCAAATTAAATATGAGAGAACTAAATGTTAAGCTGAAAGCAAGGAAGGAATATATATATATATATATATATATATAAAATGAAATATAATATATTTATTTAATAAAATAAATTTAAAAAAATTATATATACGTACATATATATTCTTTGGGAGATGTTTGTCTCATTTTAAAACAGAAATACTCAACTAAGTTAAATAACATGACTTTGGCAACAGATATGGATGATTTTAGGTTTACATGGAACAGGAAACCTTATGGTACCTGTGTATTTTTTTTCAAAACCCAGCTCTATGTGATCTGTAGGCAGCTAAAATAATTAAGAACATCTTTTAATGGTGTGAAAAGTTATGTAACAATTATGGTCAATGTCCTAATTCCGGGCCTTTTCTCTTTAATAACCCACAATAATGAGCATTAGGTCAATATGTGTCTCTTATTCAATATAACCCTCTGCTTCACTAAGTGAGAGTGTGACAAACATCCTTTATAAAACACAGTAATGGCTTAATTCTGAGCCATTAAATGAAAACTACAGACCACTGATGTACTGTGTTGCCCTTCACTTTGGCAATGTCTGTTTTAGCTGGTGCCATGTCACAGTGTTAACAGTATCCAGGTCAGGGCAATGTTTTCAAGGCAGGAAGTATACATCATGTGTTTATCTGAAGGAGAACAAGGACAAAGGCTTCATGTTGGAAATAATGCAAAATGATTTTCCAAACAACCCAGGAGTTCAGAGAAAACATAAAACAATTTGCACGCCTAAATCTTTTATTCTTCAATATGAATGAATTATAGCAAATCTGCAAAAATAGAGTGGGCTATGCAAAAATCCCTCCACTGGTATGTAAAAGACTAATTGCATTGCCAAACTCTGTAAAAGCTTGATTCCTTATTCCTTATTCCCTAAAAAATGTTTGAAAACTGCTGGGTTGTAGTAAACAATTTTCTCCAGTAGATGACAGTAATAAACAAAAATGACACAGCAAACAGGAATCAACACTGGTCATAATAATAATAATAATAATAATAATAATAATAATAATAATAATAATAATAATAATAATAATAATAATAATAATAATAATGGAGGAAAGCTGTCATGAACCTGTAAAGCAGTTTTTTCTTTTTACGTTTTATCTTTAGTGTTATATTGTTAAAATGTAAATTGTTTCATGTCAGCTTTTTAGAGTAAACTCCTGTTGTATTTCAAGTAATTCAGACTAAATGTATTTACTATTCCTATATCATTTGTTCCTATGTACTTTATTCAACTGTCCAACATTTGGGATCTGAGTCCTACATTTTTTATTTTTTATTTTTTACAGTACTGACAGTCCTGGTGATTACTTGCAAAGAGAAGTATTTTATTTTATTTTATTTTATTTTTTTTACTCAACCTTTCGTTTTCTAACCACTAAGTGGAGGTAGCGAGCTGACGTGTTGCTTATCTACTGCGAACACTACTCACGAAGAAGGGGAATAGCCGCTAGGCTGGGCTTTAACGATGAAACATTTCGGTCACTGGAGATAAACAAGGTCTGCAAACCAGCTTTGACTTCCTTTAGAGAGAACTTAGACACACAGCTGGGTCTTTTGAGCAGGTGCAGTTAACTAAAGAAGGTGACAGCTTATTGTCTTTGACATTATAGATGTGGTTGTAAGAAAAACGATTGAAGCTAATGTTAGCTTAGCTATCTGTTAAATACCTCTGACGGGGTTTAACGGTTGCTTTTGTCTTATATTATATCACGCTAAACACACCACGAATGTTTTCTCTATTCGTATTTATGAGCTCGTTATAAAGATTGAGTTGTCAGTGAATTGTTGCCACCCATGTAGTTTCGGTTGTCCTCATCATCATCGATTTTAAAAATAGTTTCTCTCTAACTTTGGTTTGTTTTTCCCCCCCTTCCCAGCTGTCGTTCATGTAAACAATATCAATTCTCTCGCCGTCGTTGTAAGAAACTTTCTACAATATTTTGGAGTGGGAACGGGAGACAGAAAGGCGAATCTCAGACATTTTTCTTTGGATAATTCATTGAAGACAAATGTTTTTGAGTCATGGATCAAGGTGTTGTGGACAGTCCTGTCATCCTCGTTATCAAGGCACCGAACCAGAAGTACGATGACCAGACAATCAACTGCTACCAGAACTGGACCGTGGAAAAGCTCAAAGCCCACTTGTCTGATGTGTACCCTAGTAAACCAGTAAGTTGCTTTTCTTATTAATACAACAATAACCAAAGATCATTCTTAAATAACAAAATTGTGTTTCATTTTTCCTGATCTTAATTCCTATTCCGTTGTTTAATCACCAGCTTTTTATATGATATGTTTTATTTAAGATATTGCTATAAAATCTGGTAATATTTTAATCTTTATTGAATTCTCAGTTAATAGAATTGTCATGGTACCTAATTAAACCAAGGGTTAAACTACAAGTCCTTTTTGCATATATAACTCACAATTTAAATGTCAGCTCTGCTGCAAAATGGCAAAACCCCCTGAAAATTACAACGCAAACAATAAATCTGACCATCAAAATTATACAAAGATATAAAAACTATAACGGTCCACTACAAAACATGACATGGTTAAAGAAAGCTTTTCATTTCAAAAATGTAACCTATATGGAGAACATTCAGCTCTGAAATAAAAAAACTTGGTTTGATTTTCATTATTCATTTAAGTCAGAAATTTATTTTAACATTATTGACAAATTTTTTTGGTGAATACTGGGCTTTTCACTGCAAAAGCATGTGATTTTTAGCATGTACAAACTTAACATCTTGGGAATAATAGTTTTAAAAAATCCTACTTATATTGAACCGTGAAGTTTTCACTATAGCAGTGAATGCAATAAAATAAAATGTAAAGATATTTTAGGATGTTTTACTTAACGGTTATAAGTTATGTAAGTTATAACTGTTATAACAGTTATAAGTTGTTTTTTTTTGGAGGACACACAACCAGGAGTGTAAGTACAAATTCCATGATTGGAGCAAAAACTTCAACCGCAGACTCCCTGATGGTAAAATATCTGCTTATGTAATTGTTAGACATCTGATGACATGTTTCTTGGCAGCTTAAGAGCCTTAGCCTAGCAGAATGTCAGAGATTCAGTTCCACCTCTTAAAATGTTTGGCGAGTTTAGTGTTTTTCTTATTTTTCTCCCACAAAACTCTCTCAACCCGATTTTACTTTGTGGATTCTGCTGAGATCCTGTCTTGATTCTTATCACTGTTAAAATATCATGTAGCATTGCACATCTCTGAACTAATCTGTGAAGTCAGCGAAATTGGGTTTCCAACGTTAAAAGAATTGCTGAAGAAATTTGACGTCAGAGCTCTCCAGTTTTTGGGTACCAGCGTTATTGCAGAGCTAATCTGATTTTATTCTCTTTGCTCTGTGCAGAGAACTCGCTCTGCTGCAATCTCATTTAAACACACTGGGACAAACTGCTAGCTTCTGCAGCAGCCTCACAGAGGACTGTACTTTGGTTTTGAGCCCTTTTTCTCACATTGTCTCTTTTATTTATATTTATTTATGGTATAGGTCATTATATATGTGAATACACACACAGTAAGTTTTTAAAGACAGATTGAATTCCTGAATGGAGGGAGAATGGATTTAGCTTTAATTAGGACACGCTCTGACCTTGTTGTATAATCTGCTAATTCCATTTAGAGCCACTTATCCGTATTACGGTTACTACGATCTCATTTTCATTACCTGCACCAGTTGCTTGGCCTTTGATGTTGTAATCATTCACATTTCTCTGACTTAAACTTACATTTCATTTGTTTTTGATGTTTTTTTAAACACGAGTAAAACTCCGTGCCCTACATTGTTCCAAAAATACATGTCATTAATTAAGCCACATCTCTCCATTGACCTCATTATCATTATTCTGTGTTTTTAGAGCTCCAAAGACCAGAGGCTGGTTTATTCTGGGAAACTGCTTCTGGATCACCTCACCTTAAAAGACGTCCTTCGGAAGGTAAGTTGCTGTAGGTGCTAGTAGTGATTTTAGGTTGCTTTAAAACAAAACTTTAGCTTCCATGACCTTTTTGTTTTTAAAGCATAACATGATTGGAAACCTCTGTACTACTCCTTCATGCTTTATAAAAGTGTAAAATTGTGGGTTTTATTATTATTATTTTTTTTTAGAAATTTTAGCTTGAAGTGCTACTAAGATTTTAAAAGCTGGATGTGTGCATGACATTGAAATCCATTAGTTTCATGTTTTCTCTTTTTATATTCCTACATTGATTTTTTCACCAATTACTCTTCTGCAATAAACATGTTTACGTTATCAAATATACAAAACAAAAGCAGAAAAAAGACTTAATATGCTGGGTAAACTAGTGTTTTTTGGTTTCTTGTATGTCTCACTTTTATTAATTAAATGAACTCTGAAACAACAGGAGTAAACTCCTAGAAAGCCAGAGCAATATTTAACCCAGCATAACTTACTTGCCTTTCTCGGAGCTTGAGGGGAGAGACACTTTCCTGAAAAACCTGCTGCTGTTTAAGTAGCTGGCCCATCAGTAGCAGCAGCACCATGTTCATTTTACAATGTTTTTCTTTCTGTTTTAAATTCCTGTAAAAGTTAGCTATGTTTGAGATAAACTTAAATAATAATACAATTAGAATATTCATCTTGGTAAGTCGGTTTACAGTTTGGTCTTTGTAGAACTAAAAGAAAACAAAAGGTTGCCTTCACTGGTCAAAGGTATTCATAGTTTCTTTCTGTCATTTCTGTTGGGTCATTAATAATAATGCCTGTTATTACCTGGGCCTTCTTGGTTTGTTTAAAGGCCTTTTAGACAACTTCAGATGTAAAAAGAACATCTAGGACTTTCTTTCTCTAATTTTGTGGCATTTAGCAAATAAAGGTAATGTTGGAAATCCTAACTTTTACTCTTTTCTTATCCAGTATTACAATTAAGCTCTTTTTAGATTTACTTGAGAACTTGTATTCAAATTTAAACTGTTGCTGTAAGTTCAGCGTTTGATTTCACATGTATTATATGAATATGAATCTTTTAGTCTGTTATAAGTTGTCAGACCATACGTTAAAAAGTTTGGTTTCGCAGTGCTTTGAAGTGGTCAGTGTGGGTAAAAGTACATGTGTAAAGTTGTAGAGAACATGCAACACTTTGACTGTGTGAGGTAATGAGCTGCACTCGCCTCCGCAGCAGGATGAGTACCATATGCTCCATCTGGTGTGTGCCTCCAGAACCCCTCCCAGCTCCCCGAAGCCGCCCCGCAGCCGCGGTAACAAGCCTCAGGAGAGCGCCGCCGGTCCCACGGTGGGTCATCCGCGTCCCTCTCACATCTTTCAAATAATTTCATCATCATCTCACTTCCTTTCATCATGCACCTCTCTGCTGTAATCCACATTTCCCTGAGGGTTACAAACTGCCATGTGCTTTTATTTCATGCCTACCACTAATATTCAGCCAATTTTCTGGTTGCAGGTCTCTCAGAGTTCTAATAGTGCTGGTCAGGAGGCTGCAGGAGAGAGCAGCGATTGGCTGAGACAGCAGGCTGGAGCCTTCCCCTACCACCACATGTATTCACAATTTATGCATAGGTAAGCTTTTTGACTAGTTTAACTTTTACAGTGCTGCAGAGCGAGGGAAGAGGAGGTGATTTAGTACTGCAGATGAAGACTTGACATTTTAAAGTGTCAAATAACGTTAGTTTTTATCTTTAAAACTCCTGATTTAATTTAGGCTGCTGCAATTTGCCAGCATAATTGATGGCAGCATCTATAATAATACATAACCTAGTTTGCTATTTAACTAAAACCAAGTTCTGATCTCTCTCAAGCATTGCTGTTTTATTTTTTTCTCTAGTTTCAACAATCAGTCTGTTATGAAATGAAAAAGTCGTGCTTTTGCTGAAAGTCTTGTTTTCTGTTTTCTTTCCAGCTGGAATCATCAAATGACAACAGCCCCCATAAACACGCCCTCCTACTACGCCCCCATGACTTTGATGTGGTGGCAGCAGCTGTATGCAAGACAGTACTACATGCACTAGTAAGGCCCACTTTGTTGTAGTCATTTTATTTCCATCTGAGCCTTTCTGTTAGCAGAAATCGTTCACACTCTTCCTCATCTCTCCTCTCCTGTAGCCATTTACTGGCTGCTTCGTCTCACCTCCTCCGACCCGACCAGCCCTCCGCTCAGTCCAGCCAGTCCGACCCTCTGAGCCAACGACCGCAGGCGGGTCGCCACGGAAACCCGGAAGTCCAGATGAACGCTCAGGGAGGGGAAATCCTGAACGAGGAGGAGCTCAACAGGGATTGGCTGGACTGGGTCTACACGTTTTCTCGCGCTGCCATCTTGCTCAGTATAGTCTACTTCTATTCCTCCTTCAGCCGTTTTGTCATGGTGATGATGGCCATGCTGGTGCTCTATCTGTGAGTGAAGCATTGTTTTGTCCGCTTGTGCCAACAAGCGCATATTTCCTTAAAGTATCGTCTCAATTGCTTCCGGTTCCCACAGTGAGAGATCGTCTCTCCACTTGATGATGCTGAAATTAAAGCTTCCTTTAAAATATTTCCCACATGAGTTTATTAAAAGCAGTGAATGTAATTCGGGGTTTTTCATTACAGAACTCCTCTGCATTTTTCCTATAAAACTTCTAGAGGATATCAGTTTTTTTGCTGTCTATTTTAAGAGAAAAACTCACTGTGAATGTTTGGTAGATATGTATACAGTGAAACACGGAACAGCAGAAACTAGAAACTTGGAGGAAGAAATGACCCAAGAAGGGAATGAGTGAAAGAAAGTCAAGAAAAAAATGAGGACAATGGAAATTAAAGCTGTACTTAATAATTATAGTAATTATCTTTATTTAACCAGGCTTGTCCCATTGAGATAAAAATATTTCTTTATAAGAGAAACCTTGAAGAATACAGAACATAAAAAAACAGTTACAACACAATAACCATAAAACATACAATGTAATGGGATCTATCATGGTCTGGAATACATTCAAAGATACCAGTGATCTAAATTTAAGCTTTAACATCTAAAGAAAGTTAGAAAAAAGACATGCAAAAGAATAGAAAAAGGAAGGACAAAGATGGAAAGAGGGGGACAGAAGAGAAGAAGAATAGAGTACTCAAAGAAAGAGAAGAAAGGACATGGAATGGAGGTAGGACACAAGGATGGAAAAATAAATATTGGGAAAATGAGGAGGAAGGAGATGAGAAGAAACGGAGGCAGGGATGAAGGAGTGGAAGGTAGGATAGAGGGGAAAAGGCAAAGAGATGGAAATCACAAGGAAGAGAGGAAGAACATGAGGAAGGAAGGAAAGAAAGGACACAATTACTAATAAGTGAGGAAGAATGAGGCAGGAAGGAAAGGAACAAGGAAGAAAGGACAAGACAAATCAAGTAACGTTGGAAGGACACATTTAGATGAGCAAGTGGGGAGTAAAGTCTGAAATACATTTTTTTTTTTCATTCTTTTCGTATTTTCTTTTTCCATACTCATTCAGACCTGGAAAATACTTGAATCAAATTGCAGACTGCGTGGGAACCCTGTCATTACGGAGTTCTGTGTTCTCAGTAGTGAGATCAGAGTTAAACAGACTGCTGCTGGCTTTCAGAATATTTTTGTCTTATAGCAGCCATGAATTCAAGCTACCACATATTTGACCTTATTTTGACATAGTAAGAAGTTACACTGTCATATACAAATTCTTGCTTTATTATAAATGAAGATTTGACTGCTGATATTTGGGATCAGAGCAGATAAGATTTTGATGTTTTCTCCCTGCAGCCACCAGGCCGGCTGGTTTCCCTTCAACCTGGAAAACGAGCTGCAGCTCCCGGGAGACCGGCCCAATCAGGAAGAAATGGAGGCAGAACTACAAAACCAGGATTTACAAGAAGCGGTAAAGTGTCTTTCTCATCTGTCACCTGAAACTTTGGAGTTTAGAAGTTGCAACAGTTTGGGAGTTTCAGTTTTGTTCATTGAATATCTTGTTTTCTTCCAAAACCAACCTAACTGATGAGTAGTATGTGTACATTTTGTCACATTGCAGCCACAAACATTCTCTGTGATCTGTGGCTTTGTATTCTAACACATTTTACTTCTATAACTTTTAGGGGTATCAGAGTGAAGGGAGTTTATTAACTATTATTTTACTAATCAATTATGCAATCAATTATTCTGACAATCGAATAAAAAAAATGGGCACATTCTGCATATTTTTCACTTAACTACTTAAGCCTTCCTTATCCAATATTAGAACTACATTAAATATGTTTAGGTAAACATATTTACTGACAAAATCTTATCTTAATTACAAAATGTACAATAAATATATGTATTTGTTGAACAATAAAGGGCATTTATTGTACATTTCAGCCTTAATTGCTGTTCTTTATATGTTGCTTTTTTCATTTAATGGCCATTTTCTGAGTCTGTACTCTTCATTTAGTGATCAATTACTAAATTAGTTGACTATTATTTGAATAATGAAATGATTAATCGCATTATTGATTTAATCTGTAGTGAAATGGAAAGTGTGGCGTCCTTTTCTTCCACTTTAATCGGGCTTTGATAGTTATTGCTACAGATGGCATGAAGAATACCTTACCTAAGCTTTCAAGTTCAAGCTCATATTTCACACAAGTCAGCCTCAAGTGCAAACCCCTGGCATGAACCATATCTCACTGGGCTCCACTAATCTGACTCTGATTTATCTGCGCAGGACGGAGTGAACGATGACGCCTCAGACGACGACGGGGAGAGCGGAGAGGAAGGAGCGGAGGATCCTAACAGCGCCCCTAACGCCGGCTTCTTGTCCTCCACATGGTCCTTCATCATTACGTTCTTCATGTCGCTAATCCCCGAAGGGCCACAGAACGTTGCTAACTGAACGTCAAGCACCGCATGAGGAAATGGAGGGTCTTCCTTGTTGAGGGAAACTGATTCCATCATGGTGCAGTGTTGTAGGTTCCCCGGTTGTCTGCTGTCTGAGCTTAAATGACAAACCCACTTAAAACAAAAAGAGAGAAAGTTGTCAATGTTTTCGTCCTAAGAGAGGCCAAAAAATTGTAAGCATCAAATTAAGCGGATGGTGGTTTACCTGCTGTGTTCAGATTTATCCAGGCAAATATATGTGTTCACAGCACTACACACCCCGATCAGAAGCAGCAATTTTTTGTTTAAGTAGTTTTTTTTAAAGCTGCTTAATTGTGGAAATGGTGGTTGTAGTGAAAGAAGGCAGTTGAAAATGGTCACTTTAGTACAGAAGTTTAATTTCTGTGATGGATTATGGGTAATGTAGTATCTGTTGTATATTGACAGAGAGAAGAGAGTTTGGTCGGAAAGTTTAAGAAATGTCGGAGAAAATTTGTAATGTTCAGAGATGTGTGATTGCTGGCTTCTGGTTTATTTCTTTACAAAGTTGACTTTAAAACAATGTAAAAAAAAAAACAAACAAACAAACAATAAAGTTGTATCTTTAATGGGTAGCAAAATATCAGGGTTTTTTTTCAATCACTGCCAAATGCAAAATTAATTTTTTGAAAAAAGCTGTTGATGTTACTACTAACTTGTCAACTAAGAATTATATTCCTGTTTACTAAGACTACACCTGGTGTAATGTTGTCTTGTGATTTAATGGGTATGCTTCATTTTCTCCCAGTTGTCACTAAATAGGCAACATGTCAACACACTGACTGGCTGGTTTTTTGTTCTGACCCTAAAGTGAGGAGCATAAAGTCATCAAATGCTGTTTTTTTTTATATATGTAAATTTGATTCGACAACTAATGAAAATCCTAAATTCAGTTTCTCAGAAAAATAAAATATAATCAAAAATAACTTTTAACGCTGCTTAGTGTCTAGCCCCAGTAGTCATTGGGCAACAGGTGGAGAACATCATGGAAAGTACAAACAATCATATGCACACCCATTTATATAAGAGCAATTTAGAGTAACAAAAAATAGAAATCCAGCACTCCATTATCTTTATTCTTTCTTTAATATGGACAAGCTGGATGCATTTGGCTTGAGGGAGAACTTGGTGAGAACAAGTAAAGGATCGTGGAAAACTTTCAAACAGCTGCCCCACTATGCTGCCCTCCAAATGAAATGTAAAGTTAATATTTATTTGAAAAGAGGACGTTAAACCACTGAGCCCAGTCCACTGTCTCCTTAGTCCAAATGTGAACCTTTTCAGCCTGTCCTAGTCAAAGTACATGTGCTGAGGTTTAATGCACTGACATTACTGCAGTCCACCATGTCTTACTCTTTAATGGGCTTTGCTTTTTTCTACAGTGTGCTGTTACCAATATTACTTGTGCAACTTTTTCCTCTCACTCACCTTTCAATTAATATTCATAAACACAGAACTCTGTGAACTCAGCTGCTTTACCACTACTGTTTAGTACCTTGTACCCTCAGGCTTCAACATGACTGTGTGTTAAAAAGGGTTTTGTTGATCTTATTTACTATTCAAATTGTCTTAGACTCTGGATGTTAGTAATTGTCATTAACTAAGACATAGTTATTAAAATAGCCATAAATCAGCTCTAGAAAATACACAATTTCAGTGCATTAAAGTTTTTTGAATTGCATTAATTGAATTCAGTTTATTTATAAAGTGCAAATTTACAGCACATCATTACATTCAAATGAGCCTAAAAATCTTTCTATTTAAGGAACTAAGATGAATTGCCCTGTATGACATTCTATTGTCACCTGCATAAATAATATTTCCCTAATTGGTATAATCAACCAATGATTATATCAATGTGTTCAACTTCTATTCTGAAGCTGCAGAAAATTCTAGTTATTTATTTCTCTTTTGTAACACGTCAAACTGTGTCCTTCACATTTCTCAGAATTTCAAGTTTTCAGCTGAAAAAGCAGAGAAGGTCTGACTTAATTTCCTCCAGCATTTACAGGTACAGCATGACCTGATGTTCATTATTAAACATGTTACTGAAGGATAATAACAGTTAATCACCTTTTACTATCACGGTAGATTAAGAGTCAGATGGAAAATTATTCAAATTTCTTGAACCAAGAAATTCACTGTACCTGTAACACCTGACCAAGTGTTGACTGACTGGGTCAAAACAAAAACACACAAAGGTTGGGCTTAATAGCTTAGGATGATATTATCCCAAATAAAAGGATCGGATCAAATACACAGTAATTAAGTATGACTTAATTACTGTGTATTTAAGTCATACACAGAAGATACATTATTCCAGGAATTATAACTGGTTGAATGGGAAATTGTATCTGTGCTCGTCTGCAGTCGTGTGTAACGTGTGTCGCTGCTGCCCCCTATTGCATTTGCTCTGAAATAACTTCTGTTTATTAAAATGTCAGCTAGAGCTCAGGTTGGAAACCATTTGTTAAAAAAGACCAAACTGTAACATGATCTCTGATACTAAGTCTACTAAGAAATAATAATACACATGGATTAACTTTGTACATGTATATATAATGAGAAACGTTCAAATAATTTTCAAATGTAATTATTACCATATTAACATTGTCGCAGTTGCCTGTCATGAAAACATAAGTGCCTTCAGATATGAAGTTTTATTGAAAATACATGGAAATAAAGACCAATAAGCTAACCACCTTTAACAGTAATGCCCTTTGCACAGCTTTAAAACGTTCCTTCAGTATGCTGAGGCGGGAACACTTAGGTTCAATTACAGACTTTGGGCTGTTTAGGCTCCATGATGCTTTACTTTTTCAGTCATTCTGCTGTAGATTTTGTGATGGTTTGGACAAAGCCACAGCTGTTAGATCAATGATCTCACATTTGGTTATAGAACATACTTCATTCATAGAGGAGTAACAAGAAGAATCTGCAAAATAAGCTCAAATCTGGTCTCAAAAGGAGATTTTTCCAAATCTTATTTTTTTTGTTCATTTAGATGCAACTTTTCAAATTTAGGTTGTACTGCCATATTTGCTTTTAATGGATTTCAAACAAACCTGCATGGGTTTAGTCAACACGTTGGAAATGCATCATTGCTGACATTAAAAAACTGGAAGGATACATGTGTGCTTATACCCTGTGCTTGGATTTATCCAAACATGTCACAGTAGATCACGTTTAAACCCTAAACATGATAAATTCAAGTCCCATCATGTTGGTCATTTTGCCCTTGGACCAGTTCATGGCCTTGCAGTTTCTTGGGATGGAGGAGCAGAAGGTGGTGACAAGATTTTTGAGGAAAGAAAATTTTATCTGCCAGGCAAGATTTATTTATTTATTTTCTTTACCATCAATGTGTCAATTCACACCCACTTTGAAAACCAACTGTCAATTTAAATTTTTTTTAAATTTTCACAAAAATATTTAATTATTTTAGGGATGATAATGTGTCAGTGTTTTTGACTCAAACAGATTGGAACCAAAATAAAGGAGAATTGAATGGATAAAAAGTGACATTGTAACAAATAATCCATGGTTTCTGAGTACTCTGCTGCTGTGATTTCAGATTTCACAACTCCCACAAAAATCGTTCAAAAACCTTTTTCCTAACTACAACTAACTCGCCTCATTTAGGATTTGACAGCAGCTAGCATGCAGGATTAAAGAAAGACAGAAAGAAATCCCCAAGAGTTCATTTTATTGCTTTGCAACAATCAACCATGACAGAAGAAGTCAACAAACATAATAACTGATGATCTGTACATCAGTAGAAATACAGTTTTACTAAGTGATTTCGGTGGCTAGACATCACTTTCCATAGGAGACTTTTCATTCAGATTCATACATTCTGATTAGCGAACCTGTGAAAATAGAGTCTTTCATAATTTACACAATCTATATAATTCTGAAAGTACTCGACAGGTCTAATTTTCTGCAAAATAATTAAATATACACATTTATATTTGACACTGACACCACGATAATTAACATTCACTGATTATGTAAATAAACTTTAGTTTCATATTCTTAAGTTTTGTTTTGTTCTTTTTGGTGGTGAGCACGTACTAGAGCTGTGACACAGAAACACATCATTTAGTTACATTTTAAATGGAAAACAGACAGAAGTCCATGTTTTTGGGAAAGACGTGGAAGAACACGACAGACACAGCGGTGTGATGGAGGTAACGGCCCCTTTCTGGAATCTGTGCGCCATCACATCAACCAGTACACAGCGCTTGCACACTAAGAGCATCAACAAGGCACCATAAACAGTCGTTTGCAGAGTCGCTACACACAGAGCCCATGAAACAGACGCACAAAATGTTGCAGGAAAATATTCTTGGGCAGAATATTTGAGGAGTCCGGGACTCCAAACGTTGATTGGTAGAGAATATTTATTGCTAAAACAGGACTGCACTTTTTCAAAAAAAAAAAAAAAAAAAAAAATTAAATAAATAAAATAAAATAGAAATAAAATCACGTTCCTACAATACCAGTTTTTACATGTACAGTAAAATATTTTGCATAAAACCATTTTAAACGCTAGACATTTCATATAACACACGGTTGATATTCACAATAATACAGACAGTATAAAAACAAGTGCAACTATAACTGCGGTCCACGAATACTCTGTTCTTTATTTTGCACCTTGACAGATTTTATTACTTATTAAAATATTTATGATGCCAGCGATGACAGAAAAAAACCCTAAAAATAAACAGAGACAAAGCAGTTATCACTGCCTTGTGACAAAAAAGAGACTAAAATCCTTTACCAATCTCAAATTGTAGTTGTACATCTCTAAAAAATTATATGAAAGGAAGTTAAACAAAGTTTACAGTCAAAGTGCTTCCTGTACAGTACAGACTGTATATGGCCTCTTTTCTACAATAATACAGATGAAGAGTACAGCACACAAAGAGATAAAATACTAACATCCACTACGCTCTGTGAGCTGAACAGTGAAAACAACTGACCAACTTCAGAGCAGCAATATCAAACACTGCATGTCCCCATGGAGACAAGAGAGATGGTTTATGAGTAAATCCAAAGGTCTTACAGTGTAAAGTCATGGTGCAATAGAAGTCTAATTATCTTTAGGATGAATTGAAAGGACAGCACCTTAATGCTGTTGTTAAGAGACGCACTGGTCAGAATTTTGTGGTCGGTTTCTGATCTCTGACCTGCTGAAGCTGATTTGAGCAGATTCCACTTTTGTTTAAAGAACTGATATAAGAAGATATAATAACTGCAATGAGAGAGGAGTCCCTGTAAAACAAGATCACAGAGTTGATATTTTAAACTGTTGTTAGATTATTAGCCAAAGTTAGCATGGCTAGCATCACTAAAACAGCGATCTCCTGTGTGTTTTCTATGTTACTTCCAGATACATCATATTTCATGACAGTCAGATGCTGTTAACACAAAAAGGGTAACACAGACCACCATTGCTGTACTTTGTTCAACTTTCTTGCTATATGCTGAAAGTCTTGCTCTTTCTCGTAGCTGGAATTAGCCACAGAAATGACTAGGCATGTGGTAAAATAAAATATTTAAAATAGAGGTTGAAAACTTAAGGAAAAAACAGCTTTACGTGGCTCCAATACATTCCACCTTTCTGTTATCTGATGAAAGTCTTGTTCTCTCATGGCAGCTCAGAATGATCAGCCAACATATCTCTGTAGATGGAATAGCTTCCTTATGAAAAGTGTTTTAAGCTTTTTGTTGTTCTTTTCTAAAGAGAAGCCATAGTGTTTACATACTCACTAAGTCTTTTTATCTTTTTATCAATCTTTTAATAGTTCACTAACTATTAAAAGATTAGAATTTAGAGTGTCTGACTCGCCGGTCCCTATTTAGGGTTGATTGAGCTGAAAATTACCTGATTGTGGTACATGGTACATCTCTGTTTGTTAAATAAACATTGGAGCTGTTCTTCCATAAAAATATATGAGGTAAAACAAAACCTGTACAGTTCTGTCACTGGGTTAAGTTTACACCAAACAACGAATGATATAAAATTGTCAAATCTTGACTAAAAAAATGGCCTTCCTTTGGCATCTGCGGTTCAAATAGTTGAGAAGAACTGGCGAGTTTTAGAGAATCCCTAAAGGGTGAACGTCATAATTTCTTGATATTTCTTCTAGATGTTTGATATGATGTGCACCGTGGCACATTTGATGAACATGTAGGACTCTCAGCATTTGTGGGAGCTTGTCTGTTTCCCCGCAGTTGGGCTGTGCTGCTCCAGTTCAGTTTTGCTCTTTGCCCTGATGACGAGGCACCGTCTTAGCAGGAAAGTGTTGAGGGCTCAGGAGAAGAAGGTGAGCCTTCCTTTATCACAAGAAGGTTTCTGTAGTGGAGCCCTCTCCTGGTGAATCTGGGCTGACATCAACTCTTACACAGGCCACCTTCTCTTGGCTGTTCAGAGGCGAAGAAAGAAGAACAGGATGAGCACTTGCATAGATTTGTGTTGTTAAAGGCAGTTACTAAGTGTCTCAATTACCAGTAATGCTACTTCAAGGATAGTAGTACCATAGTACCATGTAAGACAGCAGCTTCCAGTTCCAGAGTTCTGGCTAAACAAAGTCCCAGAAGGTCTGAGGTGTTTTACTGCATATGAGTGGTCTAATTTAAATTCATACAAGTGCTAAAACGGTGCAGATTTATACTGAAACCGTAAGTTTCAAGTCCTTCCATAACAACAGACTGGAAACCACTTACTTACAGTTAAAATTAAGTTTTCTTAGTGACAGAAATGTGTTTGGTGGTTTCAAAAAATTCTATTACACACCGAGGATTGACTAATGAGTAGTTTCAGTAGTTCCAAAAAAATCCACCAAATTCCTGTGAAAAGTCAACACTTAGAGTGTTGACGTTTCTTTTTGTTTGCATCTGTAATCTACTGGGACAAGCTGCAGATAGACTTCTGGGCCAAACCCCAACCAGATGGGTCCCATTTAAAACTCTTTAGTGCTTAGGTGCTGATCTTAAGCACCACAGGCTCTCACTGGAGTTACTCTTAAAAGATGTTTACATTTCTCTCTCTCTGTTAATGACAAAATAATTTTACAAATTTGCAAATATTCAAAAGGAAGATTCCTCACCAGTAGCCTTGCAAGTAGTTAGAACTTCCTGCAGATTTTAGGTCTCATGTGCTGTCCTTGCAACAAGGCTTTTATCCAAAATTCTTCACTGTACTGTCTCTGCAAATGCTCTCAAATCCACCTGCTACCAATGTTGAACAAGCTCTGGACAGGAAGTAACAACTGTTTAAGATGACATACCCCTCAACAGGACATAATGCTGGCCCTTGCTGGGCACTCTTAAAGCCAGTACAGTTTTCTTTACTATTAAACATCTCACCTCGAGTTTTTCAGCGATCCAGAAAACCTTTTCTTTGAGTAAAATATCATTAGCAGCTGTTTCTTGCATTTACCTACACACTTTTCACAAGAATACAACAACTTCCAGCACATCTGTTCTTTTGTACAGCAATCAGAGTTGCTGTGCTACTAACTGGGTTGTGCTGAAGAGACGTTACCTTGAAATTTGGTGTCATTGGAGAAATTAGGTGAAACTACTTGGCGTTTGAAATAATGCACAATAATAAAAGCAATTTTAAAACAGAATATGAAGAAAACATTTCTGTCAAGGTCAAAACTTGTGGCCATAACAGTAGATGACACATTACACATTTATATCGGTGAACTTAGAGACCTGAGACTGTAACAACTACGCCTTTCCTATTTTGAAATAGAAAACGGTTTAACATTTTCATAGACGATTAATTTATTTGTTGATATACATATAAAACAACTAAACAATATTTCTTAGATTTTTTATATAATTTTTAAAGACATGATCACAAAGCATTCTAATATGTTTCAGTTTAAATAACAGTGGAACATCTCCCAATTCTTCTGGGGATCTAAACCTTTTCAGTATTTTCTGTCTGTTCAATGCTTTTATTCTTTATTTATGGTGACTATGTTTATGACTCTGTTTAACTGTAGTTCTGAAAAAATTCAAAGTCAATTGTAAAAGTTGTCCCATTTTAATAGTCTGCGAAGTTAAACTTTCAAGACTCTACACACCCATGTTAAAATCCAGGTATTTGTGATTAAAAATATAAAACTAAGATGAATAATTTAAAAAATTCCCCACATTTATATGGATTTATAAGAATAAAAAATCTCTTAGAAGGAAAAGAAAACTAAACACAAAAGCAACAATAACCCAACTTTATGTTAATATTTACCCATAATACCTTGCAAAACTGTCTATCAGAAATCTATTAGATGTCTCTTATTCACAACCTTCTTTGTGTGACTCCTTACTCTTGGATTTAGCTTTGGATTCAGGGAAAGTCAGTCCAAAACTTGAATTTTCCTTTCAACTGTGATGCTGAATATTCCCTTTTCACCTTCCTAGTAAACAGCTGAGGTGTTTAGGTTCATAATTTCAATCATATTGGCAAAACCTCCAGCTCCACCTGAAGAAAGGTAATTCAGGTCATAATATTGGAACTATTTTCCTGTGGAAACGGTTTTCTTCTGGGATCGTTTTAAGTCAAATCCACATTGGAAATGTCTCCCTGTAGCATATGTTAGCCACATGTAGATGTTTTGCTTTCTCTGTTTGACAGCATCACTTCGTAAGACAGAAAACGCAGTATTAACGTCACCTGCAGAACAAAACCAGTTTCACAAAAGTTCATATAGCTGCTTCTGTGCTGATATCAATCTCTTCTTGTTTTTGAAACCTCACTGTTGTCTAGACCTGGAGAAAACATATAACTATTGGAATAAGACTGTTATACGGAATTGCTTGGAATGCAGTATTCATATTTCAAATGTCATCAGGACATATTTTTGTGAGGAATTAATGTTACAACAAAGGTGAACATTTTTTCATTTTGTTTGTATAATGAACCCTGACATGTTAGCAGGGGTCTGTACAGTTTTGAGACTCAGATTAGGTTTGCTTGTCTCCGTGTCAACATTATGATCTGACAGAGTCATAAACATGCTTCGGTAAAGTAGTCTCCAAAACAAACTAATCTCATCGCACTGATGGGAGGCTCTGGAAAACTGCAGGAGATGACATAGCTACCTTCCTGAACGCCTCACAGGTTGGACACAGAACTCTGCACTCGAGTTCACTGCTTTCCACACTGCGGTTTGGACCATTTCATCAGAGATATTTACAACCAAGGCGTCAGAATCAGAACTACATGCCAAAATGCAAACATAAAACACAAAGAGAAAGACAGGCATGTGGACATTTGAGTCAGTGGGAAAGGATGAGAGCAGAACAGTTCAAACACGCAGACACAAGCACAGAAATTATGGGTTTAGAAAACAAACTGCAGCACAGGAAGACGGATCACAACCAGAACAGTCCAGATTAACACACAGAAAGAAATGTTTGCATTTTAAGCAAGAACTATTTGTTTAACAGCTATTGGTTTTTAGATTCCTAAAGTAAGCAAAAGTTAAATCTTTTGAAAACAAAACATTTCAACGGAAACTATTTAACCTTCAAAAAAAAAAAGGCATCTTTTTTTTTTTTTTTTAAGATTAATAGTAATATAGTGACATTTGTGCCATGCCAGTATGGATAACCAGAGTTAATATGAAGCCATGTGGCTCAGATGTTTTGCATCAGACACTCAGCCCTGCTACCTGTTCTTGGATTGGAGGCTTTCGGTCACTACTCCTATTCTGTATGATCTGTTTGAGATGGACATAATTACACACAGCTCTACAAAAGGCCATTTCAAGTCGTACAGGACAACATGATGAAACAGCAAACCGATTCTTCTGGGAAACAACATTCTGTTGGGATCAATTAAGCATTTTTAAATTTGATTTTTAGTTCTACATTCTGATCAATGAGCCCAAATCCTGTTTATTTTTATTATTGTGTAAGTTTGGCCTGAAGACATTAGGTTAAAACTGACTGATATTTGAAATTATGGATAATTCCACGCATATTGACAAAACAAAAGAATAAAATTGCACTAATACACCATCATATTTCTTTACTGAAGATATGTTTCTAAATGCATGTTTGCGCCAAATATATATCTAGGAACAGTGGCTCAAAAGTTGAAGTTTAGTTTTATCGAATCATAACAGATTCGTCCTCTAGGTGTAGATTTTTTCTGAACTTCTCTTTATCTTTCTTAAGTCAAAAGGATTCTGTCAGAAGCGGAACAGGAAGTTATTGTCAGAAGTTCTTCATGGATTCTGTTGGAATCATGGCAGCCTCAATGACGAGTTTATGTTTTGTGTTTTCAATCATTTTCTCCCCAATGTGTTATTTTTTTTAATTGTACAGTATCTATGCCACATAACAGGTGAAAAAACATTTTTGAACAATTTATTGCATTTTCATCTTTTTAACATTACAAAATCCAGGCTTTTTGACAGCAGTGTGAACATTTGTTTGATCCACTGTAAGTAGATCACAATAACATTAATGTCGTAACGTAAAGCATTTAATTACGAGCAGGACTATTTAGGGACGGCAAGGCTCACCTTCCTGAGAACGCGTTCACTGGGATGTTCAGCCGGTTTGAGCCTTCAAAGCGAACCTTCATCTTCCGCTCTTCTTCTTCTTCCTCTTCCAGTCGAGATTCTTCCTCCTTAAGCAAACAGTGTTATAACCATTCATTTCAAAACAATCATTGCCAGGATTTGCTGTTTTACTTCTTAAAGTGACAACAATTTCCTGCTTTGAGATTCATTTTATTTACTTTTGATTTTAAGCATTTAAAAAGTCTAGGTATAACACTGATTCCAAGGCCATTATTAGGCTTATTTGGATAACAATAAAAATCTGAAAATAAAGTTGCATAATCTAAATGGTTGGATTTGTTGCTGAGTAGTTAAGTATTTCATAGCAACACAAAATGCGTAGTCTGATCCATTTGCAAAATCTGTCTTTATATATTTATACAATACAATTATATAATTATATAATAATTGATTCCCACAGAAAACAGCCATGTAAATGAATTCACCAGCTTTTCTTGTGCTTTCTTTTTCTTGTCATCCTCTGTCTTCTTCTTGCTTTCTGGCATCAGGTCATCGAGCCAACTCAACTCTCTATTAGTAAACAAAAGGTCCAGAAGCTTTCGAATAAACACAAGAGCCAAAACCTGCAGAGAAGAAACATGCAAGAAATAAACTAAATGTAGTCTAGGAAGTATGCTCTAAATATTAAAAAAATAATTGTTTGACAAAAATCTTAATTAATAGTGATTGATTTGCCATATTACACATTCAAAGTAAATGTGGTTTCATCTTTTTAACATTACAAAATCCTGGCTTTTTGACAGCAGCGTGAAGATTTGTTTGATCCAATGTAAGCAGATCACAATAAAATTAATGCTGTAACGTTTATGTTTATTCAGTGGGCCTTTCATGCTAAAAAAAAAAAAGCTAAATAAATTAAATATAACCTACCCAGCCGTACAGTCACAGTAAGCTGTCAGTGTGTCATTTTAGTTCAGGTCTAACTGTTTAAAATAATGACTCCAAACGTAATCAAATAATTACCATCATGGGAAACACGACAGCTGCTGCAGAGGCTTTTATGACCCATAGCAACACCAAACAGGTGAGCTGCACTAGCGTGAACACATGAACCTTCCAGAGCGGCACGTAGCGCAGGTAGATCAGATCGGGCTGGTGCTTTGCAGGCATGCCAAACAATTTGATTCTGTCAAAGAACTAAGGAGAAAAAATACAAAGCCACTGATAAATGCTGTGATTAAGACAAGAGAAACGCGGACATACAAAAATGTAACTGTTATTTAATGTTAAATAAAGGCAGACAGATCTTTCATAAAACACTGGAGGAGCAGAATCTTACCTGAATGCCTTTGAGGGAAGAAACACCCATGTAGAGAAAAACTCCATACAGAACAGGCATGGGAATGAACTGTAAAAAGCCACAAATCACATGTATTAATTAATTAACTTATATTTAGTCATAAAATGCAGAAAACTTTATAAACATTCATAATATGACTTGCATCCTATTACTTTCCTACACAGTGAAATGAAACATTATTCCGCCGATCTCACCTTCAGCACCGAGGTCATGAAAACAGAGCAGCCCATGAGGGTAAAAATCATGAATCCTGTGACCCGCTGCTCCCGAATGCCCAGAAACTTGGGCTGTTCTCCCGGCGCCGAGCAGCCGGACTCCACCTTCAGGCTGTTCACATGGGAGATGGACAAGACGGTCGCAGCCACGAACCATGGCAAGCCCATAATGGAGCACACCCCCAGCATTATTGCTACTATAAGGAGATCCAGGTGATAACCACATCCTTTCTGTAGGAGAAAAAGGAAAGTGTTGAATTATATGACAAACTGTAGATGACAGCAAGTTTGACATACACGTTGTTGAAATTTACCCTACATATAGCTTGTGTAAGTCTCTGAGCCATGTATTGTTTGCTTATTTTAGATTCAAGAGCATTCAAGTTTGCAATACATTCGATTCTTGCTGAACAGCCACATACCATATTTTCAGGATTATATGTTTTGTTCACAGTTAGGCTCGTCCTGCTACTTAGTCAGGTGCGACTTATATACGTTATTTTTTCTCTCTTCATGAAGCATTTCTTGACTGATGTGTCAAATGTTAATTCATACTGTTGGACATGAACCAAGGATGAAACATTACTGTCTGCTCCCACAAAGAAAGCTAATTGCAGGATGAAAGAAAGACAGCCTGAGCTGAAGAAAGGAGGCCACAGCTGGCTGCATAAAAAACGTGTTGCTGGGAGAGGTTTGTGAACAATGCAGTTACGTCTGCACGTCCTAATAGTTGCCAAGGAGATTAATATAAATTACTTTGCTTTGGGGCCTTCCTTGTGTAATGCTTCATGTAATTTTTACGCTGCATGCGTCTCTGCCTCGCTATGCGGTGCTCGGACATCGGTGCACCAGCAAACATCCAAGCCAAGGTTAACACAACGTGTCACCGGATTATATCATTAACATGGCCACTTTCTAAATTAACGTAACTTATAGTTCAGGGTGACTTGTATGTTTTTTCTTCTTCATTTGTCGACTGATGCAACTTACACGCAGAGTCATTCTTTTCTAAGTCAGGTCTAACCTTCAGCTTGTGCTCCTTGCGGTTGATGATGACTGCAGTGATCTGCTGGTCCATAAAGATGAGGATTGTGCAGAGTAAAGCAGGAACCGCTGCCACCAGCAGCGTCCACCAGGGGTTTTCTCCTAATGGATCCATCAGCCAGCCTCTGTGCTTTGATGTTGGCTGCGGGGGAAAATTATGTTTTCACTTGGTTCACAAGGCATGAAGCTTAAACATTTTCTTAAACAAAATGGAGCAAAATGATAATATAATGTTAACCTCAAAGCGATCCGGGACATGCAGTTTAGGACTCGGAATCCCCATCAGATAATCCACAAGCACCATAATCATTATGGTTAAAAACACGGCAAAATCACTGATGGTGGAACGCACCTACAAGGCAAGCATACACACAAAACCAGAAGGGGTCATTTAATTCTAAAATATAATTTAAACCTACTTCATTTCAAGCACACTCTTTCTGCAGACACGCAGAAGTAATAATTATACTTCTGTCAACAGTGAAAATCACACAATGCCAACATCTGCCCACACCAAGTGATAATAGGCTAGATGCTGTGTGTGGGAGGACGCTCTGTTCCTTCTGCACATATAACTGCTGAAGCATGATAACAACTGACGAAATGTAAACATTTACAGAACCGTGAAAACTTTGTAGGTACAACCACCCACACTACAGGAGAAACATACATTTTTATTTGTGTCCGTATTTTCTTTTTAATAATATACAATACAGTCAGTTTTAATATTCTGGAATATTACTTAAAATGTAATTTATTTCAGTAACTCAATTTACTAAGTGATTTAGTTACTGATGTTTTTAAGCCTTTGTTTCAGCTAATGATGATAATTTTATGCTTACAGCAAATTAAAACACAACATTAAAGATTAGAAAATTACATCCGACCAATAAAAATATTTTTTTACACAGATGAAAAGTATGTAAAATACCTGCAGACGAACTGGTCTCATCTGAACACATATTCTAATATATTGAATATGATTGTACATGACGTATTTATCACATGTTTTCTACAGCACCAAAAACAAACATCTCACCTTTGTGGGGAAGTATGTCTCTGTCTTGAACTGCTTGAGGAATGACGATAAAAAGAAGGTGGTGAAAAAGAGGATAATGGACCAGAAAAGAACATCTGGGATGTAAGGACCATGGTGACCACAGGCAGGACCCACAAACTCCCCATCAAGCAATTTACACATCTAAAGGAAAAGGAGAATATAATTACTATTGTAATGTGGGAGTTATATTTATTTTGACTTGACAGCAGTTTTAGAAACATTTGCAGCTTACAAATGTCGTTCAGGTAGGTTAGATATATTTTAAGTCAGGGCTTTTCAAAGTGTGGCAAATATTTCCCCTAGGGGGCGCCAGAGTTCTTCATGGGGGAAAGGGAGGTTCACATGAGCAAAAACAAAAAAACAGGAAACGTAATTTTGGACATGGGAAACACTTCGGTGTATGTGAGCTAGCTTTGGGTGTCTATAGATTTTTATCTAGAGCCTCAGCTGTTTGGCTGGCAGCACTTCTCATTGTGTTTCTTCGGTATACTCGGGGGAAACTGCATGTAGCTCACTGGAATTTGAATCCACTTCCTGAACCCCATCTGTGCAAATCCCCAGAGTCCTGCCACGACAGATGCTCTGACCTACTAGTGTAGCCGTTACAACTTGCCCCCTGTGAAACTCAATAAATCTTTGGACTTGTCCAATTTTTTGCTTCTAACACATCAACTTTGAAAACAAAATGTTCTCTTTGGTACCAATACAACCCATCCACTGGTATGTGCAATGATGAAGATTTATTCTGTTATTTGCTTCACCCGTTCATGCTTACAATTTTTTTGAACTTTTTTTTCCATCAAAGTTCAATAGACAACAATTTAAAATGTAATGAATTGGTAATTGGTTACTAGTAAGTAAAACAGACATGTGGTGATGCTATTCCCAGTCTGTCTCTGTGTGTTGACTGATATGTACAATAGTTCACAACAGAAACTGCCATAAAGCTAAGAGTGGTAAAATTGCTAAGTTATTAAATTGCTCCGAATTCAGTGTCATTTAAAAAAAATTCCATTGAAACAGATAAACATCCAGAGTTTCTTCTGCTTTAAGTGCCAGAAATATTTGTCTTTGTAGAGTTTCTTCAGGTCTTAAATCTTACTACTGTACTTGTCATGAAATTTACCGGAAAAAAATGCTAAATACAGTAATTTTAGTAATGTATATGGCTCAGTATTGAGATTGATTTCCACTATTTTATTGGATGTTAGCTACATCTTTACAGCATTTGTTAAGCTAGTGAACTGAAAATATTTTTATTAGAATAAAACAATATGATAGACAAGTAATGTGACATTCTGTGTTCATTGTTATAATTGGCTTTTATTTCATTATACCACTTTTAAAATGTTTTACCCAGATAAGCAAACATCTAAACGAGAGTCTAGGTCAAAGTAGAAAGTAAGTCCGTTCTCCATCTTTGCTTCCCATGAATCACAGTCTCTCTGAGGCTGTAAATACGGATTTTCCCACCAGAGGTCAATATGAGGGAGTCTCACCGAAACATTGAGGTTGCTCCATGGTATAGAGTCTGAGCTGTTGTACCCTGTTCGGTTCCATTGCTGCAAGAGCTGATCGGATGCATTGGCTGGTGGAGAGCACTGACACCTGGGAACAACAGAACCAACAGAAACTGATTCCACTGAACATACTTATTAAGGAGAAGGGATTGACATGGTCTGCTTAGCCTTCAAAAATAGATTACAATTAAACAACTGGCATATGATCAACTGAGTTTGACTGCACTGAGGAATAACTATGACTAAATTTGAGTGTATGTAAATCTGCTTCTATCTGTACAATTAGATGATATCTGTATAAATTGTATTGATTTTATAATATAAATAATGGATATGAATTTTACCTGTTTGTCTTCAGATGACTAAATGCATAAACTGAAACTGAACTGCAAAGATTTAATTGGACAAAAACTTAAAACACATTCTTAGGAAAGTCTATGAGCAGAAAAACATTCAGACAATGAATATAATATTAATACTCACGAGTAAAAAGTCAGATTGTCTAAATTGTTGTGCATGTTGACGGGGTAATATTCTCCGAGGTGAAAGAGCTTCTCCAGAGCCTCGTAGATGAAGATTATGCAGATGAGGGCTGCGAAGGCCTCCTCTGTGAAGCGGGTGATGTAGCAGACCAGCGAGCTTGCATCCGTGGCTACCAGCAAAATGCACAGGAAAGCCGTCCACAGTCCGATGCTGGTCCGCAGAGACAAGTAGGACAGGCCATAATCCCTGGAAAAGAAAGGAAGCAAGACCATGGAGGTTGAAGAAATTTATTAACTAGTAAATATATTGACAAATTATGAAATCCCATTGCTGTAATATGAACTCACTTGCAGAACTTGAAGAGGATCTTTTCAAACACTAAAACAGGCCCTGTGCTTCCAAGAATTGTGAGAGGCTGCCCCGCGAACAGTGAGTATGCCACTCCTGTCAGTGATGCTCCAAACAGGGATTCTATTGCACTCTGCAGAGACGGACAGAGTGAGGGAAAGGAAACAGCGGGAAAAAAACTGGGTGAAAATAGGAAGTAGGTAAAAAAAAAAAAAGGAAACCCAGGGAAGAAAAAAAGAGAGCTTCAATTGAACATGAGAGCTTCGGCAGACAGCTGAAACGTTTCCACGCCGCTGACTTGTCGAAAGTCGTATCTTTGTGTTGCTCTTGCCCTGCTGAGTTTACTCAGACACATTACACACATCAGCTGACAGACTGTCTGTGCCAACAGTTGCTGGCCTAGTAAGGGCATCTGAATAAAAGGGAGGGAGAGAAAGAAAAAGAGAGGGGGAGCAACACTGTGCTGGACAAAGTCCATCTAAGTAAACTGAGACATACTCTGCATTACAGATAATTTCATAACATAAAATATCTTTTGTACAATCAATCCGAGGTTTCCAGGATAGTTCAAGAGGCTAGATAGGAGCAAATCTAGAAAACCAAATTTTAATGTGAAAGTGACTCATCAACTTTATTTTCTGCTGCAGTCTGACGTTATGCAAAAAATACTAAATTAGTAGTTTCTACTGATAACAGTGAGCTGATCACACTGAGGTTCTACAGCCTGAATGTTTTTATGTGGGTTGTTTTATGAGTTGCAACTATTCTAAAATCAGATTAGAAACCCTATTAGCTGCTGCTCCACCTTCTCCTCATCTTCAAGTACAATAACAGGACTTCTAATTAACAGCAAGAAAGATGGATTTTATTTGGATTTTGTGACCTGAAAAAAAAAAGAACTTTCAAACAATCAACTTATGCACAATTTGGAGGTGTGTCCGACTTTTTACAGTTGCCAACATGATTCTGCTGGAAACCCAGCACATGCTAATTCTGTGTTTAAGGAGTCTGAACATAAAGCTGGTTTTACTGGCTCAGAAATGATGGATCATTTGATGGTGTGTTCAATTTAGCTACTTGTTGAGCCATAGCAGGGACTGGGTGCAATGTGCTTTGCAACTGCACCACAAAAATTATTATATTAAATTATACGCCCCTCCCCAACACTGCTCTACAGCCCTGTGAGTGTGTAGTTAGCTTGAAGCCTCAGTTTTAAATTATCTGATGACCAGGCTGCCCCCAGGAACAAGATATGTTGCAATGGATTTTGATAAAGACCAGAAGACATCTTGAAACCCTGTAGAGCAGGGGTGGGCAATCCTGGTCCTCGAGGGCCGGTGTCCTGCAACTCTTATATGTCTTCCTGGTCCAACACACTTGAATCCAACAGCTGAATCACCTCCTAAGTGCAGTGAAGTTCTCCAGAGTCCTGTTAACGACCTCATTATTTGACTCAGGTGTGTTGAAGTAGAGATAAATCTAAAAGTTGCAGGAGACCGGCCCTCGAGGCCTGGAGTTGCCCACCCCTGCTGTAGAGACTACCATGCTCTTTTAGATTTTCAATGTTGGGGTTTGGTTTTAATCCAGTGTGATGGGGGACTTATGAAATATATATTTTTATGGACACAAAGCAGAGACTGAGCCACATACCAAATCAGTGGAGAATTTCTGTACTGAAGTTCAAACTGTAGACACATTTTGATTTTAAAGTCAGGAGATTTCCTTTTTACTGGGTTCTTCAAAAGCCTATAAAACTGACTTGTAAGGGACTCGTGTGACTCACTATGTTGCCTTTCGTCGCCTCTCCAAGCAGACCTCCAAATGTGATGACAGGGGACATGCAGGCACAGTAGAGAAAAAGAATAGAGGCCAGACACTGAAGATTGAGCGAATCCTTGATGTCGCTCCAGTAGAAGGGCACTTTCCGCTTCACATCCAGGAACAAACCTCCAAAAATCCTGGGAGTGGAGACAGTAAGAATGTGTTTAGAATTTCCCAGTGACACTGCAGTACATCAACTTAATTAAAAAGTTCTTTTTTTTTTAAATGTAATGTTAAGCCTAAGGAGTTTTTAGTGTTTTTAGATTGTTTACACTTCATTCAGAAACATATCTCTTGAAAAGTTGTGTGAATTGTTGCTCTTGCAGAGCAAATCTAAGCAACTTTAATTAATAGTGTTTTTTTTTTTTTTTTTGCTTTGATAATAATTGAAAGAGATAAAATCCAGATAATGGGGGGGAAAAGCATTGCTCTGCTTGTGTCTTTGTCAGATTGCATTGAGAGATTCTATTTTTGAAAATCATTTCTCACCTTGAACCTTTTTTTTCTGACACCTGTCCAGCAGTTCTGCTGGGAGGTCTTTTTTCATTTTCATACCCCCACACCTCTGCTACAACTTCCCCTGCAGTCACCTTTACACAACAACACATTTCTCTTTACATTAACTTACTGCACTCAGTTTCACTCTGCTTTCCTCCACTAGGCTCTTTATAGCACTAACCTTTCATAGTGCTATAAAGAAGCAGAGTCATTCTGTAAAATATACAGTGACTCTTAGTAGATGTGGATGTGTGGGGGGCAGGGTGTGTGTGTGTGTGTGTGTGTTTGTGTGAGGTTTTCAAACAAAAACATTCTCTTTGCTGTGTGGCTCTGGAGATTCATAATCAGTAATCCATAAATGTCTGCTGTGGAGTTACACACAGAGTGCAGCTTTGTATCTGTTTCGTAACAAATTGTTGTTGAGATTATAAGTCTTACTTCAAAGGAAATGGATGTTAACAACTAAGACCGGTCACACAGAAATTAACATATGAATTGGAGCTATTGCAATTTATGTTAATTATTGCAGTAGTTTTAATTTATACCCAATCTATTCTCTAATATATTTAAAGAATACAGTTTCCCAAAAATCAAGACCTGATATTTAAAGAATAGATATTGCACATTAACAAGAGACATAAACTCCACAATAAAGATATGTAAAAAGCCTTAAATAAATGTATGATTTTTGTTTTTCTGCAGTAGCATAATCTTGGATGGAATTTCTCAAACAATCCAACCTGTAATTTAAGAGCATTTGTTCTGTGAGATTTTTTAAAGGAAATATTGTAATAAAAATCACTGGTGGATTTTACAATTTATGTGTTATTTCTTTTAAAGTTCATCACAGACTCCAGCAATTCTTAATTCGTAATACACAACGATCAACCTGACAGTCTTGCTGTTGGACTCTAGGAGGAAACATGACTTTACTTTTTCCAAGCAAAAAGATTTTTTTAATCAACCTAAAAATATTTTTTATACTCATTTGAAAGAAGTTGTACCACTTCTCTACCACTCTACATCTGCTCATGTCTACAGTCTAAAGAATGATAAAACGTTTAAAACAACTAAAACTGTTTAATCAAGGCTGAATAAGGACCAAACTTCAGTGAAAAGAATGATAAGGAAGGTTAAAAAAAATCTCCAAAGGTAAAGAGTGTCATCTTAAGGTCACCAGGTTTCCACAAAATTAATTAATAATTTTATAATGTCTTTCGTAAACAACTTTATCAGAGGGCCAATAATAGTGGCATGTGCCATATTACTGCCATAAAAGAAGCAGAAGATAATTACTTTCTGAGGTCAACAATGAAAAAAAGAGGTTAAACGATTCAGTAGCAACGTTTCTGTGCTGATTTACAGTCATGGATTTGTCATTGAATTTTCAGTCTATTTCTTGTGTGATTTGGGACATTACAGCCTTTTGTATTCCATTTTACTACCTTAATACAATTTTTTTAACAACA
Organism: Xiphophorus maculatus; assembly: GCF_002775205.1. NCBI lineage: Eukaryota > Metazoa > Chordata > Actinopteri > Cyprinodontiformes > Poeciliidae > Xiphophorus > Xiphophorus maculatus. Next base: position 4,540,934 of record NC_036455.1, read on the forward strand.
ACCAATATTAACTGGGGCCACTTCTTATAAGGCTTAAGATGGATCATATAAAGGAACATTTGCTAATTTGCTGAAGAATTCCTTATTTGTTGATATGATTTTTAGACACTCCTAATTAACTGTGAACAGGTTTTATGTCAGGTACATCCCATTCTATTCTGCACTTGTCCATTTTTCCAAAGACTTTTCAAAGACACAGTCAAACATAATGGGATCTGACAAGCTTAGAAGCAATACTTCTTTGGAAAATTGTTCATACTAAAAGCAACAACACTGTATATTTCTCAATTTTCAAGCACATTTTTGTACAGGTAAACCCAAAATTATTTATGCCTTTTGTAGATTTAAAATGATCTTCATTCACCGAAGAAGTCTGCCTCTGATTGGAAAGAATGATTGACAAAAGACATGTTGATGTTTTTTTGCATATTTCCATCGGTATTTTTGGACATCCATCTTTTTGATAAACTCGATGTTTTTAGGTTAGAGAACCTCTTTGCTTTAGTTCCTTATACAGACTGTTTTATTGGATTCTGTTGGAGGCAGGACTCTCAATGGGCCCCTATAAACAAGTTTATTAATTCCAGTCAGATGAGACATGCTGGTCAAATTAAAAGATGACTTAATTAAATCTAAATCTCCCAGTAATAATTTTAGGATTATCTGTAAATGAAAATGAAAATTCAATCAAGAGGCACCTAAATTATCTCATTTTCATGGACCAACATGTACTCTAACACAGATGGTAATTATTATGTTTTCTTTATTTGATGAAGTTATTTAATAAAAAAACTATCCAGATATAAATCTTGTGCAACAGAAAGTGCTTCACTAACCTCCCAGTCCTTTGAAGCTCAGGTCCTGCATGGTGATCGTCCTCTTTTTCCAGCTCTCCAGCTGGAGGTGCACTACCATTAGGGTGCGACGGTCTCTTTCTCTTCATCTACAGGCCAAGAAATGTTAATAAGTCATGCTTCAGATCTGTTCTGTTTTTCAATCCATTTGCTTTTATGAAGCTTTAAGGAGATAAACACTTGTTAAATGACTTTTGGAAGAAGGAGTTATAAGTAGATAAAATAAAAATTATAGTTCATGAGATGTTTGAAATCCTATAAAGCAGTCTTAATGGTAAATGAACAACTGACAAGAGAAATCAATGTAAATCTCTCAGTATTTTTTAAAGATTTCTCATCTTTTAAACATTTTACAGATTAAGTTTAAAAACAGCAATTTGGAATTAAATGAATTATTCACAAAATATAAAAGCCTTCGACAGAGAATGTACTAACCTGAGATGGGACGTTCTTCGGGGGCTCGATTCGGATGGTGGGGTCCCATTCACCAGGGGGCAGGACAGTTACCTGGTCAAGGAACTCATCTAATCCAGAGAGCAGATCTGTTCGGTCCTTGGCTTTGTAAGCCACATCATGGAAGATCTACATAGCAAAATAAAGTGAGGAGTTACTGCTTAGTATTAATAATAAAAATCCATACAAAAAGGTGAACTAAAAAGAATATTTATAGTGACTAAGTATTAAATTATAGAAATGCTTTCTTACCTCATCTGTCATTAGTGTTGCCATTGATCTGCCAATTTCATGGTACTGTGGTCCTTTACCGTGTGGACCCAAAAGGAGAAAAAGAAACCTTTGCACAGGAGACACATTTATAAATACACAGTTTCCTCAGAAGATGAAGTCTTTCAATAAAACTGACTAATTTTCAAGTACATGTTCATTTTAAACTTTTGTCAGCGCACTTAGTTAAAATTAGTAGTAGTAGTAGTAGTAATAACTAAAGTTTTGAATGGCTCAAACCGTCTTTGCTTAGGAGTCACAACACAATGACTGATGAAACTTCATCAAATGATAAGAATTTGATGAAATATCAATATTTAGTCAGATATTTAGTCAAAGTTCACCACACAAAACTAGAGTTGTCTTTCAAATATCTGCAGTCATTATATTATCTTTCACAATTATTGACATTGTTGGTGAGGAAAAATTTGCTGCTGCTCCATAATAGTGAACGTATTGTGAATGTTGCAAAAGAAACTTGGATCCTCATTCAGCTTTGATTTTCACAGTTTCAATTGTTTTAAACTTTTTAAAATTGTTGCGCTGACTGTAGATATGGGAAAACTGAATTAATTGTACATTTTTTGTTGCCCTTTCCCTCACATCAATCAGCACTCATCTCAGGCACTTGAACAGTATGTTTTCTTGCCTTCTTGATTTTAAAGAGTAGCAAAGACAAACTGGCCTCTGTTGTGTGTTGTACTCAGATTAATTATCCAGGGGAACATCAGTACCAGTAAATTTGTCCAATAAAGCCATTATTTCTTAAATTAGGATTTTCCTTCCACTTAATAAATTAATCCAAAATAAAGGTTGGATTTTTCTAAATTTTTCATTGAGAGATAATGCTTCTATAACAAAATGCTGACTGATTTTGCTTTATTCGTTTCACATTTTAAATAGATGGGAAGTGTACTGTATCTTGATATGACTACTTGTGTTGCTACAACACAGTTTTGTTACGTACATTTAAACACATTATACAAAGAGCAACAGACAAATAACAACAGTTGGAACTACATTGATTCCCTACATTACGCAATATAACTTTTACAGTGAGCTCTTTAAATCATCCTGACTAATCTCAGTTTAAGAAGCTGTCAGAATTGTTGTTTTTAATTAAATATCTAATCCTAGAAGTTAAAGGCAGGTGTTTAAGATTACTGTACCTTGTGGGAACTGGTACCTCAGTAAGCCCTGTGATAAGGACTGCTGGTGATAACCGTACAAATGCAATTATAGGCTTCTCTAAAAAGTCCACTTCTCCAACAAGCACATTCGAAGCCTCAGCTCCAGGAGGAATCTTTTTCATGAAATTCATGTCCACCTGAAACCCACAAAATGTAAAATCAGATATACAAATAAAAACTAGTAATACGGTAGAAGTGGAGGGGTTGGGTGGAGGTATTACTGCATGCTGCATTCATTTGGAAAAGCCATGCAAAACAATTGGGACAAAACAGAGAGTGGAACAAAAATAACATGTGGAAATGGCAGCATGGATACCTAGATAGTACTGAGCAAAGATAGTCCAGTTCTGTCATCAATTTCATAGTCTTCAAATAACTACTACTTATTATGTAGAATACAGATCTAAGCATGGCAACAATCCCTTTGTAGAAGTGAATCTGCATTCAGTCCTCTTTCCTATGACGCATATACACACTGCACCTTATTTTTTGGCAGGCGTAATGCCTGGTTGTATAACAGCAACTTATGGCAGTCTGCCATTTTATTTAATGGATGATACACTACAAAATGGGAGGAAAAAATGAAAGCCATGCAACAGAGGTACATTTTCAAACAGAAAGAGTTACATAATCAGAAAAGACTTTTTAATTGATTGATTTTTTGTCCATTGGATGAGAAGCAGTGACTACTGATTTGTTTTATAGGATAGGTTATGGGATGATTTGTGGAGGGGCTGCTTTAAACAGAAGACTGAAATGTCTGAGCAAACCCAGAAACTGAAGAAAAACACGGATGAACTTGAAGGGGTGCATTCCGACGTGATGGGACCCTGTCTGTGCTCAGTACTGTGGTCAGGTTACCTTGCTGAAGTCCACACTGCTGCTTTCTCTACTGACCCCTACTTTGGATGGCCTCCTCTCCATCGACTTGTTTCCATCCAGATTGTTTGGAAGAGAGTGCGGAGACACCATTGGTCCTGAGAGCGACAGAAAAGCAGGGGTGGACACTGTGTAAGTGTTGACCATAGGAGGAAATTACTAGATTATAGCACATTAAGTGGTGTAGCAGGAAATGTAATTTGCGGTGTCATTAGAAGCCAGATAAATTAAAGCCTTTTTTTCCTACAGGAAATGTTAATTTCTAATAAATAAAAAATATAAAAGCTTTTTAGGCTATTTACAACATTCTCTACACTACAAGTGACTCAGGCACAAACATATGCCTAATCTGTTCTGGTTAACAGAAGATCAACTAATATCAATAACATTCCACTGAATGTAATTCCTAAATAAGAAACAAATACTCAAATGGTGGATCTACTTTTTAATTTATTCAATTTTAGATGTATTTTGATTTGTAAAATGTGCATCCAAACATGGAAAATTTCTACAAATGAATCCTGGAATGTCATGGTATCTCATAGTTCTGACACTACAGTAAAACATGCTTAGCTTGAATTAAAACGCTTTTTGTTTTGTTCAGGTAAGTGGACACATTTATTCTTGTCATTTCAATGCTTATATATTTCTGTGCATAAACACTTTGACATTTCTTATTTGATTAGAACCATACCAGACCCAGGAAACGCTAGCACTCAATATGACATGATAGAGGGAGATGAAATGAGGGGGTAATGTACTGAATCAAAGGATAGCACAAGCCTATCCTCTGAATTCCTTTCTTTTACCAGGTTCTTCGCCTCTCATTTTCATACTTCCAGAAGCTCATGGGTCAAAATTTAAACGCCCCATTTTCTGCCAGCATATGCTTTCATCCATGATCTGTACACTGGAGTAACCCCAGTGGGTGCTAGGTAACTTGGACCGCTGAACAGAAGCACGATTGCTCACAAACCCAACAAAGCCTTTAGGAATATAGGGTGGATTATAATAGACAGTGTCTGCCGAAAGAATGACATTCAGGAGCACTAAGCCCTGGAATGCTCTCCCACACCAGCCTTTCAAGCTGTGGCGTCACTGTACTGGCTCACTCATTTGCAAAATAGTAACAAGAATAACTGAAATTCTATTGGGTTTTTTTAACCCAAAGGCTTTCATCAGAATGGTAGCACATGTAAATGGATTTATCACAGAAAGTGAGATTATTGTCATATAGTTCACTGAAATAGTATTCAGACCCCTTAAACGTATCCACATAATACCAAGTTACAACCACAAATTTAATTCCAGAGAATTATATCAAAGTAGAGCTTAACCATACATCGCACAAAAAAGGAAACAAGGGTACCAATATATATATATATTTTTACAAACAAAAATTTGAAGTGACTTCTGTGTATTTAGCCACCTTTACAATACCACCTAAATGAAATCCATCCAACTGGCTTACGAAGTCACCTATTTATTAAATGGAATTCACCTGTGTGTAATTTAATCTTAGTATAAATCCAGCTGGTTTTAGAAGGTTTGTTAGAGAACATTAGTTGGAAAAAAAAAGTTTTAAGATGAACAGCTAACAGAGCACGGTTCAGTTCCTCCGGTGGGACAATCTGTCCACAGGGTTATTACAACTTTAGTCAATAACACCACAAATCTGGGCTTCATGAAAGATTGGTAACAAAGAAGCCATTGTTTAAAGGAAACCACAAACCACATAGTGGACACAGCAAACAGATGGAAGAAGGAGCTCTGGTAAGATAGGAACAAAATTTTACTTTTTGGCCTATGTGTGAAGGAAAAGTAACACTTAACATCAACCTAAACAAACATGGTGGTGCCACCGTCATACTGTTATTTTCTTTAGCAGGGGCAGGAAAGTTCTTCAGAGTTCAAAGGTAGAAAAATGGAGAAAAATATAGGACAATCCTTGTTAGAGTCTGCAAAACACTTGACAATGGATTATAAAATTACTGTCCAGGAGGACAAAACCTTTAAACATACCTAAAGAGCTCAAATGTAATGATTTGGTTTAAAGCATGACCATGTGGTAGAATGAACCCATCAATGTGTAAAGCTGGTAAAGATGTAACCGAAACGATTTGCAGCTGTAATTAAAGTGAAAAGTGGCTGTACGAAGTATTGACTCAGAAAAGCTGAATACAATAGCAAGTCTTACTTTTCAAACTTTTATTTGCTTAAATGTTTAAAACCCCTGCATGTTTTTTCTTCACCTACTTTATGTTGATCTATCAAACAAAATTCCACTAAAACACAAATTTGTGGTTGCAAGGTGGTTTTTCCCATCTGTTGTTAAACCACTTCCAAAGACCTCAGTAACCCTCTATATCTTAGGTGTCATCCCTGTACAGTGTGAAGATCTACTGCATTGAAAGTCTATCCAATAGGGGTGCAATGTTTGAAAGGCGGATCACTATGTACAACCAAATATTGCACCGGTTCTTTGAGATGTGAATATCAACACTATGATTTAATGTTAAATTGTAGTGACAATACATTTTTAATATACCATGCAGCCCTTTTGAGAGACATCTATGTAGGATGTTTAGCATCATGTAAATATTCTAGCTACTCATAGTAAAGTTTGGATACACTCACACTATAATTGTAAGGTAGTTTACAGTAGCATATATTTAGGCAATGACCACATATACTACAACTAATGTTTCCAAAGGATTAGACAGCCTTATATGAAAGCTCATAATGCCAACCTGCTAATCTGTAGTACTTTTGTAGCTCTAAATTACCCATCTACACAATTACAAACATTACAATCTTGACAACAGACCACATTTTAAACATATATCACAAGATTTCAAATCCTGAAATCCTCTACTGAAGATATTTCTATATTATGATTGTGAAGATCCCTGTCTGTTCATGTGATGTAATTCCTAGAAGGGGTACAGTTACAAAAGCTGGCCAGCTATAATAAGATCACCCCAACCTTTCAGTTTCCCAGCGTGTTTATTAATGACCCATGCCTTGAAATGGAGCCATTCCCAGACAAACATATACACATGCACACAGTCTAAAATAAACTCCCATGGCCTGGTTTGAGAGGAACTAAACGTCATCGTAGGTGCAAATATGATAGTACATTCAGTACTAACCAAACCTAGTAGTCACAGGATATTTTCAGTCATACTGCTGGCACAGTATGCTCCCACAACGTTCTTACTCGGGTAAAAGAATGTTTATTCTAAGGAACTGATGAGGAGGAAGTGAATGGGTTCCAGATGATGCAAAAGAGGAAAACACAATAAGCATGGACGTTAAATTAGTATGAACTGAAAATAGAACCATCATCCAGAGGTAAAAAAAAAAGACAGGTTTTGTTTCAGTCTATATAATGAAAACATAAATTTTAAAAACTTAACAAGAAGGGGTTCCAAGACTTCCTGATTCTGGGAAACACTGTGAGGATTTGTTTTTTTCTGTGTACTCATTTAGGTTTCTGTGTCTATTGAGTCTCCGTGTTGTCCTGCCTTGATTGTTCCCAGCAGTGTCTCATTTCCCTGATTACCCTCTGTGTATTTAATCCCACCTGTGTTCCTTGTTGGGTCCTCGTCTTGTCAAGCGTCAAGTCTGTCGTCTAGTCCACAGTCTATGTGATTATTACCAGTTGCTACCAGTTTTGAGCTGTAGCCTTCTGCTCATGCTGTGCTGCCTGGATTTTGGACTTTGGATTTGTAATTCATATCATCATTAAAACATCATTCTTTCATTCCAACCTGGGTCCTCAGCATCATCCTCACCACCTCATCACCGCACTTCATGACAAACACATGCTAACTCTTTAATGACATAACCCTCTGAATAAATTTGTTTCTTTAAATTGTTTTCTTTTTTCTGCAAAAAGCCAATTCCTGAATTACTAGTTGAACTTCAAATAAAGTTCTGGCCACTGTCTCAACAAAAAATCTAGGCCCAGTCCACACAAAGACGAACACAGTAAATTTTTGCAAATGATTAAGAACAAATGTATGTCCACAAAACAAGATGCAGAACCACAGGCGATGTAACACTGCCACAGGACAACTAAAAAACACAGAGCAACGCCAAATGGCAGCATGTTGGTTGGTTGTGAGAATGAGGCGCATGTGGGTTACTGAGAGAGATAGAGCAACATCAGAGTTTCAAAAAAAACACACAGCTTGCCTGTACATACAAACATGAAACCAGAATTTGGAAATGTATCCACTATGGAACCAGTTTTCAAAAATGATTGTTCTCTTTATCCCAAAACCCCAAATCCATGTGGATGAATGATCTACATGACAAAAAACATTTGCAGATGCACCTAATCTCGTCTTCATGTGGACGGGTACTAAAATGGCATGACTGTATAGAGCAAATAACAGATAGTTGCCAGAAATTATTTGATATTTAAGAAAAGCAATAAAGGTTACAAATTAAGAGAAAAATATAAATAAATAAATCTTAAACATACATAAAACAAAATTTCTGTATAACAAAATGTATCTATTTCTAGTGTTAGGCTATGGAACAAATTAAGGGAAGCTCTCAAACGAAGTCCACATGCAGCTCAAGAAAATGTATAAAAGTATGTTGTTGAAACCATACAATGAATAAGTCTTCTGATTTTAGAGCACCTACTTTTTTTTTTTGTAAACGCATACTGCTAAAAAAGGCCTAGTCTCCTCTCTCTGGTTTGTGTGAATTACCGAAGGGGAACAGTGGTGACATCAATCTTTCGCTCAGATGTGTAAAAGGAGGAAATGTGTCTGCTATATAAGCAGCTGCAGCCTAATGCAGGTTTTACTTTTCTGATGCTTGTCAGCCTTAAGAATAATAGGTCAACTTTTAAAAATTACAGCAAAAACAAAAAAAATGATAAATTACTGCTGAATTTTTGTAGATAATTTGACTTCCTTTTCAAAAGCCAAATGGTGTTTTAGAACAATAGCATTTTTGCGGTGTAAATAACGGCAGAATGCAGTGTATTTTCTAGATACTGGGCAATATTTTTGGAGAAAAGTATTTTTCTCATCTCTGTGAGGAAAACAATTTTCAACTTCACTCTCTTTATTTATCAATGTAAAGGGCCTAAGTTTATTTAAAAGGAACCCAGACAAGATGAAGAAAATGTGTGTTGTGGTGTTGGAGCACAACTGCTCAAAATACAAAATGTTTTATTTTTAACCATGTTTCCAAAAATAATATATGAATATATATTGACTACGTTTTCCCCCAGTGTTTTATTCAAATGTTTCTTGTGACTATTGCTTTAGAAAATAAACCCTTAGTGTTCTGACAACCGTATGTTAAACAAGATCTTCGGAGATTCTCCTCAGATACTAAACAGTAGTTAAAAACATTCCAATGTCCCTGCTGAAAAACCTTATCTGGAACGCTTTGAGTAATATACAATGAGGTTAGGGGAATGTAAAAATAAAAGCTCAGGAAAGAATCCAGCATCGGGAAAAGAGGAGCGAAACACAGCCATGCAGCTGCACTGAAGAGAGAGTGAAGGAAAGGGTGGCTAAGAACATGAGGGTAAGAAAATGCATAGAGGTGTTTGAATGGGTAAAGCAAAGCAAACTTATGAAGGTTCTAAAGTGTATAAACAAATAACTTATTGGAACAGACATAAAAGGAGGTAAACGGGTTAATGGTGCCAAAATAAAAGAAAAACGTAAAACATTTTGGAACACATCCAGTGTCGTAGAAAGGCAGCCTTGCAGTGGTGTTGTTGATGAAATGGTCGCAGGGTTGGAAGATAAAAAACAGGGAAACAGGGCTTTCATGCTAGTGCTAGTGTTCTCTGTTCAAGCTGTGACTCACACTGGCAGGCTACACAGATATTTGCCTTCTAAGGGCAGCAGCTCATGGTTCTGGGATGCCGAGGATGTTCGCCGGGTGAGCTGTGGAGACACTGCGTCCTCCTCCGCAGAATTTGCTGGCTCATCATCCTCGGGAGGAGATACAACCACCTCTGGTATGCCTTGAGGGCCAGGGCCTGTGCAATGGGTTTGTGACGGGCTTAGATGGGAGCGGCGAAAAGATAAAGGGGTGTTTTGTGGGGTGCTGTGGGGAGAGGGGCCCGGAGACAGCCCAGTGTTGGAGGAGGAGGAGGGCAGGAGATGGTTGAGCAGAACGGAGACTCTCGACTCTCGTCTCTGGGACAGGTTGGAGACGGAGGAGGCCAATCCTGGCTTGTGGAGAGAGAGCCGTGAGGAGGACAAGCCCTCTCCTAACAGAGGAGACAATGGCAAAAAAGGAGAGGAGAAGGAAAATATAGAAGGAGGGTAAGGAGAAGATAACGGAATAAGGGATGGAACAGAGAGGGCAACAATATGAAGTTGATGTACAATACACAGATGGCACCCCAAGGAAACAAAGTGAGAAAGGATGCAAAGCAAGATCATCGCAAAAGGTGCAGCTGGAAAGTGTTGTGCTTGCATAACGTGAGCTAAAAGCATAGCTGTGGAGCAAGCTGCAAGGATGAATCAGAGGGATGCTGGAGGGTCTGCAAGGAAAAACATTACTTTAAACTGTGAACCAGAGATGCACCGAGACACTTTTCTGATAGATAGGTGGGTCAGCCCAAAATTAAAACATCTGCTATTTTACTAATAGATGAACACACCATACTTAAGCTCTACCAGCTCAAAGATTAACAATAATCTTTGGTGTGAATGCCATCACTGAGTAAAGAAGATTTAGGGGAAACATAAACTAGGAGTGGTCCAATACATCTTTTCAATTCCTGCCTTTAACACACATTAGATACGTCACGCTGAATTCCACCTATGTCTGAGATGATACTGGATTTAAGTCCTGGATACTTTTATCAGAAATATTGAAATAGAGCAGAGTCAAAAAGGATGACTGAACGCAGCCAGTTTGAGTTATTTGACTGAAAGTAATCAAAATTGACTGTTCATTGCCCTTCAATGTGAGCTACATTAAATATCAGCAAGGTCTTTAGAAGTAAAATCAGAGATGTAGGAAGCTATTTCAAAGAAACAAGGCTGCGAGAGGGTTAAACTTTCAGCAAATAACAGGAAGGCTGCATTGAATTGAATTGAACTGAATTTACTTTTTTATTCTTTTGAGCCCTCTGAGAAAAACAAATGGAAGACTACAGCACTAATCAGTTACAACCCATATTGGTAGGCATCTTAATCAGCTGAAAAAATTCTGATCGGTGCATCTCTACTTTTAATGAACTTATCAAGCACTGTGACTGAATAAAGGCAACACCTCTAGTTTTAAGGCTAGCATGCTGCAGAGGATGAGCTAACAAGATGCCTGTGCACAGCAAGCAAAGAAGAGCTCTGCCACAACAATGCATGTTCATTTGGTCACACACCTTTCACTTTGCAACAAATGCCATCACCAACCTTAAAAATTTCCAGTGTAATGACATGAAATGCAAGTCGAGTGAAAACCACAGGCAGAGAAGTGAAGAATGTGACATCTCATTCAATATTGAAATCTCAGGCTTCTTAACCAACATGTTACAAATGTACACCATAGGCACGGTCGTGCGTAGGGCATCGTCACTGGAATGACACTATGAGGAGAAAATTAGGAATTAATTCAAACCCCAAAGCCAGGCCAGCCATACAGGTTAGCACAATTTTTAGCACCCAAATTTCTCTTCCAGTCAGGGGACTCACAGTTTTCTCTAAATTTTACTCACTTTGACCATCCAACTCCTATGCTGGCAGTGAGGGATTTGAACAGTGGACTTTAAGGACAGTTCCCCAGTGGTTAAATAGATGGAAGAGCAAGAAATGTGAGTGCGTTGTAGGATCTCACCGTTTCTTTCAAGCAAGAGTGGGTCAGAATGTTTCTTGCCTATGTCAGCAATGGAGCGCACCAGAGGGATGCGATTGCTGAGCTTCCTCTCATTCTGATGGTGGTGTTTCTTCAGCATTGCTTCCCGGACCTTGGCGCGCAAATCCTCCTTCAACTGCCCAGATGCCACCATGCTGTCTATGACCATGTCTGGAACGCACAAAGACAGTTATATAAAGATAAACACGCAGGGTTACACAATCCAAACATGACGGTTCTGGTGAAAACATTCCATTTACCCATGTGCTTAAATGTCATTGTATTTTGGGCTTTTATTTATTTATTTTAACTGTTGCATTTGCGTGGTGGAATGCTCATATGCCAAACAAAACATGGGTACACAAAATTAAAATTGTTTAGTATTTTCTACAATCTGCACAAGGTCAAAATAATAAAAACAGGCTCAAATACATACATACAAACTTCTGGCATAATTCTGACGAGAGCCATTTCTGCACTCAGTAGAGCAAAACAAATCTATTTAGGACTGCCAATGTTGCCTGACCTTTTCAAAAAAGAACATATAATTTACAACAAGAAATATACTGTCATTGTAAAAGAATCGCCAAGCAGAGTTTAAATGAACTCTACCAATTATATAGCATCTATAAGAAGATGGCTTAAAGTTCCTGCTGAGATTAGCCCACAAACATGTTAATTACAAAAATCATCTGGTTGAGGGCTGTCTTCCAAAGGAAGATCTATATGTACTCCATTATTAGTAGGAGTACATATATTTATTTCTATCTGAATGCAAAACATGAGGCCTCTGTGGATTAAAAACATCAACAATAAATTCAAATTCATTCAATTACTGTTTTTGAAATTCCCTGAAATTGTCCCTCAAAATAAAACAGTAAGCACAGTAAATTGCAGGCCATTAATATATTCATGGCCATGATGAATATATTAAATCTGAGAGATTTCAGTGAGTTGTGTTTGTACCTGCAATTTCCTCAATACTGTTGGCCCTCATATCCAGCATGACTGTGCCATTCAGTATGCAGCTGCGTAGTTCAAATAAGCTGTGTAGTGATAATGTGGCCACATAGGGCTTACTCCACCGCTCTCCACCGTCTTCCACATCCTCTTCAAACTTCAACCATCTGACGCACACAGAAAGAATGTTTCACGTGAAGGAGCAAAAAAGAGCTGCGCTTAAAAACCTCCTCATTAGTCTTTCAACCATCAAATTTAACAATTGCAGTGTTCTCGTCACAGCCAGCTACATTTTACTGCTTTGACAAATTTCATCCGACAGAGCACACAGTCTAACAGAAGCAGTGCAAACTGGATGACTCATACTCCAAATCTGTGACTAATCGAACATGTTTCTGTTAGAAAACAATCTGTGGAATACCAGGCATGTAAAATCACTAATTCCACTTCCAACTCTAAGAGGTTTGGAAAAGCAAGCCTGGGAAAATATTAAAATCTGAAGTTGAGCCTGAGTATATAAATATACCCTGAAAATCAAGTTTCAGTTAGGGGAGGGCATTTCTTGTATCGTTTATCATTAATTGTGGTACATTTCTAATCATTATAAGAATGCTGATTTATCGTTGTCACATTAAATTCCATTTAATGATGTTTCAAATTTCCCAAAACTATCCATATTGTTGGGATTGTTAGTTTTACTATTTTCCCCAATGTTTGTTCAATGAGAATAAATATTAATAGATTTAAAAATATGATTGAATGCAGTTAAGTGTGAAATTTAGTGATACAAATCACATCACATTTTCACGTTTTATCAACTTGTTAATGTTTTCATTGTTATTCTAACCTGGCGGTCTCTCTCCACTCAGTCGCGCCACCATCTCTAAAGGACAGCTCATCCAGCTCAGTGAAGAGGTCATGGGGGATGTGCTCGAGGTCATCGTCCTCTGTTCCTAAGATGAACTGTACCCTCTGTGAAGGTGTGTCTGAACACAGAGAAATTACAATAGATTAACAGCATATTAATTAAGACTAGAATTAATAAAATTTCAAAACATTTATTCAATATAAAACCCAGCTTATTTAAATTTGTTCTATGAAAGTGGTTTTTAATTTTTATGTCTGCTCTATCAGAACAATACATTTGCTGATGTCCGCAGGTCACATCATATACTCATACTGGAGTTACTCAGCTTCATTCCTCCACAGGGTATCATTTTTTATGAATTTCTAATCTACTGTTGTAAAACATTTCCCCTGACTTTCTTATCCTCGTTGAATAAATCACAAATAAAAATATCCACCTTATGAACTCATATTTTAATCAGAGACTTTAAAATCATTACTATTGTTTTGGGTGGACCTTGCCAAATGTAACTTCTTCACTCTTTGGCAAACTTTGTCTGCATTCTCAGCTGCCTTGTGCTTTCTTTTTTTTCCTTTTACACTTTTCACATCTATTTCAGCCATGGAAATGAATCAAAGTAAATGTGAGCTACAATCCTGAACACAGTGAAAAATTAAGTCATAAAATTACAATATAAGCACTGTAAGTCTGCAGTTGCAGAATACAGAACAGCACTTCCAGTGATCTATGTTTCATTAAATCTGTTACACACACAGTACTTTACAACCTTATTTGGTGAACATGTTGCCACAGGGTTTAAAAGTCAAAAATACAGGAAAACACACACTTGTATTGCCAGCTTGATGTCATTCCCAGATCAAACTTTCAACTTTAGAGGTAAAGAAAAAGGGCATTGAAGTATTTGTACTGACCAAACATATCAACATCTCTCAGAAGACACTCTAAGAATCACAAGTGGTAATTGTACTATTTCAAAATTTTGGTGCTATTTGGAGAAAGTGCAACTTTTCTTTTCAAATGATATACATAATGATTTTAGACTTAAAATTAAGGCTATAGAAAATAAACTGTCAGAACATCACAACTAGTTGGTAACTGAAAGTAATCAATGTGTTAAGAAAACAATTTCAAAAACAGCATAAAATCTTTAATATTAATTTTATTAAACCTAATACTCCCCACTTTTATGTGTAGCAAAATTCCAGAGCTGAACAAGAACCAGACAGAAAACATGAGTGGATGTACTCAAATACCAAGATGGTTTTTAGTAAGCATATCTTCAGTGTTAAGCTTTTATTTGTTGCTTTTTATATCTTGCAGCTCTGATGGCGCAGCTACTTTCCATACAAGGTGCTTGCACACATCACTTAAAATGTCACGACCATCAACCTGTCAGACGCTGCTTCACAGTGGCCTTTAAAGCTTTTTAGCAATGAATGCTTCAGACAGAACTGAAAGATGGCAAGCACAGAAAGAAGAGAAATATATTGCATTGCAGTATTAGAGAGCAGCACATCCCATCACTTGGTTTATATATTGCACACATATTATTCCTTCTAGGCATTATAGAAATTTGTGGCTGCTACCCTGCTCAAGCAAATTATAACAAATGAAACCCACTGTAACACAATAAAATGCTAAACTAAGGCTTTGTCCATATTAATCTACCCTTTTATACAATGTTTGGGGTTTACTTGATGCATTTTTGTACGTGATTGCCGTAAACCTTAGTGGACAATGTAAACAACTATTAGCTGGTTTTTTCCCATGCATCTAGCCTAATCTAATCCCAAGTAGTAAGCTTTAGGCAGGTCTCAGGATGCATTTCGAGTGACCACTTGTGATCGGATTTTACTTTCCCTGACCCTGCTGTGTAATCACCTACAGCTTGGACAGTCAGCTGTAAACTACGTAAATAAGAAATCGTACGCTCTGCACATTATAATTACATTCTTAAAAATATGTACTCCGCAACTACGTAATACAGTAATTGTAAAATATAAATACATTTTAAAAGTACCAGTAAATGAAAAAAAAAAATAATAATGAATTCTTTAAACAAATCTTGATTTATAAACTTAGCCTCTAATGAGTCACGCAAAGCCAAAACCCAGCTTTACTGTTGTTACAGAAATGATCAGTAAAAGAAAGCAGAAAGTTTTCTGTGATTGAATCATCCTGCACATTTGGACTCTGACAGGTGAGTAAGTGGTTCTTCATTGCGGCCATTAGCAAAGCTCCGTTTGTTCTGTCTTGCAAGTTGATCTGAGTGAATTTTCCATGTCTGAAGTTCTCTTTCATCATTCTGCTCACCATGCAAGGTAGCAAGATAAAGATGGCCCATCGCTCAACCAAGTGAATTTCTGAATTTTGTGCTCTAAACTCAAATTAAAAGATTAATCCGATAGGTTTAATCCGATAGGTTTAATAAAATTTAATTACCTATGTTCTTAATGTTCACAAAATTTTAAGTTTTGTGAACATTGCTGTTACAAACTTATTAGTTTGTGACAGCAAAGGATCCATTAATAAACTAATCTGGGAGACCTAGAGTTTTTTTTATGATAGAAATTAAAAGAGTGGCTGTAGAAAGTCAAACAGGAATATAACCTTTTGCAAAAAGAAAGTGTATTGAGTTATTTACTGTTGACATGGTGTACTTAAATAAAAACAGAATCGAACCATAACTGGGGGACTCTCTTCCATCTTCCTTTCCTTCTTCATAGTCTCTGTCCTTCTTCTTTCGGTGATGTCTGCGTTCTCTGTGGCGGTGCCGCCGTTTGCTCCCTCTTCCAAATGGAACGTGGACCCCTACGTACACAGCTCTGTGACCTGGGAAAGAAAGGAAACTTTATTTAATAAAGGACACACAAGCAACTTTATTGCTTGTGTACATAGCATTGCCAGGCATGCTATGTACTTTGACTTCCCATCTATACGAAGAGCAAAATATTTTTTTGTCAAAGTAAGCAAATAAAAGCACAAAAAGATAAACCAAATTCTTAGTTTAATTCTTTCTTACAGGAAACAACTATAACAACAATATTAACATTTTAAACTGAGTACATCAACTTTGTTTTCAAAAGCATAAAAACACTCTTAGATAAAAGGTAAAAATAGTTTTGGCTTCAAAAACTGACATTAGATTCAAGAATACAACACTGTAGAGAAGACAGAAGGAATCTCTTTCCATTTCTTTGGAAAGCTTAAGTTAATCTACTTGACAAAAACCAGAGTACATTTAACTTTTGCTCTTCTTAGTTTTTTCCCCTCTGTGTTTTGTCTGCTTCTCATCATTGTTACTCCCACAAAGGAACTGCGTTTCGAAATAAAGTGGCCTATTTTCACCCAACATACTCTACCGTCACCCACTTTTAACTGATGAGTCATTTCTCTTTGATTTGAGGGGAAACTCAGGAGAAATGACACCAACATGCAGCATGTAGAAAAAAAAACTCAGAGGAAATGTGAAGAATATGGATGAAGTGAACAATGAGAAACAGCAATGGAGGGGGAAGAGGTAGACTGGAAAACCAAGGTATTAACAGATTTAATTATTTTCCACAGTAAATATGTGGCCTCTAAGAAAATTTATTTTACAAGATCAGCTAACACTTGACGCAGAATAAATTTAATCAAAAGAGTGCCATAAAATGAGCGATATTTTGAGGGAGTAAAATAATACTTTAAATCATAAATGACACCAACTTTTGTAACTGGGTGTGCACTCTTAACATTCACCATTACGTAATGGGTACAACCAAAGGTTCTTACTTTGCTGTTAATGGAATTATGACAGAAATGTGCCGTTTGTATACCACAAAATGATGTCAACAGGAAATTAGAGCCATTAGAGTTTCCATACAGATAGAGACACATTACTGATGATTCCATTCTTTCCACTGCTTATTGGTTTTCAAGACTCTTGAGAGCAATAAGGCTTAAACTCATCAGCTGTTTTCTGCTGATTTGATTTTTATGGAGTTAAACAGTGGCTATTATATTTTTACATATGGAACTTCATAGGAAATTATCAAATGGTTTTCTTTTCATTTTCCCTAGAAAAATCAACAACAGTTATATACTAAAAACTTAAAACTGTTTTTTAATCTGCCATAAACATCACAATTAAAACAAAAATATATATCCATTAGCATCACCTAAGGTTAGGTTATTAGAGAAATTGGACTTTTTTCCTCAAATTACCAAATATTTCGATTTATTACTGAACAGTAGATAAAAACCAACTGTTAGTAAACTACGTTTAGCTGAGAGGCTTTGTACTTACTTTCCAAATCTTCTGTCTCATAGTTTGAAAGAGTGGTGAAGCTGGTCTTCCCGTGGTCAACCAATGCCTCTTCATCTAGACCCTGGAAACAATGACAACAAAGTAAAGAGTTAAAAAAAATCAATAACGCTCTATGTCGTCAAATGTATTAAACATTTAAACAGAATTATAAAATATGTCTTGTGGATTGTAAGTCTTTATAGAAGGAAAATAAATTTTTTAAAAAGTTAATAGTTTTGTTGAATGGACAAACAGGACAATAAATTAGGTATTTTGATTAAAGTACATTCCATAATCAATGTTAATTTATACTGCATGTAATCCTTTCAATTACAGTCAAATATTGTACAGAAACTGACATGTTGTTTTGAAATTGATGAGACCGTGGCAATAAGTATTATGCAGCAAGCTCTCTTACACATTTTATGAGGGTTTATCTATGGGTAATGTTCCACAAACAAATTAGTCTTTGTTGATAAAATTGTACTTATTTTTAATTACTCATGCCATTAAGGTTATGTTTCATATCAACTCCAATAGGTTAACTACAGCAATAAGAAAGAGAACCACCTTTTTCAGAATATGCAGTCCAATATCACTATTATGAAAACATGAGTGATTCCAGGGCTTCAGCTAGAGAGACATACAGCTCCCAGTGATACATATACACACCCCCTGGCAATCAACATCAAATTAAAGCATCCAGATATAATTAATACAGTACTTGAATACACACAAATACCAAAAATATGCATTTTACAAAATTAAAAGCATAAAAAAGAAACACACAGGAACAGAGACATAAGTCTATTCCTCCCTTAACACGTACCAAACTTGATGCACAGTACAGACCAAAAGTTTGGACACACCTGTGTGTCCAAACTTTTGGTCTGTACTGTACATCCAAACACTCCGCAGATTCTTTTCCCTATGTGAGTGAATATTTCAGACTGAATGAAAAAAATGCAAAAAATGTATCTCTAAAAAAGAAAGACAGAACTGCAGTACAATAAAAATCAAAAGAAAAATGGTTCTCCTTTTAAAGACAAAATGGAAAATGTAAAGATAATAAACCCAAAAAGAGCCTTGAATCTACAATGGAATGCTTGTGTGTGTGGTGTGTTGCAATATCATACTTACATACCAGACTTCAACCCAACAGAAATCCTTCTAGGGGATGCTAAAGAAAGGTTTTCAAAAATAAATGTGTCTCTATTCACTGAATTTTTAGGCCAACTGGAGGAAATTCCAAACCTAATATCAGTTCACTGGAATGTGACCTATTTTTGTTAGATGTACTTTTTCTGTTTTTCAGTACCACAAAGGTGGACATGCTGGACACACTGTAATAGGATCGGCTTGTTTGCATAATCTGTGTGTTTCAACTAAATGTGACGTTGCCAGAGGAAAATGTTGTTTTAGACAAACATTGTTATAGAGTGCATAAATACCCAGAGGGTGTGCTACAGCTGCCAGGTTTATACTACTTCATAGTCTATTTTTCTATTTCACTTGTAGTTCATATATAATTCTACATAATATATAATTCTGGATAGGCACCACCTGTCAACATCAATTTTCAAGTCTTGCCATGGATTCCTTAAATAGATTTAGAACTCTACTTTGACAAGGCCATTCTAATACATCAAAAATAACTCCATTGTAATCCTGGCAAGATTCTGGCACCACCAGAATCATGCCAGCATGTGAACTGTGTTTCTTGTGTTTTCCTCCTCACATTTTGGCAAAATTTAAAGTTTGGTTGAATCTGACCAGAACATGTTTGCTCTTCACAGCTTGAGGCAAACTAAAATAAAGTTTCCAATAAGAAACAAAGAATCACTGTGGCATTTTATTTGAATTAACACTGAATTTGGGGTAGACTTTATGTTTTACTTTAGCAGAAATCAGATAAGCCCAAGTTTACAGGCAAGGCACACAGATTTTGAAACTACCTCTGACGAAATAACTGCTTCTCTACCACTGTGCTTCTTAAAGTACTCATCCAGAAAGTCTGCGTATTTTACAGCAGCTATTTGTCAAGAATCAAGAATCACTGTTTACGTACATGTCGTCTCATGGCAGCTTAGCAAGCTATAAGCACTTGTTAGAGTGCATGTTGCCCTCAACCCCACGTTTCTTGGAACAATCCAAGAACACGTGATGAAACCTGTCACATAGCTTTGTCAAAAATAACCCCCAGTCTATCTGCCACAGTCCCTGAGGCAAAAGGTTGAGGACAGTGAGATCGCTTCTGTTTTCCTCGACCACAGCTGTGCTGTGAGGGCCTAAATGGCCAACGTCACTGGGGGAAGCTAGTAAGAGGGACGAATTGCCAACTGAGTAAGAAAAGCCAACATGAATACAGGACTGTAGACAGAGCACAGATGTGTGGAACTGCAGCATGAAATAGTCTGGCCTTTTGTTAACAATTGTGTGTATTCATAGAAAATATACCTTTTTTTTATCTTACTGGCGATTTTGGTTCCATAACATAATCGATATACTGTATAAAAAGCAATACCACCTGTTTTATTACAGACAAATATTAAATCAGACAAAACTTCAGTTAGGATTGAGAAATTTACTTTTATTTGCCAAATGTGGGATTTTAATCTGTAACTTTCCTCTAAATGAGAAATGTAGATATACCAAGATTAATATGCCTTTAATAATTTGAAAGGTAAAATATCAAGACAAACATAAAGAAGCAAGACTTGAGTTTGAAAATGCACTTTGGAACATAACACCATTTTAGTCCCACCACTAATAAATAATTTCATATTTTACAAACCCCTCAGTGTAATACCAAGAAAATCATGAAAATAGATCAATCTACTTCAGTTTTAAAAGGCAAACAAGATGAATTTGGCCTTTCATGCTGTTGTTTAATTTTAGTGGAGAGGTCTGTTCAAAAGCCCCACTCAATAATTAATAAGTGTGCTAATAAAAACAGACTGGTATAATGTGTGCTTCAGAGGTCAGGATAGGCAATACATGGCGTGCAAATAAAAGCAAAAAATATTTAATCTATTAGCTTTTTCACACTATATGCCCAAAGAGTAGATGGCTAATCCTGCTGTTACAGTGGATGCCATATGAGGATTTTGTCAGCTTATGTGCTCAAACAACCAATGTGTAAGGCTTTAGACATAACAAAGTATTTACAGTTCACATGACCATTAAACAGTAAGCAGGAGTTGATTATTTGTCAGCATAAAACAATTCATAAAACCCTACAACAGATAAAGGAAAAGCATTATGATCACACTAATTGGTCTACATTATGTTTGGTCTACATATACTTACATTCTTAGGAACCTAAGCATAAAAATCTGTACAAAATATGAACATAAATTATACACACATATAAGAAAATTGCTGGTACCCTTCTGTTAATGATTAAAAATCCCACTTGATCACTTCTCAGTTGCATAACTTGAAACTGACAAAAGATATAATATTCTTTTTACATACTGAAAATTAACCAATTAAAAAATGCACTTAATTTGCACAAAAAAAACTTGATTGCCAGCAATTTTCCAATTGTCATTACACAGATAACACTGAGTCAAATCTATGAACAATACGACAACCAACAACTGCAATGTTCTTTCAAAACATAGAACAATGCAGCACAAAATAAGAGCAGCTAGACGAGCCAGAATGTAGTCACAGTTTTATTTATATTCCATTTAGAGGCACTGACCCTCCTTAATTAAACAGGTGTGAAAATGATCGCTGGGCTTGGAACATCAGCCGGCAACCAGATGTTGCCAGTGAGGGTTGCCTCATAGAAAATAACAGAGCTGTATTTTTGATGTCTCTCTGCAGCCACCTGTATGCAGCCTCAATGGTCTGGGTCAGAATGCTGTATTAAAGTTTGTAACAGTAAAATTTAAGAAATAAGGATGACTTGCTTGGAAGTGGTGCTGAGAGAAAGACCCTTAACTCCCATAGGACTGTGGGTGCACCAGTAGTTTTCTTTGAATTATCTCGAGTTTCAGTTAATTTAGTCTGATTCTGTCCTAATTCAAAGCCTCTTACTTGCTCCAGTATTTTCAAATGTTTTAGTCTTCAACAGCTGGTTTGCCGTAAAAGCCAGCTGTGGCCAAAACATCACTTTCCTCAAATATTGCAGCCCCACTCTGTGAGGTTCTGGAGCTTTAATTTGAATTTTTACAGTGTGTACTGTGACGTTTTCAAGCAATAACAGGTTCAGCCTGGAGGAAAGTTATTATAGTGTACGCTTTAAAGATTGGAGCCAGGTAGAGCAGCGTAATGCCACTATAGTATAAGCATTATGTTGTAAACAACTATGATAGCAACAAGAATGCAAAGAATTTACATCCTGCAATTAAAATGAGTACCATTTAAATTTTACACCTAACGAAGCAAGACCAATGTTGAGCAAATTAGCTGTAAAAATTTACTTTTTTTAAGAGCCAGGTTAACCCAGCTTTTGCCAACGTGTTTGCATGGGCAGAGAAATGTTCACATAGCTGCCAAGCAAGCAGTGAAATGAGCAACTAGCCACACAACATGCCAACATGACTGATTCCCTCTTTGCCAGCCTTGCAGTAACTGGGAACTGATCCAATCAACAGGGAGTATTGTAACAGATGTGCTGCATAGTGGGAGAGACCAGTCTTTTAAAATTACAGTCAAAGCTCAAATGGCTGCCAAATGCACTATTTTCTTTACAAATGAGAATAATTACAATTATTTGAAGCCAATGATGTCAAATTAAAAGATTGTGTCTGAAAAGTAGATACAGATAAATGACTAAAAGTGAAATACATTGGTTAACAATGATATTATAGCCAGGGTAAACATTTTTAATGGTAATTATTACCATAACACGTTTGAATAGAGAAAGATGCACCAAGACTGTGACAAAAAATAGATGATTTTTAGCTTGACTGGCCATGACCAGTCATCAACCTATAAAAAAAGTTCTCTGATCAGTGAATGAACCAAAGTGCAGGACAACATGAATAAAATGTATTCACCCCCCTACATATTTGACTTTTTGCATTTGGTTTCATTAAAGTGGTTCCCATCATAACATCAATTTTAATACACAGATAACCAAAGTATAAACAGAAAATTGTTTTAATGACCCAATTATATGACAATATGGGATGCCACAATCCAAAACTATCAAGCTATGTGACTCCAGTGAACCACATTGAGACCCAATATCCAGAAAGGAACACTGGAACAGTTGTCAACTTTCCAGTAGTGTCCAGCTAACCAAAATTATTGCAGGATACATTACCAACTTATCCAGAAGGTCACAAGGGAACTCAGAATAACTACATGCCTCACTGGCCTCATCAAGGCCACCGATCATGATATATCAGTGAGGAAAAGACTAAGCAAAAAGGACTCCCAAAGGAGAGTTCTAGGTCAAAAGCCACTGTTGACCAAAGTACAAACATGATAGTGGAAGTGTGACGGTCTTGGGCTATTTTGCGGCTTCAGGACTTGGTCAACTTGTCATATTTAATATGTTTATTAATTCTACTTTCTAGGAGAAAATCCTAAAGGAGCCAGTCTGGCCATCAGATTGTTATCTTAAACTCAAGACCACCTGAACGGCACAATGATTCAAACACACCAGAGGGTTCACTTGTTAATGACTCCAAAAACCTACTTTGATGCAGTTGCTTCACCTTAAACAGGTCATTCATGTTTGAAAGCCTTCCAGAGAAGAGTGGGCCAAAATTCCTCTCCAGTGATCTCACTACCAGTAGTTGATAGAATGGCAATCAAAAGGGTTTATGGGGTTATTACTTTCTTGAATGGGTCATATTGTTTTGAACAGCATTTTCCTTAATAAATGAATTTATTGTTATGTTTTCACTCAGGTCTGTTTGATGACCCAACATGTTACATGTGAAAAAGCAAGAACAGCGTTGTAAAAGGGCAAATATTTTTGCACTGTTCAGTTTCTGCCAAACCCATGGATCTGATGGTATTCAGCAGGTTTTGTTAAAATGCCATAAACACAAAGATAGAACTTATAAGGCAACTATGCATTGCTGACTAGCCCCTAAATTATTTACTCCCATAGAGACCCATCACCTTTGAGTGGGACTCAAACACATTCACACTAGCCTCCTCCTCATAATGTCTCCAGAGATCTGTAGTTTAATTATCTAATTGAAGAGCTGGGGTTACCTCATGTCAGCAATTTTGAATGGAGAAAAAAGTCTCTGTATTTACCTCTTTCTGTATTTAAATAGGATCTTTCCTTTAAGCCCAATGCTCCAATTTTGAGCTTATCAGTTTTTAAATGTTCATTTATTCTTCCCTCAGTTAATGAACATCATTGCTATAGCTATTCTGTTACCTTGACAGACCCATTTTCATGCAGCTTTTGTTTTCTTCCCTCGCTTCCTTCCCATTTTGCTTGTCCCATTCCTTCAAGCAGCCATAGTTGTCTGATAGCTTTTTCTGGTTCATGTTGCTTTGGACCAATAAAGGCGCTCATAAAAAAAAGCATTCAGTTTCAAGAGCTGTCACCTCTTCTTTCCCCACATAATATTTTTTCATTCTGGTCAAATGTAGTAACCACAGAGCCCCATTCATTAGCACATAACAGAAGACGACCACAAGCCGACAAATCAATACAAACGCACAAGCGGTACAGCGCACCGAGAGCCTGTGGATTCTTCTCCAAGTGCAGAACACGGATGCTGAGGACACAAACACAAATATTGAGGAGCAGACATACCGTGAGCACATGTTCCTCTTTGCTCTGCTCATCCATTTAGACCAAAACATCCGCAAAACGGAAGCAGGAGAGATGTAAACCAGTTCCTTCTCTATGGCGGTTGTGTGTGCTGTATGGGGGACGCCTGTGAGCCGAGCATGAACAGCGACAGTGTCACACTCCTCTGTTCTCTCTTCCTCTGCTCATCTCTTTATACAAAGGGAAGACGAGCTGCTTCAGAACACACAGTGCTGTGCTCTGCTCTACCCCGTTAGCCCTGCTCCATGCACGGCAGCCAATCCCACCATGGCTCCATGAATATTTCATTCACCCAACCAACAGCTTATAAACACACACACACACACACACCGACGATAGTGTGCACATTTGGAGGACATTCACATTTGGAGGACATACAAGTCTGAGGTATTCAAATCATAAATGAAGAGTTTCCCCCCAGCAAAGATAAATAGAAACAGGCATACGTGTGGGGTCAGTATTCCCTGCGGTCTGCAATGCATTGAAAAAGGACAAATTGCTGTGAATTCATGAGACTCCAAATGTCATCGTTCCTATGACTTTGACTTATACAATCCAGGTCAAAGCATCAAGGTTAGGTATGTCTTTCAACAAGTTCTAATAATCTAAAGAACCACTGTCTACCTGCTTCCTGTATGCAACAAAAATTCCCACATGAGTGGGTCAAAAGAGCATTTTTCTAAAATAGGAGCAACTAGTTCACTTTGCTATTTTAATGAAATTATGTTGATCTCTAGCAACAGGAACACTGAACACATCATCTAGAGGCAGACACACTTAATGCCAGCACAGTATTCTCAAGGGTAAACGTGAAACCAACCCTAAATTGAAATAATTTAGGGTTGTTTTAATTTTAAAATAAATTCAACAGAAAGAGTGACATCTAATGGTGGAATAGATACAGTAGGTGCATTCTAATTTCCATTAGAATATGTATTCTCTGAAATATTTTATTTGTTGTTTGAAAGGTTTTAGATAGCTATAAAAAAAAACGAATCTAAAAAAATGTAAATAGGTCAGTTATGTGAGATTTATAGTGTATTTTTCTACCCTAATACGTATCTAATGACAAGTTTAAGAGAAGTATTAATTTAAACCTAGTATTTGGCTCTATAAAATGTAATTAAAAATACAAAAAAACTAGAACACCTTCACATTTATTCACATAAATCCCACATCAGTTGTATCTCATCAGAATATCATTACTCTGCACTTTAAAGGAGGCCAATCCTGTTTAAACCTCAAACATTTAGTTTAGCGTATTTTGAGCTTTTGAAGAAAGACTGAATGGCAATCTCAAAGACATTTCTGATGCATTCCGGAAAATGCAGCAGCTTATAAATCTAATAGGGACTTCAAAAGAATTTGAAACCAGCCATTTTACTGAATGGAAAAAAGTACACAAGTGGAGGACATTCAAAACAATTGCCAACATGTCAAGTTCGAGGCATCAAAGCAAGTTCACCCTAAAAACAGACTGCAATATGCTAAAAGGTGTAAGAAGACAAAGTCTCCAAAACCCCACAAAACCCATCGAAGCCCAAATTTATTTTCCACAGTAAAACATCAATCAGATTTTGATGCAATGTGAACTTTGATTAAGTCACTATGGCACTTTTTTTTTCCAACTTCAAGCCACTCCACTGTAGTTTCTTTCTGCGCTTGGAACCACTATGCTAATGCTGATGACTCAGTTGGACCAAGTCTTGTTACAGTTATGACATAAATAAAGTGCACCTTCTACAAAATCAAGGGTTTCAATGTATGATTGGTCTTGTCTACCGGTAGCTGTCGGACAAACTTACACCTTACAACTGTTTGGTTGGGCGTTCATGCATGACTCAGTTACAGCAAGATCCTGAGTCATTTGTCTGCAATGTGATCCCAGATCATCACGCCATCATTACTGTGCTGAACATCTGGTGTGAAGGGTTTGTGCTGATAATTCACCAAATGAGGTACTGTTATGAGGTGTGAATAACTCCCACATCACTTTAAACTCTAAGGTTTTGCAACAATGAAAAAACAATCTGCATTTCTTCCAGAGAGCATAGGCTGTATCTGGTTGCAAACAAAGAATATTTGTTCAGTTTTACACAGGGGTGACTCAATGATATATTGAAAGAAGAAAGGAAAGAAGTAAAACATGAATGAAGGAAGAACGCAAAAAATTTGATAATGTGATAGGAAAAAGGCTGCTCCATTTCACACAAAATTAATGGATTTATTGTTTCCAAAGAAATCCTGATGTATTGCCTCCATGACCTACGGATCTAGATCTGTGTTATATTTACTAACACCTCCACTAATGTAGAACAAGCCTGTGTAATGGTCTTAGTCCTACTGCTAAACTCATACAACAATATAACGCAAAGGAAAAATTTCCCCAGACTAATTGGTATACAGTGCATACAACCTCTTTGTACTTTATCTAGTTTTTTGTTCTTTGAGTGTGCCTACTTTCAGAAAGAAGAGAGTGATTAAACTTCTTAGATCTACCATCGGTCAAATAATTACAACCCATATTGTAATGATACAATAAAAATTTAAAAAGTGAAATTGTGGTCGACGTATGTAGGTGAATTTCCATGCAAAGCTTAGCTGCTGCTTCCACAAAAGGTGTGCTGCTGGGCACATCGAGGTCATTAAGTCCATCACAAACTTTTCTCTCCGTATGCAAAAGTATTCTAGGTTCAAACATAAGACCATCTGTCCAACAGCTGAATGGAGGCTTGAATTGGATCATGCAACAGGACAGTGATCTTAACCATGGCAGCAAATCAAGATGTGTAATAAAAAGAAAATAATCAAGCAGCTGCGACAAACCAAAGTCCAGACATCACTCCCCTGTCTGGACTTTGATAAAGTTGTGCATAAACAATCACGTACAACTCTAAATAAGCTAGTGTACGCTGCTACATTGGTATTTATTTGTTTTGTAAAAAAAAGAGAGACAAAATTGATCGCCAGCACTGCAGAAGACAGATATGATCACACAGAGGATGACTATGCAGAGTCTTTGTAGATAAAGTTATTGATTTATGGATGAAACTTCTGTTTTACTAGTTGTTTTTGAATGTGCAAGGACACAATCTATAACGTCAAATTTGGTCATCTGAGACTGAATACTGTGATGCAATGAAACATACACACACACACATACAGGAGAAACTAAATCTTACATCCTGAACTAATTGATTTCTTTATTCCACAGAACTTCAACATGTTTGCACAGTAAAACTGGCTGTAGAGTACATGATGTCTGCACTAGACCTCAAAGATACAGTCTGATTGGAAAAATTGTTTAAGTTGGACTCTTGTCACCTTTGGCTTGGAAAAATACAAACAGAAAAAATGCTTGAAATCTGAAAAAACCCCAGAGGATTTCCTAAAATACATGCTTTAAAAAATTTCCTTTCCAGTATTTTTGAATAAGCATATAATGTTTATTTTTAAGAAGAAAATAAATTGAGGAAAACCATTGTAAATATTTTAGTAGTATCATTAGGGATGCAACTAACAATTATAGTAAAATGTCGTATCAATTATTCTAAAGATTAATATATTAATCAGATTAAGAAGCTGACACATTTTACGGATTTTTCATTTAATCAGTTTTCATTTAAACTTATTTTATTCAATATTGAAAATACATTAAAAGATTCAAATAAACAAATAATTCAATTCATTTTTAAATAAGAAAGTAAACATTTTATTGCCTAAAAGGCAACCACATAGCATTCCTTTAGTGTATGCTTGATCATTTGTAGGACACTGTTACAAAACAGTCTCCCAATGCCTGGACATCCCATCAGAGCATTAAAAGAGTGTGGCACAGCTGCTAACCTATAAAGCCACGAAAATCTACCTAAAGAGACAGGTGGTGCAAGGGAAACAATAAACAAAGAAGCAGCCAAGAGGCCCATGGTAACTCTAGAGGTGCTCCAGAGATCCACAGCTTAGTGAACATGTCAACAAGATAACTATGAGTCGGGCACTCCACAAATCTGATCTTTATGGAAGACTTGGACAAGAGGAGCTTATTGTGGAAGAAAAGTGATGAGAAGTCCTGCTTGAAGTCTGTCACAAGCCATAGGGGTCATAGAAAACATGTGGAAGAAGGTCCTCTGATCAAATCACCATATACAATATATTTCTGGAATCCAAAACACAACGTGGCAGAAAACTAACATATCATTCTGAACACATTATCCTCCCAATGAAACATGGTGATAGCAGCATCATGCTTTGTGTTTAGCAAGGAAAATTGTAGTTATTACATGTTCATTCTTTACATTCAACAACACATCATTAGTGTTTATGTGTCTTTGGTCACATAGTTAAACTATGTTAACTATATCAATAGTCTTGATAAACCAGATTATTGGTACATCTAAAAAAAATGTTATTTGAACCTTCGAACATAAATTTGAGAATGCCGGGTCTACAAAACTGACTGTTTATTGTCATTTTATATCCTGTGTTAAACAGCCTGGTCAAAACTGAACAGCATTTAGCTGTCATTTAAAATATCACAACAGCTTATTAGCTTTGAAGCATATTTTTCAAGTCAAGGGCTAAAGATTACATTTTGAAAGACTCCCCTTTATTGCCTCAAAACAAAAACCCTGCTCAGAAAGAAAACCATAAAATAACAATGCCCCCCTGTTTGAAACCACATTCATGGTTTTTAAACATGCATCTGAATGCTCCATTGAAAGATGAACAATTGTATATTCTTGGGGATTTTAAGCGAGAAAGTCCTGGATGTTGATTAATTACTTTCTGTGGGGGTCGGCTCTGACGAAAGAAGTGCACTGCAATAATGCCACCCCTTGACTTTCTGGGAATCATAAGCATGTGTTTGCTTATGAATACAGTAAGCAAACACATGCAGAAGAGTAGTGGGCTACCCTACACCACCACTGATGTTACGCAGTCGCTGTGCTCTTTAAACTTAACTCTGCAGCACGCTTCTTTTTCTGGTCTTCTTAACACTCAGTGGTCAGAGGCTTATAAGCCTCTCTGTCGCAGAGACACCCAGCAGACAGGATGTGGTTCTCTATTCCAGCACACAAGTCACTGAAAACTTCACTGTAAGGCATGTAAAAAGGCTCATGCTTTTCCGATTTGGCCACTTATCTTTCACAGTAAAATCACCAGCAGTGGGTTATTTAAAGAATATGGTCAAATTGCCATGCAGAGGAGGGTGTAATTGTGAAATGTGCATCTACACTACCTTTCTCTTCTGAGGCTCAACTCAGCTGTAGAGCCTAATGGGACACATGACGTAAAGTAACGTAGCGTGAGAGCGGAAAATGCTTAAAGCGGTTAACTGCTAATCAGTCATTTACTAACAGACTTACAGAGGCACCGCAGGCGTACCAGACTACTACTGTTTTCATATTGTTAAAGTGTTTACAACAAAGCTAATGTTCGGATTTACAGGGAGGAAATATTTTACGAAAACTACTAAAGGGTATGGATGTTATTAACGTATCATAACGAGCAAGATCTTCGGTTTAGTAACAACCCACAGGGGAAAAAAGACATAAAGCGCAAAGGGGAATATATTTGTTATCTTTGTTAAAATGTAGCTTTTTAAAAAGTGTAAAAAATAACCTTTACCATTAAGGACAAGTAAGAAAAGGAAAACCGGCTAACAATAGAAGTGACCGGATGATTATCAAGCATCCCTTTGACTTGTGCTGTTGCTTGGCAAACACAAAGAGCCGAGTACGTACGACAATAATCTTACGTTACAACGTCTTTTCCGGGTACTCACCCTGCTGAGGAGTGGGTTCATTTGTTCTCTGGAATCGTCCATGGCTCCTGTTGTCAGTTTTTCAGTTCCACATCTGTCTTCAGTCACCGGTTGAAGAGCTGTAAAAGGCCGATTGACACTTCGCTGAACGACAGAAACACGCCTCTAACATGGTTGACAATGAGATAGCCAGTTAGCATCCAGGACCCTGTTGTCATGACCAATCAGCTTCAAGAACGTAAGAATAGGGCGGGATATAAGTGTCTGTTGCCTGAAAAATGTCCCAAGCGGGATTTTTGTATGCGTGTGTGCATGGAGGTGATGTTTTTTCTTTTTTTTGTTGTTGTTGATACCTTGCTTGTGTAGGGACGACTGATAAAACAGGAATACAAGATTAAAATGACAAGCACATAATTGGGTTCAACTGAGTTAAGCTAGAGCAGTTCACAAAAAAATAAGGTCAAGGAAATTAAGTTACAAAACAAGTCCATTAGGTTCAGATTACAAGTGCATCCCAGTAAATTAGTGTATAATCGTTAATTTAATTCAAAACGTAAAACACATAAAAAAAAGATTATTTATACATAGCGACATGTTTTAGGTGGATTTTTCTGATAACTTTGATTATACTTTAACTTAATGTAAATCTGAATTTAGTAGATCAGCCATCAAGACATTTTGAAGCACACATTATTTCCCTCTCCTGAAAAGCTTAATGGATATGGCCATTGCTTGGAACCTGCTCACACTGCCAAAAATACCAATATTTGCTTTAATGAACAAAATATCAGTCAAGCAGAGTCTCTTGGCCTCATGGAGAAGATTTGGTGTAATGTCAATACGAAGATAGGACACACCAGAGCTAACTATGCAGCTATTAAAGCAACATGGGCTTCCTTGCCATGTTTATGCATTTATTTATACTAAAGGAGTCTTGAGCAAATATTGAGTGATTTAAAGTACAGTATGAACACCATTTAATTAATCTGACATTTCTGCAATAGAAGTAATTTTTAATTGTCCTGCATATAAGAAAAATTCAATTTTTATTTGCATTATCAACAAAAGTAAGATGTTATTGTTCACTTACACATTTTACTCTGTGTAATTTCATTTTGTTAATTGTAAGTTGAGCTTTGAAGACTTTTATTTGACAATTATTTGAAATTCACCTGCATCCACTTCAGTCCAAAATCAATTTATATCAAGCTTATTTTATATTGTTAATACTTTATTTAACCAGAAGGACTCTAATTTACAAAAGCATGCATGGCCTAGATGTTATGACTTTAAAAAGATACTCCAATTAAAATCGCACAATAAGAGCAGCATTACAAACATACAAAGTCACTGAAAATTCAAAGACTGCAACTAAAAATCATTAGCAAAATCACCAATCAAAACATTGAAGTTCAGATGGTTGATGGCCATGTTTAAAAGTTTTTTAAACACCGAGATGAGTTCAATTTTGGAGGTGACTCAAATAGTTTGCACAGACCATTTGAATAGAGTACTTGTTTATCCAGTGACTCAGTATGAGTAAGCTCTTAGCAGAAGAAATGTTTCAAGTTTTTGGTGGGAAATGTAAAATTGAAGATATCATTATTTAGCTCTAGAAAGCAACCTTGTCCTATAATTTATTTGCTCCTTGCTTCGTTATGGGGAATTACTTCGACTGCTTCCTGGAGGCGTGGACTACTAACGTTTGCTGTGCACCAGTTCGATGCTAAGAAGCTTACCGGAAATTGTCTGTGTTGTAAACAACCATCCCCTACCATGAAGAGAGAAGCGCCGATCCGAACAAATATATTTTATTTATTTTATAAATAAATAAATATAAATTTTATTTATAAAATTTATTTTATAAATAAAATATATAATATTGTTCGCCGCTAGAAGTGCTAGAGAGCCCTGAGTGGAATAGCGGCACCGCCAATAGTCAAACAAAGTAGAACTTCAAGGTAGCATAACAATCTTTTGGCTAACAGCTAGACGTAAGTTGGTCTGAAGAACAGAAAACAGGTGGCAGATAAAGAAAGTGAGACAGGCGATATCAAAGAAAACCGTGTGCCGAAGAGAGGAGCTATTGTCTGTAGTTAGGAAGTTTTTTTTTATTTTTTAAAAAGATGTGGCGCAGGCCTTGGCTTAACTTCCTGAAGGTGGTGGGGAAAATTACACAATCAAGCAAAGAATCTGAAAAAGGGACGCAAAGTTTTTATATTAATTGAAAACGCTACGACAGCAAGATAACAAGGTCCAAAGGGAATCACTTCACAGGTCAGTAAAAAGCTTTGATTAAAAATGTATATAACAGGGTGACCATATTTTACTTTGGGAAAACCCGGACAACGTGCAGGCGGAGGGGGGTTGGGGGCGTTGGGAAAGCCAGGAGAACCTGCAGCGGGGGGGTTGCTGCCCGCACTGACGCTGCTCAGGGATTACGTGACACGCAGCGCTGTGCGCAGTGCCCTACAATGCAATGTAAGCTATGTAATGTGTTTTGAGGCAGTTGACCAAAATCCCGGACGATTTTTAAATTCCCCCCGGACATCCTTTTAGGTCTGAAAAGTAGGACATGTCCGGGAAAAAAAGGACGTCTGGTCACCGTAGTATATAAGGAAGCGGAGCGTAGGTTAGCTATGCTAGCTTACCTTTTATCAACATATACTCTTGCTGTGCAGTTTGGAGTATTTCGGTTCAATTAACACAAAATAAGGTGAACTACACACATTTTCTGACAGATAATCAGGAGTGTGTTTAAGTGCATTGAATAAGACTGTCTGGCATTAACATGTAAGTTTTGGCATTATTCTTAGCACTAAAAAAGAAAAGGCTTCCAGTAACTGTGGTTACATCAGCGCCCCTCGTTGCCCTCTTCTCTTTCCCTCCTCGTCCCCACCGACTTGCAACACAAAGTTACACCCTTGGCGGACGGCATATGACGGGAATAGTAAGCGGTGTGTAACGACATTACGCTTACGGATATGGGCCCCACTACAGACAGTCTATAAAGACTGCGTCAGAGCAACAATTAAAACGCTGGATTCAAAGTATGTCTTATCAGGGCGAAAATACTTAAGCCAAATTGCTATAAAGTTCATGAATAACGTTCATAATGTTTGCCTATTTACCAAGATGTTCACATCAGTGGATATTCTTACTGTTAGTTTTAATGTGGATTGTTTGTTGTTCTAATGGGAAAAACAGAGGCAGTACTGTATAGCACTTTTGAATACTTTAATACTGTACTTTGGAGATTAATGTACATCCAAATTTGGGATATTTATTTGCTATACGTTTTTATGTGTGACGCTGTAATACCTTGACTTCAAGGATGTCATATTAAGCTTGTGCCTTACTTATCCAATACTTTAATACACTCAACACTTCAATACTACACACTGAGTATTTTAGGTCAATTTATAGTGTTTATAGAACTGTCATTAAATATTTTGTCTTGGAAAGAAAGCAGTGTTAATATTTGCATATCTTGCATATCTCTGCTATTTCATACAGACTTGTTCATATGTCGTGTTTTTTTGGGGGACAACAATTGGATTTAAAGCCTCTTGCTCATGTGCTTCTGACAGCTACAAACATATAAAAGCCATCATGGAGAAAAAAAATAAAAAGCTAAGTTAAAATAATATTGTGATACACAGAGAAGCTAACAAAATTGTATAAAAATAGAATTAAAGAAAAAAAAATGTGATACAAATTTTTAGTCATACTGCACAACAATAACTTCATTCATACATTTGAAATCAGATATTTAGATACACTGAATCAAATGACACACACCTTTTCTCACTGTTTGAAGTCAAATCCAACCAACTTCTCGTTTTAGGCTAGTAAGAACTACCAAAATTATTTCTATTTTCTTAATGCCACAAAACTTAACAAGAATAATTTTTAGACTTTTTGTAGCTTTCTTCAAATTCAAAATTACATACATTGAATTAAGGATAATTGTGTTTTGCTGTATACTTAGGTCAAGCCTTTTGGGTTTCCTTCCACAAACTGTTCTGTAGAAAATGCTTAGGAACTCTGAGTCTTGATGAAACTGGATCTGGAGGTCTCTCTGCGTCTTAGTGGTCTCATTCTCCATCACCTGTGCAATCGTCTCTCACTTTGACTCAACTGTCAATCTATACCTTGTACTAAAATCTCAGTATCAGCCACTTCATTTATCTGCTATGTGTTTAGAGATAGACAGGCACTTTGGCACAGCGATAGTGGCAGCAGATGCTATACTTAGAGCAGAAGCTCAGCAGTTGAAATCCTGGTCAGGGCAAAACTCCAGGTACGTTGTACTTTACTAAAATGGGAGGCCTACCACTAGAGTCATTCTAGCTCAGACATCTCTTGGATTA
This sequence comes from Xiphophorus maculatus, assembly GCF_002775205.1. Lineage (NCBI taxonomy): Eukaryota > Metazoa > Chordata > Actinopteri > Cyprinodontiformes > Poeciliidae > Xiphophorus > Xiphophorus maculatus. The sequence continues at coordinate 4,575,441 of NC_036455.1, forward strand.
AGGGTGTCTGTGTTAGATTATAGGGGCAACCAAGACATGAGCATGACTATAATTTAAAGTGCAAAGACCCTTTTTATTCCTGAGATTCTTTGAGTCAGTTACATTTTTTCCAGGCATCACCATAAAAAGTCTCATTTGAGGAAAAAGCTTACCTTTTTCTGTCCATAATTTTTGTGTATAATAAAGCTCCAATGATATACAACGTAAAGTGAGAAGTAATAAAGAAAATATATTGTTTATGCTTCAAATTAGAGACTTGGAAATGTAATAAAATCTCTGTAGTTGTTGATCTTTTACCTTAATCCCAGTTAGGGGAGTTGTAAACCAGCTTTTATCAAAGTCACATGATCATTTTAAGCTTTTAAACCAATTTTACCTGCACCTGTGATTTAATCTGAACACGCTACTGTATTTCTCACTAAATCCTCTTTGCTCATCCAGAAGTCTCTGTATTAGGGCATTTTTATGACGCTACAAAAAATGTGCTACTTTTATAATATTATAATCCACAATTAATAAGCAAAATAAAAAATTGTTTTATTTCAGTATAAGACCATATATCCTGGGAAAGCTGCACATTAATAAAGAAAATGTATTAATTGGTTGAATGGTAACACAGTCCCTGTCTTATTTTAAACACTGAAAGACCAACACAAACTTTATATTATTTTAGATTTTAACCAAACCTGTAGATATTTTACAAATTTGTTTCCCTTGATTCTAAATTTTAAAACCAATGAAAGGAAGATGGGAATCATGTTCAAAGTCAATCTTTATTCTCTCACAATTGACACATCAGGTGCCAGTTGTGGCCTAGGTATCAATGTGGATGAGCAACAGAAATAATTGGTAAATGCTATATTTAAAATTTTATATTTAGTTATGCATACGAAGCGTGTGATTACTTTTAAAAGAATCATACTCCCCCTTTGACTTAAGCATTTAAATTTCATTGCACTCTGAAGAAGCAAAACAGAAAACTTTAGAAATTAGTGGATTCTTTCACAGGTGGGTAGGTGATCTTATCAAAATTTTAAAAAAAATATTGTTTTATAATAAGGTTTGAAATTATAGAGTTAACGATAAATTGTCCTTGTCACTACTCGATTACAGAGTTCTGGTGACCTGAACATTTTGTATTCATTTTCCATATTTTACTGGTTTCTTGTTTGAAGTAAATGCGGAGACAACAGGCAGAAAGCAGCAAAATTGCTTGAACCCATTTTAATGATACTTTCTCTGCACTTAACACTTTTAATTATTTTATTTTACATCAAATCTAATAAAATAAATGTCAAATTCTTTCAAACTGTGGCTAGACATTTGGGTCCCTATGGGTAAGTTATGCTTGATTTCATTGACTAAAGATAAAATAACCTTAAAATTAGGTCTTCTTTTGCAAACTCACCTAAGAGTCTGATATAAACTAATATGCTTTTGGGTGGTTTACCCAGGGAACACCAATGCATGCATGCTTGGGGAAAGCATAAAAAATCCAGATAGATCCAGAAGCTCCCTACAGTTTTCTTGCACGTGTCATAAATAATGTGTAATAACTAATTCCCACCAGCAGATGGCAGTGCTGCATCAAGAAAACCTCCACGTTTGCATGGCAACACTAATGTCCAAGAAATTCGGACGTGTAATTGATATTTTAGAAAAAATGTGTTGCTTAGAGTGGATTTCTTCCTGCAGATGTAATTTTCCTGTGTTTTTTTTTATTTGAAGCAATAACATAATAATAATAAAAAGAAAAACATACAGGGAAAAGCAAACTACAAAAGAATTATAAAGTTGGAAGAAATACTAAGATAGTTTGTTTATGCAAATCCTTCAAAGTGTTAAGAATAGAATACATTTATTCTACTGTTACAAAAACACCTCCCCGGCAGAAGATTATTACATAATCATTGGGCAATCATGTGATAAACTTTAGCAACTGAACATAATTCAGTTGTGATAGAACTCCGACAGGTGCAAACAGCTCTGAGGAGTGTATGCTTTCAGAAGTGCTCGTCGGTGTCTTCCTTTAAATAGAGCCCGCTCCTCACCATCCCGTCAACTTCCAACATAATCACGCAGCAGCTCAGAAATAGAACTGCGAGGTGGGAGATCAAACTATCACCTCTTAATTGTACCCTGAGTCTTAAAGATGCTGAGAGCCTATTAGCGCACAAAGAAGTGTGGTGTTTACTTCTCCCTGAAACACGCATCAGTATAATACAGCTGGGAGATGAGTCAGAAGTTAAACAAGTGGAAGAAGCACCACACTGGCATCCACCTGTGCTGGGACTCACGTAAAGAGATGCAGACTGTGAGGTGTGGCTGCTGACGAGGAAGAAACTTTTCTTTCCCTCAAACAAACGAGTTGAGATGAACTGAGCTTGATTTGGAAAGCTCAATACATAATACTGAAAAACAACTGGTTGAAAAAACAAAGAGTTATCTTCATCATATCTCGAGTGAGTACAAACGTTTTTGTGCAAGTACTTAAGTCAAAGCAGTAACAGAAAATTTGTCAACCTCAATTTTTAATATATTTTTGTCAAAACATGCATTATTGTGAATTAAATACATTGTTTTCAAAAACTACAAATGTAGCATAGTCTTCTGACTCCTTGAGTCAATACTTTGTCAACATATCTCTCTCTGAAATTATAGCTGCAGTTTTGGGGGTGTATGTCTCTACCCGTTTTTTACATCTCGAAATGTTTTTAATCAATTTTTCTATGCAAAACACTGCAAGCACAGTTAGATTGGATGGAGAGGATCCATGAAAATTGGAATACTTGAGTGCATTTAAGTCTGGACTTTGCCAACACCATGTGTCACTGTGGGGGTGGATTTTTCAGGGAATATTCAGTGCTAGTTTTCTGCCATATGTAATCTTTTGCATGAATGCCAAACAATTAAATCACTTATGATTTTGACAAAATTTTGTACTAATGGACTTTTTTTTTATATGTAGGTGACTTCGAAATGCAACCGGTTACACTGGATTTTATTTTGTGCTATCAGATCAAAACTGGTTAAATTCATATCCATACTCTGCAATTTTATTTTTGTTTCACAATTACAACTGACATTGTGTTGATTTGCCAATGAAAATTACAATAAAGTACAAAAATATTTGTGAAACTATTTAAGGTGTAAATATCTTTGCAAGGCACTGTTGCAGCAAACCAAAAAATAAATATATATTCTGCCAAAAGGTTGATGGAATTAGGAGACCATCTTAAAGAATTAGAGAACAATGAGGACATCAGATGGTGCCATGGAAGCAAGAGGAAAATGTTAAATTCCCTAATCTGTCAAAGAGGTCCATCAAAGTGCCAATGCATTGATTTTGACCACAGTTTTCTTTTCTCGCTTTGCTGACTCTGCAGGCCCAAAAGCTGTTTTTAAGACCTTGGTCTATTGGGAGCCTTTGTCCCCTTGAATTTTTTCAGTTCCTCTGGGACATTTGAAAGATGGGGATTTGAGGCCAGTGATAAGCGTGGTGTACCTAAATCAACACCAGAAAGGGAAGGCAGCAGGAGGGAGTGGAAGTTGTGGAGATTGTAAATAGTCATAGTAATAAGAAGGAGGTGAAAAGAGGGAACAGGGGAGGGGGGTTGGCCTGTTGAGGTGCATTCCACTGCCCTCGAGAGGGAAGACAGGGGTTTGAAATCAATGTACTGTTAAGTGCAGCTTTGCTACAGGATACTCTCTTGCATTATCCATGCACCAGCGCATCAAGGCCCTGCCCACTTGCTGCAGCACCGTCTGAGACTACTGACGTGAGGCTCTTCAGCACCTCAAGTTCCTTTCACCTCCGCACTCTATGCCAACACTCAACACCCTTCTCCAAACAGTTGTGCCCCTGCTAACTGTGAGACTCATCTCACAACAGGGTCTCACGCCAACAGGCCTGTGAGCATCATACCAGTAGTGTAGTTCATCCACCCCCATCCAGTGCTGATGAACCAGTTCCAAAGGAGGCAGAGAAAAAAAATAAAGCATTTTTGTTAAAACACACAAACACCTGGGGGGAGCTAAAGAGGTGCCACAGCCAGCTTCCTTAGACCACAAAATTAAAAACATTGAGTTTAACAGATACTCTGTAATTCCCTAACGAGAAATGATCAGATATTCACTTCTATTTATTAAGATTATGTAGAAGAGAAGAGAAGAAAGATAAAATTGTGTGGTGCAGAAAATCCCTTAAAACTAAAGCTGGGAAACAAATGATCATTGACCTATGTGTATTCTGGCTCCCACTAATCAAGGCTAAGCAGCAAACAAGTAAAAATCTTTAAAGATATGTATATACATGCAATAATTTTAAATGAAAGTTGTGCAAATGAAACATGCTTTGAAAAAGCAGAAAACCGCATGATTTTGCACCTATTAACAAGAAACCAATATCTAAATATACACATCATTAGAAAAGCAACAGTAAACCAAAAAAACACTTCCTTCTTATATTGCCCGAAAGTCATATTCTTCTAATGCATTTGCATGGGCTTATGCATTAAATACATCAGCAGTTTCATTAAGTCAGCAGCACCCTTTCAAAATATATTCTGTAAAGAATAGGTTCCCAAAGACGGGGGTGTCAATCAATCATCATTACTAATAAAAATGATCAAGTAAATAATATTGATGCTCTGAACTTAACAAGGTACAAATTTATTACCATAGTAAAAGTGCTAAATTGTTTACATAATAGAGTCCTAATCTGGTTTCACTGTTATTTTCTGAAAGGATTGAGAATCGATGCTCTAAACCAGGGGTGTCAAACTCATTTTTATCTTAGGCCACATCAACATCATGAATGTCCTCAAAGCTCAAAGGGCCAGTTGTGGCAGAATGTAATAACTACTTTTTGAAAAACTATTAACATTTAATATCTGCCTCTGCATTTTATGAATACTTCTAAAAAATTATATTTTTAACACCTTTTCACACTGAGGAATTTGGCACAAAAACTGATTTATTTGGTGTAGTTGTAAAGTGTTGTGATCCCAATGTGCGTAGTACAAGTCTCATCAAAATCTGTAAAGACTTTAAAAGCTACGCTGTATCTTCCCAGCAATAACCTTGCAAGAACTGAGCAACGAGCATCATACTCATTATTGGTAAATTGTGACACATGAAAAACTTGTCATCTTGGGTACAAAACGGGTTCTTCGTATCACACGAGACAGTGTATGACCAAGACATTATTGGGGGCCAAACTCTTCTTCTCTCTTACCGCTCTGTCTGACATTCAGTCAAGCTAAGGGAAAGGTATCATAAATAATTGCTTAGAAAATGTGGAAAGGTTTTAGCTACATTAAAGTTCAGAATATGTGAAGTAATGTTGAGCTGCAACACATTTCCAAACTGATCTTTAGTTCTCTTCTGATTCAAACCAACATCATTTCTTCTACAACTGGATGCTGACTGATGTAGATTACTGGCATTAACCTCAAGATATCTAAATACCAACCTTCTTTAAAATAAAAGTGATTAACAAGATCACAAGTGAATGCATCACAAACAACTCGGCTGCCGCATGAGACTTGAATAGTCCCTCAGGAACAATTCTGGATAATTCTAACAGGCTCGATAATCATTTAGGAGAGGTGACATTTATCAACACATCAAAAGGGAAAATGTAGTGTGAAGAGGAAACATAATTGCAACTGCCTGAATTGTGCCTGATGTTACTTTTTTTTTAAAAAAGGGGTAAAGGAAAAAAAAAAAATCCTGAGCGAGACGCATGTCTCCCTGTGGCTGCATTTAGTCAGTGAGAGCAGTAATAGCATGTGACTGAAGGTGAGGAAACGGCCTCAGGCCCTCATCCCCCGTTTAGATGTCAGTCCTCCTTGGGTACAATATCTCCATAGCCTCCCTAGCACCTCCTTACATGAAGTCTCAACATGGAAACCAGAAGACGGCCTTGGGGAAGGTCAAACACACTAGACACTGTTCATGCACACACTCATGAAACATGAACTTTTAAAGATGCACCACTGTCATTTTTTGTTAGATCTACATAACCCCTTTGTGGATCCTCTTGGGCCTTGTGTTGTTGAGAATGCCCGTAAATGGATGATCTTTGGACCCCATTGTAACTAAACTTCGATTGCAAAGATTGTACCCAGAAATGTTAACAACAGTAGAGCTCCGAGTGCACTTCATCAGAAGGTATCCCAATGCGCATATCTCCTTTAAGGTAACATGGACTGAATTTCTGGAGGGATGCTGTAGAGGTGTCTATTGATTACTGTACTTCTTGCATGACTGGATGAGAAAGGCACAACTATTGACTTGTCCTAGGCTTTTTGAAGACAGAAGGTGCTCTAAAGAGTCACCTATTAAAACAAAATTCCCCAAAACAATCAGCAATTAGATAACTGGATGGTTATTATTGTGCATGTACTTGCCCGTTGGCATTTTACAATCACAATCTTCAATGTTTTTTTAATGGGTTTTTATGTGAAAGAATAACACAAAGTAGCACATCATTGGGAAGTGGAAGGAAAATTACATGGGTTTCAATATATATATATAAATATATATATATTTTTTTAAATAAAATGAAATGGTGCGGCATACATTTGCCTTTACTCCGATAACAATAAATAAAATTCAGTAAAACCGTTTCCCTTCAAAGATCACCCAATATGTACGAATACTCCATTTGTGTGGTAATTTAATCTCAGTATAAATCTAACTTTTCTCTGAAGGCCTCAGAAATTCATTGGAGAACAAAACAACAGAGAATGAAACTGAAAGTACCCGTAATAATTTTTTAGATATATTGGAAACTTATTTTTCTTCTTGGATCATATTCCACAAATATCAACAATTTATTGAATAATATGTATCCATATTTTTTGGGGGAAAAGTTTAATATTTTTCTTTATCTCATCACTTTACAGTATAAGTAAAATGTGGTTCTTTAAAGACAACAGAAAACTTCATGTGGTAAATATTTATCAAAAAGATCTAAATTGTCTTTTAAATGGTTGTAACATTTGTGGGGATAAATGCATTTTAATGAGCTGGACTTTGTGGAAAAATTGATTTTTGGTTCACAAAGACTACAGACCTCAAACAACACCGGGAAGGACAGGAGTACAGGTCCGGACAGCTTTAAAGAAATATGAACAGGTCAGAAAAAAGACCATCTTAGGACACTGCTTAGTTCATTGTAAAAAAAAAATGAAGTAGTAATGCATAACTGCAAACCAGGGTAAGGTACCTATTAACATGCAGAGAAAGACAAGCGATAACCAGAGAACCAGTCTACAGGCCATTGTAACCTTTGAGGAATCTGTCAAAACGATGACAATCAGTTGTGCACATCACAAATCTGGCCCTTCTTAAAGAGCGGCAAAAAAGGAATCCATTGAGAAAAAATTATAAGAAGTCACAAGTCCTAAGGGCATAGCAAACATGTAAAACATTCTTCAGGAACCACTACCCCTGCATGTTTTAGGTGTTTCCCTTCTGCCACACACCTGACTTGAATAAGCAGGTGATTAACAGGCTTCTTTAGCGCCTGATGCCATGGAGAAGAGGTCATGCAATCATTTGAATCAGATGTTCTGGAACAGAGATGTATCTAAAATATCCAGGGCATTGGTCCCAGGGAACCAGAATTGAGGAATATTAATGGAAAAGAAAGTTCTGTTTTCAAATAAGATTAAAATGTAACTTTTTGACCCAAATTGAACACCAATAAATTAAAACCTATTACTGTACATCACTGTCATCATCACCACCATTAAAACTTAGTAGTGGTATCATCATACTTTTTAAAATGCATTTGTTCAGAACGGTTGTGGAAGCTGGCCAAAGATGATGGTAAGATGGATGGAACTAAATGTAGGGAAATCCTGAAAGACCTGAGATTGGGAAGGCAGTTCACCTTCAAACATAACAACCCTAAAACATACAGCTTCAATGAAATGGTCTAGATTCTCAATCCTGGTCCCCTGGGACCAATACCCTGTGTATTTTAGATACATCTCTGTTCCAGAACACCTGATTCAAATAATTGCATGACCTCCTCCCTATGCCATAAAGCGCTACAGAAGCCTGTTAATCACCCACTTATTCAAGTCAGGTGTGTGGCAGAAGGGAAACACCTAAAACATGCAGGGCAATGGTCCCTGCAGGACCGGAATTGAGAAACACTGGTCTAGATCAAAGTATAATCGTGTGTTAGAATCGCTAAAAAAAAAAAATTCAAATCAAAGTCCAGACCTGAATCCAACTGAGAATCGTAACTGACTATAATTGAAGATTTGTGTTCACAGATGCTCTGCATCCAGTCTGACTGAACCTGAGCTGTTTTACAAGGAAGAATCAGTGCAAAGCTGGTAGAAACATAACATCAAAGACTTACAGCTGTAATAGCTGCAAAAACGGATTTTTAACAGAGTAAAAAGTGATAAACAAAAATGCATTTATTTGTAATAAATAACATTAATAAAAAACAATTTAAACCAATCTATCATTTTCCTTTTATGTGTCTGAATATTTTGGCATTGCACATTTAGCTTTTATGTGCACATTGTCAACATAACTTTTATCTACAACAGATAACTTCTGCAGTAGCTAATAACCAACATAGTTTAATAATACCATATATATGTATATATATGTAGTGTGTATGAAAGAAGTGTACAAGAGGTAACTGACTTTGCAGCCTGTTGAGGAAGTTCTGTATTGTGCAATAAGTGTAGGTTCCTCAAATTTTGGGATTCTTATCTCTAACAATGCTATCAAGAAAAATTAATTCTACAGCATGAAAATAACCTCATATGAGCATCAATAAAGGGTAACTTTAACTAGTAAGAGGAATATCAAGTTGATGCAAAGCAATGCTTATTTGATAAAAGAGCGATCACTAAGTTATTTTAGAGATTCTAGCTGTGAGACATACAACTGCTATTTCCAGAAATGCTTCTTTCCTCAATTGTCACACATCTCTGCAGCTATTCTTTCGGGTGAGTGTGGCTGCCATGCTTGGCCGGTTATAATCTTGACAGCTGTTCTCTGTATCGCAACAAATTATCAACAGGGGTCAGGGCATAAAAAAAGGGGAAGAAAAACATTGTCAGCTGCTCTAAAGCACAATTTGCTGACATGAGCAAGTGAAAACATTTTTATTCTTGAGGCCCAAACCTCCCACCTCAACCCAAGAGTCTTTTTTTTTTTTTTTTCTTACAGCTTTCCTGAGAGGCCGGGGCAATCAAGCACTCTACCTTGTTAGGAGGTGTTAATTGGAGTTAGTCAGACTCCTCACTTTGTCAAGGAGTCTGACAACAGAATTAATTAGAATTTGAGTATGTAAATCAATTCAAATTGGAGTCCTCATAAGGGAGGATGTGAAGTATTTTTGCTGAGAGAAAAAGCAGGTGCCTCAAGCATGAGCCAAGTGCCTATTATGACTTCCCTCTTTATAGATCTTATCTTCGCAAATGCAATTTTGGAGAGGCCGAAGACATACGGTATAAATAGAGGTGTTGAGCGGAGGGTTACATGTAGACGGATTGCTGCTGGATCCCTTTTTTTGCCTGTTTTTCACATTTTTATGTGTACCCGCCTTGCATGCATGTTGCATTGCTTAGGTTAATGATAAAATGTGTGAAAACACCATGGCAACAACAGAAGCAGGACTTTGTGCTTTTCTACGCCTTTAGTAGGCCCATGTTGACGGTCGTGTCAAGTTAGACTCGTAATTCTTGTAAATCTATATTTAAATTACTCTTTGCTCACTTGAATTAAGAGGTCCCTGTGTTGGTGTAGCATTTATTTACAGAATGAAAATAATTCCTCCCCACGTTTTATGCAAATATACCAAGAGATATAAGCGCTCTGTTTATAGAAGCAGAGAAAGAGGAAATCCATTCTTGTGCGCTTTATTTTGATACCCTATATTCTTTCTGCCTTTATTTGTCACTTGTGTATTTAACAGATAACAGGTGTCTTTATGATTTCTTTTTGTAATCAACGGCATCGCTAAATTCTTGCTTAAACTAATGTTAAAGGTAGATTCTAATTGTTTAAAAAAAAATGACATACCATTTTTCAAAACGAAATGACACTGCACATCTAATACAATAATAACCTATTTTTGATACACATATTCCTGAGATATGCCTCTTTACTGAAGTTATTACTTTTACTAAGGACTGTGTTGAGAACATATGTTGTTAGTGTATTTTTTGTAAAAATGCTGTATGCAGTTTTTATAATGCATACAAATCAATCCTGTTTGCTTGTAAATATGACAGTCTCAAAATTTTTAAGCATTAATTTTAGTAAAATTAAAAAATGTTGAGAAAATCAATATTTCAACCCAATGATTTTGAGTATGCATATTTTTCTGCACCTATGAATCTGTCTTTCATATCGAACAACTGGGACATAAATTAATGCAACCTGATTTTGCTTTTGCTGTCTTTTATCAGTTCACAGTTTCAGGGATTTAATTATGCAAAAGCTCACCAGATTGAACCTGTAACTCCAAATGGGCCATTTTTAATCCTTGGATTCCAGAACCATTTACCTCTTAAAACGTTTAGACTTTCCTTTGAGCCCAGTGTATAACATGAAAAATGCTGTTTCGGGCTCTTGTGTTTTCTATAAAGCACATAAAGCAATGATAAGAATTGTCATGCTGCATTTAGATCAAGCTCAGTATATCAAAAATGTTGCACATAATATAAATAAAACCAGGCAATGCTTCCAAAACATTTTGTTTTTAAAAGCTTTGAATAAACATCTCAATGTCAAAAATTGTAAGTTAAATAAGGAATCCTTTTAGTCTGCTTATGTAGCATTTAAATATAATAAACACACTGTTTCTGGTACAGCCGTCATGTTTCCAGCGTACCGTTCTATTTCTATTTGCAGTTTGCCGACGTCAATAAACAGAAAGCGGCTCATGAGGTGCCATACTTCCTTATAAAAACATACCGAGAAAGACATGTTCGACAATGCTTTATGAAAAGCCATTTTATTATTCCATTTAATAACACTCCCATGAAGACAATTTATACAAGATACATCACATTCTAAAGTGCACGAATACTGTACAACGAAAAATGACTTAAATACGGAGGGGTGGCAGGGTAGAAATCACATTTGTTAAAAAAAGAAAAAAAAGTAAAAAATAATTTAATTAAATTGAACATGCTTCTTTTTCCAAAACAACAATCACTATGCATGTTTCTGCTCATGTGACAGGGGCTGGCCTGGGAAAATAACCTTGTGCAGCTTGCTTGGGGAAACACTAAGCTTTGGCACCTTTAGAGAAAAGAGAAAAAAAAAGGCATTAACAAGGACTGGAGATCACTCAATGATAAAACCAAATAATTATATTTAACTTAAATAAATTCAGTCTTAGGGGCTTGTGTAGAATGCATAATAACCCATGCCTTTTGGGTTGTCCTTGTTGTACTCCTCCGCAGTCAAATCCTCACACTTGATGGTGGGAGAGTTCTCTGTACTTGAGCCCCCTGGGGACATCCTGCGCCTCTTGCACACCATGGAGTACACGCCAGAATCGCTAGAGTCCACTGATTTCAACGAGTGGGACGTCTCGATCCAGGTTGAGGTGGGTTGAGCGTTTTCCTCCGGCAGTTTTTCTTTAGCAGTCCCCAGCTGGTCCTCTGCAAAGGCAGGGGGGCTCGGACGAGGAGACCAGGGCAGGCCTGTTGTCATTTTGCGCTGGTAGGAGCTCCTAGTTCCCCAGCCTGCAGCCATGGAGGCAAAAGCCGAGTCTGGGTAGTAGCTGAGGGCGTGGGAGGTCTGCAGAGACAGAGGCTTGATGCCGTAGGACAGCAGGCTGCTGGTCGAATAGTCATTTTCATAGGAGAGATCCAGCTTGTTGGAGCCTGGCTGCTGAACTGGGGGAACAAACCAGCGCTGGGCAGAAGCAGCAGCACTAGGATCCTCACCCTGCGGGGAGAGGAGGCTGTTTGTTTGGGGCACAGCCCGTTCGCCGGTGTAGAATCGGTTCTGAGGCAGGTTGTTGACAAACTGGTCCTGAAAGAAAGGCTGCATGGCATAGCGGGCACCGGGTACAATCTGGGTAGAGCGAGGGGAGTCTGTTGGTGACGGAGTCAGCCTGTCACTCTCTGGGGCTGTGTACATCCTGTTAACAAGGAAATGCATATAAAAAAAAAAAACTCTGCAAGATTCTTGACATGCATCGGAAAAAGAAAAAAAGTTTAGTGTGCGACACTTACGAGTCATAATTGTCCCTGAAGCCTTTTGCAAATGGGTTGTGATCTATCTTCAGCTGTGTGATCTGAAATGTAAACAATAAGAAACCCAGGATTAATAATGTGCATTTTAGTATAAGCAACTATTAGAATAGAAATTAAAATCGCTTGCATATATGCAGGTCAAAATGAAAACTGCTGCATCCAAGTTAAAAAAAAAAAAATTATTAGAAAGCTTACATCTGTGTTCTGGTAGGCTGTGACGGCTATAAACTGGTTCTCTGGGAAGGTAAAGGTTTGAGTTCTGGCCTCGTTGTTCATGTCCTCCACCCCGTCTTCAGTCACCTCCACAATGTGCAATCGCGGTTGGTATTTATGAAGCGACTGCAAGACTATCATCTGAAAACGGAAAACCACAACATGCATCACACTCTGCTTTTCAAAAGATGACCTGCTGCATGCCTTTCTCAGTCGGTTAATATCTGGAAAACATCCTAAGAAAACAAAACAAAAAAACAGCTGCTCTAATTATCATAAGCAAGATAAAATATAATTTGTCATGTTAGCATTTAATTATAATAAAAAAGGCATTAGAAATACATTTCTAACCTGTGTGTTGTTGTTGTTGGCTCCTTTATTGTTGGTTAGTTTTAACTTGCCAAATGAAATTTCTTGCCTCATCCAGTGAGCACCAGTGTTGGGAGATTCAGGATGGACATACACTTTGTTACCTAAAATAGAAAAGAAATATATTGTGTGAAAAACGACCAAATAAAATTATGGACAAGGCACATAATACAAAATTTGCTTACTTTTGTTAAATTAATTTGAGAATGAAAGGCAAAAAAAGGTTCTGATTTTTTAAGAACTCTTGCTTCGAAAAAAACCCCAAATAGGACTCTATATTAATTTATAACTAAAATGAAAAACTAAAAACCTTTTTTAAATTTACAATGTTAAAAATGCAATTCTTTAGAAATGTTACCAACTGAATCAATTTAGGCCTTTTACTCCATCAATTTTAAAAAGACAAACATGTATCTGATTTCTTTCAAAATGTGAGTTTACATCATAATGAGAGCAAAAATTGCATTCTAATATTTATGCACAAATATTTTAAGCAAATTAGGCCCGGTTCCATGTATACAATTTCCACACGTATTTTTTGGTTCCCAATTTTTTCCCCCCAGAAATTCTGTATTTGCAAGAGCTCCTAAAATATAATTAAATGACGTAAATCACCTTGCATATTATTGTCTGCTTTTCCACAAGTGACCCACTTTCCTCCCTGAAAGCGCCAGTGATTCGGGTCGGCCAAAACAATTTCTACAAACACATTGTAATGGGCCGTGAGGTTCAGTCCGGTGATGTTGAAACTGAGGAATGGGAACATCCGTCTGCGAAAGAAAGAAAATAAAGAAAAACATTAACATATACTTATTTTTGTTGGAAAAATAGGGTGGGAAAAAAAAACAGTTGAATAAATTCCTACACATTTTTTGTGTTGTAGTACAGCCTCGTTCATCAGGCCGGGTTTCCCCCCCAATTAAAACAATCGCCATTACATTGTTTGGTTTTAAATTCTCATGTAGAATTTTCCAACAAGTTACATTTTAGAAAAAAAAAATGTGGGTTATGATACAGCATAAGAAAAAATTAAGATTTTTTTTTTTATAAAAGTGTACATTTCGAATAGAGTTCTGAATCCTCTAAAGTCGGTCTTTACCTGCCCTGTTTGGTGATGATCATCTCGGTCTGGTGCCGGTGGAACTTCAGCCAAAGAGGCCGGTTGCACAGATAAACCTGCGCCCTCGCTCCGGCTGCGGAACCCGGTAGAGACATGGACCCGATTCCCGTCCCGGTCCCGGAGTAGGACGGGTACAAACAGCCCGGGCCCTGGCTGAACTGGTACCCTCCGCTGCCGAACTGACTCCGGCCGCTGCACATGGACGGAGCGGAGAAGCCGGCGGGCGGCAGCACAGATCCGTAGTGCAGTGAGGCCGGGTACCTGGAGCCGCTGGAGCCTGTGTACACCGAGCCGGTCTGTCCTGCGTAGGGAAACAGGGAGCAGGGGCTTGCCATGTCGGAGCTGGTCTGGGAGGAAGATATGAAGTATCTGTCTGAACCGAGCTCGTCTATGTTGTATCGCCGGCCGCTCGTCAGCTCGTCCTCCCCAAGCACTGGGGAGCCTTTCCTCCCGTCGGTCTTATTATTATAGGAGTCCCCCTCTGCCTCGCCCAGCATTCCGTTCCCCACCCCGCTCAGGTACTTTTTAGGAGCGCTGCTGGACTCGGACTCTGTGCGCTCCACCTCCTGGTAGTCGAGCTGAGAGGACGGCCTGGGGCTGTTGTTTGCGCTGTCCGACGAGGACAGGTTGTAAAATGTCTTCGGTAAATTGATGCTAGCGCTGGGAAGAATATTCTCTAACTGCATCGTTTTGTTCAAGTTCTCGCAATAAATAAATAGAGTTTTAAAGGAGTCCAGAGAGGTGGAATCTCAGAGCCGCGGAGGTGCCACCGGCGCCCGGGTTGGTCTCGGTTTCTGCAGCCCACCTCCCCTTTCACCAACGTTGGGATGTTGAAGCCTCTCCTCGCCTACAGATTTTCAGATTAAATCAGATAATGGTTTGGATGGGAGATGCTGAGCGGCTCTTATATGATTCGCTCATACACCGGATTGTAAACGTCAGGGGAGGAGTTTAGAAGAGGGGAGCAGACCCTCTCCTCAGCCAATAACAGCGCTGCTGTGGTTCAATTAGAAAGGATATTATACCAGAGGAGTGTTTAGTTATAGTTACCTTTTAAACCCGATGTGGACGTCGATTTAACTGAAGTTAAACTACAAAGGACATTTTAATAAATTAGAGTACCGTCAAAAAGTTAGTTTTCAGTAAATCAGATTACAAAGTAAAACATGCCAAGCGTTTATACATCTCAGTTTTTATTATTGTTTACAGCTTTAAAAAAAAAACAAACAAAAAAATTAAGCAGACAAAATTAAGTTCCTGACAAAATCTGATTACAGAAGAGTAAAAAAATAAAAATATTTTTTACTACTGAAACCGTTGAGGTCAAAACAATCAGTGGAAGGTTGTTAATTGTGGCTTCAGTTCTCAAGTTGAGTCATTGACACTCTCCAAGAAGAGCAAGCCACTAAAGGACTTGACACTGGCTGTGCACATAGCATATTCATGGAGAGTTTAGTGGAAGAAAAAAAACTGCAGCAAGAATGTGCTTGCAAAGTATGGCCCATTCAAGAGTTTAGGTAACATTTACTAGGTGTGGACTGGAATCAGAACTTCCAGGTCCACTATGCACAGATCCTTCCAGGACATGGACCACAGCTATCACATTTGACTTGTGTCCAATAGTCTAAGGTACTCTACTCTGATTAAGTTAAATTTTACATCCAAAATGGAAAGTAAGGGGTCGCATCATTGAAGATTTGGGAAGCCAGGCCATCTATAGACTGCTGCTGGTCTACTGCAGCAGTCTTCAGCTCCAGTCCTGGAGGGCTGCAACTTTTAGTTTTGTGTGCTCTGCTTCAGCACACCCAGGTCAAATTAGCAGGTCATTAGCAGAACTCTGGAGAACTTTACAGCCTACTGAGGAGGTAATTCAGCCAACTGATTCAGATCTGTTGGGCCAAGAATGCACCTAAAACCTGCAGGACACCAGCAATACCTCTGGTCTACGGTGTTTCACCCATTCCGAGGTCAATACATCTGCCAGGAGGTGAAAGAGTACTACATGCTGCCCTCTGCTGAAAAGCTTTATAGAGTTGTTGATTTCAGTTTCTTAGCACCTCCTCACATGGCCACATGTAGGGAAACATACTCATGTAATGACAATGGTTTTCCTACACTGAATTGGTCAGCAAACTCACTTGAAACATTTCCATCCAGAATCTATTGGGTATGGACAAGAGGAAGACAGGAAACTCTAGACTTGACACGACACAGAGGCTGAAGGCTGTTACCAAAACAAGTTGGGCTTCATTTTCTTCTAGAGCCACAGGCTGATGGCCTCCGTGCCATGATGCATTAATGCAGTAATTCATGCAAACAGACAAGTACCAAGTTCACATACTCTACACTACTCGGGCAGCCTTCTCAGTAGGCGGCTATTTCTATAAAGTACATTTATTGGATTTATGTAAAATTGTAATTTTCTGAAAAGTACATTATGAATTTACATTAAGCAGTAGGCCGCAATCCTCAAAACAGAAACCGTTTTACAATATTGCGATTTATTGGGGTTAAAATACTAACAAATATTATGAACAAAGAAGAGAAGAGTTATATTATCTTCTTGGTTGTGAAAAAAATAACCAGATGTATTTTGTCCTACAGGTTGCAGTTTTTAGTCATTTGTTTTAATGTCTGCAGTTAGGCTGAAGGAAAACTTGTCTGATGGTTTTCCAAAGGATGGCTTTACTTATTTTTCCAGAATATCAAGTTTAATCAGCAAGAAGTTATGCATTTCAGAGGAAAACTTAAATATTGTCAAATACAAGATGTTCCCATCATGGAAGATACCATGATGGGAACAATCAATAAAAACAAAACAAAAAATCCAAAACTACCAAATTTCCATAGCATCGTTGTTTCAGGCTGTAGTTCCAAGTGTGGAGCAATACAAGGGTGAAGGGCAGCACCGAGTTTCTCAAAACTCTACAGTTCCAGAAAAAAACTTCACAAAGAGCTGAAACTCAGATACAAGCAGCAAAAATAAATAAATAAATAAATCATTACATTAGTTTTACAAGTCTCTCTGTGAACACAACTATGAACATTTTGTAGTGTATGTGTGCGATTAGAGGCGTTTATAATCCCTCTGAATTAAAGTTTTCTTGACCTGCCCAGGCCAGCAGGGGGCCCCAAGCAAGCGCAAACACCGCCTATACCTCCGACTGGCCCTGCATGAGATTATTTTCCATATGAGCGACTAAAATATTTTCAAATATATATATTTTTTTTACCTTTTGTTTGAAAATAAAATGCTCAAAGGTGATAAACCATCGCGCGCGCGTGCAAACATTTTGCGCACGCTCACGTGCACACCGGGACGCGCCATCAAAACACCGTAAACCTGCCAGCGTCGGCTTCAAGCCGCCGTCATCTAACAGCACGATGAGAACATGCCGCATTCAGTCAGATGCTGCTTTTCATAGCGCTTCTATTAACTCACCCCCAGAAAGGCAGGGCAGAGACCCCTCTTCCATGCGCGCAAATTCTCCTGCCCCTGTAGAAAAAAAACCCCCAGCAGCACTCACATGTGCACCTTGTTTCCTATAATTGGACTTCGCCGCCTCTTCAGCACCAGCGTTAATAAAAATATCGGCTGCCAAAACCTGCTGAAAATAAAGCTCCAAAAACTAAGAGACGGTTATTTCAATTTCACACTTGTTAGAGAGACGCTCGAGTGAAGCCTGTGAATTTTTTTTTGCTGAAGTTTTTCTTCTGCTTTTTTTCTTCTGTTTTTTTTTTAAACCAATAAAATGCTGCTATTTTATTTTCGTTTAGAAACGAAGAAGATGTATTTTGGGGGCTGTATATTGGCTATTTTTTAAAAAAATTCAACAGCAACAATAAATAAAATACAATAAAATATATCACGTAAGAATCTTAAAAATCTCGAACAAATTTTTTTTGATCCATAATTGAAATAGGTTTACTCATTTCGTTTAGCAAAAATAATAAATTGTAATCAAATAAGAGTGAAGCAGATTTATGTCCATGTCAAATTTTGTATTTTGTAGTATGATTCCCATACTTACGAGCAAACGGAAAAAAGTACTTACTGAAAGAAAAGATAATAATATCGGGAAATGTTCTCTAATTTTAAAAATCTGCACATCATTTGGACTACAATAATGTGGCAACAGCAAAAGCTAAATTAATTTATTGAAAAACAATAATAACAACAACAATAATAATAATGAAATTAATGAAATTATTATTATTATTATTATTATTATTATTATTATTATTATTATTATTATTATTATTATTATCATCATCATCGTTGTTGTTGTTATTATTTCTTCAATGCAAACACCTCTGGGTTATAAATACACTCTTTCACACACTAACAGTAAAATAATGAAAACGGAATTCAAACTCTCTCCTATCAAGATGGGGAAAAAAAACAAAGGAGGAGAAAATTTTCCATATTCAGGCTTCATGGTGAGGGGGGTTTCACAGGATTTGTAGAGACAGCGCTCTCTAGTGACCGAGCAGGACACTGGGTAATATTTCCCCCTTTACTGGTTATACTAAAAAAAAAGTCATATGCTCTCACGTCTTAAAGTTGTTTCTCACTTTACATAATCCTCAGCTCAATTTACTGTTTGCATCCTTGTGTTTTAGAGTGTATGTGAGGGTGAAGGGTGTGGAAGTGTGGGGGCAGTTTGTGCATGTGTGAGCTTTAAAGAAAGCGAGGGAGGGGTGAGGGATGAGGGAGTAGTATAAGGGGAGGTGAGATGAATTTGGGGAAAATGGGGATACAAATCTGTGAAAAGCTAAGGGAGAGTCTCGGCTGGAGGCAGATTGGCTGGTGTCATAAATGGGACAGAAAAGCTGGGTGACTGGGCCATCAGGGGACTGGAGCGACATGCATACAGCACACGGCCTGTCAATCAGGGAAGAAGACCTCCTCAGCAGACACACAGTCCAACATCAGACAGCTGACAACTGAGATCAAATATATTTTACAAAATAAACTGCAGGTTGTTCATTGAGTATTGGCAAATGGTTTCCATTCTTTTGTCATTTTGCAAAATGACAAAAGCACAAGGACGCGCCAGCAACGTGGACTTTGCATGCAGACAAAGTGCACGCAAAGTCCACAGGCTTGTGAAGTTGATTTAAATTTAGACATAACAAGAACATGTACCTGTGTATTTATGTCCACCCTGTTTCACCCAATTCTCTGTAGCTGCGTGGCTCCTGCTATAGTAAGCGAGTAAATCTTTAGTTCAAAGAAACGGCATTTGTATTCAAACCACATTTCAGTATTTCACACCTGAGCTGTCAACACCTTATTAGTAAAATCATCCCTTATAGGTTTGTTTTCTCTCTTGTCTTTTTTTTTTTAAATAATCAGCAAATTTATCGGCTAGAGTTGGTGAAGGTAGTTTTATTTATGAGATTTTGCTCTTATCACCCCTGCACACAGTCAGGTTCTTCCTCCTTAACATGAGATTTACTTGTGAGACTTGTTTCACAGCTGATTGTTCTACATTACTGCTTTATTTCATGAGCTACTTGACAGATAATTCTGCTAAAACAACTACACTGTTATTGCTTTAATGACTGCAGTCTGAAACATGTAGGTCCCCCTTATGCCTGTAAAGACTTGAAAACTAGAAAACAAAATAAAGCTGATTTATGGGCCACCTATAAATAAACTAAATCCAAATGAGGTGGATGTATAGATCTTACTCATAAAGGAGCTCCCACTTGTGACCTGTCAGCATGTTTCTTGACCACCTATAAAAGTCCAAGTGTTTCTGAGATGACCTCGCTTGGCCCCAGGCCAGGGCCTGCGCGACAGGGGAAGGGAAGTCCCACCATATTGTTGTCAGAGTAGATCATCAACACGTCACATGAAAGGCACGCATTCCCGGTTTTATGGGCCAGGGTGGCTGCAGAAGCCTTTGCTCGGGAGTGAATTCATGTACCCCATTGCAAGGATTAATAACGCGAGTCTCATTAGAGATCCTCACCACCGAGACCCCTGGAGGGAGGGGTGCTGGGAAAAGGACTAAGAGCAGTGTGCACCACGCCAGCACCACGCTCCTTCGCAAATCATCATCCTCAACAACGTTTTTATTGGAAAGAATTTATTTCACAAGCTTATCAACAATGTCCCCCATATATATTTTCCAGTGTGCAGGGATTGCTAACATTTAATCAAAGTTGTAGTCTTTAAACAAGGAAAGCTTGTGTTACAGACATGCTGCTGTCTTCAAAGATACAACAGTGACAGCTTCATGAATTTCCGCTTAAGTACATCGTATTTGCCTCTAAAATTTATTTTGTGATTCAAAAAATACACTCACTTCAGTAAATAATAGCCGGTTTTTGCATCTATTCAAGAAACATTTGATTGAACGTGTAAAGAATACTCGTAGTGTTGCAGCAGAGAAAATAATGTCAGAATGTGAATTGTCTCCAACTGCAACCAGTCATAGATTGACACCTTTGGGATTTCTCTCCGTACACATGCGTGGTATTTGGATTTTAAAAAATACATTGAAATACAGCAGATTGGTAAGCCCATCCAATGCTATTTTTGTGTAAATCAGCCTTTCTCCATGTCAGATGTAATGCATGCATGTATGCCTGTTTTGGTTGTCTTTCCTGCCGAAGAGGCAGCGGTGGATTACTGTAGAAATGTATCTGGGGGATATGTGAGCCCAGTGCACAGGTTGATAATCCACTGCATTAAGACCCATCCTACAAAAATCAAGCACACTGGTTGCATTCAGCAAAATAGGATTGAAGTTGCTTTGCTGTTTTTGATTCCCTTGATGTTAGACAACAAGATTGGTGGGATTACTGCATTAAATAACCACACCAACGGCCTATGGGGAAAAAACAACATGTACAATTATAGGAGCAGGAATATGTTTTTTAATCTTCCTCAGGCATTTGTAGCAGAGACAAGCAGACTAATAGGAGACATTTTCCACATTTCTTTTATGTTGAATAAACATATAGTTATAGTGTCTTCCAAAAGTATTTACTAAAATCAAAGATTTTCATTTCCTTCATTTTACAGTGACACATTTCAGGACATTGGGCATGATATAAAAAACAGCACAAAGTAGAGCATAATTATGAAGTGGAAAGGAAAGAATTCATAGTTTTCAGTTATTTAGGGTTGTTTCCCTGCTGGAAGATAACCATTGCAAGATTTCCCCCAGAATGGCCCTATATTAAGATCTTTGTAAGACCTATTTGGGTGATATACAATGTCTTAGTTTTGCACCACAAAAATGGTTTTGCCTTTAGGCCAAAAAGTGTAATTTTGCTCTCATTTGACCAGAACACCTTCTTCCACTCATTTTATGTCCTATTCAGGACATGTGTCAAACTAAGACAATTTAATGTCCAATCATTGGATACATTTGTTGGCTTCTCTAAATTTTCCAATGGTATCTTGTCTTTTTGCTTGCCCGGCCAATCAGTTGAGATTGATGGCCAAGTATTGGTAGGTTTAATGTTGTGTCATACTTTTTTTTATTTCTGGATAGTGTTTGAGATGTTTGATGCTTTTGATATTATTTTATAATCATGATTGCACTGGATTGTAGAAGTGATGGACTAAAGATGACATTTCTTTTGAATTATTAAAATGGTGGTAAACCATTTATCCCCTTCATTCAACTTCAAAGTTATGTGATACTGTGTTGATGTGTGACATAAAATCTTAATAGTACATTGAAATTTGTGGTTGTAACATCACAAAGTAAAATAAAGAGTTAAAAAGGATGTGAAAAGTTTTGTAAAGAACTGCATGCTTAATTATTTCAAACTCACACTGGTTAATTTCCCAGGTGCTATTTTAGGAAATTACAAGCAGCCAAAGTTAACTACAAACCAGTGAACTGAAAATGACACATCCACATTTTGCTTTTACTTTTACTCAGACTGTCATCACAGAACATGTGGCCAACAATGCCAAAAGGGGATGGTTGTATATTGGCCCTTGCCTCACCCTCATCCCCATTTTAGCATCAACCTTTGTTGACCCATTTCTCCGTGCCCATCCGACTGAAACACCAAAGGAATTGACATAGCCTAAGGGACCAAAGCAAAATAGCAGGTGCTAAAAGTTTGACAGCGTAGACTGGATATATGTGTTCCCTGGAACGTGAGGTGTAAGGGAGGGTGGTGGAGTTGTATCGACTCGGCATTAAGCCTTCCAAGATAACACGACCTCTTTAACAGGCTCATGGTCGGGGACGGTTGGATTGAGCTGCTGAGGAAAGGGGATGTCTGTTCCCCACCACTCCAGTTTGTCAAATAACTGGCAATCAGTGACATTGTCCATCAAGACGCACAAGCTCTACTCAACTCACCCTTGGATCCCCGTCCTTTCCCATAGCACTATTACTGCCAAACAAGCTGGGCTTTTATCACATTCCTAACCCTGACTCAGAAACTGCATTTCAGGAGGGCTGTGTATTTTATGTTTTTGTCTTGCCTTTTTTTTTTTGGACAGGGAACACAAACAGATTTACACCACAGGAGTATTCTGCTGCTGGTCCTGCCTCAATGTGGTTAAATCAGTGAGTCAGAAGTGAGAATGTAGAGTTTTAACACTTCTCTCTCCTGGTATGAAAGCTTCTAGATCGACACAGAGGAAAGCCCTAACTGACTTACTGTCTACCAGCCACAGGCATATGCTAGTGGGAAGGAGGCTATGCAGAAATGAATTACGGTTAAAGGCTGACCCCCCCAGTGAAATAAGGATGTTGCTTGAGCATCTTCGGGTGCCTCTGGGGACAAGGAACTACATTCACAATGTTATGAGGCCCTCAGATGTTCCAGACAAATAAAAGTAATTCTTAAACCTGCGAATCCGATTATGATGATTTCAGAAAATTCAAGTTAGGATCCAGATGTCTTTATTTTATTATATACCAAACTAAGTGTTAAAATGCCAAAGTACTCACATGAAAGGCTCCGATTTGTGCAGTAGAGAAATGCATCCAGCAGCCATTAGATATAATTAGAGACCACAGAATGGTTTTGTATTAAAACATTTGCAGCAATTTGGCAGCTGTATAATTTAGATGTACTGGATCATGCCATGGACATACATGGAAACACACACAAATGTGTATGCTCGCGCACTCACACACAATCGTATACCCTCATCAGCACGTACGCTCACCCGCTCGTATATGCACACACACAGGGACCTCAGTGCAGCGGACACCTTCAATATTGAACCCAGACCCAGGCCTGGGCTCTGTATTTACATGTAAATGGTATACAACAATCTGTGGCCCTTTTTGTCTGCTCTGTCCCTCCAGCCGTCTGGGCCCGGGAAGGAGAGCTGGTAGTCAGATGGGGAGGGGGGACCACATCAGATGGGCTCCCATGTTTATGGAGCCAAACGCTTGGAAGAAAGAGGGAAGAGGCTGACTGACTGGCAGCCACTGAAACAGCAGGGACTCCCACATAGCATGGAAGAAATCCATGGACTTGTGTCCTTCTCTGACTGGAGAGCAGGAAAGAGATGAAAAGGACAAAGAAAAAGGCCTTCCTGTCTAACAACTAAAGACCAAAACAGATGTCTTGTAAGGAGAGGTCCACTTGACGCGCTTTCTGAAAATGAGAGACTCTAGTTGAGACGGTTAAGTCTGGTTTTCTGGAGGAGGACTAAGAACCTGGTCCTTTCCTTGTGGGTAGAGGTGTCATTTTTGACAAGTGTATATGTGGATGTGGAGGGGTGGGTGTCAATGATAAGAAATTACGAACAGCAGTTAGCGTGCATATCCAAGTCACATGGTGGTGGGAAGAAGCCTGTCTGTATTTGTTCCTCATGATCGTCTGTCGAGTGTTTGTGTATCCTTCTGTGCTGGCGGGTCAGACATGGTGGAGGTCTAGACACATGGACCAAACGCTCTGTCTGAGGAAGGATCCTTGTTTCGAGGTTCCTCTGATAGTTGTAGACCTTGATACAACAGACCAGCCGAGACAGGCTGGACCCATACTTACTGTTAATGGTCCAGACTTTGTTATTTTTTCTTTTAGAAAATCTGGTGTCTGTTGAGCTAATGAAGCTCCTAACATGTTACGTGAACAGTGTGTGCAGCTATTATTGGTGAACTTAGTGCAGAGGCAGAGCAAAACCCTTTTTTTGGAACAACTGAAGTACAAAATGTTTCGTTGGCTGTGTGAATTTGCCCCTTTTCACAATTCATACACCTGTTTTGTTGTTTTGTACCTGAATGTTGCTATTTTGCACACGAATCTTTTTAATAAATAGTAAAGAATTGAATAATAATTATCTAAAAAGTGATTAAAAATTTCAAATTGTTTATATGATATAATATAATTGAAAACTATTTATGAAAACTTTAAATTACATCCTATTTTACACCTTTGTAGTTTTTCTCATATCTTACTAAGCCTTTTCAGGTACAAGTTCTAGTGTGAGACATTTTGTACGGATCATTTGTTAATTTCGAGATATACAGCCATTTTAAGTATTTATTTTTTACTTTCTTCTCATACTCTAATCTCAAGACATGGTTTTGTAAGTCCACTAAGTATAATATCTAACAGTGGGAGATCATTTAGATATTCAAGTGGGAGCATAATATATAATTTGTCATATTTCATTAGAGTTTGCTGGAAATAGAGCCAACATTAACTGAAATACCTTACTCTACAGCTGAAATTTGACATATTATGACTTTTCATCCCTATATTACATGAAAATAGTTAAACATGTATGCACTGTTGAGTACAGACTGGAATTAGGAATAGCCATTATGGCACAGTGAAAACACTTTAACCTGCTAAACTTAGCTTAGCATAAAGAGTCAGATAGAAATTAGTTGGATTTGTCAGTTTGCATTTATATGAGCTTTAATATGCCACAAATATTTCTCTCTGAGAAGCAATGCTCGATGGTTGTTATATTCTTGGGCAGACCATTAAAAAAATAAAATAAAATAAGCGTGAGCCAAGCTAAGGTTTATTTTACCTAAGATGTTTGTTATGATCTGAGATCACTGACCTTTTGTTGCTCTGAAGAATGGAACCTTTTTTCAGTAACTAAACACCATTTGCATTGAGTTGTTGAACAAATCTTCATCTCAACATTTTTGAAATGCTATTTCACTGTAAGTGTGCATCAGGGTCCTTGCTGTTACCTGGAGCAAACTGGCCTGCATGGTGTCGTCAGCAGGTGGTGGCAAAAGCTGTGTTGTACATGCTAGTAACAAACTGAGGAATTCCCAGCAACATTTTGAAGATGAGAGAAAAATCTGGTCATGTACATTTCAGAAATTTGAATCCCTTGCTACACAGTAAAGTTCCTTGAAGCTTGAAGAGTTTCTTATTACTGCTTTGTCGTGAAATCAAAAAGCTGTGAAATCGTAAAATCAACTGCAATAAGCAGTTTCATCTGCTGTAACATTGTTTTGCACATTACAGCAAAAAGTTAACAAAATCTCTTGTTGTGACATTTCAAAATTTTTTAATCAAGCATTTTACATATATATTTTCCAGTAGATGGCTTTTCTTTGTTTTTGAATCAACATGAGTCTTTTGCAAGACTCGAGATATGTTTTATCTTGATGAAGTGATAGCACAAATAAGCAGATGTGGGCAGTGACTACTAGCATTTACTCAGTTACCTGTACTTGAGCAACTTTTTTTAGTTATTTAGGAGTAGTTTTAATAAAATTTTGTTTTGCTTTTGTTTGAGTATTATCAAATATTGCTATTTACTTGAAGAACATTTTTGGATACTCTACCAACAGATAAAAACTTTACTGAATGTAGAACAAACATGTTTTAATAAAAAATAGTCAAAACAGCAATTCCTTGGTGTTAATGTTTTTCTGCTTCTCGAGGGATGCCATTAAAAAGCTTTGTTAACCCTCCTGTTATGTTCGTTTCTGAGGTACAGCAATAATGTTCCTGCAAATTGACCCATGGAGTGTTTAATCTTGCAATAGTGCCAAAAACCAAAAAAATCCTCCAAAACATCTGTATATCTGATTATAAAGGATCAATGACAACAATTTATTAATTTACTCATTACTTACAAAAATGTAATTTACATTTTTATGTCCACTAAAAAAAACAGCAGACAAAAAACCAAAAACAATAATTATTCACAAAATAATTTTTTTTGTTGATTTTTTTTATATTACATTTGGACTTTTTTTTTTCAAGGGGTGATTGTTATAATTGAACTTGAGACACATATACTGTTCTGGGTCAAATTGACCCGCTGATTAAAATCAAGACAAATGAGTCATGCAGAGAGTATTTATGTTTCCCCCCACTTCCTCGGAGTGTCCACTCAGAGTGGGTGGAGTTTGCCCACGGGAACAGAAAAGGTTCCAGTCAAAAATTTAATGAACACCTGCTTTCTCGCAGTTTCCCAGTGAAGTAAAGAGAATAGTGAGATAGTGGGCTTGCGTGCGTGCAGGGGTGCACGTATGTGTGTGTGTGTAACTGGATCTATATTAATAGTTGTATATTTTAACAAAATGTTTTTTTTAATGTATTTGTCCGCTTATACTTGACTGTCCTTGTGTTCCTCTGCTATAAGGGGTTTGGTCCTCCAGCTCCGCTTTACTTTCTTCTTCTCTTGTTCAATGTCCTCCAGGACTATTATAAATATTAAGTTATTAATTTCCTCTTCCCTTTCATTACTCGTTCCACTGGGGAGAGGCAAATTTTATAATCCATTGGAATCCTTTCATTTATATTGTTCAAATGTTTATTTTTCCTTCTGTATTAATGATAGGTGTTTGGATATTTTCATTTGAGTTGCTATTACGTCTTTATAACATTTGATACATGCTAACACTATTATTTTGTATAGATCGGGTTGGAGAACTGGAGCACATGCAATGTGCTAATGCTAATATCTCCTGATTGACAGATTAAATAAATGGAGACCGCCTCCAAACCCAGACTTGGTGTTTTGTGGTTTGTCCGGTCACCACATAACACACACAACACAGAAGTCCACCAGTCACACGTGTGGGTGTGTGTGTGTGTGTGTGTGTGTGTGTGTGTGTGTGTGTGTGTGTGTGTGTGTGTGTGTGTGTGTGTGTGTGTGGTAAAATATGTCTCATAGTTGCAAGGAAACATATAGAATTGGACATTTTTGAAAATATTTTTTAACCTTCAACTTGACAGTCGGGTCAAATTGACCCGAACAGTATCTATGTTAAAAGTAGGCACAGGGGGGTTGCAAATGTGTAAAATGAATACATTTTCAATTCATATGTAGAGTGTACCTAAAGTATTAAGACAAATAGAAAAGGTTTCAGGCAAAAAAAAAATACTTTCAACTATTTTTACATTTTTTTAAAACTTTAAAACAGGTCAATTTGACCTGCAGCATAACAGGAAGGTTAATATAGATGACATACAGCATTACTAAGAAGTGGGATATTTTTTTCAATTGTTATAGGATGATATGTACTCTTGGCTTAAAAGACTTCATGAAATATTAGATGATTCAAGATGCTTTAGGGCCTTTAACAATGCATGTTTGATCAAAAAGCATATTTTATTTGGGTCTCATCTTCTGCAAGTGTACTTTTAAACATTTTTGTAACCACAAACAGGCCATTCAGAGAGCAAAGATATTTATCATCATGGTATGGCACGATAAAAGAAAGTTGGGTTTTTTTTGTTCATTTTTATAGATTTACATTGAATTAATTTCCTAGTTTTTATTTAATTTGGCTCTCTTGATTTGAATAAGTCATTCAGGCAAACATTTTATACTAAACAGTAGAGCTGCAAACTGTCAACCCTCAGAGATATTTGTCAGTGGCAGCTGATTTTATCAGTATTGACTTTCCTTGCACAAACTGTATTTTGTTTGGTTTTAAAAATGACATAGATGAGGGCCTGAAATGACTATTAGAATGGTGTTGTACCAAAATATAATAATGTGACAGCTCACTTTATTAGAAAATATAACAAATACAAAATAAATTTTAACTTATTTATTTTTATGGTTTCAAATTGAACTGTGGACTCCCATTAGCTTAAACTAGCGTTAAGTTTTTTTTTGTTTTTTTTTTATTGAAACAGTTTTTACAGAAAGCAAGCTAAGAATTTGCTCAATGCAGTTTGTTTAGTTCTGTTTTCTAATTTCTGAAATAGAAAATAATAACGGAATATCCACTTAATAAGTAACCTTACCAGGAGCTACAAGTTCACTTACTAATAATAAGGACCCTTCAGTGCAGTTATTAATGCGTCAAGGGGATCCCCATGAGATAGCATACCCTCTATTAAGATATAATTCGCAAGAGGAGGATGCACCTAATACCTTCCACCTCTATGCTGAAGAATGTCCCCCACCTCCTCATGGGCACAACGAGCGATAACACCTTCAGTGCATAGTCAGACAGAAAGGGGAGCCCCAGGCTGATGTGGTCTTCGTATATATGTGTGAGTGCGTGTGGGTCTCTATGTGTTTCTTGCCGTGTGCCTGTGTACGTGAATAGCTGTGTGGGGGACAATGCGACACGTTAAACCAATGTGGGAGGTGTGAAGACAGGGGATCTGCTGCAGTCAAAATGAACAAAGAGGAGAAGTGCTTCTGCTTTGTTTTCTTCTCTTGTGAAGCTGCAGCTAATTATGTTTATTTGCTAGTTTTTCCTTTTGGAGGGTTTGTTATTTTTGTTCAGAGCTGTTAATTGTCAAATGGCTAGAATAATAGTGCACTGAGAAAACAATCACAGTCACATGGAACAGTCAAAACAGGGGAACAGGGAGAAATCAGTGCTTAACCCCACAAAAAAAAAAAAAAAGAAAGAAAATTTTTGTTTCTTTTGAAGCAGATCATGTAGGCGTTCGGGACGGAGCTACGGTATTACCTTTGTGGTTACTTGGCAGTGACTCACCCGGAGCTGCAGAGGATGTGAGTGGGTGGTCTCGTACGATGGCAGAGCTATTTTCTCTTTCACTTTTTCAACTGGGTTTCACTGAATCTGGTCCAACATCAGCAGGGAGGGAGTTGTGTTTCAAACTCAGATGATAGTGACAGTTGACCGTCGCAGTTAACAGCTGTATTTTAAACATTTCAAGAACAGATTGCTCTGCTTCAGTGTGACTGCCGTGAAAACAGTTGTGTGAAATTGGCAATGAGATCGTCATCCTTCTGTTATTGGCAGAGATGTTCACAAGTCCTTTTTTTCCAAGTCCAAGTCAAGTCTCAAGTCCTCAAGGGTCTGAAATTAAAATTCTTTCCCTGTGTGCGTGCTGTAGATCTCAAAAGTGTAAACACCCCTGTAAATTGTTGTTTTATAAAAAATATATTTTGAGCATTTGATTCAACTCATGTCTAAAGAGTGTATAAAGGCAGAGACAAGATCAAATGAAACTACAAAGACTTTCCATTTCCATCTTTTGCATTTTCTTTTCACTTTTATGTGCGTTAAATCCAACTAAACCAGTCATGGTTTCAAAAACTAAAAGTTGAACCCAGCTTGCATGAGCCATGACAATCTGCAGACATGAATCAGTGCTCAGCATACGGGTAAACAAGTATCAGACAATTTGTGCCAATTTAACAGCATTCCACTCCTCTCACTGCTCTTTGATTCCCACTGTAAGTTGGGTAACTGGCTGTGCTACCTCCCACCTTTAACCCTGCCAACATGTGAGCAAACTAAGCCATGACTCTGATTGTAGGATGGCGTGTGTACGGGCGTGTGTGTGTAGTGCTTCGGCCTGCTGGCCCTCCTCCCTGCCGAGGCCAGAAGGCATGGTCCCAAAGTCCTGCCAGCTACTCCGCAGTCTTAGGCCACTGATGTCAGAGTGGCAGGAGCTTGTAGGCGGCTGCTAATAGTGAGTCCTCTTCACTATTGTGAACTTCCATCAGCTGCTTGTGTAACTTGTTTCTTTTGGGACAGAGAGGGTGGAAATTGTCTGCATTGCGAAGAATCTTTAGGAAAAGGGGAGCTGTGATGAGTTTGGGGTGTGCCACGACTTTTGGCTCTAACTGGTGGCAACGTGAGTGGACGTTAACTCCAGTGAAGCGAAGTGATTCAGTGGTCTCTGTGTTGGTGGTGCTGGAAAAATGAAAGCCCTGAAATAAAAAGCAGTGGTGATTTTTTTTCTTTTTTCTTTTTGATGAGAACACCTCTGAACAGCTGTCCTCCCTGTGTCTGTGTTTATGGTTCGGTCCCGTCTCCAGTATAGAGCAGCAGCAGGGGCGAACCATCACATTTGGTGCCCAGCGTGGGGGCGGTTGGTGAGCTGTCGAGCTCCAACTATCCCATGGAGCTTTTCCTCCGTCTTTTCAGTGCAATTTTGACTAACCTCATTTGCATCTGCTAATTAGATCCTGTTAGCATAATTCATACACATGACACCCTTTTGAAGCTAATGAATAGATACATCTCTAGACAACTCACAAAGAGCATATAATGAGACTCAACTTACGCAAGAGTGCCTTGCATCCAGAGAAAGAAAGTTGAGGGAGAAATTCAGACATTACAGTCTCTACCTTAAAATCAGGTGGGAGTTTGGCATGAAAACCCGCTAATGCAGTAACATTTCCAGCCTAATAAATCTCCTGAAACGAGCTGTACATACATAAAGCTGCGTGTTCACTTCATTATAACATGCTCCTTCCATTTCACGCTGAATATAATTTCAAACAGAAATTGATTTTGTACTTACATGAAGTGCTCCGCAGATGGAAGGCCATCGAAATGGCTTGAATCTGCGAGCGGCCATTTCTATTTATAAACTATATGCAAAACATTAAATTATGAATATGCATTAGCTAAAATGTAAAAGATGTGACTCATCTTATACAGCTGGCTATTATTCACAGACAAAATGTGTAGAAAAAGAGCAGAGCCTTCCTGTCAGGTTGTCAATAACAGGAAAAAAAAAAACAACTGGCACAAGCGTTAGCATATCTAATGTTCAGATCATTTTATTTGTTTAAGTGTTTTTATCATTTAATCAAAATGCTTTTCCTGTAAGAGCTTTGCCATGACACACAATATCTGTTCCTCAGAGAAACATTTTAAATTCACTCATTCACAAATACATTTTTAATATGCATCACTTCACATTTGTCTGAGAATGTTCTAATCCTATATTTATCTATAAGTTTTACAATCTTACACACATTTATAGTTTTTGCTGGAAATATGAGAGCTTCTCAGGAGTTTAACAGTCTCCATTTCAATATTCTCATGTTACATTTGATTCCAACAGAAAGCCACAGTTAAAACACTTTGCTGCCCATTTTATCTTAGACACATTTTGGGAGAGCTACTCGGGGAGAGCAACTCATTCTGCTAAATGAGATAAAATTCTCTTTAGAAAGAAATTTGATGGTCTTTTGAATATTACAAGACCTCACACTCCTTGAAAAATGCTGTAAATGGAGAAAGCACTTTGTAAAGATGGAGCGTATAAAACGTCAACCTACTTGTGAAACAAATTTATTCAACACTGAAATGTTCCACTCATTCTTCTATTTGTAGTCTTGCTACATTTATTCACATATAACACCTAAACACCAAGCATTCAAAGTTTTGCTTTGCGAGATTACAACTAATATATGAGTTGGTTTGTATGCCCCATGCATCACCTTATTTAGTTTATGTCTTTGATTGGCTCTGATAGAAATAAACTGATATGCAAAAATTTAATTCAGAGTTAAGAAATGGATAAATTGGTAAAGGGACAAGCTGACCCTAGAATCTGAAATTTAATAACCCATATAGGCATTAATGTAAGAAAAAAAAACGTTTTTTTTTTTCTTTCATATTCTGTTGAGAAAGTCTCATGGTTTTACATAAGGAAATAGACAGTCTTTAAAGTTCCAAGAACACAAAATACTCTTCGCTCCATGCAGGTGCTCAGCTACCGGAGGCACGTAGGATGCTTAGCACACTGGGAAAATGACAGATTACAGAGGGTATGTCAGCAGGCAGCCCACACTGCCTGTGTGTCACTGTCTTCAGGGCCTCGACACATTGTTACACGTACAGGGAGATTGATTAGAAATACTCCAGAGCCGCGCTAATCAATCACACCTAGTACTGTTCCCTGAACTCCTCTGATCCAACTGCCCTCCCTCCGCTGCTCACAGAGAACCAGATCTCACCAAAAACAGTTTGTTTTTAAGCAGAAACTTTCTCATAAATCACATTTCACATGTCTGGTGAGGGAATTTATTTCATAAATAGAACTTAAAAATAAATTCTGCTCTTATCATTTGAATTCATTTCCACACTCAGCAGCTTTAGCAGGGAGTGTTGGAGTTCTGCTGTCACTCTGCTGCGGAGCTCCACCTGGCTGATGGAGTGAGGACTCAGCGGGGAGCATTGAATCATCTCAGCTGAGGCCTCATGGCTTGGCCTGGCTGGAGCCCTCAGGATGTGATAGGACGATGAGCCAGGCCTTAATGTGTGTCGGTGTGGGGAGTGTGTCTGCGTTGAGTGTGGGTGCGTTTTCCTGTTTCTGAGAGGTGCTGCGCGGATGAATTCGGTCTTGGAGAGTCAGTTTGTATGCTTTCGGATGCGCACACACACGCACACGTGTGTCATTGTGGAGTTGAACAAGTGTGCGTGCACTTGAGTGTGTGTGATTGCTCCCGTCTGCTCCCTCCAACCGGTTGATCTTTCACATTTTGCACGGGCAGGAGGGACAGGAGGCTGCCAGGCTGCGCCCGGAGCCTGGGTACAGTACAGTTAGCAATGCCCGGCATTCATTAGCACCTCCCAAGCTGTCTGCACTTTTACCAAACGTTCTAGCTAGCTAACACGCACTGGCTCCCTGCACCCTGCTCTTGTCACCCCGGCGAAGGCCTTCACCAAGCATTGGCTCCACTCAGCCACAGCTGAGGCCTCCACTCTTGGCTCGGGCCACTTCAACTTTGCAACAGTTCAGCGTTGTGACACAATGGCAGCTACGTCTGAGTTCCTAAAATTTAACAATATCACTATAGATACTAAATATCTTTATTATTTTTTACAGAAACATATTCGCAAAAATAACTTCGCGAATTCAGTCAGAACTGCATTTATGGAAATGCACAAATCAAGGGATAGAATCTGCAGAAAGCGAGGTAAAATAAAAAAAAGTTTGTGCTAAAATTGACTTCCGCCTCCTCCAGCAGAAAAATGTATTTCAGAGAAAATGAGCTTTGTTTAATACAAAAAACCGCAAGAATTTGTCTGCAGAGTTACAACTGTTTTCTGCTCTTTCCAGTTGTGATACAAAACGTCCTTTTTAGACCAAAAATGTCTCTAAAATCTGCGCAGGCAATGCACAGTTTTAATTGTCACAATCCTATTTTTTCCCCCCAGACTTTATATCAATTAGTTGGAATACTGATTTGCTGTTAAAAGTGATGTTTGCTGGTGACAAAAGATAAACAGTCAAGAAAAAATAAGCCAATTTAGTTTGCTTTTTTTGTCAGTATATTAAACACTTTTAACAATTGCAATTCAGTTGGTTGAAATGGGACGCAAACTAGTTATTTAGAACTATGGCTCAAGGAGCTGAATTCTCATAGTCTGAGTAAATTGTAACATTCCCTGGGATGGGAGGAAAAATTAGAAATAACAATTCTGACTAATACTTCATACTAAAAACTTTTCTTCAATGCATGGAAGCATGATATGTGGACATTGACCAAATTATAAATCTGCAAATGATACCAACTGATTATTTGTGCGAGTGAATTAGACTTGTTACTTGCCGCATACAATTTGCTCGCAGATCTGAGGGTGTTTTTATCAGATTTTTAAAATTGTTCTAAACTTTGATTGGACTGTTGAGAAAACATCCATTAATGTGTACAAAATCTTAGAAGTCTAATCTGTGTAGAAAAAGTGGACTTGCTGTGTGTAACCTTTCCTCCTGCTCCCTGCTTCTTTCACTCCATGTCGCTTTTCTGAGGATCTTTCTGCTAAATGTATTTTTACTTCACTAGTTCCTCAATGAGTGGATAAAATCAGATGTTACAATGTGCCTTAGTGTCTGCATTCTTTCTTCATTTTTTGGACCCCTTTTCTGGTCTCTATTGTTTTTACCAGGGAACTTTAGCAATACTTCAGATTTTGCAGAATTGTAAGGCATATCCAGACAGAGAGGTACTTACTTTGCATCATTGCTTGTACATATTAACATCATCTATAAAATGACTTGCAAATGTTTTTAAAAAATATTAAGCAAAATGTGTTCTCAATTTAATGCAGAACATCTCTTTTAAGTGTGAAATACAGGACGCTTACGTATTATAGGGAATGGTTGATCCTACTTTGTAGCCCGTTAGCCTACATACCTTAAAAAATGCTGAGATTTGCATCATAACAACCTGCATGAAAGATATATATTTAAACAGAATAACTTGGATTTTTCACATTTGACAAAATTAGCTACAAAGTACAAAAATAAATCGTGCAAAGGCAATATAATAATTGTTTTATATAAAAAAGTTAATATATACTGAATATATCTATCTATCTATCTATCTATCTATCTATCTATCTATATATATATATATATATATATATATATATATATATATATATATATATATATATATATATATATATATATATATATTAATTCAAAATTTACCATGGGATATGACTTCTTCCTGAGGTATAAAAGGAATTAAAGGAACAATCCAGGATTTTGAGTTGAAGTTCTGTTTAAAGGCTGTCAGCAGATTAATATCTCATTGGCTGTGGAATAACTCACTTGGTGTCTTTATTAATTCCCCTAAAGACTGGTTACATTCAGTGTAATGAATGAAACCAGAGACATTAAATACTGTGGAGATGTAATCAAACCAATCAAGTACAATCAATGAATGCAGAGTCACTGGGACACAATCTAAGCAAGGTACTGGGGGAAGAATAAGGGGCACAGGAGAAAAAGAAATAGAAACACAGGAGAGCTAAATAAACATGCAAATTCCTCAGGCCGGGATTCAAACCCAAGCCCTTCTTGTTGCAAGGCGTCAGTTCTACCAACTGTTCCACTGTGCAACACTACCAACATTAAAATGACCAAAAGAGAAACACAAGAAAAAACCAACACACAAACACCCAAAGATCATGACAAGTGAATGCAAACATTATTTTATGCACCTTTAAACCAGAGTCACATTTGCATTGGGTGGTTATTTGCAGAGATGGCAAAGATAATTGAAATGGGAAATGGAGGTACGAGAAGGTTTGCCACCAATGATCTTCCTGTGTGAAACGTACCACTCACTAGACATGTAAAGTGTTTCCTGTCACAGAAACTGTCTGGTATAAAACTACAGCAGTGTAAAATTCAATAGAATAACATTCTTTTGAGCTGCTGAAACATTTTTAATTCTAATAGCCTCAGACTTGTTGTTATTGTCCTGTTTGTACATTTTTCTTAGAAGAGATTGAGCAAAGTGTTTTATAAAGTTGATATTATTTTGTTCATTTAAGAAACTTTGGAACTTTCTTGAAATCTTTAGCCTTTGGGATCAACTAATCTGGAATTGAATTAAATGAAGATGATGGAATAATAATCAACTGCAGTAATACTAAGTAATTGCTGATATGAAGAAGAACTCTTTCATTCTTAGCACTTGTTTCACACAGGAATATAATTGGTGCTGCACCTCCCTCTGCTTCAATTGTCATATTAATTATCAGCTTCACTGTAAATAATAAAATTGGAGTTCCATTTCGTTTTGACCTCTCTCAGATTTGCTGTTAAATTCAGAAAATCTGCTGTAACTTTAAACCACCCATAATGCAACAATTGGTATCTAATAAAGTAGTAATTAATAGACTCAGCATTGATTTTTAGAGAACATGCAAAAATGAGAGCTATTATATCTTCACATTTTATATTGGAAATAAAAAACATACATCTTTGCCATTACCTTCTGGTTTTAATCAGTATCTAACAACGTTTCCATATGATTAGAAGGTGAAATTGAAATGATTTAACTTTACACTGCAAAATAAATAGAAAACTTGTTTTTTATTTAACAAAAAAATTTCGATATTATTTCAGAAAACTTTATCCTGGCTGGGTGCAAGCACGTCTCAGAAATTAAGTGACAAACCCAAAGGAAAGTGTTTAAAAAACCTTTAGAAAGCCAAGAAAACAAATATTAACACAGCTTACAACAAATGTGTTTTCTTAAAAAAATAATTTAAGAGTCTGCTTTTCTTACAAATTGGTTCTCATTTGCACACGGTCACTGTTGGCATCTTGGCATGCTGCTGAGTGGGTCACTACCTTGCTTTTTTCCCTTCTTTACACTTTACACAGTAATATGCCTTAATGACAGTTCTCAGAGAAGGAGCGAAAAAGCAGGACAGGAGTTCAAAATTCAGAGCTCGGGGCTGAAACGACAGCAGAAAACATACAAGGTGTGTCTTACTTCATCAAACTCAGCTGTTTCTTTTAACACTTCTGCTTCTTTTACCCGCACTCTCTGGCACATCATATTATCTATCTCTCTCTTTCTTTCTCTCCTTTGGTCCTCCCTTCTTTGCTCACAAGTTCAACAGGCTGGGAATACCTCTGAGAGCTGTGACCAGAGTGCAAAGAACACAGCAGGAGTGGTATTCACTGATCCTCACAGTTTTCCGTGAAGCATGAATATGCTCATTCTGAAATTAAAAAAAAAGTTACAAACTCTTTGACGCTTCGATGTAAATATTATTGAGTACGGTGATAAAATGAATATTCTGGTCTGACTCATTTAAGAACAGACGTTGGCAAATACACTCCTTATCAGATATAAATTGATCAAAATCAAGCCTGTGTGTGTGCTTGAAAATTTTGGATATTCTTATTTTTATTTAGAGGGAAAGATATCCAGAGCAGTGTGGTCAGGGCCTTATTCTTTGAAAGGTATTTAAAGTATGAACGATAATGATAAGTATGTAGAAGAAGTTTTGTAAATTCATGGCTGTGAAAGGCTTTTTGTCAAGAACAATAAGGCATATCCAGGCTATACATCTCTTAAATTTCCTGCACGAATTCAGCAGTCATTTCTGTTTTTCACTGGCAATTTAAACATTTTTGTTGCTAGATAGTGCTGTTGTAATGAAGATGTGTTGTGTATAAAAAGCTTTTAAATAAATTACTTGTTAATGTAGCACCATAATCTCACAATAGAAGAATTAGACAATTTATTTTGGGTGTGTTCTTTCAGGGGTGAAAGCTCTTAACATTAAATCATTCTTTATGACAAAATCACATAACTGACAGAAGATATGTTTCAACTTTTCTTTTAATTTAATTATTTATTAGAAATAACTTTCATTTAGTTTTTCTTTAAGGATAAATAAAACATTTTTCTACTCATTGCTACGAGGAGAACTATGTGTTTATGAATGTTGAGTAGTTCATTTTTTATTTCAGAGAAAGCCTTATCTTACTGCTGACAATGCACCAGCATAAAAAGCCAAAATACAAGGCACTTAATATGACCTTGCTCATCCGTAACGTTTGTAATTCACTCTAACTGCTTGTTGTCAGTGTCCTTCTCAGCGTCACAGCGTGCGCCTGCAGGCTGAGATAAATGTTGTGTTCAGATAAAATGTAATAATATGGACTGAAGGTTTTGCCGTGATCAGTCTGCTCCTTCATGAACAAATCCATCTGTTACTCAGAGTCTCTGCAGAACGCCAGTCGGCCTGACAAACACTTTTAAAATGTAGTTTGAAGCTAATCATCTTCAATGGAAGACAACCCGAGAAAAGCTGTTCCACCACATCCTGCAGCAGCGGAACGGGGGGATAATGACATACGAAAGGGAATGTATTTAACTAGTGAGCGCCGTCAGTCTCTATATACTCATGATGAATGTGGATGGGGAGGGAGCACACAATCTGAAAACTAATTAGCACTTAAGTGTGTAACAAGACTGTCATGTCTCCAATGTTGGAGAATATAACAGATCAGCTCTGATTAAATTTTTGTAATTTTATTTTGTTTACTGAATTAATTCTCCAGATTTCTCTGCTGAAATTTGCAACTTGTCTCCATAATTCTTAGGCCTCCACAAAGACATCCCATGAATTTCCCATGAATAAACCATTAAAAATTTTCTCTAAAAAATCTGAAAATCTGTTTGAACATCAACAGTGGCAAAATCTGCAAGAAAAAAAAAAGCACCAATAACTTGAACTAATTTTAGGTCGATGCCATTCGCAGCACAGGACAACCTGCTGGGCCCAAAAATGGGCCTTCGCCATCCCCCGTGACAAACAAGTGGTAGGCGAAAAAAGAGAAAGGGAAAATTGATAAATGCAGCAGCCCACGCCAGTTTTTCTTTTCTAAGTGAACAATACCAACATTGTTCAGCAGGGGCTCTGGCACGACTCTGCACGGTGGCGGCTGATTGTTTTGTAAAGTCAACAACTTAGAAAATAGATTTCTAAGATTTCTGGCTCCGGTTTTCAAGTGTGGGAAGACCACATACATCTTTATAAAACTGTGTCACCTCACCACACAAGCTGAAGGCTGCTTATGGTTTAAACAAAAATAAGGTTCGGTTTTTACAGAGAAGTGTCTCTGGGAAGCGTAAGGCCTTCAGTAAGCTGAATCTACACGTCTACAGGCCACATCAAATCAATTATTCTCCTCCTTCAGCTCCCCGTGAGCTTTTTGGGCAGATGCTAAATGTGATCCACCCCTTCACTCCGCATTGAGCCCATCGGCTTTTGTGTGCTTTAACTAAACCCCTCCACTCCATTTAACGGCCTGTTTAGTACTTATTGAAACAGAGCTAGTGCTGGAGGTTAAATACATCTTAATGCGCTGCATTAATCCTTTCATTAAAAAGAAATGTAAGGCTGGTTGAAAGCTGCAAGATTGCCTCTATTAATTAGGGGGTCTGTATGCCCTGTAGCGTTGCCCGCCAAGCAGTGTGTCACCGCCTTAGATGGTGGGAGTAGGGTTGTGGAACAAGGAGGCTGCTGGTCGTGCAAACTGCTAATACAACTGGCAGGAACGAATAAAAGAGGAGCCAGTTTTATTTAGTGAGGCATCAAAAGAAGCGCTGCTCACAGTTGTTAGTAGGAATGAAGAAGGAGAAAACAAATAGGAGAGGATTAAGCTTACACTTTTTTTTCTTTTACAAAATTTCAAACAAATTCACACACCGGTTCTACTCCCAGAAAAAGGCTTCATACTCTTTTAGCTTTCTCACATTTTGTCAAATAACAACAACAAACTTCATTGAATTTTAAAGGGATTGCACATGCTAGAACCAACATAGCGTTGTGCTGTGGGTTTATGTTAATCTAGCTGTATGATGAGTTGTTGTAAAGTGAACATCTGTCAAGTCTTTTGCAGCCTTTAAACAGGTACTCTTGCAGGATTGGCTTTTATTTAGTCCCATCCTTCTCATCAACTATGTCATGTCTGTCATGTCTCGATGTACCAGAGCTCCTTCTCTTGCATGTTTTCTTTGCTCCATACTTGGCTTACATCACGCTTTAAACCAGACTTCTTATGACTTTCTTTTCCTATTCTAACTTAGAGGCCAGATTTCTGAAGTGTGCAGTAGTGGATAGTTGTTCTATCACCAAATTCTCCCAACTGAGGTGTTGATCTCTGCACCTCCTCCAAAGTTGTAATGAGCCTCTTGGCTGCTTCTCTAATTAATCTTTTCTCCTGCCCAGCCTGACTGTTTAGGTGAACAGTCATGTCTTGGTAGGCTTGGAGTTGTGCTATACTCTTTCAGTTTCCAGATGACCGATTGAAGAGATCTGTGAGATAGTCAAAGATTTAGAAATTGCTTGCAACCCCACTCTGGTTTAAGCTTTTGCACAGCTTCCAGTGCAATCGGGTGACTGGTTGCACTGGATTTCATTTAGGAACTGACTACAAATGCATACCAAGCTTTTTAGATATTATTAGCAGATTACGTACCACCACACAAAATACCAATAAAATCCATTTGCATGGAGAAACAAAATGCAGAAAAAGGGTGTAGAGTTTTCCAAGGTCCTGTATGTCTAAATGTTTGTCTATAAAAGTACCATCCAGGATATTTTGTCTGAATTGGCAAATGCAGCTTTTTTTGACCTCACCCTGCTGTTCCTGACTCGTGCACAGAGCGGCCCCTTTCTCCATAGCCCAGCATAGCCTCATCTGGGCTGCAAGCCATGCTCGACGGGTGAGGGCGTGTGGTCGCAGCGCTCCTTCCACCCACTCTGCCGTCTTACCCCAAAACCAACCTCATCTCCCTCAACCTCCCACCCTTTTTCCTTCCGCAGTGGTTTGGACAGCCTGTGTGCTCCCCCCCTCCCCTCCCCTTTTTTATTTATTGTTCATGAGACCTCAAGAGACGGCATCCTGCTGCAGAAGAAGTTACAAATAATGTCTGAGTTCCTACTTGTAGACTTGTTGAACAACCGCGAACCTGATAGATCAGGAGCATCTTGAGACCGCCGAGGACGACTCCTCTCCAGAGTCAGCCACAAGCAGATTGCAGTCATCTTGAACACCGCTCTACCACCACCCACCGACAACCAACCAACCACCCCTCCACCCGCATCCCCCGCCCTGCTGCTGCACTCCGCTTTAATTTCCCAACACTTTGAAAGCTTTTCTCACTGTATATTTTATCACTTTTTCTTAAGACTTGCGCTCAGCTACGCCTCAGCTCCTTTTAAAATACAGAGCCAAAAAAAACAAGACAATTCGCCTCTTGGATTCTCTCTCTCGCTCTCTATGTTCATCTCCCTCATCTCATTGTGAACAGGCTTACTGGAAAGAGCACACTTAACAGAAGAATTTCACACTGTATTAGAAAAATGCATCTTTTCACACCTGTAAATATCTTGTCTGATCTGCTTGGTTACCAGCCCCTCTGAAGGAGGGCCACATGCTGTACAGTAGAGGGGAGATGGCGGAATTTGCTTTCACTTTGCCAGGAAACAGAAAAACAGAGCAGACAATAATGTTGCGCATTGTAATGCCTAAACTATTGGACCAATGTTCAGATTCACATCTATAAAAACACTTCCAGGGAACTCTAAAAAGGAAAAGTCAAACAAATAGCGGCAAGGACCATCTCATCTATTAATTCCCAACATGCGGTCGAGTAATGTTATGTGATTGAAGTGTGACAAAAAGTTGTGAGGTTTATTTACTTTGTGTGTGTGTGCGCGTGTGTGTGTTGCTGCTGCGATGGAGCTGGTAGATCTGTGGGCGTGTAATCGCACCGAGGTAGAAAACACTCGGAGAGAGACACACATTGCATCTCGCCGTGCCAACAAGTTCAGGAGTGAAATCCTGTGGATGTGAGCACATGTAAAGTCATCATAACATTGGAACAAGGTTATATGAGAAATGGCAGTTTATGTGGCAGTTTATGTTTTACCTTCATGAATAGAAAATATGCTGACTGATTTGGATGATTTTGCACTCACACACTCGCCGCACATGCACATGTGTGCAAGTAACACTAGGATGGTACAGTTTTCGAGTCCTTCCCATATCGGCTCAGCAGGGCCAAAAGGCCGGAGTCCACCCTGACGACTCTGATGGCTCAAATTAGCATCCCTTCTTCAATTGTAAATGTGGTCGTTGACCGTCGGGCCAGAAGGTGGGAATGTGAATAGTCCATGTTGGGGGTGGGTATCTATGATACCTGCAGGAGATCAGGTCTCCTGTAGGTAGTGCTCTTCAGTTTAGTTTTGAAGCATACATGAAGTGTTTTTGGAGAGATGTGACCTTTTGCAGCTGATCCATGATGTTGTGCTGCATTATCCAGGTCATTTTGCCAAATGTACATAGAGTTTGCAAAACATAGAATCTGTTTCAAAAAATATGCAAAGGTTTTTCTAAAAGAAATTAGTAATGTTTCTCTTTGAAATAAAGCTAAGAGGGTATAACATGACAGTTTAGAAATAAACTAACCAACTCTTAACTGGACTGCACTCAAAAACTGGTCTCCACTTTATACCTTGCACATGTACAGAGCTAAATAACTTCTATTTTACTGTCAGTCCTGCACTTTATATTTTATATTTAGATTTATATTCATATTTTATACTGTTGAAAATGACAACAAAGTCAGTCGAAGTCGAAGTCGAAGTCTAAGGAACAATTGTGCAACTGTGAGATGCGTTGAGGCCATTACCAGGGTACTGATAAGGTAATGGCCCTATTTACAGAACAAAAGCACCTGCTAGAGAAAATCCTTCAGGCCAGTTGGACTATCGAAGCCGATATAGGTATACGTCAAAGTGGACTAACTCTAGCCATTCTAGTGGTAAACAAAGCTCGTCGTGTCACAAGCAGAGACTGTCGAGCACATCCTCAAACCCGCCCCCCTGCAGTGTCCATGGCCCACACCTCACACTGGATTCCGCTTTTGGATGAGCCGCAGTGTCACAAAATCAAAGTTTATTACAAGCACAAACAATCCCAGATTCAATTTTGAGTCGATTGTCGGCACAAGTTTTAACTTGAAGCTGATCGATTGTTGTCTTGATCAATGCAACGTTTGCTATGATGCTGATGAACAGGTGAAGTTTCAAGTGGACAAGTGTCAGCATGCCCCACATAGAAAGCTAGCGCTTCAAAGCTGCCTCGTTGCTAACGAACCCACCTTATGGCTCTCAAATCCCCCTAATTGCCAACAGGCTGCACCCCCACCCTCCTAACTCAACCTTCCACCCTCTTCCCGGCCAGAGCAGGGCCACGGACAGCGGTCGGTGGACCTCGGGAGAGAGTGGTCTCGGCTGGGGCCCCCTCACTAACACTCAGACCGATGTGTTAATAGATACAATGCCATCTTATTTTCGCACTTCTGCGAGACGTCAAGGGGCGGCCAGGCGGGATCAGCAATCTGCCTCGCTGAAAGAGCTTGAACAAGAGAGAAGGAGGCGGTGGAGTGGAGAGAACGATGGCAGGTTCACAGCACTCCACCAAGGAGGTCAACAAGAAGGCAGGGGGCACAAGTTCAACTGAGCAGCACAGAAAGATCGGATCAGGAGGGGAGGGGATGCATAAATGAACCCACATCAGTGTGGATGGGTGGATGCATGGGGACTGTGCTTCATTTGCAAAGTGTTTGATAAATGTACATCAGATAAAAAGATTAGTTGAAGCATAGGTCTGCAACTGTGACTCTAAAACTGCATGTGGCTCCTAAGGCCATCCACAGGGACTTCTAATAACTTTGGCCAACAATGTTACACATCTGTGCGGCGTTTGTATCGTAGAGGATGTAATAAAAAAATCGTCATGTAGTCTCTTTAGTAAATTTTCAGATGAAATTATAAGGTTTCAATTAGCTCCCTTGAAAGAGAATGTCAGTATTTCCAACATTTGTCTGTTTTACTCCTCATTTTTTTTAAGTCAAAATGCTAAAAATGATTGCTTTTGAAAATCATTTTATTTTGAGAAAATGTTGTCACTCTGGTTAAGAATGTATAATTTTCTTTGACGTGAAAACTATCCATCCCATCCATCCATCCATCCATCTTCTTCCGCTTATCCGAGGTCGGGTCGCGGGGGTAGCAGCTTCAGAAGGGAGGCCCAGACTTCCCTCTCCCCAGCCACTTCTTCTAGCTCCTCCGGGGGAATCCCGAGGCGTTCCCAGGCCAGCCGAGAGACATAGTCCCTCCAGCGTGTCCTGGGTCTTCCCCGGGGCCTCCTCCCGGTGGGACGTGCCCGGAACACCTCACCAGGGAGGCGTCCAGGAGGCATCCTGACCAGATGCCCGAGCCACCTCAACTGGCTCCTCTCGATGTGAAGGAGCAGCGGCTCTACTCTGAGTCCCTCCCGGATGACTGAGCTTCTCACCCTATCTCTAAGGGAGAGCCCAGCCACCCTACGGAGAAAACCCATTTCGGCCGCTTGTATCCGCGATCTCGTTCTTTCGGTCATGACCCAAAGCTCATGACCATAGATGAGGGTGGGAACGTAGATCGACCGGTAAATCGAGAGCTTCGCTTTTTGGCTCAGCTCTCTCTTCACCACGACGGACCGGTACAGCGCCCGCTTGACAGCAGACGCTGCGCCAATCCGCCTGTCGATCTCCCGCTCCCTTCTTCCCCCATTCGTGAACAAGATCCCGAGATACTTAAACTCCTCCACTTGGGGCAGGACACCCCCCCTGACCCGGAGAAGGCACTCTACCCTTTTCCGGCTCAAGACCATGGCCTCGGATTTGGAGGCACTGATCCCCATCCCGGCCGCTTCAAACTCGGCTGCGAACCGCTCCAGCGAGAGCTGCAGATCACGATCTGATGAAGCCAAAAGGACCACATCGTCTGCGAAAAGCAGAGATGAGATCCTAAGGCCACCAAATCGGATCCCCTCAACACCTTGGCTGCGCCTAGAAATTCTGTCCATGAAAGTGATGAACAGAATCGGTGACAAAGGGCAGCCCTGGCGGAGTCCAACTCTCACCGGAAACGAGCCCGACTTACTGCCGGCAATGCGGACCAGACTCTGACACCGGTCATACAGGGACCTGACAGCCCGTATCAAAGGGCCCGGTACCCCATACTCCCGGAGAACCCCCCACAGGGCTCCCCGAGGGACACGGTCGAACGCCTTCTCCAAGTCCACAAAACACATGTAGACTGGTTGGGCGAACTCCCATGCACCCTCCAGGACCCTGCCGAGGGTGTA
Organism: Xiphophorus maculatus; assembly: GCF_002775205.1. Lineage (NCBI taxonomy): Eukaryota > Metazoa > Chordata > Actinopteri > Cyprinodontiformes > Poeciliidae > Xiphophorus > Xiphophorus maculatus. The sequence continues at coordinate 4,620,030 of NC_036455.1, forward strand.
GAGCTGGTCCAGTGTTCCACGACCAGGGCGAAAACCACACTGCTCTTCCTGAATCCGAGGTTCGACTATCCGACGGACCCTCCTCTCCAGGACCCCTGAATAGACCTTGCCAGGGAGGCTTAAGAGTGTGACCCCTCTATAATTGGAGCACACCCTCCGGTCCCCCTTTTTGAACAGGGGGACCACCACCCCAGTCTGCCAATCCAGGGGAACTGCCCCCGATGTCCATGCGACATTGCAGAGTCGCGTCAACCAACACAACCCCACAACATCCAGAGCCTTAAGGAACTCCGGGCGGATCTCATCCACCCCCGGGGCCCTGCCACCGAGGAGCTTTTTAACCACCTCGGTGACCTCGTCCCCAGAGATTGGAGAGCCCAACCCAGAGTCCCCAGGCTCTGCTTCCTCAGTGGAAGGCATGTTGGTGGGATTGAGGAGGTCTTCGAAGTACTCTGCCCACCGGCCCACAACGTCCCGAGTAGAGGTCAGCAGCACACCATCCCCACTATAAACAGTGTTGGTGCTGCACCGCTTCCCCCCCCTGAGACGCCGGATGGTGGACCAGAATCGCCTCGAAGCCGTACGGAAGTCTTTCTCCATGGCCTCTCCAAACTCCTCCCACGCCCGAGTTTTTGCCTCAGCAACCGCCCGAGCCGCATGCCGCTTCGCCCGCCGGTACCCATCAGCTGCTTCCGGAGTCCCACAGGCCAAAAAGGCCCGATAGGACTCCTTCTTCAGCCTGACGGCATCCCTCACCGAAGGTGTCCACCAGCGGGTTCGAGGGTTGCCGCCGCGACAGGCACCGACAACCTTGCGGCCACAGCTCCGATCGGCCGCCTCAACAATGGAGGCACGGAACACGGTCCACTCAGACTCCATGTCCCCCACCTCCCCCGGGACGTGTTCGAAGTTTTGCCGGAGATGGGAGTTAAAGCTCCGTCTCACAGGGGATTCCGCCAGACGTTCCCAGCAGACCCTCACAACACGTTTGGGCCTGCCAGGTCTGACCGGCTTACGCCCCCACCACCGGAGCCAACTCACCACCAGGTAGTGGTCAGTGGACAGCTCCGCACCTCTCTTCACCCGAGTGTCCAAGACATACGGCCGCAGATCCGATGAAACGATGACAAAGTCGATCATCGAACTGCGGCCTAGGGTGTCCTGGTGCCAAGTGCACATATGGACACCCTTATGCTTGAACATGGTGTTCGTTATGGACAATCCATGGCGAGCACAGAAGTCCAGCAACAGAACACCGCTCGAGTTCAGGTCGGGCGGGCCGTTCCTCCCAACCACGCCCCTCCAGGTCTCACTGTCATTGCCCACGTGAGCGTTGAAGTCCCCCAGTAGAACAAGGGAGTCCCCAGGAGGAGCACTCTCCAGTACCCCCTCTAAGGACTCCAAAAAGGGTGGGTAATCTGAACTGTCGTTCGGCCCGTAAGCACAAACGACAGTCAGAACCCGTCCCCCCACCCATAGGCGGAGGGATGCTACCCTCTCGTTCACCGGGGTAAACCCCAACGTACAGGCGCCGAGATGGGGAGCAACAAGTATGCCCACTCCTGCCCGACGCCTCTCACCTTGGGCAACTCCAGAGTGGAAGTATGTCCAGCCCCTCTCAAGGAGACTGGTTCCAGAACCAGAGCCGTGCGTCGAGGTGAGACCGACTATTTCTAGCCGGAACCTCTCGACCTCACGCACTAGCTCCGGCTCCTTCCCCACCAGAGAGGTGACATTCCACGTCCCAAGAGCCAGTTTCTGCAACCGAGGATCGGACCGCCAGGGTCCCCTCCCTCTGCTGCCACCCATCCCACACTGCACCCGACCCCTTTGGCCCCTCCCACGGGTGGTGGGCCCATGGGAGGGGGGGCCCATGTTTCCTTTTCGGGCTGAGCCCGGCCGGGCTCCATGGGTAAAAGCCCGGCCACCAGACGCTCGCCATCGTGCCCCCCCTCCAGGCCTGGCTCCAGAGTGGGGCCCCGGTGACCCGCGTCCGGGCGAGGGAACACCAAGTCCAAAGTTCTTGTCCATCATAAGGGGTCTTCGGGCTGCTCTTTGTCTGGTCCCTCACCTAGGACCTGTCTGCCTTGGGTGACCCTACCAGGGGCATGAAGCCCCAGACAGCATAGCTCCTAGGATCATTGGGACACTCAAACCCCTCCACCACGATAAGGTGGCAGCCCATGGAGGAGACGTGAAAACTAAAAAAAAAAAAGGGAAACAACTTTTTCTGCTTTAATTTTCCTATGATTAGGGTAGGACAGCTGTGACTATTATGCAGCTCACACCATCTGAGTGTAAATGAATGGGTGAATGACTGAATATAGTGTGAAGTGCTTTGAAGTACTCTAGACTTGATGAAGAGCTATACGAGAACAGGCCATTTTCTATCTCCAAAACATTCATCTTGAATTCTGTGAAATGTAACTGTCCTTTTTTTGAAATGCTAAAACGCAAATGTAATGGGACATAAAATTTCAGTTACAGAATATTTCACAAAATATTTATTGATCATCCAGAGGTTTTCTGAAGAAATGAAAACATAATTGTTTTCATTTTGCATTTTGCATCAAATCAGGTTCAGATTAAATTTTAATCTGAAGCATTTAAGTCTGACATAATTATAATGGAGCAAATCCTTGACTTTTCCCTAATCTCTCCATATTTTTTTTTTTTGTCTTTTTGACATGTGTCAGACAACATCATAAGCGATTACTGTCATTTCAATCTGGAGAGACTCAGACGGAGATGAGAAGACAATTAGAAGAGTTTATTGACAAACAGAATTTAAAGTCTTTGGCGCTCGGGCCCCGGCTGGGGATAACGGTTATCGCAGCGTTAGCGATAGGCTTCAGATGAGCATCCCCGATGCTGTTAGGAACGTCATCCCCCAGGGCCCGGCACTGGTGGTGGAGGTTGAAGAAGGGTGCGGGCCTCAGGACCGGGCGAATGGAGGAGAAGGGGTGGTGGTGGGTTGAGCTCGGCTGGAGAGCGAAGGACGCCATGAATGAAGGTCCTTATCAGCTGGGACTTGGTCGATGATTGGACGTGACGTGGCTTGGTCCGGCGTTGATAGGTCGACGATTGTGGGCAGGTCGCTTCAATTAACGGGTCCCGGTGGGGATAAAAGAGTCTTCCAGTTTGAATTTGCGCCTAGGCTTCATAGCAAAAAATGATGTAAAATTAAAACATTGATAATTAGGTATAGCTAATGGATGGTTGAAAATGCTTTAAGAAAAGAAGACTTCCTAATCTGTGTTGTTGTCAGTTCATTTTGGTAAAGGATTTGCAACATTCAGTCTCTTTTCCTGCTGGATGATACTCTATTTTAACTCACGAGGAACTATTTACTGCTTAAACAGCATGTCAATGTTTTGCCAACTAATTATGTTATTTTCATGCATATTTGTTTCATGAGTTTCATTTGAAAGTCATGTTTTTTATCTTTGCCTGAGCCACACCAAAGATGTAATGTGTTGTACTTTCAGCAGCAAGTCATATCTCAACCAAAAACGACTACACACACTCTTTGATGATCCACCTACAGAGTTTTGAGTGTTTTGATGAAGTAGTGGAAGCCCTCAGGCAGTTGGAAGCACCCACACAGTATGAAAACATTAGTCACTGTCACAGGTTTTGGTCCTGGGGGCGTCGCTTGTTGCGATGTTACAGGTGATTTCGTTCTGGTTTTTCACGTGATTTCTTATAAGTCACATGCTGGATGTCAGAGGTGTATTTCTGAGTGCAGATTGCCTAAAGTGTGCATGTTAATTTATTTAAAATTCATTATTTTTATTTCTGCAATAAAACAAAACTGATTTTCTACTGAAAGTTTTAGTTACTCACAAAATAGTTGTACTTGCAAGAATTAAACATAAAATGTTTAATACTGATCACTGCACCACTTTAGCATCTATTTATGAGGAGATCAATTGAATTTATTTTTATTGGGATTTTATGTGAGCAAATGTGAAGAGGAAGGAAATTTAGGCTTTTCATGTGGCTTACAAAACATGTAGTTTACAAGACCCCTTAGGCACCTTTACTTTGATGCCCCTAAATAAAAGCAGTCAGTTGCTTTCATAATTTACATAACTGGTAAATATAGTCGAGGTGTGTGTAATTTTATCTGATTATAAATCCAGGCATCCTGTGAAGGCCTCAGATGATTGTTGACTCTTGAACAACAACGTCATAAAGACCAAGACACGCAGTGTACAGGTCAGGACAAAAGTTCTAGAAAGGTGAAGGTATAGGACAAAATATCAAGGCTTGAGCATTCACAGATCAATCTTTCATCTGAAAATTACAAACTTACCTAGACATGACCATTCATCTAAACTGACAGGCCAGGTAAGGTGAGAAATGCAGCCAAGAGGCCCAGTGGTAAATGCAGGAGCTGCTGAAAACCACAGCCCAGGTTAGAGTATGCATGGACCAAATAACAATTACTAATACTCTACACAATTCTGGCTTTTAGGAAGATTTCACTATTTCCTGAGAGATAGTCACAGGAAATATTAGGGCATCTTACTGGTGGAAGAAGGTACACCCATGGTTAAACTCTTTAACCTGCATTTGTGTACAGAAAACTAATACTGCACATCACACTGAAACATGGTGGTGGCAGCATTATGCTGTCAGGATGCTTGTCTTTAGCACATACTTTGAAACTGGAGTTGATGGGAAGATGGATGGCAGTCAATAGAGGGGAGTTCTGGAAGAAAGCTGTTAATCTGCAAAAGACTCAAAGCTGATTCAGATTGTAGCAGAACAAAGATCCTAAACATAATTTATAATTATCTGATGGGAATATCAATACACTGAGCTGCATACAATAGCATGGCACACTTTCTGATTAGTTTAGTTTTAAAAAACTGTATTTTTTTCCTTCCACCTCACAATGAGCACAATGTTGCGCTAACTTGTGAGGGCCTGTTACATTCCATTCCAATATATTATGTTTTATCTGGCAGTATTTATGGTTTTTTAGTGGATATACCATTCAGAATAAGGCTCTTGGGGTTTTTGAAAGATAAATCCAATTTTAATCCCATCATGTAAAGGCTAGAAAGATCATGAAGTATAAAAGTTCATAAGGATACTCCGAGGTGTCAGAAAGGGTGGCAATAGCGGAGGAGGGGGGTTGAAAGTGAAGGAGGAGCAGAGTTTGGCTCTGAGCCAAGTGTGTCTCAAGCATTTTGGCTCCTCACCTTCTGCTGCCCCTGTCAGCCTGCTCATGGTCTTCCTCTCTAGGCGTCAGAGATGTAAAGTGACAGCCGGGGTGGCTTCCATGTCAGTGAGGTGAGACCAGGCTCTCCGGCGAGATGCCCTGACCAGGACCACCCCTTTGGGTCCACATCGTGTGAAAAGAGGAGAAAAAAAAAAAAACCTTCTCCAGTGTCTGACCATGATCATACTGTCAGTGCCCCAGTCCTAACCTGTAAGATGCCCTCTCCACCCCCCCTCTTCTTTCGGCGATCCAACACAGGCAGATTTGGATGCTGTCATCAAAGTGGCAGAGTGCTAAAACATCCATTAAGCTTTTAATTGAAGAGACGGAGTATGGGGTGGGGAGAGGAAAGGATCACGTGATGTTGGGTGCACTGGTATGACAGAGCTTGTTTTGGAGAGGTGAGAAGTAACAGAGACTTGTCAAAGGTCAGAGTCGGCCAGAGGCCTGCCCTGCCACGCTGTCAATCTGTGCTGCTCTTTTCAGGCAGCGTTCATTGATGCAAAACATATCAACACACAGATATAATGCACTCATGCTTCTCTCACGCCTTGCAATTGTCACCACACCTTTTTATTTACACCTCGCCCTGCATACATCTATTTTGGTTTATATGCATTTTTGAGGCGTTGTGGTTAAAAGTGATCATGATCAGTATTTGCGATTCATTTTTGTTTAAGTGTAGGAAAGGGTGAGCGTTTTTACTGGCATTCATCCAAAATGATCTTTGAAGACATCAAGGTCCTTCTTAATGACTGTTTGCTGTTTGCTCACGTTTACCCAAGCTGTAACCGACTGAAAAAGGGATTGCATCTGCATTTACAATATTATTTCTGAGGCTTTGGGGACTTGGAACAAAATGTTTCTAATTTGTGTGAGCTCTTGGGTCAACTGTGTTAAATGTGGAATAAAAATTCATCAATTTTGATTCTTTAAGCAAACAAGTTGTCTATTTAAAAATGGAGGAGTTTAATTTTTGTTTCCAACATGAAAGTACACCTAAAATAGATACCTATGTTTGTTTTCTTGTCTTTTGTCAGAGTAAAGGCATGATTTTTTATGCAACAATTACAGATAGAACATGGGATGAGCAGTTCCTTCTTTTGTTCTTGCTCTTGAGGACTGGGCTTTCGCTTAAGTTGTTTTGAGGGGGTTAAATAAAAACAAAACCTGGTCAAAACTGGCAAAATCTACAAGAGAAAGTCACAAAAGGTTTTGCAATTAAAGTCCAGACCCAAAACTGTTCTGGAACGTTTCACGAGATGCGCATAAACAACAACCAAAATATCACTGGCAGTGAAGAAGAGAAGGTAAACATTCCTCCACAAGCTCATAAAGTCATATAGAATAGGAATGCTTGAAGTTAACGCTGCTAAAGTTGCACTATGAGTTTACCACTCATAGTATGGTATGTCTAGGGTCTGATCCTGTGACATCCTGATGCACTCTTTAATTTCTGACACATGTATACATCCATGACACACACCCACCCACACACTGCCCTTCAGAGTTTTGTCTCCCTGCTGAGAGGCAGTAATGTCACTGTTTGTGTTGGTCAGCAGGGTTTCTGTCCACACAGTCAGTGGGGTCAGTGGCCTCCCAGCATGACCTGGACGCAGGGATGGGTTTTTGGTTTCTGAGGGGTCCAGTCATCTTCAGATCCAAGCCGTAGTCTCCGATGCCAAGCCAGTCTGTCAGGCCCCCACCTCCCACTGCAACTCTAACCTCAACACCTTGCAATCATAGAGGCATGAACTGGCATAGTGTACCAGAAGCTTCCTCATGGCGCTGCATATGATTAACTGGACCATTGGGCAACTTGGCCTTGGAGAGGTCCAGGTCCTGGGCATGGGTCCACAGGGCATAGACAAGGGCAAGTGAGGTTTTGGCAGCATAAAAGAAGATATGTGCTTCTGTTTATGTTTCACCAGGATTTTGTGCTGACTTTGAGTAAAGAGTACTTTCCTCTGATCTGAATCAGATGGAGCCCTTTGCCAGTATCAGTGTCTCACACTTTGAAAGACTCGTGCATGTATGTGTAAATTTCTTCAGATGCTAGCTAGTCAGGTTTTTACAAGTAGAGAAGGTGCCAGTGAGTCAGAGAATGTGCCATTAGTGATGGTTAAGGTGTTTTCGGTGTCTAAACAAAATCAGCATTTGCAAAAATTTACTTATGATAAAAAAAATATTTTTTTCTTTTTTTCTGATTGTTACTATAGTTTTGCACAACATGAAGGAAATGTAAAATTTTTATGTTTTTTTTTTTTTTAAAAAAAACAGGTACACAAATGTTTGATTAATACTAAAAAATGTAATATTCTTAATATTTATTTATTGTACTTAAGTCAAAATATAAAAATTCAACTGTTTCTGATTCTATTTCAAATTAAGTCCATAAAGCTGCCTTTTAAACATGATCAAGACCTCACACCTTCACAAGTGTGACTTCCGTCTGTTGCATCTCTCTCCTTCCATCTTTTTTCTCCACCCCTCCTCCCTCTCTTCTCAGTTCATCAATGTTTTCTTTCTATTACCAGCACTTTCACTTGCAACACTGGAACTCTCTGATTTCCTTTAATACCCTCTACTATCTCAACAGCCATCCTACAACGTCTTGGGATGTAGAGCAAGATCATCTGAAATAAACTTGAGAAATTTGTTTATTTAAACCTACAAGTGATGCTTTTCGTGGATAACTGGTTGAAAGCCTTAAGTAATGATTTACTTGGATTCTGATCTGACACAGTACGTGAACAATAATTTATGGTTCTTATGACAAGATTAGTTGCTTTTTTTTTACAGCTTATTGATGACTAACTTTTGTCAAATGAAACACATCTCAGTCCCATCCCTTCCCCCGCACCCTTCTCACTCTTCCTCCTCCACTTCTACCTCCCTCTCCTTTCCCTGAGGGCGATGTGGCATTTCGCCCCTCAGCCGGCCGCCTCCTTGATCCTGTGCTGTCACTCTGGATGGCTCCTAGCATGCTGTGCCCTACTGTGATTGAGCATTACGAGGTGTTTCACGCCTCTGTGCATTAGGCAAGACAGCTGGAAGGGCAGTGGGTAAATGATACGTATGGATTGCAAGGGCAATGAAGTTCACGACTAGGTCAGGCTGGAGAAAGCAACACGTCGGCCCATCCATGGACCCATGTATCCACCTGTTCATGATTACCTGTTCTCAATAAGATATCTATGTATGGTCCAAATGTAGGTTCAAATATCGAGACATGAACATGTACACGTGTGCACAAGAGGTCTACCACATGGATGACTTGTTATTTGGAAAAACTCACTGACATTTTCCTTTAGCTCACACCACCCACAGCACTAGTATTCAAAGTACTTAACATAAACAACCAAAACATAACCACACTGTGAACTTCGGGTCTTCTTTACTGATAACTATGACAATGTTCATGGAAATATAGCAACATTTTATATCAACACTTAACCTTCCTTTCATTGGACCATTACAACGTGACTGATATGATAGAAAGGTTGTCCTCCTGTAAAAAGATCAGTTCTTTAACATCATATATTTTAAGGTTGTATTATTTTGTACAGCTTGCTCTGAGTACTTGCTAAAAATCTGCACTTACTGTTTGCCCAGTCACACCACAGTACAGTCAGAGTGCGATAGCCTGGGGCATCATGGCTGTGGAATAGTGTATCAGTTTCTCTTAAAGGTTTTGGGTGTTTGTATATCTAAAGCAAGAACTGTATCTACAACATTGGTGGACAGTTGAGCTGGTTCCCAGCATGAACTGGACTCTGCCATAGCTGGCCCTTAACCCTGATCTTGTTTGTGGGCTTCATGAACAGGAACTCAACATGTAGGAGGAGGAGGTCTAGATATGAAGTCACTGTATCATCTACAGAAAGCAGATGATATGGTGTTTTCAAGGCTTGACCTCCAGGAATGAGCATGACATCCTCTAAGTATGCGGTATTGGTGAAGGGATCCGCCAAGTTTAGGGTCAGTCTTTGTCGCAAGCAATGGAGTTTAACTATCTTGATGTATTGTTTATAAGTGATTGTTTTATGGAGCTGGATATGAATAGAAGAATTGACACCTTGTCAGCAGACAAAGCACAGTCCTGATATGCTGTGATGAAAAAAAAAGTTGAGCCATAAAACAAAGCTCTTGATTCAGCGATGCATCAACTTTTGCATCAACTTTCCACATCATCAACCATGATTGTGAGATGTGGGTTATGACAAAAGAACAAGATCTCAGCTACAACCAGCTGAAATTAGCCTCTTCTTTGAAATGGTATGATTCAGTCTTAGTGATATGGTGTGAAGTCACTTCTCTCCTCTCAGGAGTCAGCTGAGGTGGTTTGGGCATCTGATCAAGATGCTATCCAGAGATGCCTAGTTCAAAATTTTCAGGCTCATCCCACAGTGAGGTGACACCAGGGAAATCCCAGGGATGTCAAGAAGACACTCAAAATTGTTTTAATGGTCAACGGTTTTCAGAGTCAGAGCAAAGTTGTGGTTTGTGGCTTGTTGATTTTTCAAAATAATTTTATATGTTTCAGTAGTGTACTTAATAAAATAAGGAACGTTTCCTAATTTCTATTCAATTTTGTAAATGCCACAGTTTGTGCAACGAGTCAATATTGACTTCTTCTAGCTTCTGGCTATCTTCCTCTACGCCTTTCAACTTCTGCTTTCAATCACACTTATATTGACATAATCTTGTGTTTTAACCAAAGACAGTTCATAAGAAGAGCTGATAGGAGAAAATAATCTTGCACTATTGAGTTATCCATTCATTCCTGCAGTGTTATAGTCTGTCTGTGATGAACACATACTTTTTTTGCTGGCTTAGTAAAGAAAGTTATGGTCTAAATGTTTTCTGACCCAAAGAGGGTCCAGATGAAGTTATCTGGAAATAGTCAAGTGAAAAACATTCATAAAATATTCCTATTTAACCTAAATAAAGTAAAAAGATGTTGATGGGGCCTTTTTACTGTTAACATCCCATGAATCTATTAACTCAACCTTTACCAAAATGTATCCACTTCCATTAATGCTAAGTCACTCATTTATAAACAGGACAATATATGTATTTTTTTTTCTTTGAGAATGTTTGGGTGTAATTAATGTGTTGTGACTTGGGGCTTCTGCCCAGTGACGGTAAAAGACCACCTACTGGCTTTTAATACTGCCTGTCAATGCAAGAAACTCAACACAAGCCTCCAAGGGGAAAGCTTCACAGAGACAGACAGGCAGAAAAAATGAAAACAGCTGGACAGGAATGACAAACATGCTATCAGTGCAAAAATAAAAGTTGTTTAGTAAAATGAAAACTGAAATAAAAGACTTTTAAATTAGAGTTTTCAAGTCAAGCAGCTTTCATTTACTTTTACAGAAATACTAAGTAATATAGAGTGCAATAGTAATTCAGACACAATCATACTTATAAGTTAGAAGTCAAAATTTGTGGGAAAAATACATTTTAAAACTGTAAATGCTTTGTAGAACTTTAGGTGTAATTGGCATGCTTTCTATGGGGGTCTTGCTGGAAACAGGCTTTATCAGTTTAAATAGTTGAATTATTTACCAATAATTATTGAGGCTCAAGTAAACGTATGAAGCCATTTAAACTAATTTCAAAAAGATAAACTACTCTAAGAGGTGGTGTGAAGCTTGACCAATGTATGGAGACCTTACTGGATGCCTTCACCCTCTCTCACAACCCATCTTCCTGTCTGAAAACTGTTAAATAAAGTCCACTAGAGCTGACAAAACCTAAAAAAAAAAAACAAAGAATAATAATTTGAGAGGTTTTAAGATACTTTACTGCTATATTTATTATATAAACTTTGCAATTGACCTCTATCCTTTGGCTATGTATTTAGAAACTACAGAAAACACAGCATCACGTCTAGCAGCATTTGTTGTCATGTTATATAGAATTTTCAGTTTACTTTTTTAGAGTAGTGTTATATAAAAGCACAATTGTTACTAAAACTATAAATTCACATTTTATTGTGTGTAATGACTTCAGAGTCTTTTGGCATGTGGTTAAAAGCTAACCTCAACATTTCCTGTATAATTTCCCTACCTCTCTTACCATTAGTCATGGGGTCACAGTGAGGTCTGTCTGTAGCCCACTACAGCTTTTTGTGCAGTTTTATGAATTTGTCCAGATGTTATTTTTTTTGTTGTTATTTTTTATTCCACAGATATTTATTTTACTTCTGTCTATGTGATTTAGAGGTGTAATTGTTATGATCTTAGTTTTTGTTACGAACCTTTGTGTCATGGTGTTCGCTATTATTGGTTGTACATATTGCTATTGGTAGACCTGTGTTTTCTGTTCTTTGGTAGATCCTCTGTTTAGTTTGGCTGTTGTTGCTGTTGCCTACTTGGTGCAATGGTTATATGGTGTTTTGGATTTTTGACTACATTAAATTATTCCTTTATCACCTATCCTGGGTCTTCACTGCGACTCCTCCTCGTTATTTCCCACATTACCTGTGACAATGATAGTTTTAAATGTCCGAGTATATGGAAATTGAAGTTTGCGTGAATTCTGTCAGGAGGAGGTTGTATCAAAACTTTCTGCTACTTAAGTTTAACTGAATTAACTGAGTTTTAATTCAGTTAAAACAGAAATACTTAATATTGAACTGTTGCCATGCAGTAAGAAGGTTCTGTGTTCGATTCCCGGCCCGGGGTCTTTCTGCACGGAGTTTGCATGTTCTCCCTGTGCATGCGTGGGTTCTCTCTGGGTACTCTGGCTTCCTCCCACAGTCCAAAACATGACTGTTAGGTAAATTGGTCTCTCCAAATTCTCCCTGGGTGTGAGTGTGTTTGTGCATGTGTGTCCTCTCTGTGTTGCCCTGTGACAGACTGGCGACCTGTCCAGGGTGAACCCCTCCTCTCGCCCGAACGGTTAGCTGGAGATAGGCACCAGCACCCCTCCCGACCCCACTAGGGACAAGGTTTTAGAAAATGGATGGATGGTCCAGGAAAACATCATTATGATGGCATCATGGTTTCTCTGTTGGACTCTTTAAACCAAATTCCTTAATGTGAAAACCACATAATAGTCGATGCTAAATCAGCCCCATTTGAAGAATTTAATGACCAGATCCTGTCACCTAAGGATCTTGTGCTTCTTATCTTCGGCCTTTGTTTCTTCACAGTCGGACTGCTGTAATGATCCTCCATCAAGTTTACCTACGAAGAGTTTGTGAGGTCTTCAAATGGCGCAAAATGCAGTAGTTTGAGTTTTGACAGATACAAGTAAATATATATGAAATGACTAAAATACTGACCTCTGTTCCTGGCCTCTAATAGAGATAGAGCAAGTTTTCAGGTGTTGCTTTCAACATATAAAATAGTACATAGGTTTGCACCATTTTATTTTTAGAGCTGTTAAGATTTGAAGTGTTAAGATATTAATATGTTGTGATATGACTCTACTTTGTTTTCTATTTTAACTGAAAAATGTCTATCATCACTCAGATTATTTTTGTTTATCCTGTTTTTGTTGTTGTTTTTTGATCGCATATTTTTTCAGTACAACTCTTATAGGAAGTGCCACATTAGTATAAGCATTATATTTCATGTCAGCAGCCATCTTGAAGAGCCTATTCTCGCTGCTTCGGGAGTGGAATACATGTTCTCTGCAGATCAATATGTCCATCCAACATCTCTGCCTGTCAGTCTGCCTCTTGGCTTGTCACTGGCTCTGGAGGGGATTTTAAAAATTTCTGCTTGTCACTCATTTCTATTTTTTCCTAATTTTCTTTTCTTGTTACATGCACGATCTTGCTAGACCCTCACTCTCATAGCCATGTTCTTTTTCTATCTTCTCCTTCTGTTCTTTCTGGGTTTTTTTTTTTTACTATTCACTCCCTTCTTCTGTCACTCTCTTTGAGTCTCCCAAGCCGAGACTGCAACCCTGGGGCTTGACAAGCTGGCCAGTCCGCCGCATCTGCCAGCACATCTTTAGCAGCTTGGCAGTGAGGAACGTCCGTCACAGGTTGTAATCAAACCTGCCTGGAGACCGAACGAGGAAGAGAGAGCAGGGGAGGATGAGGAGGGGAGTGAAAGTGAGGGGGAGGGCCCCTCCTTCTGCCTGATTAATCATAATGTAATTTTAATTAAAAAGCACAGTGTCAAAGGGTTTAGCTGCCTGAGAAGTGAGCCCAGATTGCCACGCAGCAGCAGCCCCCTCAGTCTGCAGGCAGGAAATGCGTCCTGACAAATCCAGGCACCCGGGCCAAGAAAAACAAAGGCCACCATTACCAGGATATTGTCACTGAGAGGAGGGCAGGGGAGCGGGTGAGGGTGGGGGTGACATGGATGAGGAGGAGGACAGGGAAAGCAAGGAGAACTGAGATGGGAGGGGTTGGGATGAGGGGACAAGTGGAAACAAAGGTTGGGGGTCAGACTGTCATGCCAATTGGCGCTCGGCGCAAACACCCGTGTCACGCAATAAGAGAGAGTGGAGGCAAAGGAGAGGTGCGAGAGATCCTGGCATCGTCTTTTGTCAGGGGTGGATACCGTAAGCTTTTCTGAGCGATGCTGCAGGGTGAGGGCTTTTTAATGCTTTACTTTGTTTACATCTCAGGTGCACAAAGTGTCCTCTCAGTGTCAGGCCCCACTATATTTACTCCACCTGAATCGGGGTTGCAGCGTGCCGTGGTGTCGGCTCCGGGCCAAACTGTGCCTGAGACAATGTAGCTGCTTGAGACAGGCCAGAAGGAGCCGCCGTGTCACTGAGCGAAGGCCAGAGGGCTGCAGGCGGGGTCAGGCAGAGTTTCTGTGGAGACGTGGCATGTCAACATGGCTGAGCTGAAAGCAGAGCCAAGCACATGTGGTGACATGGCATTACCCTGGGTCATGAAGACAGGTTAGGAGGATTTCAGATGTGGAGAAAAAGATTAGGCTGTGGTACGTGTCCACTTGTGTGTTTGATGCTTTGCCAAAGTATTCACTTTTTCATTTTTGTCACATTATATATAATAGAAGCTACACAAAGATGTTTTTTTTTCTTTTACAAAAAAATGTTAATGCTTTTGTATTCAGGCTCCTTTACTCTAAAAGACAAAAGAAATCCTTCAGAACGAATTTAGCATAGAGACCAGAGATTTCTTACAACACAAGACCTGTCCTTCCTCCTTCACTGAAAAGCTTTGCAAGGGGAGCTCTAATCAGAGAAGTAGCCAAGAGACCTTCTGTAACTTTTTCAGAACTTTGGAGATAATGAGAGAGTGGCATCAAGAAAGCCATTGTTGAAAAAAAGTAATACAAAACATATTTGCAGTTTGCTACAAAACCATTTAGGAGAAGGCAAATGTGAAAGGTTCACATTCCAGGACAACCCTCAAGATGAAGTCAGAACTAGAATGGAAATATTTGAACCAAGACATATTCAATGACTTAAAGTCTAGATCTAAATCCTGTTGTATTAAGTAAAAAAAGAACCTGTCAAATAAAAGCTGCAAAAAAAAGTATTTATAGTAGCTATTTACTGTAGACTGAAAATACAATAAATTGCATAATATTTACTTCTCATACCAAGTTGAAAATGTCAACTGGGTAGTTGACTGGGGAGCTCTAACTATTGGGTGTATTTTGAAAGGCTTGTAGAGAATGGGCTCAGACTGTTTGAAACTTTACAGGGAAAAAGAAATGTTACATAGGTTAAGTTTTCAAAGTTCATATAATTTGTTGTAATACTTGTCAATGCTTTTGTAGGAGATGGAGGAGGATCAACCCTGGATGACCTTTTAAGAAACTAGGAGGGAGGAGATGACTGGGTGGGGAGGGGTCAGTATCATCAGGGTGGGGCTGGTGGGTCTCCGGTTGAGGTTTTTGGAGGTGAGAGACCATGAAGGACCCTTGACCCAGACCTAACAAGCATTTGATTTCTCCCTCCAGGTTTACACTGCTCAGATGAGTGGTTTCTAAGCAGCATGAACTACTCCGGGGCAATCCCTCAGTGGGTCGCCGGCGCTCAGACGGAGCTACAACAAATCTGCCACGGTCCGAGTTTAAATTCAGATTTTTACAAAACAATGATGTCTAGCAAAGAAATTACAATACGTTTTTCATAAATGACTACTAAAAAATGTAAGACATTTTACAACCTTAATATTAATATTACAAACTTTTTTATCTGGTGTAAAACCAATAAAGGACTTTATTAAAAAAAAGGTTTTAACCTGGTCTAGTCAAAGTGTGGATTTGTGTGCAGATTAAACACTTTGGCCTGATATTAAAATGACCATTTATATTTAAAAACCCTGCAAAGACGAGTGACCAAAATCCTCCACTGTCATTTAAAAGACTCAATGCTTGATGTCAGTTGTGTCCAGGTGTTTGGCCTCTTGGACGTTTTTCTTTTCACACAAAGTTAGGTTGGTTTGGATAGTGTTAATGAATAATAAATTAAGCTGTTAATTATTGGTAATTTCTCAAGTATATTAGTCTGATGTAAAAACCTTGCATAATAATCTGAAATATTAAAATGTGGGGGAAAAAAACAACAAAAACTGAAGTAATGTGTAAGACGATAAACACATTTTTTCACAGCACCGTATTTGACTTTGCATGAAAACACAAAATATTATTAAATAAATATATATTTTAAATTACTTATTCATATCTGCCATCACAGCCAACAATTAATCAAAATCTTTTTGTCCTCTTTTATTAATTAAGTCTTCTTCAGCAACTTAGTTGAAGTTCCTCTCTTGTCTTTTTAGATATGTCTGAGTTAAGATCCAGTCTTTGGTTATATTTGCTAAACCAACTAAGTCTTATTGATCAGCCAACGCCACCAATGAGTGCAGAATATACCCAGAAGGGCAGTGAGATTAATGAGGTCTCTGAATGATCTGATGCAGTCCATATTGACCTGTGATCTAGAGACGTGTTCCAGCAGAGCACACACACACACACACACCCCATCTGAGACACTAACGAGGGTTGAAGGAACCTCCTACAACTCCAGGGGCCGCAGATACAAAGCGTACCACCGGCCTCGCTGAATGGAGAGGCAAAATGAGACAGATGACATCTTAAACAAGCTTTAACACGCAGGTAGCTAACAAAGCCAGCTTGCTCTTTATTTACATGTCAAAAGGCGTGTACACGCCTCAGGCGCAAGCATATGTACTGAAATGTACAAAAGCAAAGCATGAATGCATTACATAATCAGCGGTGCACATATGTGTGGGTGGGATGCAACAAATAACCCTCAAACAAAGACAATCACACTCTGTCGTACAAGTGGAGATCATTATGGTGAAGAGTTTCTGCCATTTGGATCAAGAACTAGAGGCAGGGCTGCATCCTGTCGGCCTGTTTTTCACCCAGAGCTCCTGGCGCTCCAACTCCTGGTTCCCTCCGAACGAACCACCTACGGGCTGCCTTAACCGCCCTCTAATAAACCCATCTGTTGGGTCATTATTGCGTCCGAAGCCATCTGAACAGGGGGAGCAACCCTGCAAAGCAGAGGCTGAGCTCGTGCAGAGAGGGAGAGGGATTTTAGTTTCATTGTCCTTTTCATAACAAAAGAACTAATGTATTTTACAGCTACAGTGTACGTTTTAGCAATCTGCGCCAAGGCAATAAAAATTAAGGTTAAGGTTGTTGTTCTTTTATACTACTGTCCCTGGAACAAATTATGAATTTGAAAATGATTATGATTTTTACTGAATGTCTTAAGAAGTATTGAAATCCCTAACAGTTTTTCAAATTTTGTTTTAAACATAAACAGTTTCTTGTGACCAAAACATTAGTACTAAATTCAGGGTCTGATAAAAGTCATAAATTAAATTTTAAAATTATCAATAAAAATCTTCAAAGTTTTGCTCTTCATGTCCTCCTTCATCTGACACCCATAAGTAAGATCCAGAGCAGCAAAAGTACGTTCTGAAATACCCAGTTGGTAAACAGCGTTCCACCTGTTTGCAATGTAATGCCAACTTGTACAGGTGTTGTGTGAGTCCAAGAGGAAACATCACAAACTTCACTAAGACCAAAGAAACACACCAGACACCTCAGGAATAAAGTAGTGATCTGTTTAAAATGGTCACAATGATTTTAACTATAGTTGCAGTGAAAGTTTTGAGTCTGGGTGACTGAATAGAAATATAGAACACACTTTTGTTGTTACACTTTCCTTTCACTACATCATAATAATAAACTTTGTGTTGGTTTTCGAGGGAAAAAAATAATAATTCTAAATTTGAAAGGTCCACGGAGGGTTAATGTTTCTGCAAAGCATTACATTTTCAAATGAAAGCAGGAAATTAAATAATATATATATTGTTTTTCCTAAAGCTTTTCAAAAACATCCTATGGTTCCTACTTATAAGTCTTCACAAACTCTATTACAAAAACGACTAAATAACTGTGATCTAAGGGGTTTTCGGTTATTCCACAGTCAATAGATGGGCTGTGCAGCTGAGTGTGTGCAGGTTTCTCCACCCATGTGCATGTGTGTATTTCTGTTGGCACACACAGCCAAGGAGGGCTGGTGAGGCTTTAACTTTGCTAAGCTTTTCTCTGCCAGGTCCCTGGGAGATCCCACTGTTCGTTTATATTGAACTTTGTAGGCTGGCGGCTCTGCCAGGCTCCCCTGCCTGCTGCTGTAATATCGGAGCTGCTGGGGACCTGCACAGTGAGCAGGACCTGGAGAGAAACACACAGATCACACCGGCCCTGTGGTTATTACGTTTACCTGTGGGCATGTGTGTGTGTGGCACATTGTTTTTTGCACTGCACTCCAGAGTCCTGCCAATTAGAAGTGGATGCTTGGATGAATTTGATTTAAATAGGAATATTTTTAGTTCAAATCAAATTTTATTTATTTTGTTTGTGTGGGGGTGGGCATGCGCGTGTGGGCGTGTGTTTGCAGCTGGCAGTGCTTCTCTGTGTCCTCTCCAGATCGCACCGCCAGTGTCATAAACAGCCACAGCCTCTGGCAGGTGTTGCCCAGCAGTGCACAGATATGTGTTCCCCAAAAAGTGACACACGCAGCCGCGTATGTGTGCATACACAGACATTAATGAACACAAGTCCAGATACACACCCCTGGGAATCCCCACAGGTGAGTCTCGGAAGGCACAGTCAACACCTTATTATTAAAACGCATAGACATTCATATGTGCACACACACACGCACAAAAACAGCTGCTCAGATACTCTCACACACACCCATGCTTTTATATGTTGCTAGTTCTAGCTTTAGATTGATGAGGTTGTGGATCCCTAAAAATATCAGTATTTCACAGAAAATTTGAAATTAGTAGAAGATACTGAAGTAGACAAAGAAGGACAACCTACTTCCAATACCATCTAAAATTATAGAATGGCAAAATTGTTACAAAATCTTCTCCTTGACGGTGGAGAAGCATTTCTCTAATTTTCAGAAAGGTGCCCTGATATTTTCATTTCAAGATATTCTTCACTTACTTTCTTAAATTAAGATGGCTTTTTCATATCTTTACTAGGAGTGTTATTTTTCTAAATCAATTTCCATCTGAATGTCCATACAATAATTAGTTATTTATATGGAGTTAGTGAATCATATAAATATGATCTTTTTGATTCATGGATTTGTCATTATATATATATGTACATATAAAAAAGCTTTATAAATCTCAGTTTTTCTACCACAGATTGGAGAGATAATCCCTACAAACTACTGTGTTTATCCCTTGTGCAGAAATAGCAATTCATCAGTGACCATATAGTGCTATTCTCTGTCCAGTCCCAGCAAGACACCACTAAATGTTCAAGTGGAGGTAAGTGCCGGCAAGTCCTCTGACAATACAAGCATGGTTTCAAGCTCCCGCTCAATATTGCGCCACTCCTTGGAGGGTGCAAGGAGCAGAAAGTGGGGGGTCGAGGGGTGGATTTTGGGGCTGAGTGTGTGGCTGGGGGATTTATGTGTGTGTATATGCAGGATGTTTCCTCTCAGAGGTTCTGTGGAGGAACATGGGACTGTCTGTGCAGGAGGATGTTGTCTCCTTGCTTCAGTGAACCCTACAGACCTGCAGAGGCCGAGGCTAATGGAGGAAAGTCTCTCTCAAACTGTTGGAGAATTTAAAAATCCCCTGACGTCAGCTGAGACAATAGGAGCCACCTTTGAGATGTGAAAGAAGCAAAAAAGAAAAAGTACCACTACAAGTCAAGCTGAAGCAAATAGTTTAGCTGTTTGTTATTATATAAGACAGTGGAATTATTCAACTGGAGCTTTAGTTTAAATCTACTTTCTAGTTGATTCTCAAGTGGGCAAACTCTAAAGGATTGTTTGCCTGAATATTATGGATGGATTCATTTTCATGCTCAGTTAAGCAAAGGTAAAGCAAGTTGAAGAAATACTAACAGTGGAGTGAAGACGTGTCTGTTGGACAGAAAAGACAGAAAGAGAACGTGCGCTCGCTCCGCTCAGGAAATAATAGGCAGAGCCGACTACATACATGATGCTCTGACAAAACGCATAAGTGAACAATTAAACTAGATACTATCTAAGAGAGGCTGTGTTCTCAACATAAAAAGGTCGTGTGTATCTCTTGAGCAAATGGATCAAAGCTTGAGAGCAATCAGAGAGCTTGAGAGCAATCAGTAAACACTGCTAGAGGCTGAACAGCAGTGTTCACGCAAAGTGTTTAAGGTTTGATACTGGCCTGCCTTCCTTGATCCACATCATTTTCAATCAGAAATATCATCCAAGGCATCCACATTATGAAAAAACAGTGATTGCAGCGTCATTCTGTGGGAATGTTTTCCACCAGCAGGAATATAGTGAAGCTTATCAGAGTCGATGGGAAGAAAGGCTAAGCTAAATATAGAGCTATCCTGGAAGAAAACATGTAAAAGGCAGCAAAAGACTTGAGATTGATGCTGAAGTCCGTCCAAAAGTTAGTTTTTGTGACTCAGTAATGCACAATTAATTGCTTAGGTGGAAGCAGCGTTCACGGTTGAGATGCGTACGAGCCAGGCTGTCACTTTGTGCCACACTAACAAGTGTGCAGCATCTTCCCTGGTGGAGAAGAAATGGGGCGAGGCGCCCATCTTCTAGTCAAACTTTCTAGCATCCATTTGGATTGTGGGAAATGAAGAAATTTGTCACAAGAAGTGCAGGCAAAATTAGAGACATAGAAACAAAAATAGTTCCAGAATTAGAATGTCTTTCACCATTATGATTTAAAGAAGGTATGCTAGTAAAAATCAATCCAATATGCACAGATTTTGTGCTGCAGCACCTCGGTGAAATATGTTCTGAGTGCATATGCTGTATATAGTGACTGTGAGTGAGAAGACATATGGAACAGAGAGAAAAGTGGCTGAGCTGTGCGTCTGTACAGAAACAGATCCTTCCACACCTCTTCTTGTTCTGCCTGGAGGTTTCTCACAGGTATGATTTCTTGCCCCGAACTGAAAATTAGAATCTCCAAATTAGAAGTCAGGGAGTCGTGTCGGAGCCTGACCTTGGATTCTCACCTCCGATGCAGCCGGACCTGTGAATTCTGGATCTTATCTACAATATGTCTCTGTCATGCCTTTGCACTCTTGCCTGAACACTTGTTGATGATCTCTTTGTACATTTGTGTCGCGCTTGAGAAGCATCTTGTCCTCTTTTGACCCCTCTGTGCTCCAATTTGCCTCTTTCAACTACTCAATGCAGATTATAAAAAATAATAATAATTTTTAAAAAAAGATTCATGCAATTCAGCTTGTTTTGCAGAGATGTGATAATTAGCCCAGTTGTCTCAATGCGAATTGGATCCAACTTGCAGTTGTGCAGATATTTGTATGTTCTCCTTATGCTTGCGTGTAAAACAATGTCCTTGCTAAAATTGTTCTCTGTGTGCAAACCTTGATATAAACGTAACCTTAATATTTATCTGATGCGCTGTATAGAAACCCATATCTGGAAAAAAACAGGCATAACTGGTCCAAGGTGAATTCTGCACTAAATATGAATAGATGAACAAGATATAATGCAATTTTGTCTGCATTTTATTAATGCCCTGAGCTGTTAAAGTGCTTGCCTGCTTAGAGACCCAGAACACACAGATTTTTACAGCAGATGGAGTTGGCGCACATGTGAACGCACCCTACAGAGTTACACTGTGTCAGGTCTGGGATCTAGCAGCCCATTACCACACATGTCCTGTCAGGGAGGGGGGCTCCAGAGTCCAGCAGTGATCGGTAAGGTTTCAGTCCGAGGCCTTTCATCCTGCGCAAGAAGAAACAGCCAGGGGACCCTGCGGAACATGTTTTTTAATGCTGTTATCGCAAGGGGATGAGCGTGGAGGCAGTAATGCTTGATAAAGCCTCCACCGGCCCTTTTACACCATGCGGAGATTGAGCAGAAGTGCCTGGAGCAAAACGTAGCACCTCTGACAGTGTTAGGGTGCCACTATGGAGGCAGGACAGCCAGAGGCTTCTTAGTCACCCAAAGATTGGATTGTGTCTTTACTTTTGCTGCCTTGAACAAATGGGAGGAAATCAATGACAGCTATGATCAATATACATGAGGGGAAAACAAAACAAGCAATTTGAAACAGGAAATTGATCATCCCTTATATTATTTGTAGCTTATGTTTTATTGTAAGAACTGAGAAATTGGAAGTCTAAAGGAAAAAAATAGAAATAAGAATAATGATAATGGGTTTTTTCCAGTTTTCTTAAAATAAGACAAACTGCTCTCTTTGTTAATCAAGAGAAAAGCCAGTCTAAAACATCTGGACCATCTGTAAACTTGGGAATAACTTAATTTTAATTGGGTTTAATTATATGTAAAAAAAAAACTTTTCTTTCAATATGCCTTTTATTTTGTGTTTATTACTTTACCACCAATGTTTCCTCCTTCAACATAGTATCACAGTTTATTGGGTTTTTAATTCAGCAAAATCTGGGTCCTATCAATGGCTCGCCTTTGAGTTATGCACTAACTCTTGTCTAGTCACTATTTGACGCAGGCTGGTGTTTAACTTCAGTAGAAAAATAACAGCACCTTCCATACCTTTTAGCACCTCTGGGGTGTTAAAACTCCTAAAATGAATTCATACTTTTCCTTCTGTAGCAAAATTTCATTCTAAAAAACAGTGATCTTTTCAATTGTTGTAAACTTCTTAATTATTGTCTCCACAGTTAATTGCCTGAAGTTTCATCAAACATCAGGCCTACCTGAATGGCATGTTCTCTTGTCTTTCTTATTGTGAAAAGATTGTTGAATTTTAGGGAAATGCAACAAATATGATATACATTTGTTGTTATGTGATTTATTTAAATACCTACATCAGTCTGACTTAAACACAAAGCAAACTGGCAGCATCCTTCACCACTGTCATTGACAGACATCTCCTCTGAAAAGCTGTGCACAGAGGGATTGGAGGACATGAAATCACTCTCTCCGGGACATAAAAAGGCATTGTGTAGCAGTCTGGTGGTAATTACACCACACAGACTCGAACTGAAGGAAGCTATTTAGCAATATGGCCTTGGCCTGGGCCTCTGCTGCTGATCTCATTTGGCTGCATTAATTAGCTCACTCAGAGCCACCGAACTGGGGTGTTGATGCTGCAGCCCACTGCTTGGCTGGTTGGTTGGTTAGTTGGGATGACTAACACAACAGTCTGTTCGATTTTCTTGTAAATCTACAGACCTTGTGAACTTCCTTACACCTCACCCTCTCCTCCTCCCCCCCTCCAGCCTATCAGTCAAAGACAGCTGGGGCTGCGCAGAGGCCACGACTGCTCGCTATTCACTGCATTCAGCCATCGTCACATAATAGGCCGCGCAGCCCGCTCCATTTGTGGAGGCAAGAGAGATCCCTCATCTTGTTTGTGTGCGCAAAAGACTGAATAGTTGCACAGTGGAGTGAGTGTGAGAAACTTCAGGTTATGTTTCGGAAAATGTGCGAAAAAATTGGCAAGAAATTTTAGACAATAGTAGGAGCTTAAGAGGAATCTAGAAAAGGTCGGAAAGGTTTCTGAAGTCTTTACAAAGGGGCCAGAGATCCAGTTAAGACTGGGTTATATGAGATATCTGTTATAGAAGAGACATCAGTTCGGCCTTTGTGTTTAGCAGTTTATTAATGCGTGCAAGATTCACAAGTTAAGGTAAAGTGACTCCAAACGGAGTTGTAAATGGTCGACCCCTGACCTGACAATGAGTGAACAAACCTGTCAAAGTTCAAAGAATTCTCAAAAAACCTTTAGTCTTCTTCTTTTACATGCTTTTGTTTTAAACTGTTTGTGTATAACTTTGATTATTCATCTACTTTGAATAAACAAAGTCTGCATTCTATAAAGTCGAACTCAAACTCAAAACACCCTCAGTGAACTTTTCAAGTCATTTAAAGCGCTGTGCTCTTTTCACACAAGAGCCTTTTTGAAGAAGGTGTCAGCTTTTCAACTACAGGATGTTTTATTTTTAACTTGACATTCTCCTCTGCTTGTGAGACTTTTATTTTGGTGCTGTAAACTTCTTTGGGTTTATAGTGAAATCACACAGTAGTCACAAGCCAAACACAGGCGTGTTTCTGAGGTGGGCTTGGACTCAAGAAGCTACACATAGACTTAAAGAGACTAAAAGACTCTTCTCACTTTCCACTTTGCTCTTTATGTAGAGGTGCAATAAATACACTTACATCAACTTTTATTAATGAAATTTCATAATTAGGATGAAAAAAATCCTACTCATTGATCTTTTAAACATTTTGTTATGTTAAACAACACGTTTCAATGTATTGATTGTGAATGTTTAGCTGATAGAACAACACAAAGTTCCTCATAATTGTAAAGTAGAAAAAAATAATAAAGTTTCAGTCTCTTCCTAAAGCTATAAAAGGTATTAGTGGTTCGCAAAATATATGTAGAGGTCACAGCACACATGTGGATGATTGTGCTCTGGACAGATGAAACCAAACCTCAAACCTTTTTACCCTGCATACAAAATGTTATGAGTGGTGAAAAACCAATCTCATCTTGAACAAACTATTCCCTGAGTCATGATGGCAGCATCATACTGAAGGAAGGATTTGATTGGATGTGATCGGAAGATGACTGGACCCAAATTTCAGGACAATCCTGGAACAAAATCTTGTAGAAATTGCTAAAATACTTTGATGTTTGCAGCTGTACTTTGACAACACATGAAAAGTACAAAAATGAATTGAACGCTTTTGCAGGAGACTACACGTAATAAAAAGTGAAACATATTTAAACTAACAATTTTATGTTATATATCATGCCATGGTTTTAAATGAGAAGCAGACAATGAACTGTGAAGAGAGATAAATCAGAGGTCATTTCTCCATGTGCAGAGAGAGACGTCCGCTATGTCGGGCTATTGTAGGTAATTTTCATAACTTGCCAGAGGAGCAGGTGATTGTTTGAGCCTGGCATGACTCGGACAGAGGTAGTGGGGCAGATGGACCTGTCTTGCACTGACCATGTATTCCTGCACCCTGCTGGGGCTCCAGGAGGGCAGTGAGGAGGCTCCCAGAAAGGAGGGTGTCCCACTGACACCCTGGCATTGAGCCCTGCCAAGTCTTGGCCTGCACCCATCTCCGAAACATGTCCCCCCCGCTCTCACCCAGCCTCCCTCTCAAACCCCACCCTCCAAAACACCCTAAATGCTGACCAAGCCCCGAGGGCTCAGGCCTGCCTCCTGGGCTTACAAAGGCTCAGACAACAAGCTGGTCCTTGGAAGGACCATGCCAAATGAGAATGCAAAAGGGAAGACTCTCGCCTTGCTTCATTCAAGTTGCCGCGTGTTCGGTTTTGGATGCAAAGCGGCTTTATTCTCACCTGCAGGAAAAGTTAACACACTGCAACATTTAATCATGCGCAAAACCTACGACTGGCCCCCCTCAGTATTTATTTGTTTTTGATGTGAAAAAAGTAATCTGTTTATGCAGATGTAACTTCTCATCTTTTTATCTGCTTCTTTGGAGGTCCAGTCATTTTCCGTTATGTGGCAAACACACACAGCTTGAGCTGCGAATTTTCTTTGCAAGGTGATATTTCCTGGCTATGTGCAAATAAAGCACACAGAAAAAAAAAATACTGTCACAGACAAAGACTGGGGTGGCTCATTAGCATGAGAAAATACATCATGTAATTTTAATACATGTTTTTTTATGTAATTTATAGGAAGCAATGCATTATATAACACATATATAAAAGTATCATTTGGGAAATGATTAACTGAACCGTCTGCTTTTCTTTTTCTTTTTTTTTCAGTGTAAGCACTTTTGGCAGTGGGTACTAACTTAAATTGTGCAGGTGGGGGGTCTGAGAGCTCAAGTAAGCTGTTCAAACTATTATTCTCCAACAGAAACTCAATTTGCACCACACTGGATTACAAGTTGTCTTTATCGACCCGCAGCTTCCTCTGCGCAGCTGCATGAGGCCTGGTTAAATCATGAGGGAGGCGGTTGGTAGGGGGTTGCTGAGCAGTAGATTGGCGATAATTGGTTGAAGGACAGTATACAGTGATAAAGGGTCTAAATAGCCAGGCTTGTTCCTGTCATTTTTCACCACTTCTATTTCCATACCAATTAAACCGTGTTGAAGCCGCCACGAAGAGAAAAGGGAAGGTGCAAAGGATGTGGAATAACTGAACACATCAACGCAATGCTGCAGTATTATTTGTACAACTGCTTTTTTAGGATATTTATTGGAAGTGCAACAGCTTTGTAGCCACTGTGTTCAGACTACCTTTATTTTTGTACCACAACTGCTTTTTTTCTCCTTTTTTTTTCCTGGGTGCCCTATTCAGAATAATGCCCCAAAGCTTATGGATTTGGTGTGAAATCATGCTTCTGATTAAAATATGGATTACTGTATTTCATTTACCTCTATAGGACACCTTCAAATAAAGGGAGTAAGGCATGGATAGGGAAGCGGATGAGGATTGAACGGCGATGGTTTCTCAGAGACATCCACCAGTGCTTTACGTCTCATGATGAGGCACAGATAATCCACAAAGATGACTAGGCCTCATTTCAAAGTAAGATCCAGGGGTTGCATTGATTCCACTCTACTGAGACGGGATCTGATTTGAGTTTGAATATGTGAGTGTGAACCAGCGCTTCCCAATTTCACCATGGATGAAATTGGCTTTGTGCATTACGTGTTCCTCTGCTGCCCAGCTAACCGTGTCAGGTTCAGTGCTTTGTCAAGTGACACAGAACAGACTTGCAAGGCATTGACTCCCGAAAACTGAACTCACAACGAACCAAGTCGTAGCTTAAAAGAGGGTTCACATAACGATATAACTAGATTTACAACAACATCATAACTGATTCTACAAAAGGTTGGCAGTGTTGGGTAGTAACTGCATGTGTGAGTACACTGAGTTTCCGTTTGTCATCTTGAAATAACAAATTGACAATGTAAAAAAGCAGAATAGTTTGTTTTAACTCAACAAGCTTAGCTTACATCCTGAGGAAATAGTCTGGCTTAATAAATAGAAGCATTCTCTCATTGTTCCTTTACTCTCGGTCCTTTTTGTGCTCTTATATTCAGAATATATTCAAAAATATATAGATATTTTTTGAATATATTCTTTCATTAAACTACAGTAAACAGTTGATACCAGTGTGATCAGTTTGGACTTTTTCAATTTTTTTGCTTACCTTGTCTACTGGTTATTAGTGACAAATATCACAAAATAATTTACAGTACAGTTCTAATTATACTTGCATCCGTTTTTTTTTTCAAGCCAAATGAGTCCACTTCACTCCAAAAAATTCTCTATAGTACATTCAGATCCACAAAACTAATATTTACTTTTTAAACCACAGCTGCCTCCATCTGCATGGGGCTCAGAGGACAAGACAGGAAAGTGACACTGCTGAACAGAGAATCAATGGGCCTTTGAATGTTTATATGAGGAAGTTAAACAGAGTAGACAAAGTTAATGGCAGCTGTAACGGTCATCGCTTTCATCCTGGAAAGAGATGCAGCTCAACACCAAATCTCTGAGTAAGGAGAGCATTTTATGGGAAAGACAAACATCTAAACACAGGAGCACTGAATTAAGATTATTCTCAACAGAAACAAAGAAAGACAGAGAAAGACGTTACTTGCAGCACTGATACAAATGTGGAGGAGGCAGGTGAAAGTGTTTAATAGGCCTCATCTTAATCCGAGCTTTCATCAAAACGATAGTTTTATGGTTGTGTCCATGAAAGCTTTTTTGGTTAAATTTAACGACTTGTTGAGCTAATTTTTTCCCCTCATTTAATTAATCTAGGTCCAAGCAAGATAATGTGAGAACACATGGGATTCAGAGTGGTGGTGTTTAGTTCCCTACTGTGCTCCCTCTGGCCCAATAATCACAAAAATATGTTAATGTTTGTGAAGAGCTATTATTCAAAATCTTTTTGTGTGCATGTATGATTATCAGTTTTTAAAGGCAGAGTCACAGAGTCTGTTTTCCAGGAAGGATTTTTGGGCTGTTCTTTAATAGGTTCAGATGTTGCATCCGATCATTCGACCCTCAAGTGATACCTGAGTGACAATATCTGTGATTTCTTGGCAGATTCTCTGTGTAAGGCCTCTGTATCATGCTACATGCATCTGTAAATAGTAAATAAGATTGAAAACTGATGATGCTGATGTCTTCATCTCATGTGAGTTGCGTGAGGAGGAGCGCTGCAGAGGAGAACCCATCTGAAGAATCTGGTTCCTCCTCTCTGACAAAGCGTTGTCCCTCCTCCGGGTCACTGTTTACGTTTCCCTCTGAGTGTTTCCCCCCACGGCTCTCCATCCAATTCTCCTCAACAAGGGAGCATGAGGGATCGGGGTAAAATGAGAGTGGGCTCATGAATGGAAGAGGACAAATTGACATGTGGCGTTTTGTGAGGTGAGTGCCCAACCTCTCGACCGCTGATTACCATTCGCTAATGAGCGCTCCTGTTTGTATGTCTCTGCACTTCTCTGTCCTCCGCGTCTTTCTCCTCTCCAGCTTTGTGCAAGCCCGAACCGCTCGGTTGGCCATAGGTGTTCTGTTAATAGGGAGGCGCTCTCTTGAGTAATTAAAGCAGCGGGGGGCCTTGTACTATACCAATGGCCTCCAATTCTTCCCCCAACCTCTTTTTGAAGGCCTGCCCCACCGTTATAACTCAATCCTGTCTGCCGAATTGATCATTGTTCAAGGCCAGTTTCGCCCCTGGCAGTTCTGTCACTTTCAAATGATGCCTTTCTGAGATGCAAGGCCTGCTTCCTCCAAAAGCCAGGGCCAATTGAGGCCAGTTGTTGTTTTCACGCCAGCCTCGCTCCATCTTATGAAAGCTCCCTGCATTTAGCTGCAAGAACATCTGCCAATAAGTAGAGAAACACACATTACAGACAACCTATGGTCATGAAAAAAATACAGCTCTGGAAAAAATTAAGAGGCCACTGCACTGAACTCCATTGAAAACCTCCTGGTTATTCCACCAAATATTGATTTCTGGACTCTTCCTGAGTTAAAACAATAATATTATTGTTTCTAAATGAATATAAACTTGTTTTTTTTTTTTTTTTTTGCATTATTTGAGGTCTGAAAGCATTGCATCTTTTTCGTTATTCTGACCATTATAAATACTAAATTTTTGCTTGGAATTTCAGAGACATGTTGTCAGTAGTTAATAGAATAAAAGAACAATGTTCATTTTACTCAAACATAGACCTATGAAAAGTAAAATCAGAGAAACTGATCATTTTAAGTGGCCTCTTAATTTTTTCCAGAGTTGTACTGTATATTACCCCTTATGTTTTTCCTTCCCACTACCTTACATCCGCAAGCTTTCATATGTTTTATTGGGATTTTATGGAACGATGCAAAATCTTGCATATTTATGCAATACCAGAAAATATTATGCATAATTTTACATATTTTTAAATATCATAATTCTGGAGTGATAAGCTTTTGGATTGCATGTGTGTGATTTATTTCCTTATTCCTTTTTTCTAAAACTTCTGTTCATCCCTTTGTATTTTGGATCAATGTTTATTACATTCTTAGTGCATTTGAGTTTTGATCAGTGTGTTATCAGTGTTTCCCCCCTGTCATGTCAGCCCTGATTTTCTATATTCCCTTGTCTTTTTCTTCCTCTGTAACTAGTCCCAGCTGTTTCTCATTCCTTTTGATTACCCCTGTGTGTGTGTGGATATAAATATTCTCTGTTGGATTCCTGCGTCAACTCCTGCTCTGTCCTTTTGTGTTCTTCACTGTTCCTGGTTCTCCTGAGTTGTCCTCTGGTTTGAATTTCTTTCATTAAACTGCCAAGCTCTTGTCAGAGCTTCTATCCAGCACTTACCGTACAAATCATGACAGTAAAAGTGGCTTTAAAATACACATGAAAATATTGGGGCACAAACATGAAAACCAAGCAACACAGCAGACAGATAAGGAATATAGTTGTGGCAAAGTTCACATAAAATATTATTCCACACTTTTAGACAGGTGTACGCTGCTAACCTGGCATTGTGGATGAGTTACAAGAAGAAAAACTCTCAAAACGCCGTAATTAGTGACATTGCTCATCAACTTGAAGATGTCATTGTTTTGGTGAAGCATGCTGGTGGAAGGGCCATGCTGTTGGAATGAAGAAGCTGTTCTAAGTGGAAGGAATGATTGATGGACTAAAATAAAATCTGCTAGGGGCTACAAAGTCGTTCACCTAGCCGCAGGACAACAACTCTAAACATGTGGCCAGAGCCACACAGAAGGATCCAGATCAAACTTTGCAAATTTTGAATCCCTCAGAAACAAAAGACTTTGTTTGTAGCAGGACTTCACACATGCTTATTTTTTTAGCAATCCAAACCTATCATATTGTCACTAAAGTGATCACAGTTGCTTAGCATGAATTGTTAAGTGATAAGCAAAATATAGAAGTGATTTCCAGCTGTGAAAACAGGTATTTCTGCCTTAAATCAGCAATGGACATGAAAATAAGGAGCATTGCAGACAATGATATTATAAATACATTTATATTAGAAATAAATGCCAATTTAATTGCTGATGAGATAATTTGTCACAATTTTAACGAGCAGAAAACACATTGTTCTGTTGCTCTTCATGATTACGATCAAAAATGCAGTTGACACATCTTAAATGTTATTTAGTATGGCAGTCTATAATGTGTGTCATACACACTGGTATCCCCGGATGCCCCTCCATTCTGCCATAGATTTTGGCCCCAAACTGTTTTACTCTGTTCTCAGCAGGCTATGACAATCAAGTGGGAATGTCTCTCACTTTGGCTGGCCATACCCACTCATAGTGAGCTATGACAGCTGGGGATTACTGTGTCAAAAGTCCTATTTTTGCTGGTAAAATAGAAGACAAAATAATTAATTTTTGTAGGAACAAATGCAGACAATAGTAACCATATCTGCCACATTGACATTGTATGTCTCCCCTGTTAAAAGACGTGTAAAAAGGTTTTGGAATAAAATATTCTTTTATTTCCACATCATCACCTCCATCTGAAAAAGGCATTAAGGCTTTAATCAAAGTGAATTTATTCAGTGATGGAAAAAAAACTATCCCCATTCCTAGTGATATGCTAATTTAAAATAATAATTTAAAATTGATCAGAATGTTTTTATTTTCAATTATCTGGTAATGCCCCTTTACTGTTTACCCGACTCTTGTCCCACTCTTGAAAGGGGAAAAGATGAGGCCGTCCAATAAAGGAATATAATACAAAACATTAATATTGGAAGTAATAAAGTAAAATAAAAATTTAAAAATGTAATCAACCATATTAGATGTAATGCTCAGTTATGTTTACATGTTATTTGTGAAGAAGTTTTGACCAGAATTTAGATAAAGATGTTAGTTCAGTCAACTTCTATTCTCATTCATTTTCTGTGGCATATCACCTTTTCGTCTAGATTTAAAGGCACTCAGTGTTTCGGCCATTTTACAATTTTCTGGAGGTTTGCTCCATTTTTGTGGTGCATAAAAGCTGAATGCTTATCAGACCCTATGCCTTCAAAAACGGTGACTGCGGTATTGCAGTAGAATACTTTTCTTAGCATTGGTGCCGAGTTTGAAATTTTAGCATCATGACAACTTTAATGTTCACAAAGCAATAATTAGAAAGCTTATAACAACTGCAACTGTGACAGCACACTGAGAATGATGCCAAGGGAGGTAAAAAGTGTGATGTCATACTAATGACATGAAAAATAAGTTACCCTTTAAACTTAAGCAAATCTTTTTTGTGGCATAGACCGCACTATCAGCCATATTTATATTAACCCGCAGTGTTGTTTCAGTTGGCACAGGAGGCATACTGGTAAAGTGTTTCTTTCCTTATGTAATTAAAACAATGAAGTCAATGGATTTTAATGAGACTTCCTCTGCGAGTCTGAGCTGCGCTTGTTCCGTTTCCTGCCCTGTGCTTCTCCCCACCTTATCTCTTGGACCCCCTTGAGCATGGCGTTTTACATTTCTGTTTGTAAAACTGTCAACACATCCACTGGCTGTACTAACGTGTGATTTAGCGCCAGCAGAGACAAGGGATAGAGAGTGAAAGAGAGGGAACTGCATGAGATCTTGCACATTCTTAAAGTGGAAAACATTTTCACTGTTATCCTGTTCACCCCCGACTCACCACAATCAAATATGCCTATGCTTAAAGCTTCTTTAGCGCAGCAATAGTCACAACTTATTTTCCTTACTGTAGTAGTTTTTAATGTTACTTTGATGTCACTTTCAGGAAAAAAAAAACAGGTGGTCAGTAAAAGGTTCATGGTGTGACAGTAAATTTATTACATTATATTATTAGTTTTACATTTAAACAACTCTTGCTGTCAAAATAATCCAACATATTAATTATTGGAGTTATAATGACGGAATCTAAAACAATTATGACATCTGAGTTTGACATGTAGACTTGAAGTAAAAATCCAAAATAACATCTTCAAAAAATTGTTTTTGACAGTTATTTTTCTGCATATTTTTAAAATTACTTTGCTCTTAATAGAGAAAAAAAACTAGAGGTATATTGGGCTGATATTAGCTGGTAATTAGTCCAGCTGTCGGCTACAGTAGGCATTTTGAAGTCAGCTGCTGAACATCCAGACATGCAGCTTGTAGCTGGACAATGCAAAGCGGTGTTAGCTTACAGAAACTGCTGGGTTTTGGAAGGTCACTTTACAATACTGTGAAAGCAGATGCAATAAATCAATAGACAAATGTTGAGAACATTTGGTAGGTGAGAAGAACCAATACTGTGAATGAATTTGAATTTCTGCAGAAAAGTATTGAGGAATATTTTGAATTTACCAGGTGAAAAATGGAGTTAATAAACGACGGGGTTAAGATCCTAAAAACTATGGGAGCACCCCTGGGTCCATACCACAAACAAAGATAAAAGGAGGCTCACCGGTGCCAATAACTTCAAAGATACAAGCAGCCAGTCAACTCTGGCGTGAGGACATGACAGCAAACAATGAGAGGCCAAGAATGGGGCCAAGAGTCTTAGCATGGGAGGACAGGACAGCGGTAACTCCATCAATTCAGGCAGAACTAATGAGTCACCACCATTTCCTTTTTCAGAAGAATCAAAAATCAGCATGCAAAACAGAGCATCACGTATCTACCAGACAAACAGCAACAAAATCATGACTCTAAAACAATGACACCAGAGAAAACACTTGTGCACTTTCTATGGCATCTCATTAAAAGCACTTTAGATTGTGTATCTTTTTGCCCGACACCTTCTTCAGACACTCGGATTGTACCGATAAATTAAATTATGTTGTTTACAAAGAAGAAGATAGCAACATCTCAAGGCCTTTTCGACTTTGTTCCACTGGCAAAACAGAGAATTGGAAGAAGATGCTAAAATTTAATTGGATTAATGTGTGGAGCCGAATTGTGCGTGTGAAATTTACACCTGCCTCACTGCTGTCAAATCAGAAACCGTCCTGTCAATGCTAATAAGTACCTGGGGGAGGTGATTGCAGAACAAAACAAATAAGCGGCTTTGAATCCCAAAGTGCACTTCTTTTTTTCTAAATCATGCAAAGCAAGAATTCAAGATAAAAGTGCAAAAAGGTTTCGATTTCGGATGGAAACTTTGCATGAACACCCAAATTGAAGTTTCTAGTTGAAACACAGGAATTGCTCATTTCAATCACAGAAATACTGTATGTGTACTGCTACTCAACTTGATGCTGGTATTTTATTTTTTTCCCCCTTTTTTCATTTTTAACTTTAATTTACACCTCTGCTTTGCAGCTGGGGGAAGTCAAACTCAGTTGTCGTCCCTTCAGAGAGTTGCACTGGAAGAAGAACATTAGCTCATTTTAACGGCTGCTCTAATACTCTCTTCACCGGAGGGCCTCTGTTGGAAGCGCTTACTTTCTGCTAAAGCCTTTAGGAGACTCCCCTGTCAATAACAAGACAGCCACTTCATTATACCCTCACAAGTCACCCACTTATTATCTATTGTCCCCCAGCAGAGAAGGGAAAAAAAACAACAGTGCGTGGAGTCAGAAGGTACAATTTATTAATCATAAGACTCACCATTGTGTCAAAATGTAATTTTCTGCTCCAGGACTGTAATGTGTAATTGTTTGATTTGATAACTAGAGGGACATGATGTACCCAGGGATAACGCCATCTCCTGCCTTACACAAATAGCCCAGACCTGGTGCCCGTTCTAATGTTTAAATTTAAGACAATGCGCGTTTCTTTGAGAAAGACCTGAAAAAGGAAAAGAGAAGTGAGAGTGCGATTGGTTGGTTGTTAAAAAAAGGGGATGTCAGAGGTGACAAAAGACATTACCACAACTATTACCAAATGTTAAGGCAGTAAAAGTAAAAAAGCAAAGTGTCCAGTCTAATGTGAATTAAATGCAACCCAGGTTTATTTGTAAAGCACATTAGCCAACCAGCACAGGACCAAAGTGCTGTTAGGGTGTATATGTTAAAAACAACAACAACAAATTGAAGCTTAATATTATGGAGCCTTAAAGGATGTTTATGTGAATTCTTTTAATATTTACTGTTACGTTACTGCGTTCATCGTTTCTCATCGTTATAAGAAAGGACACTGTCCTGCATCTTCACTGAAACGCTTTTCAATCTGACTTTCTTTAACTTTCAGTTGCTGCATGCTCCCTTCCTCCGACTTAAAAAAAAAATGTAAAGTTGCAACTTGGGAAAAAAAAAATAAAAAAAGAAATGGCACAACACTTCTGAGGGCCTTAATGTGTGAATCCACAGACACTTCTGCATGAGCGTAGTGGCTTGGTGCCGATTATAGTTGCACCAAATGTTGAATAGGACTTTCAAAAAACACATTCACAAGAAGCTGTGAGAAATTCAATCACACCAGCGAATGCAAAAGGCTGACCACAGCCAACTAAATGAGAGGAGCAGAGAAGCCACACAAGCAAGCGGGCAACGGTAACTTCAGAAGAGGAAGGAGGACGCAGAGCAGCCAAACAAAGACAGACAAAAATAAAGATGCATGACTCTCATTGTAGCTTAGCCACTTTTATAAACAGATTTAAGAAATGAGACGTTTCTAAAAAAGGAGGGGATCTAATATTGTGAATGTTGAGAATTCCAACATAATAGTAACTCCATTTCTTTAAAAAAGAAAAAAAAAAAGTCAACTGGAAAAATTTAACGCGGTTAGAGGCAAGGAGGCAGAGAGAGACAGCACAAGACCCCGGCAACCCCCTTTCACATGTAACGATTACTCCCCTTCATTAAAACTGCTAGTAACCCTGTTAGGCTGGAATAGACTCACTACGGGTAATCGTGAAAACACTTTTAATCAACGCACAGCAACAGTAGAGACCTTGCTAGAATGCATTCACTCCAAATAAAGCAGCCTCTTTATAAACAGGCGCAGCAAAACAGCTAAGACCCTGATAAGACTCCTCACACTCTCCATGGCGAAACCTGCCTGTGAATGTCTCCTGACAGCTCCTTTAGCCCTTGTTAGAGAGAATCACTTCCTAATGATTCAACCCAAGCCTGGAAACATCAACAATCACAAAGTAACACTTGGGCGTTTAGTTTTAGACAGAGATGCTGTGATTAACTGGAGTCACCGATGTGCAGGAGCCAGACTCAAAACATTCAAATAAAATGTCAAAAATGAGTCTGGGATGTGTAAGATTAAAGCATTGATAATAGGATATGTTTTATAGACACAGCAGTAGACAAAAGCTGCGATTATTTTAAAAATAGATCTAAAAATCAATAAAACCTGACTAAGTTTAATAACATTTAAAAAATATTCTAAACATATATTTTTATTAGATTTCAAAATGTTTCCATATATTTAAAAAAAATGCCTCAAAATATTCAAAGTAATTTAAAAAATAACTTGAAGTGTCACAGTTAATGCATTGTTGATGAGATATGTTTTGCAAATAAAATAATGGATTAATTGTACATATTTAAAACATAATATAAAGGGGTAAAAATCAGCAAAACCTAGTTTATTTTGATACCACTTTCAAAAAATGTTCTAAGCATATCTTTCTATTAATATTTGAAAACCGGCCCAGATAAAGTCATGTTGTTTACCATCTGATACCTCCGCACATCATTTTTAAAAGTCATTGTGCTCAATTCCTTTCTCAGCTCACACCCGAGAAAAGACAAAAACTGCCACCTCTGCGCGCTCGGTGGATGACACAAATGTATGCATGCTCTCGCTCATTGGCACCCACACTTACGTGCACACACACGAGCACACACCGGCATGCATGCACACACACATCCACGCAGACACAAACAAGGCAGATGACACATGGTATATCAGCAGGCGCAGTTCTTTTGTCCTCTTGCTAGTTTTAGCAAAACAACTACTCTTGGAACACATTCTGCTTTTGTTTGAAAGATGTATGAAGCTATTGTAAAAATATTGCTAGTATGAGGGTAATATTTTCCACAGTGTTAGCCCTGTCTCATTAAAACAGAGCTTTCTACTGTGGGTTTACCATCCCAATGACTGAATTTATACATGAGACAAATGTAAAAGCATAACAGTTGGACATTGCTGCATGTTCTAGTGGCCAAGGGAAATTGTGACAAAAATCAACCTGCGATTTAAACTGTTCTGGGTCCTTGTCTGTGACTCAGAGGGGCTTACTCTTACTCACAGCAGCAGTGGCTGTATTTTGGCAAATATCTGCCATGTGGTTTTTGAACTTTGCCTGAGCTTTCAATCATTCTCTCAGCAGGCGGAGTTTGAGTCATGGAATTATCATTTTTAACAGGTATGATTCAGTGGCGATGAGCAGGCATGCATGTGCAAAAAAGCAAGTGCACAAATGAAGGAAAAATGAAATGTTCTCTTGCATATTTATGCAATAGGCATTCTTTAACTGCAGAAAAAAAATGACATTCTAATCCACTTTTCTGCTTGTTTAGTGCTGCTACTCATGCTCAGAACAAATAGATCTCATCCAGCAAAGTCTGATCCTGCAGTTGCTGTGACTTCTTCATCCTGGGTGTGAGAAATGTGCAGCTCAAGGTGCTACACTGTGACCGGCCTGGACTGTTGTGCACCTTCCCAGTAACTGCAACAACTTCACCAAGTGGCCATGTGACCGTGTTGTGCCTTTGTAACCACGGAAGTGGTAGATGCAATAAGTGCTGAAAATAAAACATAAAAAAAATTCTTACTATGTCTGACATAGATCATATGAAGAAAATAAGACATTTTCTAAAAAACTGGACCTGGAGGGTAAATAGATTTTTATTCTCTCTATCTTATGACAGCAAAGAAGTATCACAAAGTAGATTCAGTTTTCATAAATATTCTGGCTTTGGGCAGCACAAGTTGAACATGAGTTCAGATCTTTAGATATTACTCCAAGAAAGCAGAACAAACTTGTGTATACGTTGCATCAGTCTTTAAAACTGTTGACTCTGGCTACTAGAGAGGAATTTTAGGTTCCCTAGAGTGCAGCACACCATTACAACAAATAGAAACCTTCACTTACCTCAAGGTCTTTCTGTTTGAATCAACCTTTCTTTCAAGAAACAAATGCGATCAGCCTTAAAGATAGTTCAGATTCAGGTTTAAATGAACTCTATTCTCACTACAACACTGCCCTGATGTCCAAAAACATTTAGACATGATAGAGTGCTAAAGTACAAATTTGTGACAAAAAGCACCAAAAAGGTTTATAAAAATCAACGTCAAACTGTTGAACAGTTTTCAAGAACGGCCCTGTTTCGCTTACTCTTGATGTAAAGTCTCAAAGTGCCCCCTAGTGGGCGTTTCCTGTCTGTACCCTGTGCTAGAGGCCTGGTGGACGTCTGACCTCACAATAAGGTCTTTTTAGTTCACTGTGCTAATTAAGAGGCCATTTTCATTGTGGTATTAGTTGTTCTTTGTGCCATAACAAACTGCTAAGTGTCTGTGTGGGTAAACTGACTTCACAAATAACAAAATGCTCCAAAATCACATTTATTAGCTGCTGCTATGTGCGCCAGAGTTAAATTAGGTGGTAAAACTCATACCAAGGTAAAACTATAAAAAATTCCAAGTGGAAGTCTTATTTTAGTTCAGAAAATGCTTTTGGGAATTAAAGTCTGTTCCCATATTTGAGGCCACAGTGAAGCCATAAATACCTATACAGGACTGCAAAGCTAAATGCAAAGCAAATTTGCCATATTCCATTTGAAAAACTGTACATCAAGCCACATGGAGCACAAAGACAGAGTTGGACAGCCTGAGCGAAGCAGTCTGATAAGACAGTGTGTCGTCCCATCTTTCTATAACTCCTTCCCACAACACAACCTGGCACCTTGTTCCACTGGCTGGCCCTGAAGGAAAACAATTACCAGGGAGGCGGAACAACAATAACCAGAAAACATCTGCTGGTGCCGGCGGGGCCCGTCAGCATGTCTGATTGTTTGTCCCTGCTGGCTTACACAGAGGAATATGGCTGAAGGGGCCTGAGTCTCTCTGCTTTAACCAGCAGCCTGTCCGCCTGCCGGTGCACCTGCCTCTCCCGCTGCTGGTCTGCCTGCTCTGGCAGCAGCGGCTCTGTTAGAACAGACGAGGATCGGCCTGTTGGAGCAGTTGTTCATTTGGGTGAAGTCCCTCCTGCTTGGATGAGATGATGCATCAGAATGCTTTCTGCTCTAAGATGTGGCACACAAAGACAATGGAGATGACCAAATGGACCAGCATCCCTATGATGCTGTTATCATGTTATATCTCTGAACAACAGATGGGAATGCTCCATGTTTGGGGTAAACAAAGAGCCAAGTCAGATTGTCAAACATGGAACAGAGAGTGATAAATGATTCATTAACCATAAATAATGGTGGAAACATGAAATAAAACACCAATGTCTCAACTTAAATCTGTAGTCTGCCTTTAAAAAGTAATATCAAGGAGGATTTGTCAGACATACTCTAGAGTCTAGAGTCTAGACTCTGAGCGTTTAATGAGTTTATGTTGCCACCTTGTGGCCATTACTAAACCCCACTATAAATATCCCACCAGTAGTTCTAAGAAAATGGTGTCTAAGAAATATTTAGTCAGCATAATTATTGCAATTTCATATTCTATGCTGTGTTTATCTAACTATTCTAAGTAAGAACAATAGAAAGGTGCTCCTTATTTTTACCAAACATATGCTACGTCGTTTTAAAGTTAAATAAATGCTTTCTTTTTATTCTTGCATCATTTTGTACCCTCCATTTGTTGCCATAAAACGCAGGTAGTATTACTACATTTGTTTTTAGAGGGTGAGAAGGAAAAAAAGTAAACAATATCTTGCCTGGTCATTAGTGGATGAATAATATGTCAGTGATTTAAAAGCAGGAAGTGGACATGATGTACTTTGCAGAACAACATAACATTAGGAATGTTTTCCTCATTAATTTTTAAAACCAGCAATTTCAACTAAAGGAAAGAATTACACAACTTTAGGCAAGATTGTGTTATTTGTTTTATTGACAATTTTTATTACTTCTGCTTTTACAATGACCAGCAGTATTCATTTTGTAGAGCTAAATGAATGCTGCTGTAAAAAGTTCAATTGTAAAAATGTAACTTTTTACAATTTCTCATATTAAAACCACAACTTCAATGAATCCTATAGGCAAGTAGCGCATAACAGAGAAGCTGAAGGAAAATGGAACATACCTTTCAACATTTTTCACAAGTAAAAACTTTAAGTGTGACTTGTATTTGTATTCAGTTCAATTCAGTCCAATCCACCTAAGAAAACAGAGCACCAGCCATATCTGGAATATGTAATAAAAGTCCACTTGTGTGTAATTTAATATAAATCCATCTGTACTGTCAAGGCCTAACACACAGTAGACAGGCAGTAGATAAAATGATGGTTATAAGATAATATCCCAGGCATTACATATCTTGTTCAGCTCTATCTAAACCATTTTCTGGCAATGAAAAATGTAAGAAACATCAGATAACCTTCAGATATCTAAAGCTCAGGTGGAAAAATCTGCTTATAAATGTTAGTCATGTCCTACACAAATATGACCTCAATGGAATAATGGCACAAAGAAACAACAAACTTGTGGATAAGAGTGCTCTGGGCAGATAAAATCATAATGCATCTTTTTAGCCAACCTACAAAAAGTCAAAATTTGGTGGTGGCAGCACCGTGATGTGGGAAGGCAGGGACATAAAAGCAGCTCAGAGTTAAAAGAAAGATGGATTTTGCTTAGTACAAGGTAATCCTGGAGGACAATATGATGAAGTCTGACATTGGTTGACTATCAAGTAGGATGATGAGCGTAAAGAAACACCCAGAGCTACAATAAGATGGTTTAGATCAAGCAATATTCACTCAAGTCCACACCTGAAACATAGGCATTTCTTTATGTTTACAGAAACTAAACGTCTTGGTTAAATAACATTTGTAATTTAAATCTCCCGAGGGTATGAATAACTGTGGGATTAACTTTGTACCTGTGCTGACCTGAACTTCACCTCAAGCCTTTACATTGGCCCCTCCCACTGTCCGGAGCTTTCGCTACCTTTAATTACAAAAACTACAATAGGAAACAGTAAAAAAAAAATACTCGCAGTCAGTAGGAACACAAGAGATTTTGCACTTTTATTTGACTCAAAAAAGAGGGAATAAATAGTGTTGTAACACAAACTCATTAAAGATGTGTTCGCTCGAATGGTGGATATTCCAGAGAGCCCCTGAACGCAGCATGCTTGACACCAGCTCGGCGTATCCGTTCGGTGGGAGGGGGAGAAGGAGGGATTGTTTAGTGACAGCTCTCGGGGACACGCCCGCCGTGACAGCGGCAGCAGCAGCACCAGCGGCGTCGACCAGTGCGGCTCTGACAACTCCCTCCGCTGCAAATAAAGCCCCGAAGCATAGCCCATTAAAGCCTCCCGGCACGGTTCTTTTTGACGGACTAACTTCTCACACAACTTAATGAAGTGCTCGCTCATTGTTGTGCCCAGGACTGCTACTGTGGCTTTCCGCGTCAGAGCAACAACAGAGATGTAAACGCCAAATTGCACTACCGCATCTTCCTCTTCATATGCTTTCTGACATAACGAGGAGCCGAGAAGTGACAGAGGTATTGTGGGCGTTCTTTTTGGTGACTTGTTTATGTTGCGGTGCCGTTTAAAGCCATTGTAATAAAAACAGACACGGTGCTGGGAGCTGCGTTAAAAACAGCGGCGACGGTTTTCATAAAGTCGGTGCAACCTTAGCACCCACATATCTGCTCGAGTCTTCCTTAAATGTCTCGCACTGGGCCTCACTTTTAAAGACTTAACAACTGTTAATGTTTTTTATAGGTCACAAAACTTTAAAAGTAGGTCTTTTGATTTCTACCTCTGTAAATTAGCGCATCGCACTTGTTGCCTCGCAAGCACTGATTAAAATGTCCAACAGGTGTGTTAACCTGCGCTGACATAAATGTTCTCAAGGTGCTGCAA
Source organism: Xiphophorus maculatus (assembly GCF_002775205.1). Taxonomy (NCBI): domain Eukaryota; kingdom Metazoa; phylum Chordata; class Actinopteri; order Cyprinodontiformes; family Poeciliidae; genus Xiphophorus; species Xiphophorus maculatus. The sequence continues at coordinate 4,661,196 of NC_036455.1, forward strand.
TGTTAAAACACTTGGTTAAAACTCATTTGAGAGCTGTATTTATGAGACTTTTTAGCTAATTAATTGCTCCAGAAGGCAGACCGAAGTTTTTTTTCCTTATTTTATCCGGATATTTTTAATTCTGCACTTATTTTGACCTCTTTTAGTATACTTTATATACCGCTGCTAAAACTTAAGAGTTAAATTGTAACTAAGCGAATATGTTTAAAGCTTTTTTATTTAAGAATATGATGTTCCATCTGTACTAGGATGTTTTGCATTCAACTCTTCAGCTCTATGTTAATGCACACATCTCTTGATAAGGAGTTTCTCAAACATGCTTATCTTTGCTCAGTAGAAAAAAAAAAGCAGTTTATGCTTCCTGAAGTGATGGTGTGGCATCATCTTTAATGCTCGGATCAGCTGCAGCATTGTGCCTTCGGGCTAGTAGTGAATCATGAGTTGAACCTTCTTTTAAGGTAGCTGAGTTAAAAATGAAGCTGATCTAAAAGTGCAATTAGTTGCAGTCCCCTGACTGTACACTAGAGGCTGATTAAGTGAAGTAAGCCAGTTCTCATAGGTTGCAGATTTTCTTGACAAAAATATCAAAGGATACTCGTGCTTCCACTGCAGCCTTGCATCTATTAAGGGCTTGACAAATTAGTAATCTGATCTATGATAAAACATCTACCTCAATTATGATTGTCTGCTGCAAGAGGACAAAGCAGTTAAGCTAGATTTATACAGGAGAACATCCACACTAGCTATTTCCACTCCAAGACAATTAATAGGACACATTTGTACAAATTTGTGCTGTGATGTGAATGCTGTTTTTGGACTATTTAACTACTAACAAAAAAGAGAACATTGCCTAACACCTTTCCTTAATCTTGTTGGTTTTATTATTCCCTCTCAGACCTTTCAGCTGCAGGCCTTTGTGCTGATTCATTTCCCTTGTGGCTGGACGAGACATGAATGAGTTTGTTATTCTGCAATAGACCCTAAAGTAAAGTGAAAACATTTTATATGCAGTGAGTCTTGAGCCTGATATCTTGAGCCGTTCAAGACCAAAGGTGGGTTGTAATGCGTTGCATGTATTACTTTGAAAATATATATTTAAAAGTAGTTTAACAGGACCATACCTCATAATATGGCAATTCTAATTACAAATAAACATTTTGAAAATTAAAATGAATTTATTTTAGTTACTCCTCTTACCTTCATTAGGTAAAAACAAGCATGTTTGAACCAAACATGCACAGAAGCAAATAAACATCAACGTAAATTATGGCATTGATTTGAAAAATTTTATGTGGTGAAAAATTGAGATCTGAAAACTTGTTTCTTGCGATGTAATTCATCTTTTAAGAATGTTAATTATTTATTGTATTATTTAAAAATTCCAGATTTTGTTCATTTCATAATTTTGTGTCAAATTACATCTTTAAAAAAAACTAAACCAGACAAGACAGTCAGATATTAATACTTTAGTTGTCTTTTCATCAAATAGATTTTTTTCTTGTTTACATTTTTTTAGATAGCTATTTTTTAAATTCTGCACTCAAGTAAAAAACTTATTCTTATGATGAGTAGCCAAAAACTGCACTCAAGTAAGAATAACTTTCTTACTTTGTGAGTCTTAGCTTTGTGAGTGCTAAGACTCACAAAGCTATTCTTACTTGAGTGCAGTTTTTGGCTACTCACCACACTTCTTTTCAAGACTCAAAATTGCAGAGTTGTTATAGAACATTGTCCTCTCCCACCCTGAAGATGAAGAATATGGCACAACCACAAACCTACCAGAACATGACCACAAATCTGGCATTTATAGAACAGTGCCAAGATGTTTGTAGGTTTCCCAGAAGCCATGAAATAAACTGGAATAATCAGACATTTTTGCTTGCATGCAAAACACTTGCTAGCACTTCACACCACCCGGAACACACCATCCCCACCTTTAAAGATGGTCATGGCACAGTCATGCTGTGGGGATGATTCTCTTCAGCAGGCCCTGAACTATTTTGCAAAGTTTGGTCCAGATTTCCAGTCTGTAGATGTACAGACCTGATTGAGATGCAGCCCAAAAAACTTGCACATTTAACTTTATCAGAAAGTGGTTCTACAATGCAGTGAATCAAGAAAAAAAAAACTAAAAACTTAAAACCATTGTTTATGATTCTGCACTTTATAATTACAAACTTCTTACAGTTATAAAATATATTGAAGTTTGTTGCTGTAACATGAAAATCTGGGAAAAATGTCTGGGGCTATGAAGCCTGGTGCAGGGCACAGTACTCCTAAACGAACTGTAATTAGGCAGAGATTAAAATTATAACTGGCAGACTGTATAGAAGGTTTTCTGCTGGCTGCTGCTCTATTTATTTCTCCCCTTCACCTCACAGCTTTTACTCAGGATACATTTTAGGCTTGAAACAAGGTGACCTCTCTCATTTTGGCAAAGGCTATGCCTTTACTCTCAGGAAAAGTATCTTTCTGTATCCTGATTGTGAGTGCCACTTTCTTTTCTGCTTTCCTCTTCTTTTCTGATTACGTTTAAAATTCATGGAAAATATGAATGTGTTGTGCTCACTAATAATGATGGCCACAACCCTTTATATGAGCATGTTGTCCTTGTTTTCATGCGGAATCTTTCCAAATGCGTCACCCCTTTCTTTGAGTTCTAACACGATAAAGGTCAATGAAATGTTTAGTGACTCTAAATAAACAAGCACAAAACTGGACTAATTTAGGCAATTATTGCAACTTGTATAAAAGTTATAGGGTTTTTTTTATAGGAAATGAAAAGTGCTGCTAGAATTCTGCAATAGTGAACAATCTTGTTCACATCTTTTGTCTGCAAATCTGTTGCATCTCATCTTTTATTGTTTAGGCAGAGGAAGATGGAGGTCCAAAGTGGTGTTCAGCAGCCAGAACCCTGCCCACTGGACTCTCCTCAGTCAGTGGCCAGTCAGCAAAATGAAGCGAAAGACGGACAGATGGATACGAGTGGCCGGACTTCCGCTGACAACCAAAGCAAGGACACACTCCCAGCAAGCCAGAAAGATGACAAAAAAGTAAGTTTACGACTCCCCCACCTATGCACATCTGCTCTCCCCGTGCTGCGTCTGGGTGTGCACATACATGTGTGTTGAGTGATTACATCCTGTCTGTCCTCCACATCCCCACTGACTCATTCAGCATGTTATCTCTTGGAGTGCTGAAAGGCAAAGCTGCAATGAGAGTGGTGTGTTTTGTAGTTTTAAGTGATGTCAAGCATTTTGTGTGAGAATTATCAAGTGCTGGAAGGACCGGTTTGCACACTGCTGCTGTTACAAGAAAAGTGAAACTGTTGCTGTAGTGCCTCAGCGGTTTCAAAGGAAGTAGGTAATGTGTTGTTATGTTGCTATAAGAACCAATCAGAGCAAACTCAGAACCACAGCCACAGTGTGCACCTTTTAAATTGCTTACTTTTATATGCAGACCGAAGTGGCTTTTACAGTCGCCACATGTGAGCACTGACTCACATTTTCAGATATATCAAGGCTCTGCCATCTTGGAGCCCTCGGCACATCCAAGAGTGACAGTGAAATTCTCGCTGGCTGTGCTCCATCTCAAGGGCATCAATCATGTTTGCCTGGCAAGAGCCAGAACCTCTTTCCGTCAATCAGCCCGAGAGGCTCTGTATGCCTTGGAGCAGAGAAGAGACAGAGGCAGCATAAACACAACAGATATGGGAAAACGTTCTTGAGAAGGCTGGACTGAATGCCAGCCGGCATAAGTACTGGCAGCTCTGATTGGAGGGCTTGTCATGGCTTGCACTATTATTTCTGAATCTTTTAGAAGTAATCTATGTTGGGTTTTTTCATATATATTGTAGAGGGAGCTGCAACCTTTATACTGCAGAGAAACCTTTGCAGTATGAAGCAAAGGTTCATACTGCAAACCTTCTCTGGCTTCCCATTCAAAGGACTAAATCATGAGAAGATTATATACATTCATACCAGTTATACAACAAATTATGCATTAAATTACATTCTCTTTTTCTCAGATCCTTCCTTCTTAATTTTCTACCATTAAACTCTTTTCAATAGGCTGGATCATAAAAGGAAGAGAATCGCATCCTCAACTTTGTAAATACATTTTCCTTGATATCAGTACTTAGTTTCAAAGATTCAAAGTTTCACTTTTTAAAAAAGTGACTCTTTGTGTCTGTGTGTGTTCAATGCCAATGCATCCAAACCTAAGAGTGAAGAAGTAAACAATGAAAGCTGGGGTGATTGTTGCTCCAGTTGGAGGTTTTGTGCTTCAGCGTGGGTATTTGTTCTTTTGGCTGTTGGTGCTGCATTGTGAAGCAATGAGACATAAAGGTGTTAGCCTTTGAAATTTAAGAGTTCCTAACGAGCTCAAGTGGTACTTCCTCTGCCGTTAAATCCATTTCTGGCTGTGTGAAGCAAAGTGGTGGGGGTGATATTTTTTTCTCTTTGTTTATTTACTCATTTTTTCAGTTCTTTTTCTATCTTTGTTGTTAATTAGCAATGCAGCACTTCCTCTAAAGGTTGCCCTGGGAATGTGCTTCCCTCTGTCACTGCCAGGCCAACTGGTTGGCAAGCTGGCTGCTGCCTAATTCATTTCTCTTTTTAGAGTGTTAATTTATCAAGGCATCACCAGTGGAAGTGAATCACTGCTCTTATTGCACTGAAATGTTACCAACATCTTGTCTGTTTTGCTGTGTATCAGTAATGCGTCGTAAAAAATGAGAACAGTTTGACCTGTGGTGGTACAAGGCCATCCTGTGCTCACTCAGCTGTTGTGTAAAGGTTAGGAAAGTCATCCGGGAAAAGTTAATTTGCTCGTTTAAATCCCCAGGCTGGCTCCTGTGTCTGGTTTACCCAGGGGTAAGAAAATGAAGTCAAGGTTTAGAATTCATTTTACTCTCAGATATGTGCTGATGAAGTACTCTTCAGGGAGCAGTTAATCAGCAGATGCTCATCGCGATGATGTTATCTGCTTACAGTAGAAGTCACTTCAGCAATTTTTTAACCAAGTTGGTGTTTTCAAAAACATGTGACTCAGTGATTGTATTGTTGCCCTAATTTCGAATCCACATATTTGAAACCGTTCAATCTATTGTGTAGAAGTTAGATTAGTTCTTTTTTCCCCTTCACTTATCAAAGAATTAGTATAAGGCAAATATGGCAACTTTAATTCTTTTTGGCAATGGTCCTGCAATCTTAACATAGCTTTGCTTCTGAGGTTTTTTCCATATTTTTGGCAGAAACATTTATGCTCCATTAAGCTAGAGATGGAATGTTAATGCACAGTTATTTTTCTAATTGCAACGTACTCTGAGCTGAAACCATTAAGAAGAGTTGTGCTGTTTGTACAGCTATGCTATTGTATTGCTCTTTATTTTCTTATAATCTTAACTTTTGCCACCTTAAAAATTATTGCAATCACAGTGTCAGTAGATCATTTTGATAAAATTATTGTTCCTGCACCATTGTACTTATAACTGTTAATTAGGGTTGCACCAATCTGAATATTTTGGCCGATAACTAATATTAATCATACTATTACAGCCCATAACTGTTATTTACTAATATTGTAAATCTCAGTCCACATTTGAAAAAACAGTCATGCAGCTGGGATTGCTTCTCTGCATTAAGAAATGTTTGTGTTTGTTTGTGTTTAAGACACAAGCATAAAGAGCAGCAAGATGAAAATAAACATCCAATTTTAATATTAGCCTAGTTTTACGTTTATTATGTTAGAAAGTGACTAAAATTAGCCGATACCAATGCTGATGTATTGTGCAGTTCTGATTTTAATTGTTGACTGGTGACTGAAAAGCTAAATTCTCATGTTAAAAATAAATAAATAAATAACAAGAAACAATTTCTTTAAAAAACTAAATGTCCAAAACGATTAAATGTGTCCACACGTCTCCCCAAAGTTGCAGCTGACATCAGCTTACAGATAAATGAACGACAAATATTGGGAGTTGAGTTCAATTGGTGACTTCAATGGTGACTGACCTTAAAATGCCTTAATTGGGACCCAGATTCAAAATGTGGAACAAGGTCATAATATTTCAACTATGGTAACTCAAATAAGTGAAATAATTCTTAATTGATCCTTTTTAGTTGTGCTTGCCTCAGTGTTTTATGGAAAATACCTTAAAGGATCAGGCTAACTTGCCCTTTCAAGAACGAAGCTTTGTGAAGATGACCCTGCTTTTAACCCCAACAGGATCTCTGCCACTTTTGACCCCGACCTCGCGCTGATCCATGACACCCGCTGAAGTGCAGTACATAACCTTTACACCAACCCAAGGGAGTGCTTCATGTGCATGCCTCATCATGATGACATGAGCCTCTGTGCTTATTATTTTGCAATTAGCTTTGCTCAAATCTCCCAACATCAGCCAACCACCAATGTTGATGAGCTGCAGTGCTGATTTGAAGTGTTGCAGTAATTGGTGTTATAGCAGCCCAGTGACCTTTAACTCATTAACTTCACTGAAAGCAGAAATAAGTCAGCAAGGAAAAAAGCCTGTGGCTGCATGTAGGAGTTGGCTCGCTGATCCTGCAATTTTTATAATTATTCGCTGCAGTTCCCTACGAAGAATGTCTTTGTGAGTGTGTTGATGTTGGTGCTTGGATGCACTCTGTTGCTGCAGATGGTTCATTTTATCTCTCATATGCATGTAAAGTAGAGTAATCTTTTTTCTCACTGTGGTAAATTGTGTTTTCTATCCATTAGAAATGAATCATTGAGGACTGAGCCTTTACGCATGCAGCGAAATAGGGGTACTTGCGATTATTATGGTTATATTTGATTACACAAACAAGAAACATTAAAAACAGAGGAGAGAGATTATATTAAATTTCTTTGACTATGTGTGGATCTTCAAATGAGTGATCAGAAAATGTAGCTCAGTAAAAGTTGTTAACCAGTTAAATCAACTGATGCCACCCTGAATCAATTATTGGGAACTTTCCTGACTTTGCGGTCTCTTGTTGTCCAGATGGTCTTGAACTTTTTCTTAATAGTGATATGCTCATCATGATTTTTAAGGCAAGTGTAAAAGCAGATGGTTTCTCACCCTGCTTAGCAATAAGGTGTCAGCTGCACTGTGGCAGTTTTAGCTGTGATTCACCACACTTTAATATGTAGCCTATAAAGTCTGAACCTTGTCAGCAGTTTGACCTTTTACATTTCTTATCCAACTTCCCTACTTAGTATCTTTCAAAAAATAATCTGCATGTGCATAAATATAATAAAGATCTCATTTAAATAAAAAGTTTAAAAAAAATACTCTGTTTAAAACCAAGACCTGGTCTTGTATGTCATTTTTAATGCAATGATTTGACAAAATTATTGCCCATTGCCCCTTTTGCCCTCCACTTCACAGATTACCTTTGTGGTAGCTGGCAGGACCCAGATAATTAACTTTTGTCATTTCTCCTCCTACACTTTGCTTTTGAAGTTGTAGCCGGATGGCCATCTGGTTGCTGGAGCTCTAATGGCATCCCATCGATTTTAGCCTCATCTCCGGATATCAGAGCGTTGAAGGAGCAGTCCCAGCCTGCCTCAACTCTCCACAGGTTGATCATTGTACCAGTATACCTGATCAACAAGTGTGCAGTTGGTTATGTGTATATTAAATTGGAAAAACAAAAATGCCCTCTGGATATGTCACTGTGACTAATTTTATTGTATATTATATGTAATGTCTTGGGTCTGTCTCTCCAAGAACTCTAAAATCGGTACTGTAGATACAAAAACGCATACGTCAGAATCAGAAAGAGTGCATTGGGGAGACGTTTGAGTTTTTAGATAAACATGAAGACCAGACTGAAGCTTTCTTAAGAGAAGGTGGACAAAGACCAGGACGTCTGGAGTGATGCTCTTCAGAGAGAGGAGTCAAGATAGATTTTTACATTATAAGACGTTCTACAAAATGTTGCTCTGTGGTAAAACCAATAATGCATCTAGCAAAAGCAACATAAACATATTTACCCAGAACCTGATCTGAACTATTTTGATATCAAGGCTAAACAGTAAAATGAAGTCGTCTTGCTCTCCAGACCCAGGAGAGCCAGGCTCTGTAGATTAACTAAATTTTATTATGACAAAACATTATTTCATAAATAAAATAAATGCTACATATTCCTATCAGAGGCAGTTAATGTTTTGTCTTGAGTGTTGAGAGCAGGATGTAATTGGGTTAACTCCTTGTTCGGTGACCAAGGTCAAGTCTTAGTGTGAGATCTTATGTATTAGGGACAGATGATCATTAGGGAAGACGTGGAGCAGAATGAACAATTTATTTCACTCCAATTCTGAATATTATGTGCCCTAAACATAAGTTGGCCAGAGACCAATGTTGAAATGCAGGTTTATGTTTTGCATGTAAAGACAATTCCTCTGCAGAAAAAAACCCATACAGAATTCAGCTCTGATGTAGACAGTGAAGAATGCTAATTAGCTATTTGTGGAGACTACTTTTTCTTTTGCCCAGCTATTTTAGTCTGCTTTCCCTTTAATCTGACACACTAAAGTACAGGTGGTGATCAGACTCTTCAAATGTCTTTTATCAGCAGTTCTATTTTTTCCTCATACAGTATATTACACTACTTCTGTTCAGAGCATACACTTTTAACATAAACATCGACAACAGAAAGACCCTCACATACCAACTCGAGCAGATCTACAGTGTCATAGCATCAGCAGATCACAGGAACCTTATTAGCTGCTGTCACAGAACATTATTGCCTCGTCTGTTTCTGAGAGCTGTCATGAGCAAAAGGTTGCTCTTTGCTACAAAGTGGCCACCCGACTGTTTTTTTTAACCCCTCTTCTTTCTAATGGAGAGCAGTGGCTTGGGTCATCTCTATCTGTGTCTAGGTATAAAGAAGGGTGATTTCTGTCTGAAAATAGCCCCACTGTCAGCTCGCCTTAGTTGCCGCGGCTGCTGAGAGAATCAGTTAAGTGGATCAGCGCTCACTGGAGAGTCTGACTTTGTGGCAAGACACGGTGCTTTGATGGGATCAACAGCTGCCCCTAATCTCTTCTCTTTACAAATGACCCAAAAGTCACTGGTCACTGCCTGACTCTAGCGTCTGATTCAGCTGATTGTCAGTTTTTAAACAAATATCAATCTTTTCAGTTCTTAGTTAGTGTTTTCGTTAGATGTAATATTTGAGATCCATGGATTTAAGTGACTCTTTGACCTATTATTTTTTATTGTTTTACAGCCACAAATGCCATTGTATGTTACTGAGATCTTGTGACACTCTTCACAGTGTACATTTGTGAGGAGTAGATGTAATCCATGTTTTCATTCTTTCTTTTTTTCATTTTAGAAATTAATCTCTAAATAGTGTCGTCAAATTTGCCTTTCGCTGCAATTAGAGCTGCAAGTATTTTGGAGTATACCTGTACCAGTTTTATAGAGACTTAGAATTTCCCCATTCTTTTCATTTACATGAACATGTTTTCATCTGAGACATGCTGTTGTAGCTCTAGCTGTTTATTTAAGGTTGTGATTATGCTAGAATGTGAACCTCCACCCCAGTCTCAAGTCTTTTGCAGCCTCAAACTGATTGATGTATTTCCCTATGTTCATGATTTTTTGTCACCAGTGTTTTCTACCAAACCGTTGAGCTACTTGCAGAGCAGCTGTATTCATACTGAGATTAAATTCCACTCATGTAGAATCTACTAAGCAAGTAAGTGACATGTGAATGCAATTTAAAGTGTTAGATTTTATTTAGGGGTAGTAGAATGAAAAAGTAATAACGCAAATGTGTGCAATTTGTACGTTTTCGATTGTAGAAAAAATAAATCCACGTATCATTTTCTGTTCCCTTTACATGTCTGAACTACTTTGTAATGGTCTATCCCATTAAATCCTGGGTTTGTGGTTGTAATATCACAATATATGAAAAAGCTCCAGGGGTTTTTGCAAGATATGTCATGTGTTTAGACAGCCATGTGGTGATTAAAAAGAAAAAAAAAATTCTCTCAAGTACATAGAATGGAGGAACTTCTGAAATATTAAATTAGACATTTATCCCCTTGAGTTGTTAAGACATAAGCTGTATAAATTAAGAAAAAAAGTGGCCATGTTATGAATTTACTTGGCTCATAATGAAATATTTGTTGGACGTGCATCTTGATTTGTAGGCCAGCAATTTGGCTTGGAAACATAAGCACAAGAATACCCCATTAAGGGGGCCATCTGGAAAAATCCTTTGCTGTGATTAAAAGAGAGAAAAAAAATCATCCTCTTGCATTTTTTAATGAATTGTTCGCCCCATGGATGTTTGCTGGGTGCCTGCCACACTGGAGCTGTGTGTTAGTGGTTTGTGTGAAGGCTGGAAAGTGTTCCCCCTCCTGTTTTTTTTTTTTTTTTTTTTTTTTGATGAGTTGGCACCAAAGGAAAGGTTAAGGAAGACTTGTGCAGAATTGCCAAATGTGCTACATTAGCAGCAGTCAGTTCTGGTTTTTACTGCTTGAAATTCTCCTGAGTTTTATCTATTGCTAGAAAATCTGTTTAATGATATCATCTGTGGAGTCGAGCCAATTCATCATTAGGCAGAATGTTTGACATACACTTCTTGTGTTGAAGATATAAACACAAACTATTGCTATTAAAAAGTCCAGCCTTAAGCAGTCTTACTGGATTATGTTTACAAACTCAGATTGTATGAGGTCTGTTTTTATTACTGTTACGAATCATTAAAGATGGCATTATTTTGTAGAGGGAAGGTATAAAGGAACTGAACTTTTTTACAGCTCATGAGTACATTGCAGAACTTTTGTGTTTCCTCATTTCTGAAAAGAAATCTTCTCGTGATGCATGCTTGGATGGGAATTGCATTCCATCTTTAGGACAAACTGCAATGGTCCAGAAAATAACACTACAAAGGAGCAATATCAAACTTGATGTTTAAAATGAGTAGGAAAAAGACCCTACAAACTCAGAGAGCAAATAGTTTTGAGGGCAATTGTTTTCTTGGACTATCTTCATCAGTAGGTTATTCTTCTATATTACAGTTTTGCTTTCCATACTTCTGTAATATTTCCAAAATAATGTTTCAATTTCTGGTAAAATTAAGGTATTTCCTCTTAAGTTTTTTTCCCCAGTTAACTAAAATTTTGATAATTATTTTATGAATTAATTTACTGTTTTGCACAGAGGTGTACAGAACTGATTCAGAAGTGTGTTTACTCACTTTTTTTTTTTTTTGACAAATTCAGACTTTAAAAAAAAAGAAACCAATATCACTTTTATGCTATTGAAGTGACAAACTTTGAAAATCACATTTCACTGAAAGAAGAAAAGCAAACAAAGCTTCTGTACTTTGTTTGAACTCTTTGTGGTTACAAAAAGCTCTGCTACTTCCTCAACTTTATGCCTCGCTCAACTAAAGCTGCACTATATGCAGAAACCAAGGACAGACATGCTCCAATGCTATCTGTTGTGCCCTAGATTTATGAAACATTGTCTATAAACGTTGTCACTCTAAATTAGTGACTGTTTATGTAAATTTGAGATGTTGTTTACTCTTCAGTGTCTTAGCAGGCTCTCGTCAAGAGTTGAGCCTATTGAATAACTATTATTTGGAATAATCTTAATATGAACAATTATAGAGAAGCCTGAAAAACGCTCTGTCTCACATGACCTCCAAAGGTTTATCATGATGCAATATTTTCATTTGAACTTCACATAGGGGGTGTAAGATTGTGAAAGTAAAACCTTGTGTTTAACTCGGTCTGTATATTTGTTTTTAAATATACATATATATTGCACATATTATGTTGTTCAGCTTTGTAAAGTAGCACAAGTATAACAAGTTGGTGTTTCTGGTAAATTCGCTCGGCTCTCTGCTTTGATAGCCAGTATTAAATTGGCCGCTTAATAAACAGACCACTTGTAGTCTTAAAGCACAGTTTTTTAGGCTTCTACCTGTTTAAGAAAATCCCCTTGGCACTTTGGTGTTATTAAATCCACTGGAATGGCATCACATATAATACTTGGCAAATTTAAAATACCAGCTTTATATACCTTGGCATTGGAAAACTGTACTTGTCTTCACTCAGAAAGTTAGCTTAATTATATTAATGTGATTTCTCATAGGTGAAATAAAACTTGCAGTCTTATTTCACTGCAGTCCTTTTTCATCTATGAATCTTATTTCATAGATAAAAAGCTGAGCTTAAAAAACCCCAACATTTTTTATTTTTTAAATGATATTTTCTTGCCCTGCAAGCTTTCTTAACTTAACAATGTTGACCCATGTGACAAACTTTTAACACCTGTGTTTTAACTGATTCATATCTAAAGCTAGTTTTTACTCAAGCCTCTGTACTTTAACAAGTAAGCGCTAACATAAACATCAACATTTGCCTTTTTATGTGTCTGTGCTTCAGATGCACAACATTCAAGGAGGTTCCTCTTTTTAACAGTAGATCCTACTTGAAAAAGTGCCTCCATCCATCTAATCTTAGCAGAAGAGGTTTCTAATTTTTTCAAGTCAAATCTAAAGTCTTTGAGGATAAGTCTAAGTCAAGTCTCTAATGACTGAAATAAACAAATTTAATGAAATGACATGACATCCAGTGGACCTCAAACCCAGCATCACTATAATTTAAGACTCTAAACCTGGACTGTTTCTTCTTAGGTCTAAAGTACCACATGAACATTTAACACTTATCTCTAAATATTTTAATGTTTAACAGCTATTTTTAATCTTTTAGCATTTAAATCCCATCAAAAAATAATAGTAGTAAAAACCTGACAATATTGAATTCTGAATAAAACTAAATGCTTTTTTGTCTTGATCAAGTGAAAATCTATTTATCCCCATGTTCATATTGTTAACTCTTTAATATATATTGTATTAAATATGGTTTGGAGGGTTTTTTCTTACAATAGTAACCACAATGGGATTAAAGTGTTTGACTTGAGTTGACTTGGAAAAATGCAAAACACGTACTTTAATGATGTGACCTACCATAACCCAGAAATACACTGAGCTTCATGCAGCTGGAGAAGAATTTTGTTACTCCACCGCTTTGTCTGACCTCCTGTGAAAAGGGCAATAAGACAGAAAAACTGTATGTTGAAAAGTTTTTTGTGTTTTTGGAACCACAACTTTTTTTATTTACAACCTTAGTGCACGTTGAAAATGACATTAGGCATAGTGAGAAATTGCAAAATAGAGTTAAAAAAAAAAAAAAAAAGAGAAACTAATAGTACTGGCCTTTAACTGGCTTTGGGAAATGAAGTGCCAGACAAGATAACCTATTGGACTATCATAAATAAATTATTGCTTTTAAATCTTTTAGCAAATCTTATTTCAGTGCAAACACACAGGTCAGCAGTCTGCTCTGTGCTGCTGCGTAAATTAAATGGTAATAAAGGGTTTCATCACTGCTAATAATTACTGAATGACAGTTTTCACACCAGCCTTTAAGTCTGTGTGTGCATGTGAGCATGCCTGTGTGTGATAGGCCTAATTAAGTAAACTCCCATTACACTTAAAAGTGCATTACTGCCGCTCTGTTGTAAAGGCTATAATTAGAGTGCTGGGAAGAGTGAGCTGTAATTAAGTTATTTCTCAAGTATTATTAGTCCACTTGTTCTCTGAGCTATTTGGATTGATAAGGATAGAATACATATTTGGCCGTGTGCCAGAGCTTTGTTAACTTTATAGTTATTAAAGCAAATTACACACCGCAAGATCTAAGTGCCGGCATTATCTTGTTCTCTTAAGAAAGTGTAGCTGATAAAATTACCGCATCACAATAAATTTGTAAATTTGCAAAGTAGCTAGAGAAAAAGCAAGTGGCAACATGAATACAAACATTTGCAGGCATTGGTTGCCTGCTTTTCATCCTTGTATCAATTGATGTTGGCAATAGGAGTATTCTGGTCTACAGATTATTTGACTTAACGGACTTCTTAATCCCAAACAAATCATTTCCCAGTAACTGACTGAATTTGATCCATGCATGTCTATTATCTATTAAAATACACCCATGATGGCTAATTTTGTATGCTTTAGCCACATTTCACTCACTTTTTGCTTTATGCTGTCACACTTTCTTATACAGTGTATTAATGCAAAAACATTGATTTAAAACATACACACACCTACTTAAAGATTGATCTTTTCATAAGGAGATAAAGCAACATGTCATTATCTGCTATAGGAAAGCTCCAGGGCCTGATCTCTTGGTCACAGTTGCTCAGGGTGCACAAATCCCATCAGAAGGGTAGTGGAGTGGATTGAGAGCACGGGTTCTTTTCCAGGAGAGCTGTGGCACATCCTCAGTTTGAACTGTTCTGAATGGGACTATTTTAAACCTAGAGTGCTTTTCTTAGACTGACTGATAACTCTTTGCTGCACAGTTGTTCTCTGTGTACTTGACATCACACCTGCTGTATTTTGTTAGCCACTGGATGGTGGCTAACTGATAAGATGGACATTGAGAGACTAGTACTGTGAAGCCTAGCTCAGATATAAACACTTGTCAGAGAAGGTGTCCCGAACTTTATATCTTAGCAGCAGCAGAGATCTGTGAACAAGCCAAGCAAATAATGCTTTCATGATATCAAAACCATCCATGACCATTTCATCTTTCACAACAAAATGTGGAAAAATTGCAGGTAGCAACAGGCCTGGGCAGGTATGAGATTCTCACACTATCATATTGTGTAAACATATTACAGTTTGGTGTTACCTCAGTGTCTGCATACAAATCCGGAACAGAAATGTCTAATGCAGGGCTTGAAATTCACATAAGGATTGCAGGTGTTGTACATTATATTGATTCCTGCAAATCTAGTTTTTATAATGTCGGAAATTTCCAAACACAATTACAGTGATGTGCAACAGCGTGGACATTTGCATCTCAACCATGAACTAAAACAAAGAGCTCTCTCCTTATTTCTGTAAAGTTTAAGATCCCCCTGCTGTGCCTGTATGTCCTTTGTTAGCAAAATCAACAGTTGTCAGTTTGAACACATTTAATTATAAGTTACTCAAAGCATGGATCACTCGTTAAAATGTAAATTAAACTATGCATCAGCTATAAACACACCACAAGAGGAATTCATTAAGAGATGACAGCCAGTTTACAACCTTCACCACATTTTCAACTTATAATAGAAAGTTAGGATGTTAAAACGGACAGTAGTGTAAAAGCAACAAGAAGCCAAATCAATAAGTAATACTTTACCATCGTTATAGTCGATAGCAGTGAAGTTGACAAGGTAAATAAATGACATAATTAGATTTTTCATTGTCTCACCTAACTCTGAAAGATAAAGGTCAGTAAACACAAAATTCACATAATTGATTCAGAGAAAAAAACAATAGTTGAAATGAGTTTGTTAAAACATTAAGACATTGATACACATAGACTGAAATAATTTGCACCAAGAGCAGAACGAAGAAGCTATCTGTACCATATGAAGTATAACACTTGAAATGTAAAGAGTAATTTTTTGTGAATAACAGAAATCATACGCACACACACAAATTTATATATTTGTTTTCCTTTTATGTTTAGATACATGCACACCATAACGGATGGATGGATAAATTTGTTGTTTCACATAAAACATCGATCAAAAGATTCTGTTATGTCTGAAACATCCACAGACAGGATTTTTGTGTCTTGGTATCTGGCAAGTTTGCAATTTTTCTAAGAATCCATCTGCAGCTTCAGTTTAACCAGGGATAAATATGATGTGTGTAATTATATGGAAAACAAATGATCAGAAAACATATAGAAACCATGTAGGGTTTCACCCTATTTACCATAGAGCCGCTTCATAAATTACTAGACTGAAATCAATAGCTTTTAGGTTTCATTCTGCCTTGCTTTAGTAGAGTTTGCCTGCAGCTTTTCCACTGGTTATATGTAAAATAAGTTATCAGGCTTTATTTCATGTGACATTTAAATTTTATTATTAATGTGCATTTCTCCCTCTGGGTTTTGAGAATAGATGACTAAAAGAACTTGAGAGGAATTCTGGGGCAACACCTATCAAGGAGTGTAAATGGTGAATCACCTGCAGGTCCTCAATGAGTGACAGGGCAGCACAGAGGTGGCACCTCATTATCTACCTTATTTAAAGTGTATGGATTTTAGAGAATTTTAGGAGAAGTAGAGATGGAAATATTTATTTTCCCAAGAGGGGCATTTCAGAATGAATGTCATGCCCGGGGTTAGAAAATCTCATTTACAAATTTAACTGGGAGATTTGACTTTCTTACACAAAGAGGCTCTCATCTGGCAGAACAGTAAGGGTAAAATCCACAGATGTTGCATCCAGAGCCATTGTACAATAAAGGATAGAATCTATTTAGAAAACCTGAAATGTATTTTTCATTTGTTCATTTGCAGAGCAATGTTTTTTGTGCATCAGCTAAAATGATAGATGCACATTTAAAAGTGATACATCCAGGTAAAATTAAATTGAGGTGTTAATCACTTCTCAATTACCCCTGTATACTTCCCAATGCACAATACACGAATAAGTCAAAATTTGTCTTGAACCCAAATATTGTCAAACAAGAGGAAAATTAACTCAAAATTGAACAGTGTACGTCCATCTTGTGGTGGTAAGGAAGCCTAGATTAGTTTAATGTTGGCCTTCAGCACATCTGCATTTTCTCCATTTCTCTATGCAGGTTTGTTGACAAATGTAGCTGCAATTTCTTAGTCATGGCACTTGTATTAGTAGTTGTCTTTATGTACAAGTGCATTGTTTCCATCACAGTCCTTTCAAATTATTTCAGTTACTTGTGCACCTTTTCCCTCACAGGTTCTTCGATTTAGTTTTTCTATTAATATGCTTATTCACTGTATTCTAAATAGTTATCTTCTTTAGCTGGGGTCTTTGTGACTTATCCTCCTTGTCGAGTGACGGTGACTAACGAACAAAACTGTTCTATCAAAAAATTATGTTCTGTAATTTAGTCAGGAAACTAAATTTGGTATTTTTAATTGATAATGGATGAATAGTTCAGCAGATAGCTTGTAATTGGTCTTTGTACAGTGAATGTAAATTAAATTATTTGATTTTTTTAAACTGAATAAGCAAAATAACTTGTTTAAGTGATATTGTAACATTTTGTAACATTTTGAGTATGAGTTTTTATGCTGGCCTGTACGCTTGTATAGCACCTAAATAAGAATTCTCTGTTAAAAAGATATCTACAATATTGTAAAGTATTACATGCACGATAGTCAACATCTTCAGGGCACATACTTATGAGGATGTATCGCTACAAAGCAGGATTGCATCCTGCATCTGTATATGCCGTTTATGCAGGAAATAGAAACAACAAACTGCAATTTATAGCTTCCCAACAAGCTTTGTTTGGATCCAAGCATTCCTCTGTCTTATTTTAAGGCATGTTTGTAACAGAATGAAAGGAGTGTTGTGAGAGATGATCACAGTCCCTCTCCCCAGAGAAATCTTAAGGACGAGAGTGAGCCTATTTTCAGCACTGCAGCAATGGAGAGTGGGACTCATTATGACTCACTCAAAGCTGAAACGCTCTGGATGATGTCTGAGTCAGACGAGAGGGCCAGTGTCCGCTGCCATGGTGATGCATAGCCAAATGTAACTAAAGTTGGTTAACAAGAGAGACGGAAATGGAATGAGAGGAGCTTAGAGTGCCTGCGGCTGCTTCTGTTTTAATTACAAAGGTTTCTAGACTAATATGAAGTAAAGTATTACATCACAGTAGTTCTAATTTCAGTTTATTGTATCATACCTTCCAACCTAAGCCAACAAATTTAGGAAGGATTTTAAAAGTAGTGCTTCTCACATACAGTTTTCACACCATCTGTACCTCCACAAGGTATGGCAAAAAATGTAACTGAATTGTAAGAAAGCAAAACCTATCCTTTCTACCCTGACTTTTGGTTAAATTAAACATTTTGAGGGATTTTACCATGGGCCTTTCTTCTCTAGATTTGCATGCTGCCAGAGTTGGTGATATTTTTTTCATATTTAACACTTTTATTTTTTAAAACACAATTTCTGATGTTAATAACAGCTTTAGCACAATCCCACTGTCCCCCGTCTCTCACTTCACAATTCTCATTTTCACACACAGTGTGACAGTAATACAGGCCTGGATGTAGGTTGGAAATAAACTGGTTCGTTGTATGTTTGCAATGTACATGAATCTAGAAAGAACCTTAAAGATTTTCTTCTAACTAATTCATGTTCAGCACAAAGCATATAAAGAGGAATTAATAAAATGATGACTTATGTAAAATTATGGTGTTTGTACAAATGTAGGTATGTAAAAATATATTTTTTTAAAT
Organism: Xiphophorus maculatus; assembly: GCF_002775205.1. Lineage (NCBI taxonomy): Eukaryota > Metazoa > Chordata > Actinopteri > Cyprinodontiformes > Poeciliidae > Xiphophorus > Xiphophorus maculatus. The sequence goes on from NC_036455.1 coordinate 4,679,541, forward strand.
TGCATATGCAAGTGACATTTTTGACTAAATCAAAGCTATAAGCAGAGTGAGATGTTTGGATGGTTTCTTTCCATTAAGATCTGCACACACAAAACAAACATTTTGCTTTTAGGATTATTTTTCCTGTGAAATGTTGTATTGCTCAAGTTTGCTCAGAACATTAGAGAATAAATCATCCAATTCTGAGATATAAACAGGCTCAGTTTGCTGAAAATGCTGATGCTGAATGCTGGCAGTTTAAGTTTATTTACCATTTCAACATAGATGTCTCCAGTGATTCCTAATGACGAACTGTAAATGCTACAGATGTCTGAAGATTCTGCATGACACATTTACAGGGAAAGTTGATTCACTGCATTCCCTTTTTTTACGGATGTGGTAGCATATGTAAACAGTTTTCACTCACAGCAAGGAACTGATGTACATAAAGAATATCTTGTCAGTTAAGTATGAGTTTTTATGTGGAAGTAATTTGTTTCAAAGGAGCTTGTGCGTTGATTGGAGAATTTGTATCATAGCTATGTCTGTTTTACTGCAAAACCTTGCTTTCTGTATATTCTTTAAATATCGGTGTAGCCAAAATTAGGTTTTTGAAGCTTGCAAAAAGAAGGGTTAGCAGTGTATGATTTGTAGAAAATGCATAATATTTCCCTCAGAATAAGTCCAGTGTTTCATCTTCCGTTATTGCAAAAACAGTTTTTTGCTTACACTGTATAGAAAGTCAACAAACCTTGTCCAACAGGCAATTTTAAAAGAAAATTACTTCTCTCTCACACTTAGAAACACCTCTCTCTGATGTGGTTTTCATCCCTGTCAGTGACATTGATATCATCATCTTGTTGGACAAGTGGAGCGTCTCTCTCTTTAACAGAATCTTTATGAGCTGTTCTCTCTGCATTTCATCATGCAGGGTTTTCACACTTCCCAGAGCATGTTCACATTTCAGATATAGTAATATTCCTTTTCAAAGAGTGTTATTCAGAGTATATCATGTGCGGGCCTACACTCGGATGTTTGCTTGCCTCTGTATATGTGTCAACAGGCTTCAGTGGCCTGTTGAACCACTTAAAGGATTCTATTTAACGGGTCAGCCGAGCAATTAATCAAGGGTTTAATTGGAATCCCGAGTGGAGTGACATGATTTATGCAAATAAGGTCATTAATATGCAGGCCTGCATTTGACGCCGAAATTAAAATGGCTCATCCGCTAGTGCAGGCTAGCACTTTCATTACGGTAAATTAGAGTGTGATAATAACTCCAAATGCACATATTTATTTTCCACAGACAGTTTGAATAAGACATGCCCACAGCAAGAAGAATGTGAAAAAGAAGGAAGTTCTCATAAGGGAGACGGTGGGGAGTAGGCAATGCTAATGCTGTTAATTTTACCTCATTAGAAAAACACTGCTATCTGCAGGGCTCCAGTTTTAATTGGATCACCGAGCAATTTAAACCACATTTGGTTCCTAATCACTTCCCCCCACCCAATGTTTTATAAATAATATTGCAGGGGTAGTTTGAAAAGTGCCAAAATCATTTGCTTGGTCAGTACAGGCCATCTTGATACCAGTGTCTTACCTTTGTTGCTGCACTCAATAACTGTACTCCAGTGGACATGTTTGATCCTCGCTCTGAAGTATCCAGATTACTCACCCTCACTAACTAGAATAAAAATGTATCATTGATTACAGTTCCGTGGAAAAAAAAAAAATCCTTCTACAGATTTTTTTTTTAATTGAGTTTGTCAATAGCTCAACTGTTAAAGTAATGAACAAGTAATATTCAGTACATACTTTCATGACACTGTGTATTAGTTGCTATAATTACTGAGAATAATTATTGTTATAAGAATAATATTCTGTATTAGGGATCTAATGTAATGACATAATTATTTAGTATAAGGCGTTTTAGTTGATAATGGATGGATAGTTCTTCAGCAGATAGCTTGTAATTGGTCTTTGTACAGTGAATGTAAATTCAATGATTTGAATTTTCTGAAACTGAATAAGCAAAATAACTTGCTTAAGTGATAATGTAACATTTTGAGATGTGTCTGTACACTTGTACACTGGCTGGCGATGTTTAAAGTTTAAGATGCCACATTTCTTGTGACTGCTTTCATTGTCATTCATCCAGTGTTAAGATGATTTCTCATGGACTGGGAATCGAATCAGGGACAGCTGCGATACTTTAGTATCTGCATATAATGTGTCTGCTCTACCACTCACCCATGGCGTCAATATTTCTAAATCCAAAATGTTCCGTGAAAATGTCATATGAAAGTTTCCTTTTAAATAGTTTCTGAAATCTCTGTGCTTACTCATGACTTCCGTTTGTAAAGAAATTGTTAATCATGAAAATAGCTATATAAAGGTATTCTTTATTACAGAATTTTGACCTGGTGGTATTTAACTCTAGTACAATAATCAGGAAAAGATATGGTTCTTGAGTTTACAACTGGCCCAAAACCAGTGAGGACTGATCAAGCAAAACCAGACACCAGCTGGTTTCTCTGTGCATTTCTAGTTTCATCCCTCGTCCATAGTTGTCGATCTCAAATGACTATTAAAGGTGAACAAACGCCTGTTGATTAGTTATTTTGCCCACCATTGTTTGACATGATGTTCAGAACACATCATCACTTGGAGACCAATTAAAGTCACAACTGTATGCAGCACAGAACCTTTTAAAGAAGTTAGTATTTATTAAAGTTGTTTTTTTTTAAACAATTTCAATAATAAGACAAATGCGTAAACTCCATTAATGTTAAATGCTGCATTTGTCGTATTGCAGCACTGCTGGTTTTGCTGTTCTATGATACAATTCATGTCAAATGATTGATCATCAGATATGTCTTTGGTTTTAGGCAATAAATCACATTGTCATGGAAATATAAGCCTCTCTGTTTTGCAAGCTAGGAAAAATGAAGGCTTAGTATGTGATTGTCATGTGGGGGTTGTAGCCGCAAGGTTGAATGCAAACAGCCAGTGAATCATTTTCTTCTTGACGTTGGGTGGAAATAGAGAAATGAAAGACTCTTACAGAGTTGTTTGTGTTTCGGTTATTATTACACTCTTGTCTCCCTGCAGAAGTCATGTGTATATTTCAATAGTTGTTCTCACAAGGACAGAACTATCTACGCAGACTGATGTCATTAGCTCAAGGATATAGTGTTTAGTTTTCTTAATAAAATCTATTTATGTAGCCTAATATGCATGAACTTAAATATACAATGCTACATTTTTTAAATCTGTTTTAAATTAGCAATTGCAATTCAATACCATCTCTTACTTTTTACAACATCTGTAGATCGTTTTATTAAGGATACTTTGCTGAAAAGTGTAATCTCACTGCATGAAAAACAGATGAAACCACTTTAAGTGAATAATAAGCAGTATGATGGAGGATTTTTTTCCTGCTGCTTTACTATTGCGTTTATGTGTCACAGCAAAATTGAGACAAGTATTTTCTTTGTTTCTCCCTTTAAAAAGTCAAACTAATCACTTTCAGTAATTTACGCTGTTTTTAAAGCTAGATTTTCACTGTTTAGACTCAAATATTCTTTATAATTCTTTGAAATCTGTCATGAATATTTTTCACTGCGGTTAAAAAAAAATTAATCAGGTACTCATTGCAGAACATTTTTAAGAATGAATGTTTTATTTGAACATTGCATTTAAAAAAATAAGAAATTCATTTGTATGTCTATCCAGTTCACATCAAAAGTTCCTCTTGAAATTAGATAAAGTTTCAATCATGCCTCCTGTTATACTTATGTTTTCTTTTTATGTAGGTCCCTTACAAAACTCTAAACATAACCGTTTTCTTTAATAAGAGTCTCTAGCGTTCAGTCAAAACATCATTATCAGTAGTGCCCAGTTGATACTGGGAGTGCATATTTCACCAGCAGAAGACATTCCAAGTTTAGTGATGTTGGTGGAATGTCCATTGATCAGACTTGTTTATTCTGATGCACTTGCATTCCTCCAAGTGCATCTTAATTATTAGAACATCATCAGGATTCAATATATTTCTTGTAATTTTTTTTTATGTATATTCTCTTCACACAGAGTGATGCACTACATGTTATTTCTGAATATTTACTCTGCCTTGGTTTTGGGAATCCTTTCTGTAAACAAAGCCTAATGCCTGCTGTCAGTGTGGATATCATTAGCAGAAACCTTTAGCCACTGTGTATCCATTTGTGTCCTTCATGGTTGCCCTGCTTTATAATAGAAAAAACCTCCAATGGTGTTTCCATAAAGCTCAATAGGGATATTTGGCAGCTGTTTTATGAGGGGCATAATAGGTGACAACAAACACAGATATGGCCATGGAACATGCTGTAAGTAGGCAAGACTGTGGCAGGATTGAACAGGTTGCACTGATTGGTTGGTGATGTGTTGTCATTAGACATAAACATCACCATTTTGTTTAAAAGGATAGAGGGGCTAATGGCTCAGTTCAGTTTTTGTTTTATACACAAGCTCTCAGCTATTTCTCTATTTTATTTATTTTACACGCGCGCACACCCCGCTTGTCCTCGTGTGCTAGGGCTCACTGGCTGCGTAGGGTTTCCTGTAATTACAACAGTGAGCAGGGAGCTATCTTTTGCATGGCAGATGGTCCAGCACCATGCTGCATCAGGTATCCGTGACAACCGCCTCCCTGCTCGCAGTTAACAGCACCATCATGGCTCTTTAGAGTGACCAAATGTCATTACTGTCTCTGTTGAGACAGACAGAGCAGGAACAGGGGCTTGGAAGAGTGGCAGGGGAACAGAGAGGTTATAGTGGGGCTGGAAAGAGGGATTTGTAGCTGTGGTAGAGAAGGAAAAAGATTAAAGCTGATTTTTTTTCCCCCCAGTTGAACCTAGTAGCTAAAACAGCTGATGAGAAAACACTTTAGTAATTTTTTAACTTGCATTTCAATGCAAACTCAAGCCTGTAAGCTTATCCCTACTACATTTCTCCTGTTTATTCACTGTGTCATTTGAACAGGTTTTTGATAGAGATTTTATGAAATGGATATAATAAAGTTGCATATTGTGAAAAGGAAAGAAAATGATGTTTTTTTTTTTTAAAGATTCAGCAAATTAAAATTGGTAAATGTCATACGTATTTGTATTCAGTAGCTAAATCAGTACATTGTAGAACCCCTTTCACTTCTACATCTATAAGGTCTTAGGAATTTCTTAGGGAAGTGTCGTATAAAGACATTTTTGGCCATTCTTCATAAAAAATCTTAAGCACGATCTCATTGGATGGAGACTAGTTGTGGTGAAATTTTCAGATTTTTATTTATCAAAAATTTGGAGCACTGTTAAGTTTTCTTCCACTTCACAGTTATGTTCCACTTTGTTGTCTGCAACATAAAATGTCAGCAGAAATCAAGTTCATATGTAACATGTCAAAAACTTTAGGGTGTTTTGGGATACCTTTATAAGGCGCAATAGGTCTCTATCCAGTGTGACTCTTGGATCATATACGAACAGCTTTTTTGTGCCTTAAATTCAAAGTCACTGGTATTATACCTGCAAGATATTGGTACTATGTTAACTTTCAAGGTCCAAATTATGCCTGCCAATTTATTGTAACATAAGGGAGGTGATGTAATGTCTCTTTATGTTTTTAACTTTTACAGTTGTAGAAAGAACCTTAAAATTTAAGCCATGGTACTCAAACACAATGGCCAATTAAGGTTTACCTAACCCATATGTGTATGCTCTGAACCGTACAGGTGACTATGCATACATTTCTAAGCAGTAAGTCAACAAGTGCAAAAGGCTCCCTTCTCCTTTTCAAGGTGTGTGCTTCCTTGGAGTACCAGAGGGAGGCAGTGACACACCTTGCTGAGGCAGGAGGTGTTTGAGGCATGTTTTGTTCTGAGCACAAAAGTGATTTGTTCATTCAATTAATCACTTATTCACCTGTTCAGATGGGTAATGAACCAAACAAGTCAATCTTGTTTTATGCAAAATATCACTTGATGTTCCTTGTGTTGGCGTTTCAGTTGCTTGAGAGAAAAATAATTTGACTCGGAGTCATTGCGAGGGCCCTTCATCATTATTGGCATATCTTAAAGGCTACTACAGCCTGGACTTCATTAAATATTAAACTCAAAATGAAATGCCATTCTGAGGGTGCCTTTTAGAGCACATTTTGCTGTTAAGAGGAGATGCAGTGCAACACTTAAACATTTTGCACATGTTGTAGAAATCTTAAGAAGCCTTTGACTGCTGCTGTATGATTTTATAAAGAATATGCAGAGTTGACTTTATTGTGTTTCTTTTAATGAAACTTTAATGAAGCTTCATTGCCCAATGAGCTTTGGAGACTTCAGAATAGAAGCAAGCATTTTTTTTGTCAGCTTGTTTGGTCATTGGTTCTGATGAGAATATACTCTCCACAACATCTTCTGAATCTAGCTGCAAACACTGAATAACCTAAGCTGCTTCGAGAAGCCTGCTGTGCTCTGTCCTTTTTGTAGATGGCTTCACTAACTAAATTTCCATCCAAATGCAAATTTTGAGTGAACTTTTAAAATATCACTAAACAAGAAAGAAAATGCGAATTAGATGTGTTTTCTTCGACTGGTTTGGAGTAAATGCAAAATGTAATTTTGTCAGTTGTTGATGCAATACTTCAAAATAGGCATAAAAACATGACTAGAAACTCAATTATGGTTGCGTTTTTAGCCAAGTCTGTTGTCCAGGTAAACAGAGAGGTAGTTATACTCCACCACCACTTCTCCTCCCATAATAGAAATAGCATTTGACATATTCTTTTTTTCCCTAAAATCTACAATCATCTTGTTTATCTTGATGATAAACTCAACATAATATTTTTGTTTCCACAAAGTGATACATATGTTTGTAAATTAAGCTGAATAGTGTTAAAGACACTGGGAATCAAAGAACCAGATCCTGCGTAATCCAGGTTACAGTGGGTTTGTTGAAGCAGGTGTATAATGATGTTCTAAACTCAAACTCCATGGTGATAAGGCAACAACAGGGATCCTGAGAGGTCCTTGTTTGCTTATTCATATTGGAGTCTGTCCAGGACTTTCAGAATGTGGGATCCCAGGGCAACACGTCTATAGCCATAGAGGATTGGTGAATGAGCTTTCTTAGGTAGTGGAATAAGGCAAAATGCCTTTGGAACCTTTTCCTTTTAGGCTAAGGTTGTACATGAGTAACAGATTCTTAGATTTCTGTTCTGCAGAGTTTTAAGACTGTTGGACATAGAAGTGGTAGAGAGGGACAAGCGAGTGAGGAAGGTTAAGTATTTACTTCTGGTGGTATATTTACAATGTTAGTTAAACTAGGAACTCAGAATGCAAAACTAAGAATTTAGATTAGAAATAAAAGGCGAGATGGGTACTGTGAACAGTGATGAGAATTCAATTCTTCTGTTTTTGAACTGGACTGGTGAAGCCAGTTAACTAATGACAGCTGGAGATGAGCACCGACCTATCCTGTGGACAGATGGACGGATGTTTCTGAAATGGCTTTAACATTGTCATGTGTTCAGATCATTACATTAGTTATAAAAGTAAATGGATGACAAATGATTCAGAAAATAAAAAAAAATGCAAACCACCTGTTTTTTTTTTATTTTAATCACTGCTATAATTGTTTATTATTCCTTTAGATAGTCAGTGGTTATATTCTGCAAGTGTTTGATTAAAAGGTCTTCTTTTGTTAGATATTCTAAATGTCATTTATGAAAGCTACATTGAATATTGTGTATTGCAAATAAAATAAAACATTGAATGCTCATAGCCTTATTCAGTATATACAAAACATCTTCAGTGCACAAAAAGTTTAGAGTTTCAGCTTTTTCCAATGTTACCTGCTGCATGTCCTTCCACACATCTCTGTCTCTTAGTAATGTCCTTGTTAGCATATTTACAGCTGCATGCAGATGTTGCATCAGTCTCTGAGCAGGTCTTCCCTCTCAGCACCCTCAGGTCGTTAGTAAGCACAACTGATAGCTAAGTAGATGGTGACCAGAGATGATGATTATGTCAAAAAAGTATCGGGCTAAATCAGTGCCTCAGTATGAAGTGAGCATAATTTAATTTTACTCCCTATTATTTGAAGGGCTGAGTCTTGGTGTACTTTTATTTTTGTTTCACGTTAAATTCAATTCAGCCCTCTTTTCCTTCCTTCCCGTCCCTTCATTTTTTGCTCTCCACCCAGCATTGCAGAACTGTGCACACAAAGGTTAGCATTTTTAAGAGTTCACAATGTGCGTTCCAATCAATGGTGGGTTTGTGCTATGGTATAATTTCCTGCACCCTGTCTGATCATAAATGTACCTCTTGATCTGTCACTGCTGAGGAAAATCAATACTAGCTCAGAAGGCCAGCTGTTAGGATTTTATTATTACTCGAATCAGTCAAGTCTGCAGTTCAAAGTTAGTGTAGAGGAGACCTAAGCAACAGCGGAGGTTTTAGTTCATAAAACTAATGTGTCTCTGAAACCTGTATATAGGTGATATTGATCCTGTGCTTTGAAAGCAAAAGGGGTTTTCACCCAGTGTTGCAGTGTAACAGTGGTGCTTTGTGTAAAATGGTTAGCACAGTTTCAGTTCCTGGTTTTGTGCAGGATTAAAGGGGGCAAAATGTATGTGTGTTGGTTTTTTTCCCCTTAAAAACACAATGTGGAAAACGGGACGTCAATAAAGATTTATCAGTCTGTTTATACTGAATTAATAATTCTCACATTTTTCACAGCAGAGATGATGGGATACCAATAAAAGCCCTGAAAACTGTAAACAGGAAACTGGCTTCTAGTGGTTTCTAAGTGATCAGCAGGATGTAAATGCAGACCTAAAATCCACTGGATATGAATGTGTATTTCATTTTATTTCAGATTTAGCTAAAAAAAAGATCCACTTATTTGTCACTAACAATATTCTCATCTATTCCCATTGTGTGGGTTTCAAACAAGCTGATTAATTTGATGCATACTCAGTCCTGTGCACATTTTTTAGCACCCCCGGTAAAAAAGCTTTAAAAGCTTTAAAATAACTCTATCATATAAATATAGCCTTTAATTGGACGTCATTTAATAAGTGAGGAAATTTGCTTTAGGAAATGTTTTTCACTCAATTGTTCATACAAAACTTATCGGCACAAACCCTCTAGAATAAACACTGAGAGAAATTAAATTAGACTTTTGCTTTTATAACTGGATCTTTGTGATTCGGATGGAGGAACATTCTGGTTTTTAGCAACAAACAGTAGGCTTTGTGGAAGAGAAAGGTCTGGTGTGATCAAAAGCACCACATAGGCACTTCATCATTACTGTACCTATAAATTATTTGATATTTCAATCTTTTTGTTTTATTTTATGGCCCCTTTTGATGGGAATTTAATTAGCCAGCCTAAGAATGTTAAGGGCTCCTCCCCGAGATGCCTTAAATGATAATACAAATCCTCCTCATGATTTGTTCAAGCTAAAATATTCTGGTTGGCATATTGTATTGATATAGAGATTTGTATTTTCGGTCAAGGTGCATCAACCATTTAATTAATTTATTTGTCTAGGAAATGTTTTGAGTATCTAATTATTTAACATTTTCTTTAAGTAATCACCACAAAAACATTTTACAAACAATACTAACCACAATATAGGGTAAACATGGATCAATTTGAAAATATGTAAACATAAATACAATAAAATAAGCAGTATGTCAAAAGTACTTCATGTATCCTGCTGTAATTTGCCTTTTGTTCTGACTTGACTGGCTAGCCCCAGATCATTCCTTCTTCTCTGTCTTGGCCTGCTCCTGGGCCACATACCGCCTGAGTTTTTGTCTCAAAAAAAAAGTATCTCAGTCTCCTGTGAGATCCCATATAATCCACCAGTCATCCGAGGCCAGACCCTCATCTCACCAAGGTCGGGATGAAAGAGCATCTCAGCGGAACTGAGTTCCGTCCGTGCGTGGCAGGAGAAAAGGGAGATGCCTTAGTGCGAAATGTCAGTGCTTTTCCTGTGAAGCTTGACTCATCAAAGGAGGATTAGTGTCAGGCCGATGGCCTCGCTGGACGAGGAACCTGTGATGGGGTAATCTAATGCATCAGAACAGATATGAGACCTGGATGACACTTCAACATGTACACCCCCACATGTTGAAGTGTGTGGAACATGTGTTCACACACAGCTCTGGAAAAAAATTAAGAGACCACTTACATGATCAGTTTCTCTGATTTTACTTTTTATAGGTACATGTTTGAGTAAAATGAGCATTGTTCTTATATTCTTTGAACATGTCTACGAAATTTCAAGCAAAAATTTGTATTAACAGAAAATAAAAAATGGTCAAAATAACAAATAAGTTGCAATGCTTTCAGACTTCAAATAATGCAAAGAAAACAAGTTGATATTCATTTAGAAACAACAATGCTAATGTTTTAACTTAGGAAGAGATCAGAAATCAATATTTGGTGGAATTACCATGAGGCTTTCAATGGGATTCAGTACAGTAAATTTTTATTTTTTCCAGAGCTGTATATATGTTCTGGAATAAGAGCATATATAGTTCATACTGTATATGCTCTTTTTAGTTCATATAGAAGAGTTAACCAAATTCCCACATTGAAGTATGGTGAACAATTTTAGCTTTAGTTTCAAATCACCAAATCAATCATTTGTCAGGACTATAGAAGCTGTTATGACACCAAAAACACCAGCAGCCCAGCTCATAAGTTCCAGGGCCGTAACATACGTTTTGGTCACCAGACCTGTTCGAAATTCATCTCAAATGTATGAAGCAGGACACGTAATGATCTATCTGTTTGATTATTGTTTTTTTTTTAGAAATTTGTTGTGCAGCCATTCAAAAAGAGAATGTGCAATTCTATTACTTTTAAGTCAAATACGAAAAAAAGGACATTGTTCAGTGTTTTTCTCTTTCTGCCCAACTCGCTCTGATTTCTTTATTTCAAAAGCAGCTCTCATCACTGCCTTGGGACTTGTGGGAGGAGCTGCACACACTGTGCTAGTTTGAGCTAAATCAAGCATTTTGCAACAAATAAACTACAAGACAAATAGGAGCATCATTCTTAATTTGGAAAGCCGACAGGCCAAGAAATGAGAACAATATGAAGGCCCTGCCTCGTGCTCTTCATTAAAGTGTCTGCCCTCCACACATGACAAAGCGGATTGTGATTGTGGCACTGATGGGCTGTGGACAATTACAAGTGATGTATTTATGGATTTACAGTGTGATCCACTGTGAAATATAGCTGCTGTCAGTACTAAAAACTGAAGCATGTAGAAATAAATTACCAGAACTCGACTCGGTCCATATTCTGTTATGAAAACTACAGTCAATGCTCTATAATGAAACACAGAATCCATTTGTAAAGATGTAATTTATTTTTATTAGCCTTTCCTGGGTTTGTGTATTATTATTAGTTATTCTGCAGATTTATTGGCATTATCTGAATATATTTTTTTATTTTGCTAAGAAAATTTTGGCTTCAGTGGCGCCAAGGCAGAAATGTGGAATGTGGTTTCTTTGATGTTTAGTTCTTTCTGTTTTGTAAAAGATTAAAGGAAATTGCGAAATGAAAACTTGTGCAGCTGGAAAACAGAAACGGATCCCTTAAGTAAACAGCCATAACTGAGGCAAAGAATGTCTTTTGAGTGTTGGATCTTACTACAGTTAATTTTATTGGAGACAGAGTATTGCTAAAATACAGAGTGGAATAATACTACAACTACATTAGTGAACAAAATATAATGGAATCAAATGTATCAATAATAATGCCTACCATATTGTTATGTATGCCAAATCTGATATCTGGCTTCCAAAAGCATTTTCTGAAGTATACTTTTGGTGAAAGAGTGTAAGTGTCATAAAACGACAACTTTGTTTCGATGTTGGCAATATGACTCTCCACTCAGGGCAGCAATGAATTTGACTGGCAGCCAGTCTTCCTAATATTTAGTATTTAATTTAATTATGAATGAGATTATGTTTCTGTACTTAAACTAATTAGGTGCAGCCCACATTTCTTAAGTTCAAATTTAAATTGTATGCATCATTGGATTTAGTTTACTTTTTTTTTTGCAAATTGCCCTTAAATGACATGTGTATGAATCAGTGCTATATAAATAACCTTAACTGAACTGGACTGAATTAGTTTGATACTACACTACCTACATTATTGGTAGTGCTGAACAGAAATTCTTAAAAACATAGAGATTTATAAAACCTAATTTTGATTTAAAACACACGTTTTCATTTTTTGTCATTTAGACATTCTTATAGTAATGCAAACATTAAAATGGCAATTTATAAACAGATTTAAAAACAAATAAGAGGATTTCTATGTTACATCAGAGAACAATTAAAATCTCTTGCTTAGAGTTGCCTTTTTGAAAAATCATTCAAATTGTAAAATAAGCATCTTTCGGGTATTAATCAGCTTGAGACAAGAATCCAGGTCTTATTTATTTTTTTACATTCAGATTTAACCCCTTTAATGAGATTGCATTGAAATGCTGGAATACACAGAGATTTTTTTGGCTTCATGAACTATACATTGTCAGTTGTTATATATTGTCAGTAAACTTGGTCCGCGACGACTCTTATGTGTTTGTCTTACAAAAAGACAAGTTTGATTAAATTGTTGAGCAATTATCTGTAGACCGTAACTGAGCATGTACCAAGAGTAATTAAACAGATATCAGCGTGTTATAATTGTTACTCTAAGATAAATGACTAATAATAAATCAATACAACCAAAATTAGAGTATAGATAACATTATAGCTTTAGTTTTTTCTGTTTAAAGTGACTATTTTTTTTACCTCAAGATTATCAAACTGTCAACCAGTAAACACTCCAGACTGACTTGGATATGTGCACAATGTCCAGTAAATAAATTAAGCATTTAGCTTTGAATGCATGAGCTATAAACTGAAATTAGAGAGCTATGTGATGGCTCTCTTTGATGGCCTCGGAGAATGCGCGGGCATGCACAGAATCAGAAATGTTTACGGAGATCACTGAGGAAATGAGGTAATTCTGCGGGGCCACTAATGGCAGAGTCTTGACAGAGGATATGTTTCATTTATCCTATCTGCATCAAGGTCGACATGGCAATTACTGTGGCAGGGGAGAACCTAAAAAAGAAAATCTGCTGGTCCATTGGTGAATATACAACAAATCACCTGTGCCTTGGAGGGCAGGGGATTTCTTTAAAAGGATGGTATAAAATGCGACTCAAAGACAGACAATTAAATAGAGCCCAACAGGATGGGTTTTTAATATCGTCTACATTTACATGGCTGCATTATGTCCATCAAACAATTTTTTTCCCTTATGGGCACATCGAACGGTAGCACTTAGTTAACAAGCTTGATAACTGCACCTGTGTTGAATACATGTTTTAATATTTCCCATAAATTATGTGTAAGATTAGGCATAAATCAAAACAGGAACAATAACTATTACCGCCCTATTAGTATGGTAAACCCTGGATGCATTGTCAGTTTTCCAGCAGGCTCTTGTCACCCTCGCCCTACCTTCACCTGACTTGCTGCTCAGTGTCTCATTGTTGTCCCTCTTGATCCTTTTAGCACAGCCTTCCAACTTGCCATCATCCTTTCCTCATCCGCCTTCCTCTTCTCCAGGCTCGTTACAGACTGTCAGGCTAGCAGCACAGCACACTTGCTGTGTTCACGCCAGTTGGTCAGCTGAGATTGGCATGCACACCCCGTCTCGAGGACTGACCTGCCTGCTTGCGCTACACTCCTATTAAAATTCCTGTGCCAGATCCCCGATGAGAAGAGCGTAGCAGGGTCAGCCTGTCTCACTGGCCTCTCTCCCCCTGTCTGCCTAATGAAGAGGACGCCTGCAGGGTTCATTATTAAAACTGCTAATAACAGATGGAGATAGAAAACTGATGGAGTGGTGGGGGTGAGCTAAATGGCAAAATAGAGACAATGGAGAATCAAAAGAGAAACAAGTCTTCTAAATGAACTTTTCCTTTTGACTTTCACCTTAAATGGGAAAATTGGTTTATGATTTTGAGATGCATGATTCTTGTGATTCTCTCATGGAGTTAAAGTAAAACTTATTACACTTGAAGAAGTGTTAGTACTTAATATAATTTGTACTGTGTGAAACCAGTCAGTCACCAGTGTCTAGTTAAACTAGTAAAATAACTGCGCAGGAACAATTTCTTGTAAAATTAGGACCACATTATGACCTCCAGGATGTCTAAAAATGAATGTTCAAATTTGAAAACTGTATTCTGGAATGTAGGCAGTTACTGGGTTTTCCCTGCAACTTTCCTGGCTATCATTCTACATTTATGTTTTCAATCTTTGCACATTTGCTGTACTGCATGCAACAATAGTTTCTGTTGTTGCATGCTCCACCATCAGTTTCAGACTTGTAGATTAAAACAGACAATTAATTTTTTCAAAAGCCTTTCAGCAGTATGAGAAAATAGAGATTGGGTGGGAGGAGGGGTGGGGTTGTGGCATAGTGCTATGCACAGCCAAGTATGCTATCCTGCCTAATAACTCTTATTGGGCACAGCGCCACTTTATATATTTTGCCAGTTTTTTTATCCGAGGTATGTGCAGGTCTTCTGGACAGTTTGTCTAAATGTAAACAAACTGTTTCTCATAGAGTAAATATCTAAAAAGAGAAAAAGGAAGTCAAAACAGCAGCTCTTATGCTTTAAAAAGGATAAAATAATTACATGGACCTTCATTTAAATTCAAGAAATAACTGCAGCCTTTGTACTGGTGTCAACTTCAGGAGAAATCCAGACAACTGTCTGCCCTTGTGTTACAAGACCAGGTCCATGTTCCACTGGTGATGATGCAACATTGTAGAGGGTTAAAATGTAATTCAATTCAATATTGATCGGCTGCTCATTATGGTTTTAAGTTGGCTGAGAGCACATCAATTGGAAATTTGGCTCTTTTTATGGGACATTTTTCTGTTGTATTTGTGGTCAAGACTGAAAAGACTCGGATATAACTGTTGCTTATTAATCTTGCTTATTAATCCTGAAACTAAAAATAGGACCTAATGTACATTGTTGTTAATCTTTTTGAAAAGTTTTATTTCTGAAATTCAGTCATAACCCAACAATAATATAGGATCCATGGATAAAAGACTTGTTGAAGCCACAATCTAAGCTTTGTCACCAGAAGGTGAACACAAACGATACTACAGCATTAACAACTTGAATAAAATTGGTAAATTTGTAACTTACAGCATACAAGGCACTGTTTGTGCTTTTATCTTCTAATCATACATCTTCCTCCTCACTAAATATTATGCCAGGACATTTCTTTGTATTTTAAATGTACTTTGAAAAACAAACTTCTTTCACTTTCTCACCAACGAACATATTTGTCCTATTAGAGATGTATGAATTTCTTCCTTTCTGGGAGCGCTGGTCAAGAGGGAACCCTGGACATATGAATATCTGTACACAAGTGCCTTATTGTTGCACCGTATTTATTGGTGAGAAGTTTGTAAATTGTTTGTTTTTCATCCGCTTTGTGAGCTTATTTTGGTTTCACCTCTACCAGCTGTGGGAAGGAATGTACTTAGGAGCTGCGCCACCAAGGGCATTGCAATAAATCACTTGGAGGACTGCCAGCCCATTTTGGGTATGATGAAGTTGTTACCTTGGCATATAGCCAGTGTAGACAGTCTTCTTTTAAAATCTCTGATATCCAATCAACCACAGTGTGCACAGGCCACAGGTGATAAGCTACCATTGCTGCTGCCGAGTTCTTCATGCAGCACCCAGCACCTAAATATGCTGCAAACTGAATAATGAATAATGCGCACTGCAATCTCTTCGCGGAGCTGTTATGCATGCTCAGAAGCATCAGGGAACTGTGATGTACCATCACTTGTAACATCTCCAAAACCAGACTATATGTGTTTTGGAAGATTGTTGATGTGTTGCTGTGTTATTCTGCCTTGAACAGGGACTAATAACCTGTTGAAGAAATTAAGAGTGCACTGTAGGAGAGCCAGGCTGCTAAGCTATCCATAATTAATATTTAAAGTAATTGGTGTTGACATGAATTGAAATGGCAATCGGTGTTTATCCAGGAAATCATCATTTTAAATTCATGAACATCTTCAATAGTGTAATTGAAAAATATCTCCTTTTATGTTATTAAACTCTGTGCCAGTGAATAGTGCTTGTAATTTAATCTACCTGCAGTTTTCACATCCCTTGGAGCTTTTCAAAAGAAAACATGAATGTAGTGTTACGCCTCTGAAAGGCTCGGGGACATGTGACATGTTTACCCAGATGGCTGTTAATTATTCAAATACCTAGCTAAGTATTTATATGTATTTATTGCCTGCTTCTGCAATAATTTTCCCTATTATAGAGTAACCATTAATTACACCTGAATTATCATGTAACAATTCAGCAGACCCATACATTAGGCAAAGAAAAATTTCCATATAGATACTTTTTGGTGAGCAATAATTGAATTCCTTATAGCTGCCTGAAGCACATCCATTCTAAATGAGTCTGTCTGCTGCAAATGCTCTCAGTAAACGATGTGAGGTATTTTATAGGGAAAAGACTCCTAAGAGGGCTCACCCCCTTCTACAAAGTTTTTGTGTTCATTCGTGCATTATTATTTTTTGTTATAATATATTGCAATATAGCCTGGATGCCTCTCAGGTGTAATGTGTCTCATTAAACCAGGATGAAGTTTAATGCAAATCATCGACCATAAACAGACAAGCATAACTTTGGTTTAGAGGGCATTGCAAAGATATTCTATAACTCGAACATTTCTGTTTTTATCACATTACAACTAAGGTCAATTTTATTGAAAATGTTTGATAGATTAATAGAAAGTAGCTTATATTTGTGCTTTGGAAGGGGAGGCACATATTTTTTACAAATAAAAATCTAACAAGTTAAATTTGTTTTGCATAGTCAAGCTGATTTGTATATCACAATTCAGTAACAAGGCCGTTTAGAGTGCTTTACATTGTAAAAGCATAACACAATTAACAAAAACAAAAAAGAGACATTACATTAAAGTGACAGCATAAAGGGAAGTAATGAAAAGTTGTAAACCAGACCATCATTAATCTATTTCTCAGTCTTTAATCAAAGACAACTCTAAGCAAATGGGTTTTTCATCTTGATTTATAGAAACTCAGTGTTTATGTAGTTTTGCATTTTTCTGGAGTATTGTTCCAGAGTAGAATGTCATAAAAACTGAATGTTGTTTCTTAATGTTTGATTTTTGTCTCTGGGAATGTGGAGCAAATTTGAACCAGAAGACCTGAGAGGCGTGGAAGGTTGGTGCAACAATAACAAGTCCTTAATGTGTTTTGGTGCAAATCCACTCATCGATTTATAAACCAACAAGCATATTTTGGTTTATTCTCTGAGCTATAGAGAGTCAATGTAAGGAATGTAGAACTGGGGTGATGTGCTCTATTTTCTTAGTTTTAGTGAGGATGCAAGCAGCAGCGTTCTGGATCAGCTGCAGATATCTGTAAAGACAATGCTGGAGTACTTAGTGCATCTAAAGACAAGTGAATGGATGAGATTCTCAAGAGCTTGTAGGAACATTAGTCTTTTAATTCTAGAAATGTTCTTTAGGTGATGAAGGCCAACTTTGTAGTTGTCTATATCTGAAGGCTCAGGTCTGGATCAGTAACTACACCCAGATTTTGTTCCTAACCACAAGTTTCTAGCTGCAATAGTTCAAGCTGCGTGCTGACTGTTGAGCGGTCCTCTTTAGGTCCAAAGATGATAACAAGAGATCCAAGCATTTTTATCCAGCCTTTAATACTCTTACGCTCCCAAATAAAATCCAGTGCAAATAACTGTCACCTGTTCAGTAAAGTCTTCCCAGTTTTCAGTTTAGTCTTTGCCTAAATACAATTTTGTTGAGAAGGTCTCAGAACTTTGTTAGAGAACATTAATGAATAAACATAGGGTTTCCCACAGTGTATTAAGAGCATGGTGGACATGGTGCTTTACTTGTTATTACCTTGAGAGTTGTTTTTGAAAGTCTGTCTATTTTGAAAAGAAAAATGGACAAAATCTTATCTTCTTGATGGGAAAAAAAGACAATAAAACTTGCACATGTATATGCAGATTGATGTAAAGTACTGATAGAAGGGAGCTGAATACAAATGCACACCACACTTTTTAGATTTTTGTCTTGTATGCTTGCATGCATGTATGCTTTTCCTTTTGTGGAAAAATTTTGATCTATCTTTTTTGGTCTACCACATAAAATCACAGTGTAATACATTTAGCTCTGTGGTGATGTGACAAAATCTGGATAAGTTAAACCTATTCTGCATCGTCTTGCTGGTGCTTTTGAAAGACGGAAGCAATAGAATGCATGTATATGTTTCTGTTATTCAGGTCAAGGATGTTTATAGTCTTCACACAGTGTGGCCATGACTATTAATTTCTCGGTTCTGCAAAGAGGCACAACAGGAGACCTATTATAAAAAGAAAGTTTGCCAATTAATTTAAGCTGGATAAAGGATCCAGCTGCACACAACGTGTAGCAGAAAAATGCATTTAACAAATTAAGAGGGGATGGAAACAAGACAAGAATGCATAGGCAGCATGTGTCCATTTGAAGCATGTTTTATTCAGTACTAAGATTAGCATAATTAAGTTTCTTCTCAGATCCTTTTCTTTCTGATGTTGACCATCATTAATGGGATAACAATAAGCAGGAAGAACACAGAAATCCTGGTATGAGAGCTTTATAACAAGGCAATTCTTAACTATTACGTTCATATCACAGAGTTGTAAGATTCTGTGCAAAATGATTTGAGGTTTGTTCAGATAAATCTTTTGTAATCATTAGAAAGAGAGAGAGAGAGCATGTGTTTTCCCACTTTGCGCCTCTAATCTAGGTCACAATTGGATGGTTCATCCTTGCGAAGGAAGTAAATCCACACAACGATCTTAGAAAGCCTTATCCTGCTGTTTACAACTGGGCCAGGTCGATATCCATGGGAGGCTTTCAAATAAACAAACCATAAATGCCTGGGCTCATACTGGCCTCGAGATTATGGCCGTAACAATGATTAATTTTAACAACCTGAGCTAATTGTCTCTGAAACTTTAGTTAACGGCAAAAATGATCTAGCCTTGGGTGCTTTTCTCTTTTATAATGAAGAATAACGAGCACTAGAATTACATCTGGCTGTGTTTTTTTTTTCTTCCTCTCTGTCAGAGATTTGTAGAGAGCAATGGGGGCCAGCAGGATGTAAGTCCAGGAATCAAGAGATGGAGTGTGTGTGCACTGCTGTCTGTCTGGTAGGAAGCAAGCGAGGAAGGAAGGAATAGAGACTTGTTTGGCTTGGAATCCAACCTGAACCTTTTGATAAATGTGATACAGTTACCCTTTTGCCTCTGTGTTTTCTATAAGCCTTTTTTCTTTATGATGCCCTGTGTGCAACTGCTCTCCTTTTAGGAGGCATCGCCATGAAGTCCCATCGTTTTTATGTTTATTATGACAGCTAAAATGATTGTCCTCTTCTCGCTCTCTCTCCTCAAAACTCCTTATTCTTATCTTTTTTTCATTTTGCTGCCCTCATGCCCTTCTGCTATTTCTTTCCCTTTTCCCCTGTGCCTGTGTGCATAAAAGTTCATAACACCAGTACGGCTGCAGAAAGCAACTTGGCCTCCAGCGGTTTCTGTGATTCACCTTCAATCTTAGAAGTGCACTGTAACTCTACCTGGGGCTGGAGATGAGACTTCTCCACAAGCGGCAGAGCTTTAACATCCTGCGTTATCGACGCCATTTCTACCAGAGACGGAGAGGGGAAAGACCCGTCTGATGTCTTTAGCTGTATTCAGTCAGACAAATATGCACATTGGGTGTGTGGATTTTATGCGGAGGTGGAGACCTTTAATACACATAGACCAGGTATGCGGTATATTCCATGGTCATAACAGCTTTACACAGAGAATAAATCCTATCAGTCTCAAATGCTTTTAGTCTGTTTTCGGGTTTTCATGCTGTACAGTATAAAATAAAAGCTCTATTCCTCCCACTCAGTTTCTATACTTTCTGCTCTTTTTCTGACACCTGAAGGAGAAATGCACACCATTGGTATGGTCAGTGTAGACCTTCAGAGCATTTGTATTATTATCACATTCCTCCTTCACTATGGTGTGAAAAGGACCTGACCTTTAACATAAACACTCAAACCCACACAGTATTTGACACAGTGCAAAGCTTATTCATATTCTCTGCTGGGAGTTTATGGACACCTTGGGAGAGTCAACAGATGAATGAGAACCTGTTTAAGCCATTAGGTCAAATGTGAGACTGTTTAGATGGAGAAGCCACAGGAACATAATCCAGTCTCCTGCTTTGAGTACATGGGTTGTTATAAACACCATTTCTGGAGGTATCCAGGTTTTATAAAAGTGAAAGTTACTGGCTTTTCTGTTTGTTTCTTCATTTTAGGGTGGAGAAAGGTTAAGATGCCACTTTAATTCACAAACTTCAAACTAATTACAATTTATGAGGTGCTATGGTCTGATGGTTTCTTAATGTTTGAGGGAGGAAGCTTGCCATATATGTAAACAACATCTTCTCTTATATCAAGGTACCTATTTTCATTTTTTTGCAATTTACTGAAAAGGCAAAGTAAAAGCAGGTAACACAAAATATCCATTCTTTTATAACACATACTGACTTGGGTGCCTTTCATAACGAATCAAGATGACATTATGATATACAGCATCTCAAAAAACATTCAAATGTTGGATTTCTATGACATTATTGGTATTATTGTTTTTATCTGCGGTCAGCGTATCATCAAACTACTGTCTACATTTAAAAATATGCAATATATACTAGAATGTTTCCTAGAATATGCTCAATTTCCTTGTAAATATGAGGCATCTGTGCCTTCAGTACCAGTTTCAGCCTTGCTGTAAAAGAGAAGCTTCCATATTTTGAATAGCTATTTTAGCAGCATAGCAGGACAGTGGACTTGCTGGTGCAGAACACACTTTCCATATCTTGGTGAGTGCAGAATATGTCGTGCATAGAGAATTCAAAATCTTGGCATTTTTTTGTGTATGCTTGTTGTTGTTGACCACAATAAAATCCAACATGAGCAGATTTAATGATGAGGATAGGGAATGTGGGGAAAAGTAGGGAGATCCTTTCCGTGATAGCCAAGTAGTAGAAGGACTCAATGCATTGCCAAGCTTCGGTCCTGACATTAATGTAATAAATATGGCTTCTTGGAACCTGGTAGCCGGTGTATGAATGATGAGATTGCAGCATAACATGAGGAAAATTTCTGTTCTTAAGTTTTTTTTATAATAAACAAGTTATGCAGGGACACATTTCATTGATGAGTAGCCACTACTGCTACTAGGCTTTTCCTGAAAGCGCCCAGGAACTAGATAAGCTTCCATCACGATAATGAGCAAGAATCATACCAAAGTAATAAATAGGAACTATAACAGCCACAGTTCAGTTCTTTTACCTCAATCCACCTTCTTTCAGCAATAGAAACCCAGTCAGGTGCTTTCTTTAAATAGCATAAAGTACCTGGTTAAGCAGCCATGTGTTCCTTTCAAACATGTATTGGCTGAAACCAATTACAAAAGCATGTGAATAGCCAAACAAAGCCGGTATCTTAATCATTTGAGCTGAAACTCAAATGTCTGCTAGCTCTGATTTACCCTGTAAACTTGTTGAGTTCAAACACAAAATTTCCATTTTAAAACCTCAAAATTCATTATGTAAAGCACGGAGTGGTGTCTTCATGACTTCAAATTTTGTCCCTATTTTTTGTTCCGATTTTTTCAGAAATTGGTGGGTTTTCTGTTATATTTTTTTCACATTGAGCTCTGACTCGTTTCTGGTTTTGCTTGGAGTATATATGTAATTACTGGATAACTAATTATTAAATGCCAGATATTAGTTTATTTGGTCATTTATTTAGTATGCAACATCCAATCAAATGCTGCAACACATTTATAGGCATATGGACATTATGGAGCTTGAGATGAACATAAAGATACCTGATGATTATGCAGTTCTGACAAAAATATACTCCTTATGTAACATCATCTCAGGAATTTTTTTTGTTTTTGTTTACTGAAGAGTTAACAAAAATAGGTCAAAGTAATAAAAATGTGAAATATAAAATAACAAGTTTTGCAAATATAACATTGTCATGACCAGACAACTGACATCCACCCAACATCTATCCTTATTCTTTCTTTTGTGGTTGCAAACCTGCAGTAAAGAGGTTGAGCCACTGGATTTGGCCAGTAGTCTTGTAGAACCATAGCCAAATTAAGACAGCTGATTAATCCAATCAGGCTGTTCACAGGCATCCAACACAGATATGCTGAAGCACTAAGCAGTGCTACTCAAGGGCTTAATTACAGTGGATGCTTGTGTATTGTTTATTTTCAGGCATTAGTAAAGCCTGTGTGTCCTGATAATGGAAGTGACTGGGAACAGGAGTTGTTTGGCCCTGCCTTCATGTTGCTAGGTCTGATATTGCTTGTCAACAACGTTGTTTCCTATCCCTCCTCTGACATCCCTATTGATGTCAGTAATTGTAGACTGTTCTGCAGCAGCCAGCAAACCCTTCGGCCAGAGTACTCATGTTTGACTGCAGCCTGACGAGGCCCTCCATGTTGAAGAACCTTCTGTTTCCATTAATTTCTTCCTCTAACTAGAGAAAATCCAACCTCAAATACTCCAGTTGGTACCCATTCTTGTGTTGTGCAGTTCTTGAGTGCTCTCTTTACCGAGATGGGTAGACACGTGATTAAATGGAAAGATGGATGGATGTGCTGGATGGATGGATGAATGAATGGATGGAGAAAGTGAGCAGATGGATGGATGGAAAGATCAATTGGGTGGAAAAATGGATGATAGATGGCCGAATCAATCAGCATATAGATTAATTGATGAATAGGGGAAGGGAGTAGGGGATAGAGCAATAGGATGAATGAATTTAGTTTATGAAATATATTCCTTAAAATAATAATTGGACATTTGAAGATACAAAAGATCCTCCCCCTCAGTGTAAATAATAATTTAGGGCTAAAAACAATTCCCAGTTTGGGTGTTTTGATATTGTAACTGAATTTTAATTGAAACACGGCAATTAAATGTTTGTAATGTAAAAAAATAAAAACTTTTACTATGAGCTTCCTGTAAATCTTACTTGTAGAGACAATACACAACCAGCTGAACCTTCCTTAAACGGGAATAAGTGAAGCTTAGGAATTCCTTCCCTGGGTAAGGCAGGAATTCAATCAGTCAGACTGCAGGGCCTGGAAACTGGGCTTCCGACACAGATATGCTTCACCACTTTTCAATTTGTGCATGGCCTGCCTTCAGCTTCTAGCCTGTAGCTCATCATTAATGAAAGTCACATTAAGCACCCCTGTCGTCTTTAGTCGTCCTGCTCAACCAGCAGGAGGCTTCATAACTAAATGGGAGGTTAATGCGTTCCACTTTATCCATTATAGCTATTCTGCTCTTAAATTGTGTTTATTTCCTTCTCCTTCTGTTGGGCTATAATGTCACCCAACCAATGGAAAAATCATGGGAATTCTGTGATTTTAAAGAAAAACTATTTTTTTAATCTAATGACATACATTGATCTGAACTTTCCCTTTGTGGTTCAATTAAGGCTTCTTCTAGTCTACTAATCTGGATAGGAAGTAGTGATTTCTTTATGATGCTGCTGTTGCTCATATTGAAACTCTGTAAAGTTTTTGTAGAGGGCATATCTAACATGCACAATGTAAAGATGTATGAAAAATGTTTTTTACATCCTACATGCCAGCATGTCTTGCTTTTTTTTTTTTTTTTTACTTTTTGTATTATAACCAAAACCCTTATTTATTATTTTGGGTGTTTTACATTAGACACCAAAACAAAGTGGTATAGAATTATAAAGAAAAATTATTTGTGATTCTAAAATTTAAAACATATTAAACATCCCCCCATAATTCAACCCCTTTCTAGGAAGGCTTTGGATATGTGTTCGAGAACATTAATGAGTCAACAGCTTGATGAAAATCAAGAGTGCACTGTTTCATCAACCATCCACAAATGAAGAATATTGCACATCTGCATCCTACCAAGTCATGACTGCCCACTTAATCTGAGAGATTGGGCAAAACTGACTTTAATTAGAAACCAGCCATGTGGTCTGTGGTGACTCTCGAGGAGTCACCACAGAAAAAAAAGAATATATATATATATATATATTCATATATAATTAGCAATTATTAGCAATGCTTTTTTTCAGCAGGCACAAGCACAGCTGGCAATAAGAATTAAACTAAAAAAAACAACAATCTTGACAGAAAAATATCACTCTGATTATAATTCACTGTACAAGATTAATCAAAAATCAATCAGTGTTTTGCACCAAACAGTTAATAATAATAAACACGTTTTATTATTATAAAACACGACAAACTTATGGTGGTAGAGGGCTGCAACGCAAAAGAAAAAAAAATGTCCCCTGGAGGGCTTCGTACAATCCCACTAAGCTTTGCAACAAAAACAAAGGAAATAAATGCAGCCTCTATAGGTACTCCAAAAGACTTGCAGCTGTGCAGAAAGGTCGTTTTACAAAGTTTAGAGGAAGGCCATCTGACCACAAATGGGCACCATGTTTTTCCATATTTCTTTGGAATAAAAGTGGAAACCTATGTATTTTTTCATAGCACATTTATGCATGACATGGAGTTGGTTTATTGCAAAAAATACATTTGTGGCCATGATGTGTCAAAATGTTAAGTTCAGGATGCAAATGGATAGTATTCATAATACATGTCATAGAAAGTACTTGCTTGATGTATTTTTTTTATGTCATTCCATGTTGGCTTCGGTAAAAGCAAGGATCTTGTTTTTGGATCTTGCTTTTGGCTGCTTTTGTTCCCAGTATCTTCTTACTTGCCTTTGCTGTCGTTAACTAGTCATCTTACCCTGCAATTCCATATCCATACTCAAAGTGTCAAAAGAAATCAAACTCATTTATCTATCTGATGGGCAGGGTTCACGAGAGGGGATCTGAGCATACTCTAATGCATGACACTGGTATCATGATTACAGTTTTGACTAACAGAGCATCAAGGAAAAAGATTTATTGCTGCAAGTACACTAAATGCACAGAAACAAGAATGGCACCTGCATGTTTCTGCTCTGTATTTGTGTAATTACTAACTAATTCCAGCCTAAATGAGGACTACAGATTGAGAGGCTATGTAAAACAGGGTGTGGAGCAGATAGAAATTTCAATCCTCCATCTGCAGTTGCCGCAAGCCCCCTCTCAGCCCCAGAGGACAGCATGCTGCAGTAGGAGGATTTGTGTTGTGCAATGCAGTTAAATGCATCTTACCAGTGAAATAGTTTGACCACCGACCATAAACCAAAACCTTAAATGATAGTTTACTTAGATCCTAATAACTGAAGGAAGATTTGTGGTGTGGTTTCGGAGGCTGTTGCTGTTTTTTTAACTGACAGAAGTAGAAATTGATCGCCTTGACTGGCATAAATCATGAAGTTTCTCAAGCTGACTCAGTAGCTTTAGAAACTCGGTAGTCCTGAGGGCACCCTCCCGTCTTTTTCCTGATTTACTGTTAGTTTGTCTATTTGCTGAATGTTTGTAAGCCCTTCAGTGTTTGACAAATTGTGCTGTATTGTAAAGAAAGCAATATTCATTAGTTGACATTCCATTTTCTTTCCTACTCTGTGCCAGTGCACCTAGAATAAAATGTTCCTTAGGCTTTAACTATAGCTAAAATTAGCATCTGAATTAAAAGTGCAGTTTTTGCAGTTGGTTAATAAAATTTAAACCAATTATGTCCCAGACATATTGTTCTATAAATTTCTAATTCAGTAGTGTGGTTTTAAACCAGTTTGAGACGCTAATGATGTGCTCAGCTGTTTTTAAAAGGCATGTTTTCACATGATCACTAGACACAGGGCAATATTTGCTAACAGATGAATACCAGTAAGCAGAAAATAATTACTTTGCAACACCTAACTGTCAGGCATTCACAAGTGCTTTTACCTAATTAACTTAATTACCAAAAGCACAAATATTCAAGTGGTATTTGTAAGGTCACGCTGATTTTGGGATATGTGTGTACTTTTTACAACTCTTAGTAACTTTTTGCAGTTGATGGTTGATGGTTTGGGATAGTGTTTGTAGTCAGAGATCCAATTTCTTAGTTTTCCATGAGCCTGTTTAACAGGCACTCTCTGCATTTAGTCTACAAAAACTAAAAAATAAGCTGCTTATTTTTGTTTTGGTTTATTTTCACTTTTTGCTGCAAGTCTCAGGACCTAACATTTGTCTTGAGCAATCATGTCTTGTCTCCCATAAATACAGATATGAAGGAACTCGATGCATTAAGGTTTCCTTTCCCTCAGACGGCCTTCAAAAGTGGCCTGACATGCTTGTATCTGTGGTTTAGTGGCAGCCCACTCTGGGATGGTGTGATGGACCAAACGCTGCTTGTTTTGATGCAAAACATGTACTGTCTTCTTAATACTTTTTGTTCAAGTTGGAGAGGATGTAAGGGGTTATGTTGTGTGGACACAATCGCAAGTCTAATGAGACAACAGAACCACACAATCTGCAAAAAACAGAAACTCTTGAACTCTCACTGGAAATGAGTTTGACGTATTGCAGGCAATACTGACTAAACCCCAACACCGGTCATACAGTGACCATACAGCCTGTATCAAGTGTAGTGTTTAATCGCATTGATAAATATCTTTGATTACTTTATTTGCAGTTTAAATTTACAAAAAGGAAAAAAAGGAGGATTTTTTTTGTTAAAAAAAATACATAAATCAGAGATTTAAAAAAATGACAACGGAAGAAAAAGGACACATTTTTCTGACAGGTGGTGGTGCACTGATGTCACAGTGCAGTCCTTTTAAAACAGTGGCAGTATAGCTGTCTGGTTTTCTCAGGGGGCTGAGAACTACAGTTCTGACATGTCCCTGTGTCAGCGGTCTAGAGAGAAGCTGGAATGTGGTCATGACTCTACATGTGTATCCTGTTATACTCCGCTGCGGTGCAGAGTGGCGGGATCTCTCTGTTTTTTCTTTTTTTTTTCATCACACCCCCTTTTGCCCTTTCCATTGTTTGTTGGATGAGTGAGATAGAGAGATAGTGTTGCTAAAGATTTTAGTGTGAGATATAAGACATTGTACAATCATTAAGCATTCAGTGCCTTTCTTGTGATGTGCAGGTTCTTCATTTAACAATGTATACTGATTAAAATGAAGTGTAAACACTGAACTGAAGTGGTTTGCTCTTATAACTGATGAAAGTCCCGAATCTCTAAGTAGATTACATGCTATAAAAGCTACAAAATTTGAGTTGATCCTTAACATTTGATGTTTCATGTTCTTAAGCATTGCAGAGAAAAGTGTCATCTATGAGTGTTCACTTTACAAAAAAAACAAACTTAAAAACATGATTTTTAAAAGCTTAATCCTTTTCTTTTACAAGGGAAATATTTTGTTTACTTATATTATTGTTTTTTTGCAAACAAGTGCATTGTTTAATCACACTCTTATTTCAAAAACTGCATCCCTACACCCTCAGCGTTTTAGCAAGTCATATTGCAGAATCCTGCCCGATATGGGAAAATGCGCTCTTCTCAACACTGTAGACTTTTCTTTTGAGCAGAGAGAGAGGAGTTTATTGAATTTAAAGAAAAATGATAACATCTTGTGGAGACACTGTTCAGAGAAAATAGACTTTTATCAAGAAGTGTTGTTATTGGAAGACGGCCGCATTCAGAGACTTGGTTGCAGCTTTTTTGGCTCTTTCCTTATTTCTTCATTTCCAGGCACAATGGGACCTGACGAAACCAACAGAACAACAAAATAAAAGTTTTAAGCATAAATGGGGGGTAAAGAAGGAGTAACTGTACTGGGAAGTTTTTGACCCTGAGTCTTTCATATGTCTGTATTTTGATCTGTGTCTGAGGTTTCTGCTCTGTGCTCAATAGTCTGTGCTCTAAGAGAAACTGACAGACACCCTTCACTTTATATTCCCTTTATATTCTTAAAAATGATTTTTCAAGAGCAGTTTGGACCTTTTCATGTAGGATCCACAGAAATGAAGAGTGTTTTGCCTTCGTCCTGCACTTCAGACTCTCAGTACAGTTCATGATATTTGACAGATGTGTACGTTTGAAGCTGGTATCGGCTTCCTTCGAGCTGGAAGGTGGAATAAGCAACGAGAAATAACTGTGGCATGTCTGCCTTAAAGGGATCTGAATATAAAGCCATCTACACCATACAAAAAGTCATATAAACCTTTTTTTTCTCACATTTTGACATTAAATCAGACGTTTTCCTTTATAGTGCTGTTAGGATTACTAATGTACCTTTTTGATAAATGTTAGAAAAATTAGAGATTATTTTTCTTTTTTTACTTTTTTAAATCAGACATTTACATACATTTGCTAGCTTTTCCTTGAAACCGTTTGACCTGGGGTCAAACATTTTGGGCATCCTTTTGCAAGCTGATTACAATACAATGTGTGAAGAGCACCAATACTGTAACTCCTACAGCAAAATATTACCACAATATGATGTCACAGTTGGGATTTCAGGATTTCACTCTTTGCCCATTTTTCCTCCTAAATTAATGTGACCATGATGGCCAAAGTCTTCAACTTTAGTTTTATCAGATTGTCATTTTCAAAAATAGAAGCATCTTTGTTGTGGTGTGTTAGAGGATCAGACAAATATCTTATTTTTAACACTTTTAAGGGCCATTTGAACTAGAAATCATCCAATTCTGTTTACCCACCAATTTCCATGTTTACTAATCATAATCACAAATGTATATGAACTAAAAGTGATCAGGTCCTGGATTGAAACAAATTAACAGAAAATTTGAAAAAAAGTAAAACATTTTTGAAATATTTACAGGAAACTTGCTGAAGAAATGTTGCTCAAGATTACTTTAAGAATCTTTAAGAATGCCTGGGTCATATGAAGAAAAATCTAAAGAATGCAGGGATGATTCAGGACTTTTGTACTTTACTGTATATGAAAGTTTTTCTATATAATAGTTCAATCTCACCTCTTCTTACCGAGTAATCCTGGGCGGCTATTTCTGTGTCGTGTAGGTGTTGTAATGGTGCAGCGCTCCACTTAGGATTTAGTGTGCTGGACTCAGAGGCCTCTAGCAGTCAGAGGCATCCATCATACCTGAAGTTTATAGAATGATGAAAGAAAAGAGTGTGTGGGGCAGTCATAAAGGGACAAAAAGACGGAGAGACAAAAAGGAGACAGTGATAAAACAAGGCATCCAGACAGAGTGATCGAGGCATAGAGGTGGGTGTATAAAAGCGAACAGATGAAGAATCCTGAAATGTCAGGGTGAAAGCATTTGCCTGGAGGTGAGATTCACTTGGATGTAACCCTGCTGCCCTGTTGGATGAGCAGGTGTTATCACAGTTTAGCGATAGTCATTACCACCCTGTCTACATTATACTGTTATGTTGATGGATTACTGCATATTACATTTTGCAGTGCTATGATTTACTTTCCTATTTCCTTTAAATTAATCTAACTGTCTGTTATTTGACTGCAAATTAAGATTAGGCAGTAATAAAGTAGTGCTGATGTAAACAATCACTTCATAGCATTTCTGGAAAGTTTATCGGAACGGGTGTTTTTTAAGCCTAGCAGGGGTAATTTCAAACTTTTGTTCTTATTGCACCAATTTACAATAAGAATATCATCATAAGTCCTTTATAAATAATTAACTTTACCGGTTATTAACTGAGCAAATATTTAACAAATCATTTGATAGCATTTATGAGCGATTCTGCACACACTGATGTTAAGCCACTGTTTTACAAGGTATGGCTCTTTGACTGTTCTTTTCATTTAAATGTTTATGTCCCCTTAAAATGGTTCATTAACTATTTATATTCATTTTTATGAAAGCAGTATTGTGTTAGTTTACAATGTGCTTCCTGTCTTTGTATACAAAAAAATAATAATATAGAAAAAGTTAGTTATTGAAGGGTACTTTTGTGACTTCTCTAGGGGTTTTGCACAACTCACCATTACTAATATTGGCACTGATCAGAATTTTATGTTTGATTTGATAGGTTGATTTGTTGACTGAAAATGTGACCATGAAGCAGTAAAACTTTCCCTGCTGTTAAGCAGGTGTACATTTTACCTGTGGAAACAAATGAAAGAATATGGGACATTTTTAGGTTTTGATTTCAAGTAAAACCTGGGGTTCACCTTGTGAAAGAAGAAGCAGAACTGATTAGATGCTTGTTCGTCCAAACGTTTCTTCTGGTGGAAACGTTAAACATACACTTTCGATCCTTTCCCAGCCATAAACAACTTTTTCGTAATGCACATCTAATTAAAAAGGATCCCACACCTTGTCAAAAAAATTCTGTTTAGACAATCAGCAACAACATCAAAACAAATTTACTTTGCTTATTTATGATATTGATTTCTTGTCTGATGTTCTAGTGGTGAACTTTAGATCCTAGATTACAAGGAGTGAGTCAAAATAAACTGTTTAGAAACATTGATTTGTTCTGCAAACAGTGTGGATCGGAACAAGTCTCTTCCTGGTTTCTTGACACTTTTACAATTTCTTCATCCAAAGAGGGAATATTTAGCACTGCAGCAAACGAATTAGGTGGTAAGAAAGACACCAAAAAGAAATGTGGCTCACATTTATTGAAACTTTATATTTATTCCAGACATCAGATTTTTTGGTTTGGGGTAGGTGGTTGTTCAGATCTTCCTTTCATGCCGAGGTACCCCTGTGTAAATGTTAGCCTCCCTTCTCTAGTAGTCTGATTGTATACCTCTTCTTGTTCGTCCAAGCATAAAGGAAACCAGGGAAAAAGACTGTGTATTTTCAGCGCCTTTTTTTCTGAAAGAGGTGTTACTCTTTAGCAAAGCCTAACAATAATGTCTGTTAGTCCGATCAACTCTCATTTCCTGTCATTTGCTTTCCACAGGAGGTAAAATGCGCATTTACGGCTCTGCATCCGTTTCACAGCAGCAGTTGGCTCAAAGTTAATCAGAGTGTAATCATGTAAATCCAAAGAAAATATTTGCGGAGACGGATAGCAAACAAGAACATTGTGAAGTTTATTTAAGCCTCCATGTGCTGAACGGTTATGTTTTGACCTGGTAAAGATTCTCAGAGGTCAAATATGGGTGGAGAAAAATAAATGTCAGTCTGGGATTGTTTGTATTTTTTCTCTCCGATTGCTCCTTCTAGACTGCTACTTTTTATGTGGCTCCTTTAGCCTCTCATCAGTCTGTATTTGGTCTGAAAACAAGATTCTTAAAGAAACAAATATTGTCAGCTGAAAAATATAACCATTATTTTTTTTCCTTTTATCCTAAATACAGAAAAAAAGACTATTGGAAGATTGTCCGTTTAAGGATAGAATATCTGCACCAAGTTTCAGTATGACTACTTCAAAAATACCACACTGAAGTGAATGCAAAACATATATACTTCCATATTCTGTATAAATTATCTTTGTTTAAATATCCAGCTACCACTCCATGTATAATGTCACCCTCTGACCTAGTTGCCTTAGTTACTGTCCATTTCCCATCGCCTTTGACTGTTAGCTTGAATCACAGAAGTGTTTTCTTAGAGCAGCATTTAAAGAGATGGAGAGAATGTTGGAGTGAGGCAAGCAGAGGTAATACAAGAGGATGAGAGGTATTTGCTCAAGTGCAAGTGGTCAGAGGCCAATAGAGGGGTAATCTCTCCCTTGCTTATCTTCTTCTAGCTCTTTAACTGAGAATAAATTCAATCCAGCCTAATATCCAACAAGCTCTGCACGTGCTCGGCTATTGCTAAGTTTGTGCTTGAGACTTGACAATGGAAAAGATAAGCAGGTTACTAGGTTTGTTTGGCGACCAATGGATCCTAAATGGTTTCACTGGGAGTTGATCTGAATGTTCAGGTTTGGTGTTAAGAACAACTGGAACTTCAATAAGAACAATGACTGATTGTGAACATACAAAATATTCATACAAAATATTCTGAACAGGTTTCAGAAACTCCTTACTAAAATATACAAAAAAACAAACAAACTGGAACACATAACATTTTTATTTCAACCCACCAATTGGGCCGTTAATGTCCATGTTTCTGTATTTGCTTAGTGTACTGTAGTGAAATGTTGTCACATGACTCCATTAATTAATATCTATCAGCAGGGTTAGTTCGTTAATTTATTAGGTTAATTGATTGGGTTAGATAAAGTGCATCTGGAAAGTATTTACAGCGCTTCACTTCTTCCACATTTTGTTGTGTGATGGCCTTATTCCAAATTGTATTCAATTCATCTCCTGAAAATTCTACACACAAATATGACAATGTGAAGAATAGTTTTATTTTTTTTGTTAAAAATAGAAAACTAAGATATTGCATCTTAGTTTCGACTTTTGCTTAATACTTTGTTGAAGCCCAAAATCGAGCTGTTTCTGTAGACCTCTGCATTAAAACAAAGTAATGTCCACATTACTTTGTTTGGACTTGCCATATTTTACGGACTTGGGTTTTTCTGTTAATGTCTGCTAATTAAATATTTGAATCCATTCAGCAGTCTCAATTGGTTTTGTCTAAAGTAGAAATATGGGGAGGCTAGAAGGAGGATCAGTTTTTTGTGATGCTCAGAGTTGTAGCTGGAACAACAGGATGCCAGGGCATTTCAGCTTAGATTCCTGTTTTGCTAAATCATTTTTGTTTTTTGTCTTGCTCTATGGCTGTGAGGCACAATTTCTGCAGGTTGATCCGATTATCAGAGAGCAGTGTTGTTTAATGCTCAGAAAAAAGAGAAAACACACAGTCATAAGATGATTTATCAGAGGAGGAAGCTTAAATCCTGTAATTTAAGGTACATTTTGTTGATTCGTCTAACTTTCCAAGAAATATTAACACATTTATACCATTAGACAGTCAAATGAAAGCCTTGGGAAGTTTAATAAAGGGGATAATTATTTGAATTATTTGTGTTAAACTTCTGTTCCATCTTACTGACTTCCTGCTGCCACGAGAGAAAAAAAATCTTAGAGGGGCAGCATTATGTGTTTTCCAGCCGCATAATACCCTTTTAATAGCACAATCGAGTTTCTGTGTTAGCTTCAGTTGATAGAAAATTTGTGTATGTATTAAATATGACTTAAAGAAATTTGACTTTGCAATGTAACGTGAAGTTTTATTAATACTTTATGAAACTCTTGCTCTTTCTGACACTCTGTCTTCAGGAAGTCATCACATCACTCCACAGTTAACCCTTAAATAGTGTTTTTACCAGGGTTTCACTGAGAAGTAGCTAGTTCCACCAGGTGTTTGCTAATTTGCTGCTGGCTAGTTTGAAGGAGCTGCTTTTTGGAGGCGGGGCTTCTGGAGGTAAAATTAATAGAAAGCAAGATTTTTTAATTATACTGTATTATTTAACAGCGGGAAAGTTTCATTCCAACTTGATCAGTGATCATGTTATGTGATTTTCCCAAGGTAAGATTTCATTGCAGTTTCTGAATTCAAAAATGTGATACATTCAAAGAACTCTTTTAGGAGCTTTTATCTGCCATTGCTAATACATTTGCAACAACCAGGTCTGATTTATTTTTATTATTTTTAAATCTGCACTAAAACTGTATCCCCTATGCAGAGGTGCACTGCGGTATACAGAGAGCCATTCTATGACAGCCCTAACTATGCATGTGTCACCAGAGGGAGAGAAGAGATGGGAGAAAATCACTTAAACACAGACAAATGGACTCGGGAGAGCTGCCATGCTCTGGTTCTCCTCAGCGTGTTAATAGAGTCACAATGTGCTGTGGGTGAAGCATTATTCAACCTTTTCACTTAAAGCTGGCAATGATAACTTTCCGAATTTCAAGTTTTACATGTTTATTGAACCAAATAGCAGTTTTATAAGAGATGCGTCACCTACAGGTTTTGAGGCCAGTTCTTATGAGTTCTTTCTGTGCACTTTTTATCTGCTTCTAATCTTTTTCAGGTGATTTTAATTATAGACATAATTTAAAATATTTTGTGATTTCTAGATAAGATCCATGTGTTTTCAGCGTTCATAATAAAATGTTTATTTTTTGTTCTAAAGCGGCACAAGATCTTCTCCTATTGAGCTTTCGCTCTGTGTGTGCTAATAATATCCATCAGAGCATTGGGCAGCATTATTTGTCTGAACAAAACCCAAGGGAGAAAACAATATTTTTTTCATTCAATTTTCAGCTCTTTACGTTTTTTGTTTTTGTTTTTTTTTTTTACCTCGCATACCTGAAAATATTATTATTGCCCACAGTCACTGCAAATGTTTCTTTGTGTTTAGATTTTTTTGTGTGTGTGTGGAAAATTTTAAAATCTGAATCTATTCTTGTTCCTGTTAATTGTGTTCAGGGTTGTAGTGGGTGGTCGCCTACCCTGGACAGTCGTTCACAGGATTCGACATTAATAACAAATACTGCTATACACTCAAACACCTAGAGTCAATGGATTTTAATTAGCTGAAGATGCAATTATTTCCACTACAGAAGGAAACCAGATCAAAAAACAAACATGCACAGGGTGAATACATTTTAACAAACACCCAAGATTTGAACCTAGGATTTCCATGCTAAATGCTGTGGGTATTTGTTTTCCACCTGAGTATTAAAATGGTTGCTTTACCACAAACATCATCCATGGTTCTGAACAAGTTCACTTGACAGTTTTCATTTATAAAACTTAAGTGTTGCATCAAGAAACAAAACAAAACAACACCAACACAAGTTGAAGAAAATCTTGTTCACTTCTGAACATAGAGAGCACACGTAAGAGATTTTATGTTTTTTGAGCATCATGTGCGTAAAGCATTCTGCCATTTTGATGTGTAACAACAAAAAACAAAACACTAATAATTTCAAGTTGGTTTTGCCAAATTATACAGTGCTGGAAAGCCACTGCCTGTTCGGCCTGTCTGTATAAGTGTTGCAGAATATGATTTTTATTAGTTTATTGTGTATCGTTTGAGGGCATGGGCTGCCAGTAAGAGGGACAGACTGGAAATGGAGTTACTGTCATAAGCAATACATAAGTGCACACTGAAGCACAGACACACATACATCTGTTTGCCTAATATGTAAAATATTCCCCCTTAAAGCAAAAATAGCAAGTGTAACCATATCCTTTTATAAGCCAGAGATATATGGAGTGACTGCAGCTCTCTGATGAGGTGTTGAAAGTCTGTGACATGAATTTCAGTCTGGAGACCAATCATGCATTCTGGTAGAGGAATGTTGAGACCGTCAGATCTCAGTGCAGTGTAAAAGCATCACCCTGCCCTGTGATTTAAAGCTGAATATAAACCATACAGCCTTAAACCAGTTTCACCAATGACCCCCTTTTTTCTGTACAACTTTGGCACATGAAACATTTTTTTATAATTTAGTGCCGCCTTGGGATAGAGTCTTCAACAAAATACCTCTGCATACAGTGTGTGCATTAGTTTGAAATACCTCCTCTTTGGCTGAATGATCCCCATTTATAAGGCCACTGGAGGTTGTTGCATGACTAGAGGCAGCACTTAAACTCTATGAACTGGTGAATAGTTGCGTTAAAAAGCGTATTTGACCATGCAGCTTAATGTACCATACTCAAGGCTATCCTTCCCCTCTGGCTTTTACAGTAGCAGTGTCTGAATGTGCGAATGCCTTTACAGCTCTCAATAACCTGATTCAGTGGGACCGAGCTTAAAATGATGATGTGTCCCTCTTTCCCACACAGTTCTCAAATTTGACCCTATGACTGAGCCTTTGATTGTGTTAAAAGCAGGAAAAATGTTCACCTTCTCATTTTTGTCTTTAGGCTGATATTTCCTATTTTAAACCGGTTCCTCACACATTGTTGTTCTTTTCCTCACATTTTATGTTTTTTATTATTCCACTGGGACTCCTTTTTAGCCATAGATTCTATGTGGTAAATTGGTTTGCGCTGCTTTATGGGAAGCAGACTTGTCCTGTTTTATATTAACATGAACCCTAAACCTGTCGTTATATATTTTACTTATTATGCAGCGCTAGCCCTTACATTTTTCCCTATGGATCATAAGTGATGAAGAATATGGGCCTGGAAAGCTTTTGTAAGCACAGATGCGAGTTTGTTTTACTGCCTGAGCTTTTCTTCTCTAACTCATGTGTGGGATAGCCTTTGACCTCAGTGAAAATCTAACAAAGGCTACCATCAACTGTATATCACTAGTTAGAAGTAAATAGTGATATGCAGCTGTACTTAATTCAAATTTTGTTGTGTTTGCTCTGGATGTAATGTTCGCTTGTAGTTCTAAATCATGTGCAGTTGTTGGATGTTCAAATAATATGTAATTTGACTCCATTGTTTGAGTAAATCCAAATAATTAAAGTAATTCATTACAACTATACTTTTGCAAAGTATGCTGCAATTTCTGCAGTTGAGTCTAGTATTAAAATGACACTATTTACACAAGAAAATTGTAGTTTTCACCAATAAAATGATTCTCAAGTTTCTATTAGTTGAAAGTGTGGGCTTTATGGTCAGCTGAAGGGTGATGTATTGATCAGATCTGGTCAGGTCTTGGCTGTTTCTTAGAGCTGATTTTTAGATACTGTAGATAGTTTATCACTCTTTACACTTCTCGGATCTCCCCTGGCTCACATTACTCACGTAGGAAGACATTATCGATCAGGACCCCATCCTGATCAGTGCATTAATCGAAATCAGAGTCACTAACCATACCCTCCTTCTGACTGCTGTTGCTGATGAATGTCTGATTTTTAAATTTTTTTTGCCAGTCTACTAAACCTTTAAGTTTTGGGTTTAGTAAACTGAGTAAAACACAGTTAATTTTTAACAATCGCAGGTTATTTTGTGTATCGGGGTCTTGTAAAAGAGACAGTAATTATGCCTACAATTATTCATAACTGACAAATTTGGCTTTAACATAATATTTTAGTTTTACCCATTTTTTCCCCTATGACTAGAAAAACATCTAAATGTCAAAATCAAAGTATTTTCGTTTAAATATAGTTTGAAACATATTGTTAAACTTACTGACGTTAAGCAAAATTTGAAAGGTATTAGAATAATCTTTCAAATTATTCACAAATTATTTCGTGTGGTTTTGCATCACAATAAGAGAGACTATATCGTACAGCGTTCTGACTTTCTGTGCCATATGACATACTCTGTCACACAGCTGTTGGTATTGGAAGAAACTCTGCAATAGAAACCCAAAACACAAGTCATTAAATTATGTGATGTTTACAATGTTGGGGTTTAAATGCACTCCCATTCAATTGATTTACAGTTTGAGCCATTAGATGCCTCTAAAATCCACAAAGTAGATTTAAAAGTTGCCCTCTGTCTTTAATTCGTCTTTATGATGAATACAAAAACAAGGGAGCTTGGTTTCTTGTTAAGTTCTTTTGTTTGCAAACTGTTTTTATAGAATATTGAAACATTTTAACTGCAGCACCTATCACTTAAAATGAATTAAAGTAATATATGTTCATAAGAAGCAAAAATATTCAATAGAGTGCTTTCATTTGTTTTCACTTTACCAAAAATAATCTAAAACAGCACTATAACACTTAATGCAGTAATACATGCTGTTGTAAAATGTATTGCAGTAACAAATACGGTTTTTGCAAATACTAAGATTTCTGCATAAGGTTTTGTTAAAATACCTTTAATTAGTGTGTGCATGTGCGTCGCTTTTTTTTCTGTGCTTCAGTGGACATGACAACCACGGTAAACCTATCTCACAGCAATTTAAGTCAGAGTGTCAGCAGCTTCAGCCCCGTGTTTCCTGAACCCTGTTGAAACCTAGCACATAATGGCACACTGAGAAGCCTGTAGCCTGCCCACAATCCAAGCATTTTATCAAACCAATCAGCATTTTTGCAGAAAGAACACATCTCAACCGTGACAGAAGGGGGTTTCACAACATCTGGTGCTCCCGGAGAGAACCAAGGAGGGAGGGAGTAAAAGAGAGTTTGCGTGAAAAGAACGTGTGAGAACAATCTTGTTGGTCTGGCATTGAGATTTCAGATCAAAACAACATCCTGCTTTCTCTCTTAACACAGGTCACCAAGAGTGCACATAGCTGTCAGCGCTTGCCTGTTCCAAAACCAGGCGTGCTCGCAGTCGTGATGGTGATTTTTCTCGATGTGAATATTAATTGCTGCTCTCCCTCTTGGTTTCTCTTCTATATGCTTCCTGTCTCGCTCCTTCAGCCCAGCGCAGCAGTGAGAGGGTACCACAGCAGTAAGACAACTTCCATCAGCCCCAGTTGGGCCTCTGGTGTCAGTGGTGGTCAAGAAAGCTGGAGCAGCCACTTCACTCACACAAGTCTTCAGCAATATATACCTCACCATCAACAACATCGACATCACCACCCTCCTTCCACGCACACAAGCTACTCCTTCTGCACTGCCCATACAGCTGTGAGTAATGCTTTTAGCCCGTTTGCTGGAGGAATACATCAGTGCTTTTCCTGCCTGTCTCTTTTTTCCTCTTTCTGGTAACCATTAGTGGCTTTTTCTATAAGGGTATAGTTGTTTCAGTATGCACACATAATGTACTCTTCTTGCATACCTTTTGTTATTCTTCTTTGGCTTCTTTCTGCGTTTTCACGTTTTTGTTTCAGGCTTTCCTGTTAAGTCCCCTT
This sequence comes from Xiphophorus maculatus, assembly GCF_002775205.1. NCBI lineage: Eukaryota > Metazoa > Chordata > Actinopteri > Cyprinodontiformes > Poeciliidae > Xiphophorus > Xiphophorus maculatus. The sequence goes on from NC_036455.1 coordinate 4,718,318, forward strand.
CAGTTTTTTTACCTCCCCCTCCCTTCGCTTGTCTTCTCATGTGACTTCTAATTTTCCTCCTTTCTGCTACTTCATTTGTTTTCATTTCATCTGTCTCCTGCACTGGCCATGCTTAAGGAGGCTAATTGAGACAGAGATACTTCTGTGTCATTTCTCTTGTCATTATCTTAGGAATTTACTCCTTTTTCACATTCCGACTGGTCTGACTTTTCTGGTCCTTTTTCTTTTTGCTCATAGTTTTGGTTGGTAGTAGAACAAACTAGACATTTTGTATGCAGTATATTTTTGATTTGATATTGTTTTTTGGTTTGTTTTTGTTTTTTTCAAAGCTTGTACTTGAAATTAGGAAAGTGATAAGATTTCCAGGGTCTTGTTACATCATGTCAGATTCAAAATCCCTCACTGTACCTGTGAGGGATTTTATTACATATTCCACAAGAAATAAATGCCAATTTTTATATACAAATGGTCGTATGTTGGCTTCAAAGTTTCATCTAAATGTTTTGGAGAAAAATAAACATTTCCATCCTTGTTCCCTAGAAGCAGAAAGGGAGGTTGTAGTTATGGGGGGAAATATTAAGAGTGATGTTGCAACTTAGCCAATTTAGCCCTCTTTCCTTTGATACCCATAATCTAGTGCAGTCAATTCCCTTCAAAAGTCACCCAGTTGGTACAAAGATCATTCCTGTTTGTAAATTAAGATCAGTTTTAATCCAGACTTTTTTGTGGAGTACTCATTGAGAATGTTATTAAACTGTTGACTTCATGAAGACCAATAGGCACACCATGAAGGTCATGGATAATGTTGTGGGGAAATTTTAGGCAGCTTTAGGTTTTATTAAAAGATCCCAATCTTTGAACATCTGTTGAATCCATCACCTGATGAAAGAAACAGCTTTGTTCTACTTTCTACTCCAAGACCTGGTTGTCTACCGGCATGCGGAGAATGGAGAGTATTAACCAGAGCATTAGCCAAGAGGCCCATGGTAAGTGTGGAGGAGCTGGAGTGATGCACAGCTCAGGTGGAAAAATTAGTCAACTAAGTTGACTTTAGTAATGCTCTGCAAAAAATTGTTATATGAAAAAGAAATCAATAAGTACCATTTGTAGTTTGTCACCAGTCATGCAGGGGTCACCGGACATATACTGTATGTGGAAGAAGATGTGCTAGTCAGATGAGATCAAAATTAAGCCTTTTAGCCTACTTATAACACATATTATGCCAGAGCCTTGGTAGCACTCCTTCACTTTTAACACACCATCTCATAATAAAACATGGTTGCATTAAGAAAACAAATAATAATTCCATATCACAACTTAAACAGTGCTGCTATGCATCTGTACGCAAAAACATCCTCTGAATTTCTGCTTGTAAAAAGAAAAAAATACTAATGAAAAACATGGACGCATCCCACAAGTGACTTAAACATTTTGGGAGATGAATACTACCACAGAATGTTATTGCTCTGTTTTTCTTCCTGTAATAAATGATTTTTACAAGCCCTCACACTACGTTTCTCAATTTTCTAGCTTTCCATGACTACAATCTAATCTTAAATATGCCCCACCTTAATTCTCATCTGCTCTTCTCTGCATGTTGAGACTTCCCTAAAGCACTTGCGTGCATGAAGTGAAATTGGACTGGATTTAGATACGATAACCATCACTGTATGTTAGCTCCATGTTACACAACTCATGCCTTTTATGTTGCCTGAAAGCATTCTTTGTTTCTAGAAAGCAGGAGAAGATTTCCATTTTGTGGCTTTGATACAGACAGATTCCTCTCCCAATCCCTTGCTGTACGCAATTGTCACCATTACAAACACTTAAAGGCCGCAGACTTTTACCACTGGAAAAGTCAACGAGGAGCTCTGCTGTTTGATCCCTGTCATGCACACAAAAAAAGAAACATTAAATTTCACATGATTGGCATAAATGCTGTGGTTGTGGTTGGTATTGTTGTAGCGCAATCATGTATCACAGTTTTTTGCAAATGTTAGTCCTTTTTGCTTTCACTGCCAGTCGGTCCTCTAAAGGGCTTAAAGTCATTGTAATTCTCAACCATCCCCAGGACCTTTGATTGACTACAGTTACTTCAAGTTGCAGATTCTTACACAAACTAAACTTAATTTGTCTTTGATTTAAAAGTGTACAGATTAACAATCTGTTATAGCATTTTGTTGTTTCTTGTGTCTTTCATAGCCTGGAAATAATGTTAGATTTGTGTGTGTGTGAATTTTGCAAACAAAACAAATGACAATTTATTGATTGCAAATGTGCACTTTTCATGATAGTAAAACAGGAAAATGAGGGCTTAAAAAAAGAACACTAATAAAGTGTTACAATGATCCATTCAAACTCCAGACGGATGATCAATCTGCTTTGGCAGGATCTTAATAGAACTGTGCAGAACTAATGCGAGGAAATGTTTGTATCGTTGAAAACAATTACTGAGAGTAACAACTGCTGTATTTAGCTCTATAAGCTTTTAAATCATGGCATGAATTTAGTTTTACATGACTGTAGGTCTGAAATGGTTGAAGGAGATGAGAAACCTCCAAGGAAAAAAACCCAAAAACTTCAGATCAAAGCATTTAAAATCAGATACTTAAGATACAAACTGGGCTCTTATTGGATAGTATAGACAGTCATATTGCCAAACAAATATTTGACATAAATTTATTTCAGTGAATTGCTTCTAAAGATTTATGGTTTGAATATTTTTCAATTTACTTTAACTGAAGGGTTGTGTTTTAGAAAGCATCACAGCATTACTGTTTTTGGTAAAACTGGGAAAATACATGTTGCATACAGCAACAGCATCACTTGAATAGGGATGAAAAATCCCCGAAAGTATTCCCAGGACATTCTGGAAACAAGACCTACATTCTCAAGAACACACACACTCCTCTGTTTGCCCTGAATATGCTTTTGTTTTTGTGGAAGCTGGTAAACCACACATCTTACAGTAGAACCTGACTGGTCTGGATGACGGATCACTTTGGGGTCATCAGACTCTTACCCTCTTCCTCACCCTCTGCTCTTAAACTAGTGTAAAATCTGCTGGCTTTGATGTGCCTGTTTAAATGGAAGAGTAGGGATGGTGGTTTTCTTTTTGGCTTCCCTTTTAGACCCTTCAGAAACCAAGTTTCCCCCAATGTAAAGCCTTCCATGCAACTAAAACATGCTTCAGTATTTGAGTGTGCAGTGTTTGTTTTATATGACAGGGATGCTATTTGCAAAACATACAAGGTTGTATATGAACCACAAATCCCTCAGTTCACATACTAGCTGAAGCAGACTTTCTCTCATTCTACAAACTCCTTCAGTCAAAATCCTTTCATTTTTATTGCATCGTTTTATTGCCTCCCTAAATGCTGTTTTGATTTCAAGCTTATTAGATGTGAAAATGTCCTACAGAAAGAAAAGAAAAGAAAAACAAAACTGATATCGCAGCATGAATGTGTCCTGTTGGTTGAGAGCGGCAAGAAAAGGCATGGAAAAAGAAAAACAAGCAAGGATCCTGCAGAGATCAAGAAGCCTTGCCTCCAGTGGATTTGTAATTACAATAGAAGCGGATACATTTCCACTTTTAATATGGTGGGATGAAGTTTGCTCAAGGGGGGGAGGTGGAGAGACAAAACAAAAGTGGAGAAAGTTGTGTCTGGCAGAATGAAGGGAAAAATATTTCTCCCTTACATAGTAAAAGTCATTTATATTTGTTTGAAAACATAGCCAGTATTTCCACAAATAATCCTTATTAAGGTAACACAGTTTTAAGCTACATTTGGAAAGTTATGAAAAGTTGACAGTTGTATTTAAGTATTTAATAGGCAGAACCTGTATTTAGTCTTATAGTTCTTTTGATTAAAAAAATCATGCTACACATTTTGCTGTTGTTGACCCTTGTAAAATGTTAAATATGTTTTTCCTGGCCGTTTCTTTTGTGTACATTGCAGGTGAAAATTAAATGCTTTCTTCTTTGTGACCACACAGGTAGAAAAACTGACTGCAAAATAGAAAAATACTGTTAAGTTCAATGTATGATAACATAAAAAAAACATAAATGAAAATAATACAGAAAAGGATAAGTCAATAAAAAAAGAGGATGGCTAAAAAGAGGAAGCAAGTGTTTCTTCACCTTTCACAAAAGCTCCTTTTTTAATGTCTACTATTAACCAAAGAGTTTAGGCGACATTTGTGGAGATTGTAACAGCCCTCAGCTGATTTCGTATAATAAAACATGACAAGTCACTGATTGCACACGGTGTTATTGGATTCTGTACTTAAAGCCACAACTGCTGCAGCGACTCTTAAAGCCTTGACTAAACGCCAAGCTATAGATTTTCTGGCCTGTTGAGAATTGGTCACAAGCATGTAAGAAAGGGAAAGGAAATGTTTTGTGTAGGTACTCTCCTGTAATTGGTGTGACAGAGTCCATGGCTAGTAAGACAAGTAAAGGTGGACATGCTATAGATGATATGTGATAGATAGCTGCTGTAGGTGAAGTTTGTCTTCAGCAGCGTCTCTCTTTCAATGCTGCTGATACATAAAGTTTATAGGATTTAAGGTAATTTTTAAGCTGTCAAAGAACAACATAGAGGACATTATCTCTTCTTGTATATCTCAACAAATGTTCTGAACCTTTTTGAAATATCAAGCAACATTCCGGTTTTACATCAGCTTACCAAGGTAAAATTTGGAGGCTTCTCAGCTTTGATTAATTTATTATTATTTATTATCCAGGAAAATATATTTTTATTTCATCAAAAGAAAACTGGTCACTCATTTATAAAACTGTTGACCAATGAATTTGTTCATTGTTACTTGTTTTGACTGAGTAACTGCAGAGTTGATCATAAATGTCTTTTTATGAGTGGTTAATTCTTGGAAACAGACACATGGTGAGTGTGATAATGATCGCAGTAACAGTTGATCTTCATTGAATTATTGACTTACTGAAGAGGTAACAATATTAATGCTTTTCTGCAAATAGGTAGAGAAATGCATGAGGAAGATAAATCCTTGTTTAAATCATTTTTGTCAGCCTGAGGTTTGTTGAAATGACATTTTGCTCTATTATATCTTATAAAAGAAATCATCACTTAAAGTTTGACCACTACTCTGTGCCATTTAAAGGTCTCCTTTCTTTGGAGAATCATTTTAGGTGCTAGATATGCACATATTTACAGATCTCATTTGTGTCTGTGACAGTGTTTCACTATAGTGCATGCTAGCTATAATTAGGATTACAGCTAGCAGGGATTAAAAGCTGCATGAAATATTTATATGTGTTAAAATGAGTAGTAAAAGTTCTAGCTTGATCTCCTGTAGCTAATTGCATCAGTGGTGTATCTTTGTTGGAGAGTGAATCTGAGATTGTGAAAACAGAGTGTTCATGTGATCTCGCAAAAACAAAAAAGAAGCAGAAGCCATTTGGGTTATGTTGTGTTATTGTGACATGATATATATGACTCTGCAAGGGAGGAATTGTGAACTCTGTGCCTAACCCGCATTGCGTCTATGTGGTGCTGCAGAGTTCATCTCTCTTCATAACATATAGAGACACCTACACATATGCTGCAGAGGACAAAAGGAACTCTCCCTTTCAGCAAGTTTTAAATACTACACTGGAGAGGAATTTTTATACCAGTTTTCTACATTTTGTCCTTTGCAGCCAGCTTTTCTCAACAGCACAGATTTTAAAAAAAGATTATCATTTAATAGTATTTCTGTGGATTATAAATCTTTACTGATTTAATGCATAAACATTTATACCTATGGATCAATCTAACTGTGTTAATTTAGACATATTAAATGCTTGGATTCACATTTTTAAGATAAAAGAACCATAGCAGGTAAGTGAGATATTACAAGTAAGTTATGCACATGTTATGATTAAAGTATCAGTGGGTGATTCAATATTATTGAAAAAAAGCATTTGAAAGCAGCTGATAGTTTTCATGTCCAAGTGTCATAAATGCACACATTGCAAGCTGAACAGATTTCCAACTTGTTGGATGAATCTAGGATAAATGCAACTGATGCATAATTTCTGATTTCTGTTTTTTATTGTTCGTATATTATTCACATACATGTGACGATGATGTACACATGTATGGACTTGTATTTTATGGGGGTTGACACACTTCATTGTCTTTAACTTTTTTTTTAGATTGTTTCTTACTTTTCATGTCTTCTGTATGTATTTGACTGTTACCAGCAGCTGCTTAAAAATCATATTTGTATTCTCATAAATCTCTTTGGAATAGAGTTCAATGATCCAACCCTCAACACCAATCATGGTTATTAATGTGTCCCTTTGGGGAAATGAATGGCTCTGTTAGGAATCAAATGCTGATTTTTCATTTAACTGTAAGTTGAGTATATTGAGGTGTTTTTGAACGTGACTATAACCCCTCATGCCAGTTGACCCGCTAATCTTTTTATTTGTGGGGTCTGAACTCTGGAACAACTCTCTGTGTTGGGATTAGTTTAATTAGCCGTAACTCATAAACAGCCTTTTATACAGGATGACAAATGATACTGTCATGCAGCTGAATGGATGGTCTGATTGCTGGCAGTGGGCGAGGGTACATCTGCTGGCTGATGGCCTGCACAACGTAACTGAGCTGAGATGAGTTATCTGTGCTTCCCCTAGGGAGGCGCGATATTTGGACAACTGAGAGTGAAAACAAAGAAGTAACAACAGAAAGTAATGAGGAGAGAGAGAGGATTTCATGTACAAAACTGATTACGATCCACTTTTGAGCAATCCCAGTTTATCTTTTCATGATATGTTTTTCCAAGCACCGAATAGAATCATCAGGATTTCCTGAAAGTGGAGACAGCAGATGCCAGTGTGTGCTGTAGATGCATGATGTGGCTCAGGGAGCCTCATGGAGGCTTTGTGATGAAGTACATTAGCTTACATTTTAGAGCCTGAGTCTCTTTCATCAGCCCTTGAATGAAGAGCATTGCTCATTTCCCAAATACTGCAGTGATTCATCTTTGCCATGAGCCAGAATGGGCTTTGTCTCAGTAATTAATTTAGCTCCCGGGACAGCAGTTGGAATGAGTCGTGTCTTCAAGGCCTAATTAAAATAAGATTGTCAAACATATTCTAGGTCACACAGCTCAGAATCTCAAACAAGTTGGGGGGAGATTTTTAGGCACTGCCACCATGTCCTTGGTGGACTATTATGCTGTCTGATTCAGTAGTAGGTAGGAGGGACCACAGACTGAAAAACAAATGATTGTATTTGCACAGTTTATTTCTTGAGGCAACTCTTAAAAATTGAGACACTAGATGTTTATAATTGGCTGGTTCAGTCGATATCTCAATTTAGCTATTGTTCTGCACCCTGCATGCCTGTGTCTCTGTTTGAGGTTGGTGTACTGGAATAGCTGAGAAATTGGAGGCTTCTTCTTGTGGAAAACAGCCACACTGTTATGTTCCCATGCCCCTCTTAATCAAAATGCAACTGTGCATGAATATCATGTGGTTTCATGTCACTTTCTCTACAATAACAGTCAAACTGTGGCTTGAAACCCTGATATCAGCGCCACATTCATTTTCAGAGTTGTTATTCTATTGAAGGCGCCAGACTGACAGTCAGGATCTTATCTTTTCTCATAATGAGAATCATTGACTTTGGTTGTAGGCTCACATTAGCTGTGAAAGTACACACACAGACACATGCACATGCGCGTGAAGGTTCTAAACAATTAAGCACGAGCTGTCGAGCTTAGTGCCTGGGTCCATTGTAAGCTCTCTAAACCTGTTAGACTGTGACAGACCATTAAAAGACTGCCAAGGCTTCCTTAATTTGCTTCAACAGTGCATACAGAGGCAGAGTGACTCAAGTGCTGTGCGTCTGCCTGAATGTGCATTCCTTTGACGTTCCTTCACTCAGCCCTTCACAGAAACATCTACACATACAGTGTGACACTACAAAGTCCTAATCTGTACATTGAAGTAACTGCATAAAGGCCCTTTGCTACTTATTTAAGCAAGTTTATCTACAGATTAAAATAGCTGCCAACACTAATGTATTCAGAGTCTGGAAATTGTCATGAGCACAATGCAAACAACATTAATTATTTTTTACATTGGAGCCATTGCCTGTAATTCCTGTGAGTTTATTTATTATATCTCTGGTGCACCTGCTGTGCATAAATGTTCCACTGTCATCTTCAGGGATGTGCTCTCATATTGTTATTTTTGCTACACAAAACCTAGTTGACAGTGTCAGTGAAATTTAATAAAACTGTCATGGAAGTAGGAATTACACACCAACAAATTTCACACCTTGTTTGCATTTTCACGCATTTAAATCAACAGCATAAGCTCAGTAAATTGCACCTTTCTAATTAGTGTATCAGTGAGAATAAATGAAAAACTAAAACAGCCCTCTTGATTAAGACGCTCAATTACACTGCATGAATAAGGAATTCCCACTTTAGAGAGACTTTTATGTAAATATAGTCAAGTTTACATTGGATTTAGTTTGTGACCTACAGGAATACATGTCACAATCATCTTTTCCTTCATGCATGATATCATACAAAAAAAAGCTTGTTTTCCAACAGCCTGTCCCTCTGCAGACCTCACATAAGGCAACTGATCAGAGATCCTTTGAGTTTGACCATTTACAGTTTTCTTATTTTCTTATTTTATAAGATATCTTTTTAACCAGCTGTGTGTCAAGTTTCAGGTCTTTCACTCCAAGTCCAAGATGAGTCTCAAGCCTCTAACCAACTTTAAAATTCTGACCTGGAATTCATGCAGTCTAGACCACCTGTAACATTGGATTGCTGTTTAGGAATTTAAATTTATAACCAACAGTTTCTGAATTATTTTAATTCATTAACAATAAAACAACCTTGTAATTTTTTTCTTCATGTGCCCCCTTGTGGCACATGTGCTAGGCCAGCTTTGCTCTACAGAAAGGAAATGTAAAGTTCTTATAAGTTCTTGACTTCAGTAAGTCATTGTTGCATCTGTCATCAAAGTCGAGGGGTTTGCATTTATAAAAAAAATAAACCCATGTTTGTATGACCTTCAACCTATTGGAATTTTGTTTATGGCTGCATGAGTGTGAATGTGTGTATGTAGAATAGGTGTATGCACTAGTTTGTCACGTGAAATGCCAAAGATGTTATGATGAAAATAATAACCTTGCAGCACTTAGCACCCAAGATCAGCAAGGGGTAGGTAGAGTTGGCAACTGAGGTTGCAGCAGTCCCAGTTAGGCAGACGCAAGGCAGCCCTGCATAGTTACCATACATCAGACGTGGGACCAAATCAGCAGTGAAGCACAGGAGTAGAAGTCCATAGGGTAGAAAGGCACAGGAAGAGACGCAGACTATCTAAACCCCCTTCTCAACTCAGTCACTAGTTCCTCCAGTGCAGTTCTAACCTGCAACCTGGCCACCTTGGCAACCAGGTGACACTACAAAGCCCCAAGTGTGCCTTGACGGAAACCCTGTAAATTCTAGACACTAACAGGTACCATAGAATCGCACAAAAATCCGTGAGGGACGGCGGAGCCCCTGCTCGAAATTCCGTGAAAGAGGTGTATGGAGCCTGGTGCCAGAAACCCATTAAAATACTGTCTACATCGTTTTAAACTGTGTGATTGTGAGCGTGAGTGGGAATAAAAATAGCAATAGGTATTTTGTTCCATATAACACAGTAGGAGTGTAACAGGTAAACCTTCCATAGATGCAAACTTGACTAAAAACCCACCTGTTTAGGATTGTATTTGAAACGTAATCAATTACAAATTTATTGATGGAACCTGACTCAATGTCATGTTTTGATTGTTGATTCTATGTTGCATTGTGTTTCTGTGTTTGATATGATGTAAAGCACTTTGAAATGCCTTGCTGCTGAAATGTGCTATACAAATAAAATTAGATTGATTGATTGATTGATTGATTGATTGAAGGGAAATGCAGCTGTATGCAGCTTTATCTCCAAGAAACATCCAAAGCTTTGCACATTAAAAAAGGAAAAAAAAGTTTAAAGCTTTCCATCCTTTGCTACAAATGATCAAGCCTACACTAAAGAAATACTATGTTAGTGCACTTAAGGCAGTAATAGGCTTATTTTGGTATTTCAAAAATGAATTGAATTATTTGTTTATTTGCATTTTCCTGTGTATTTCTAATATTTTATAAAATAAGTTTAAGTGGTGCAAAATGTGTCAATTTTTCTCAAAGTGCTCAATTATCATAATAATTAATTAAATAATCAATTAATAAAACAATTTACCTGTAGCTAGTACGGAAGCTAACTCTGGCTCAGAAACATAAGGCTGAACCTGAGGAATATTAAATGCAACTCGAACACTTTAAAATCCACATAGAAACTTTTCCTAAACTCACTCATCTGCCATCTTGTTTTCTAATGCCAGCTGATAAGTTTCACTCTTTTGGCTCTATTGATGTCCAATATTTTGTCCTTTTTTTTTTCAATGGGCTTTTTAAAAACATTTTATGGGACATCTTGCTGGTGAAATGAACTCTTCAATGCATAGCTGTGTTTTATCAGTGTACATTTGAGAATGCACCGCAACTTATCTTTAAAACAAATCCCATCGCATCGTATGAACATAGTCATTATGACAAAGCACATTATTTTACTATTTGCCACTTCACTTTATAGGGAACTCTTGTGTATTTGACAGTTTTAAAACGAATGGCTTTTTGGGTGGATGTTTCACCTAGAAGGTATTTCCTGTTGTGACCAGAGCTTGGCTTTCTCCGTCATTAAGAATTAAAGGCTTGGGCCACAGGATTGTGAGCACCAAACCACAGGAATATCCAGAATTTGACAGTACTTCCAGGCCTCTGTGTGTTTCATTTCCTATTTCGCAACAGTGTGTGGTACATGCAAATTCCTCATTCTGGTTTGCCACCAGTCTTCATTTAGCTGCACTCTGTGTTTGATATTGGATGTTGGACACAATGGGAGATGTTAGAGGGCGGATTAGGGAGGGTGCTGGCAGATCTTAAAGGGATTTAAATGGGTGTCTTCTCTTGTTCGGATCATGCGGTCTGTCATATTTACATGTCATTGCTGGCTTAGGGCTATTCCTTGCTGGTGCTGAATGGTAAATTTGCAGCATCTCATCTGTGAAATCACTCTTCAGCAAATCAGTTTGCACCTGCTACTCTATTTTAAGGTGATTAGTCAATGACAGGGCAGGGCAAGGGAACATAAATCACACATCGTGCAGAGCTGTAGATGTGACCTTAATTTAAAATGTTTCCCTCAAATCACGAATGGGTTTTAGCTACACATACGAACACATTCACACTCGCATACGTTGATATCCGTGCACAGATGGGTTTTCATACAGAGCCGCCTGGGGCTGTGGTGTTGGCTTTAAAAACCCATAACATCTGTAAAGCATTACAGTTGATTATGCTGGTCCTTCATTGCAATCATGCAATATGGGCTTGAGCGATGGCTGAACATGGACTGTGTAGGGGAAAAAGGAGACGATGAGGCCTCCATGATTCTAATGAAACACCGAGGCCCTCGGCTATCGAATTTGCCGTAACACACAGCACAGTTACAGACAAAACTTTCTTCTATGCTTTCAAGGAAGTTCCAGTATGTGTTTTTGAATGCCTATTTCCTCTTATATAACAACACAGTGTAACTTGAACAATGTATAAAGGTTAGTCAACCAAACACTGCAACTCAGCTGGATTAAAAACTCAACATTTTTGGTTTAGGTTTGAGTGAGTGCATCAACCATGACTACAGAGATTATGTAATTTCCTAAGCCTTGAGAGGTACAACATACTTTTTGCTCTCATCCACCTATTTGTTATACAACACATTATTGAGCTAATGTAAAATGTTTCCAAAAAGAAAACTTGAAAATGATGGTGTCTCACAAAACGTCAAAGAACTAATCATTTTTTCAATCAAAAGAAATAAAGGAAATCCCTAGAAATATATTTACTAAGCTAATGTGGTTAATTGTTCAGTTTTGAACCTGATTTCTCTTTATGTACACAAAGACCAAATGTTTGGAATAAAGCCAAACATTTGCAGGTTTCTGTCCACAATGCCCGACTGCAAACAGGTTTTTCTCATTGTCTTACTTTGAATCAGGCATACATTTTATGTTTTTGATCAGGTTTGCCAAAAAGTATTTCTACTTGCTGAAGGCAAGAATAACTGGAGACTATTATTAAATTCAGTTTACCTAACCCTGCAACATAATTGATTTCCCCATTCACAGTTTGGATAATGTTGTCTGGGTTGCGAAGTTCACAAGACTACAGCAGATGTCTCTAAGAATTATGTCTTTTTTCCTCACCAGACTATTTTCCAATGTTTTATCTTAATGTCACACTTTTCTCTGCTTTAGTCAGGACTTTAGAATCATCTTTTGCTTTTGCTTTTGCTTTTGCTTTGGTGTTCACATTTTCCTTTGCCCAATCACATTTACACTTCCAGGCTCCACAAGAAAGTTTTGGACATTTTAAATGACTCTTCACACCCTGGCCATGGTATCTTCCAGCTGCTGCCATCAGGCAAGACATACAGAGCAATAAAAACCAGGACAAATCGCCTAAAAAACAGTTTTCACCCGATGGCAATCATGGCACTAAATTCAAAGGCATAAGAACTTCTGCTCTTGACACCACTTTGTTAAAAATGTAAATTCTGTTGCGACACCTCCAGGCGCTGCAACCATCTTCTGATGTGTATTTATTTCTCATTTTGTACTATTTATTTCTTTATCTTTCTATAGTAGGTATATACACATAACCTGCATCTTAACTCGAGTCGAGCAAATCTCAATCTCGTTGTAATCTGTTGATGACAATGACAAATAAATCTTATCTTATTAAACTCTGGGACACAGAACTTGCCTCTTTTCTGAAAAAAAAATTAAAAATGATCTCAGGACATTCCCACAAACTGAATACTTGCATAAACGTGTTTGAATATAGTACTTTATGCATCTGAATGTAGTATCCAGGTCTAATGCAATTTCTTTTTCTCCCATGATGGTCACAAAAGAAAAAATAGCTAAAATACTTTGTAAGTGGCTGTAGTCAATGCTGATCATCTGAATTAACCAATCAGAAGCTTACATCATCATGTGAGATTTCCAGATTGTCTAGTAATAAAGTAATATTAGTGTTTAAAATTTTGAACTTTAAGTAATGAAACAAAAACCATTCTAGCAATTTCCATAATTCTGACTTAGATCAAACTAAATATTTTCTATTCTAACGTAGCACATTGATATAAGGGTTCTGCGTGATTTTATGCAGTGTATGTGCATATCTGACACTATGTCCTCAATATAGATTTATCTTTAGAGTGATGTTATTAGACCATTGCTAAATAAACATTTAGCAAACCAAAAGGAGCTGCTTAGTTTTGGCTTGAGATTGTTTTCAAGCGTAACGTCTGATTGCACCTTTCATTTGCATGCAACCTGAGATTTTAATGAAAGAACTAAGATGGTTAAAAACTCCTTTCAATTTTTTTAAATTTAAATGCCATGTTTGAGATGTCTTAGTTTGCACTTGATGTGTGGAGATTAGTGGAAGCAATCACTTAGCGCTCCACTTTATTCACGCTCACTTAAGCACTCTTATATTTCTATCATTCTGACTGGTAGAAACCTGCCATGGGCATTAACAAATTGTCCACTTATTTACATCACACATACTTTTTAAAGTGCTTTTTCAGGTAGTTTCATTGTTTGACTTTAATATGTTTCTGGATCAACACAATACCTGCTTAGTTTGACCAGTCCTTAAATGGGGATAATCTCTAGAAGAAAATATTATGAGACAAAACCTTCAAAATTCTGGTTTATTTACCATTTAAGTCTTTGCAGCAGAGTAGACTGTGTGAATGTTTTTGATTTTATGTTTCAGTGTTATTTTAAAATTCCATTGTGTTGTTTCAGCAGCCAAATTACACAGTTTGAATGAGACTTTTGTCGAAAGGAGTTTGATAGTTCATTTCTCAGCTATTCCAAACAATATTATTCCTGTGAATTTGTGAACTGTAAGTGGAAAAACCTATAAAATATTAAAGTTTGCTCATAAAAATATGCAGCCAAATTTGCTCCTTTTATTTCTCAACTATACATCAGATTTACTTTAAGACTATTGTGTGAAATATTGTGTGACACCCTGCCGCTGTTTATCCTCTTCCAGCAGTCTGGGTAGTGTGAAAGGTGGAAGGTGGAGCTGCCATGCTCCATTTAGTAGGTGCATTTTGATGACTTCAGTACTAGTGGTAATTACAGAGGCGCCATAAAGGAAGTAATCTTGAAGTGCATCACCTTAAAGTCGCATACTCTCTGATATCTAAATGTTACCCAGTGGAAATGCACCATAAAGTGAATGTTTTTAATCATCTGCTGTATGCTTTTTAGTACTGTTTCCATCTGGCACTATTAGAGTACACATATCCCATGACAATGTTTAAAATAACAATGTGTGCCAGGAATATGTTTCCTATTGTATATGAAGCATGCCAAAAATATTTTGGGAGAAAATAAACAAAGAAATCACATCATTTAACCTGCACAGTCAGACCATGAAGACCATGCCATACAATAACTGTTGTAGTCTTGTTATTCAATTATAATATTTATAATAATAATAATAATTCTAAAAAAAATTATTAACCTTTGGAACATACTCAAAATATTATATTATTGTAAAAGATGAATACAAGATGAATGGCAATGTTTGAAAAAAAACCCATTAATATATTTTTGAGAATAACCCAGTCACTTTACTATAAATATGGAGCACAGCTTAGGTTCTGCTAGACCATAATTCTGGTCTTCTATATTGGCAGAAAGTACTGGAATTATTTTAATTTTATTTAAGGACATAGAAGTGTTTTACTTGATGTTCAGCATTAAAATTATACAATGTTCCAAATGCTGCAGTGTCCGTTATTCTTGACAATGCTAGATATCTAAACCCAACATGAATTTTTGCAAAAGTGGATTTTGTGTTTGATATTTATATCAACCAATATGCTTTTGACTTCAGTAGACTCATGTTTTGATTCATTTGCAACATAATTCCAGTAAGATGTGTGCAGACAACCTGAAAAAGATGTTCTGCTGTTTAATAAACTTGAATATTTTAAAATTTTCTGCCTAGCGTTTTAGCTGTGCTCTATGCAGGTCCTCCTACCCTGGCACTTAGTGGCCCTTAGTTCTGACAAAACATCTTCTTAAAAGCATTTATCTTCTCATTCAAAGTAGTGATGTTTTTCTCTCATTCCAGTATGTTGCTGTACTGTTCTGTTTATATCAAATCACCTGGAGCTACATTTGATTCTCTTATAAGAGGCCAAACATAAATCATGAAGGTTAATTAACTTGTTCCCATAAGAATAATCTATAATTAATCATCGTAAGGCTCGATGCTGAATGTTCATTTTCAATGTTCAAGTTTTGTAAAACTGTTTTTATGGTTTAATGGTAAATGGCCTGTACTTGTACAGCATTTTGTCTAGTCCAAAAAACTTCAAAGCACTTTACACTATGTTCAATTATTCTCACACACATATTGACACACTGGTGGTGGTGGGCTTCATTGTGGCCACAGCTCCTCTTTGGCAGTCTGACAGAGGCAAAGTTGCCATACATGGCGTTCCCAAAGACACAATGACTGAGATGGACAGAGCAGGGGCTCGAACCAGCAACCTACTGTAGCATTGCCCCTCATTTATCTTATGACAATATTATAAAATATCTTTAAAGCAGACAGTGTTTTTGTTAGCTTCATGTTACCCTAAAGTCCAGTTTTGAGTGGTGGTTTGTTCCCTGGTTGATACTGGATATGCATTTGTATCTTGGTAGCAGTTCCTGGAACTGGACAGAGAGAAATAAAGCTTTTATTGTGAAGCCTGAACCCTTGAAGTAAACCAAGACTGATCACCCTGTAGACTGTGATTGCAAAAATGTGTTTGCTTTGTGGGGCACAGTAATAAACCTCTGTTTTCCTTCATTTTGGATGTGTGTTGAAGCCTGTTGACACTTTTTCTTGAATTAATAGCCCAGTTTGATTTTAAAGTGAAGAACCGTGGTACATTCCATGCCATTAGCTTGGCACAAATGACACCACCGCGCCTGTCCTGTCTGGGTCTGACCAAAGCAGTGCTGTCTAAATGTGTATCTAAGCCAAAGACAGTCAATGAGGGTACAGTTTGTCCCTGAAGCAAGGAGTTCCCAACCCTGCCCTAAGCAACTGCTGCTGCAGCAACAAAAGTTGGACCTAGTCCCTTGTTGTGCTGAAGAGACACTGAAGGGAATGTGGAGGATTATCTAGCTATCTACAAACTTCTCCCTTGCTTCTCCTTTTTCCCTCTCACAAAGTCTTTCTTCCATCAAAATTAATGTTGGGTCATAAAATCCCTAATTAAACCCTCAAAATAATCTTCCTTTTGAAATATGACTTAAACAAAGCAATTATTATGAATGGTCTGGCATCAGCTTAATTATTATAGAATAGATTGTTTTATTCCATTCTTCAGGACAACACACATTGGCTTCAGCAGACGCCCATCTGAAAATATGCCTTTAATATTATCTGTTAAAATAAAGGACAGTACCAATGTATTCCTTCTCATGTAGCTTCTCTTAATCTGTGCTGCTTTGATAGTTCTTTTATAGGTTTGTTGTTGTTTGTGGCCACAGGCTCTTTAAAGATGGAAGAGGAAAGATAAATGTCAGAGGTTGGAAAACATATGTATAAACTAACATCATTATTTGGAAAACAGAATAAAAATACTGCTTGATGATAAATTTCCCATCAGATTGTCTGCTACGGTGAGAAATCTAGTTTTAATTGAGATATAAAGAAGGAATACTAAATTCTAGATTGATAAGTGATGTGTTTGTTTCTTGTAGTGGATATTGCCAAATGCATTTGGTAAAGATTGACAGATCTGTTTTGACCCACCCAATGTGCAGCCTCCCAATTTGACTTCCCGCTCTGTTAACAAATAGTGTGCCTTGAAGTTGAATTATACGTCTTGTAGATAGCCATGTATTTGTCTTTCTGAAATTTCATTAATCAATTGTGAACAGACATTGATTAGTATTACATGCAGTCATTCACTTAATAGATTTTATGTTTGTAAAATTTTTGCAGCAAGATAAAATTGAAAAAGAAATTTCTTCTTTAAAGACGTTGATAAAAACCCAATGGAAATTTGTGCTTCAAAAGAAAATATTAATAAGTAGACTTACTATAAATGTTTTATAAGTAGTGAGTGTTCACAATAAAGTCATCTAAGGTGGCTGATATTTACTTTAAAATTGCACATCCACAATATGAACAATCATAGGTGACAGTCTAAAGCTAATAATAAATAAATATGAAGATGACTTGAGCTTAAACCTTTTTGTCTTTTCTGCTGGGATGATCAGCAGAACTTGTGCCAAATCAAAGCATTAAGTGGGAGTTTTGCAGAAGCTAATGTCACAAGGTTCTTCATTTTGCTTCAGAGGGGAACCTTCTATTTTTTCTTTCTTTGTTTCTAAAGGTGAAGCCATCACTCCAGACTAGAATTTCCAAGGCCACTTAAGGGAATATCTTAAAATCTTCTCCCACAGTTAGTCAGCATATTAACCCAGAACTTTTGACAGCCAAACCAGATTATATAAAAGGAGGTGTGTTAGCTGTATGTTGAGATGTACAGATGAACAACTTTACACTAAACATTACACTAAAGTTTGTGTAAAGCCACAGAGTATGAAAAATCTATGAATGTAAATAAAGACTTGGGTGCATGAGTACATAAGCCACCGGTCTAATAATTAAATGTTATTTACAGTATTTCTAATTCTTTTCTCTTATATTAGTGTGTTGTTTTGTTTTCTTGTCTCCTGGGCTTTATACTTTACATGCACAAGATGGGGCATTGAGTGAGGTTAAGAGAAGAGCTGGAATAGAGTTCTGCTCCATTTACCACAATGAAATATTCCTCTTAGAATGACACACTCTGTTTTCTCTCTCTTTCTGCTCTTTCTGCCGTTTCTCACTTTGCCTGTCCTCTCCCTCTCACTTCTCATTTCTGTGACATGTGGTCATTTCACTTCATTCCAGGATGGCTTAGCAGTGCTTTAAAAATTTGCTGCTGTCCTCCCATCTCATTCTGCTCGGTTGCAGGAAGCATTGAGCTTCATAGGCCTACACAGATGTGTTCCTGATGGATAACTTTTTTTCCCTCCCATCTCCAGTTTCTTCCTGCTGTGGGAAGAGCCTTTATCTCTCATATTGCTTTACAGTTTTATTCTTCTCTTCACTGCTTTAGTACACACAAAGAGTTTCTGTATCCTGCATTAAATAAACTTTTCACTTTTTTTCCAATTTTGCCATGTTACAAACTCAAACTTTAATATATTTTATTGGGATTTTATGTGATTGACCAAAACTAGGTACTTCATAATTACAAGTAGAAAACTTGAGGTTTTTAAATTTCAATACTAATATAAATATTAAAATGTGTTGTGTTTATTTGCTTTCAGTCTCCTGAGTCATTTTTTTTTAAACTTCCCTTGGACATAATTACAGCTGCAAGTCTTTTAGGGTATGTCTCTTCAATAGGCAGATTTATTTGCTCAGTACGATCTGACAGAGCTTGAATTTGCAGATTGAGCAGAATCGTCTGCAAGTCTTACTACAGATTCTCACTTAGGTTCTGACTTTGATTCTGTCATTCTAAGACATAAATATGTTACTATTGTAACCAGCACCTGTGGAAGAAAA
This sequence comes from Xiphophorus maculatus, assembly GCF_002775205.1. NCBI lineage: Eukaryota > Metazoa > Chordata > Actinopteri > Cyprinodontiformes > Poeciliidae > Xiphophorus > Xiphophorus maculatus. The sequence continues at coordinate 4,737,113 of NC_036455.1, forward strand.
CATCTCGAAAGCATGATGCTGCCACCACCATGTTTCTGTGAAAATGTTGCATTTAAGGTGATGTGTAGATTTTATGTTTTGTCAGATATATTGACGGGTTCCTTCTTTCACAGGTAATAAAATATTATAGTTTAGAGTTGTCTAGTTAACAAATTGTCCCACCTGAGCTGTGGATCACTATGGCTACACTGAACACTCAGACTCTTTGCTGCTTCATTGAAATTCCTCGCCTTGCCCAGTTTGTCTGTTTAATTGGGTGTCCATGTGTTAGAAGGTGAACATAACTGTTGTCTTCATGATTCAGTTTTTTCGCTTAATATCTTCTGAGAAAACCCTAGGATCTCCTCAGGACTGTTGTATTTAGGTGGCACACTTTGCATTTGTATTTGGAAAAAAAACTTATGTCCTTGTACATGTAAACTTAAATGTGCTGTGCAAAAGACATAAACGGACAATCAAATACATCACAATTTGTGGTTTGTGGGGTGCCATGTGGCTCGGTGGTTTAGCAAGCACATCGTATATAGAGGCATAGTTCTTGTGCGCAGCTGTTCTGGGCTCGATTCCTGACCTCAGGGTATTTAAATCAGTCCCCGACCCCGCTTCTTCCTCTCAAGCTACTAACGAATAAAGGCCACAAGCATCAAATAAATCTCTATTTGAATATGCTCAGTGATACTCAAAGATATAAAAAGATATAAAACAGCACAAAGCCCACTTAGAAGTATTTTTAGGGCATTAACGCGGCGAATAAAAATAAAATACACACCGCAGCTTGAGTGCTGCAATGTAACTTTGATAGGCTTTTTCCTTAATTTGTGCATTGAGAGAATATTGTCTTTTTTCTTCAATTTGAAGGATGGTACCAGTGTTTGTTTTTTTGTTAAGTTCTTGGAAACATTTTGTGAAATGTATGCTCTGGAAATATCTACTGTTTAAACTCACATATTCTCTGTTTTATAAATAATTAAAAACACATCATACTACAGAGATTATCTTGACGTAATATTTTCTGTATTATTCCAGACCTAGCTGTGCTCCACCCTCTCACAGCAGGACTGTAGATGGTTATTCAGACATGACCAAGTTTCATTTGCATTCTACATGTTGTACAGGAGCGCAGAAAGTCTGATTTGTGAACTCCAACCAGACATTTTAACCTTAGCTTTCAGCATAACCTGACCCTCCTGTGATGCATTGGCTTGCATAGTGTCATATATAAGTATTTGCACACATGCATATATTTGCAGCCACCCTGGCTATGGGCCTCATTCCCTGTATAAAGTCATTTGTAACAGCTCTGATCTTTTCCCAGAATCATGTTAACCAGGAAATGAGCCGCTTGGCATTACTTGCATATGCATTTCACATTTGTAATTGAGATCTAGTGAGTGTATAGAATTAACTCTTTCGGGTCTATTGCCTGTCCCTTACTGGCCACGCTGTGCATAATTTTTACTCATGCACGTCTGGTTTCATATTTCCTCCCCATTAGGCCTTCATTGCGCTCCTTTGTGTTGTGATAGAAGCTAATGACTCACTGGAAATCTGCCTGGTGTTTATCAAATGTCTCTCTGCAGGGCTGGTGGTCCGGATTCAACCCTTCCTCATTTTTACAGCATTAGATAAGCAGCCAACACCATGCCATGACACCATCCTGTATAGACAAATCACATTAAAGAGAAGTACCCTGCAATGATATCTTGACTATATCATCCAGCTCTTTGCGTGGTGGAAAATTATACTCTCAGATGGGGAATGTGCCGCATTACCTCGGGCTGACATGTGTTAGTGCGCTGATAAGAAGCTATTAAGACACTGTATATATTGGAGATGCAGAGAACTTGCATAATGCTTACATAATGTCCAGAAAATGTTTTGACTGTTTGAATGTATTGTTTTACAAAAGTACAATATGAACAGTGCATATTTTCTTTATTATGGTTGAGTATGTCATTTCTCATACTGACATGTGCAAGTAAGAGCTCAAAAATAGAACGAAAGCTTGAAAATGGAGGCCAGTGTTATGTTTTTAACTTAGAACTTCAGTAGTCAGGGTTGTTAGGTATTATCTTTGCAGGATGCCTGTTTGCAGTGTCCATTAGGCGAGAGACGGGTTACATTCTGTTTAACAGTGTTTCACAAACCAGGTCCTCAAGGCACACTGCCCTTCATTATGTTTCTCTGCTTTACTTTTCATAATGTAGACCCTGAGCTTATTGCTGAGACTTCCAAAAGGCTTTCATGTTTCCAAATCCAGTATGTTGAAGGAGAAACATACTGGATATGATATTTTTTGTCTGAAAGCTACAAAAGATCATCATCCTCTGCAATATACTGAAGTTGGCTGAGGGTCAATTTCTTCCAGTCAATATCTCATTGAATTGGACTCATTGACTTGGTCTCATTGAATATGTAGGGCTTCTCAGAAATTTTGTCCACTCTGACAAAGAATCTACCCACCCAAAAAATAAGAAAAATTAATTGGTGGAGCTAAGCAGCTAACTTTGAGTCTCCTTCTTTCAACACCAATTTTGACACTAAAGCGTGTTGTTGTTGATGCTTAGGTATGGTGTGTTCACTGATCAGAAATAAACTTGTTGGTTTAACAAAAAATATCTTAAATCTAATTCTGCTGGGTTTAGATTTTGTTCTTTGTCTGTGGTGTTTTTATTGAGCTTGTGTGTTTATGTTTCCTCATTTAGAATCTATTTGGTCATGCTCCAATCAATCAGTTTGTAAAATGTGTTTGGTTGTTCAGACATACACTGCCAAATACAACTTCTGCACAATTCTTTCTCTTTTTTTCCAGGAATACTAGGGCTTGCTGTTCCCAAACTTTACATCTCTCCTCTTCCCTCTCTCCTTTCTTCCAGCTCTCCTCCCCCTTTTCCCACCACCCGGTTCTGGCACAGCGCCAATCTTCCTTGAAAATTCCTTGCATCTGGTCATTTCTGGGAAACACCCACGACAGGCCTGTCCAGCAAGCCACAGGAAACAAAGCCTCTTGGTTTTTTGCCTTTTCTTTTTTCTTTTTCTTTTTTTACAGAGGCTTGATGAAGGACAGTAGTCGCCAAAAGGGGAAGGGTCTCACAAGGGTGGGATGTTCCCAACTTTCCAAGAATTTTTATTTTTGAAAGGAACATTGAATAGTCCCTTGCTGTTAAAAAAAGCTTTTACTTCTTTGTATTTATATTGTTTGTTTCCAAACTAGATGGCAGAACTGGTGTCACCAGAACTGCTAAATTCAGAGCTGTATGAGGGTATCTACAAAGCAATACCATCTGAGCGATATTTATAGTTTCCTGATGCAACTCACTGAAGAGAACAATGGCTGATAAATGTCAGATAATTAAAAAGGTACGATAAAAGCTTTTCCTGAAGTGCTCTCATTATGTCAAAAAGCCACTGTGTCTTTTTTTTCCCCTTATGTCTCATTTTTAAAAAGAATTTGTCACTTCTTAACACTTCAAGCGAATACTACACTCTCTGCTGTCTATTCCTGCCTTAAAGACTTGTGAATGACTCACTCTTGCCCTCAATTTAGAAAGTGAATAAACAAGTGCTAGAGGAAGACCTCGGAACAGAAGAGCAGCAGATGGGCCTCTGCTTTGATTTATGAAAGCATTAGGAAGAAATGGCTGCAGAAAAAATTAGCTAATATTTCTCAGTCATATTTTTCAAGTTTCTGCAGCATTTGAAAGAAACCATTTCTAGCATGAATCTGATTTAAAACCAAACACACTCTGGGCCGCTGTGAACACACACAGGTGTATCTCAAAAAAATGAGAACATTGTGAAAAAGTAGAATTTTATTTTTCACTGACTTGAGAATGTGAACTATTTCGCATTTATTCCATTTAGTGAAATATTTCTAGACTTTTCTTGCAACTTAATAAAAATGGCTTACATATGATGAACACACAAAATTGAGTATTTCAGAAAACTTGAATAAAGGCATATTTCAAACAAAAATATCTGAAAAAGGTTTCTGAAAAGTATGTTTATTTCTATGCTCAATATTTAGTTATTCTTTCTTTTGCTTAGTGCTGCATAGATGTGTAGCACAGAGACGGCTATCCTTGAGTCTGGTGCTTCTCATTTCCCTCTTGACAATAACCCGTAGAGGAGGTTCATGTCAGGCCAGTTTGTGGATCCAGTTCAGCAGAGCAACACCATGGCCTTAGAAGCAGCTTTTGGTAACTTTGATGAAGTGGTCAGGGGCTAAAGCGCTGCTGTAAAATGATATCAAAGTCTCCCAAAAGATTGTCACCAGAAGAAAGCATGAAATGCTCTTAAGTCTGCTGGAAGATGGCTGTGTTGACCATGCACTTTAGAAAACACAGTGCACCAGCAAACACCTACTCTGAAACTTTACACTGGAATTCAAGTATAGCATAATATATTATGGGCTTCTCTTCCTAAAGACTGTGGAAGATTCACTTTAAAATGCAATGCAAACTTTAATAATAAAAAAAACAGACTTTAAACTACTGACTAACAGTCCAGTTTTTTCTTTCATTCAGGAGTAGTTTGCTGTGGTGAATGGCAGGCTTGTAGACCATGTGTAGGATTCATCTGCGTGTGTTTGCTCTTCAGGCGCTGACTCCAGCCTCAGTCCACTCCTTGACATGTTGACTTGGGCTCCAATGTTGTCAGATCTCAATTCAGTCGAGAATTTGAGGTGCTAGAAAAACATGGCAACTCTAGGATGGCACACCTTGCAACATAAAACGCTTAAACAGTCTTCTGCCAAAATCTTTGTGTCAGATTTCTTTATTTTTATGCCGCACTTAAGCCTGCTCCACAGACGATGCCAAAATGGTATTGGGAAAGTCTGAAAGTCCTTATCTAGTAGTAATGCGATTTGTGTTGAGTATTGGGGCACAGGTTCAGTTATTTAGTTTCAAGAGTCAAGTCTCAGTTCCCAACTCTTAATTCTTAATGGACTGATGAATATTAATGGTTTAGCTGACCAATGTCTTTCATGGTCCTCTGATGTTTCAATTGTGTATCAGCTGAGATGAATGACATTCCAACAAAACAAAATAAACAAAACAAACTGAAATTTGTGTTTTTAAAAGGAAAAAATGGATTTGAAGGAATAGGTTTCCTATTAGAGAAACACTATAAAAATATCGGTGAGTGGTGGGGACCTGAGAATGGGACTTGTACCTTAGTACTTCTTTTGCCATACAGTTGACTTGATCAAATCCTGGTCTTTGCTTGTTTTTTCACTGCCCAAATAGAAAAATATTTAACCTTAATATTTGAAAAGTTACATTTTGTATATTATTTGGTTGAAACATCATCTCTGTCTTTAAATAAAATTGTCAGAAAATAGGAAACAGCTTGGTTCTATGTAGTGCTTCATATTATGAAGTGCTTCATATTATGAAGCACTTTTGTTGTCTCATGCATAAATTGGATATTAGTCCTATCTTTTGCTGTTAAAGATATATACTTTTGTTGAAAACATAACTGTTGGTTAGATGTTGGATAAATTTGTGTGGAAATGTATTGCTTTGCAGGTCTGTTCCACGCCATGGAAAATAGTAAAAAATAAATAAATAAAACAAAAAAAAAGAAAAACAGAAATAACTATTGTGAATCTGTGTAATACAGAGATGACTTTACCTCTGTGTATACACTGGTATAAAGAAATATGAATCTGTTTTGCATCTGTGCTTACATCTTTCTGTCATACGTTAGCTCTGTGCCTTTTCTAATTTACCTTTTCCATTCATCTCTGTCTCTTACAGGCTGTGTTCTAGACCTTATGCCTTTCCACATTTACTGAGAGTTTGTGTCAAGTTGAAGCACAAGCTGTTAATCTGGTAATCCTCAATCAATACCAGCCACGTCTCTCTTCTTCAGATAAAAGTGGCCTATCTGATAATTATATTTCCCTCTCCATGTCTGTAAAAGGTTGCCCTTTCCTTCTGTGCTTTGTTGTGGTCCTTGGGATTCTTCTGCAGGAATCAATTCTATCTGATCACATTTAAAGGCCCTTTTATACACACACTACTCATTGAATAAGCATGTAACATTTGCACTACATTATGTGTCTTGAAACTGAAAATGTGCTTTAAAAGTGATAGAAAAACATGTAGGTGTGCAGAATGTTTTAGCAGTGCAACTCTGATTGTCATTGGTAGATATTGTTAAATAGGGTGAAGGTACTCTTTAATATTCAACCGTTAGCTCTGCATATTTATAACAATATACAACATTTTTATTAGGCTCTGAGACATGCAAAGCTACAGTTTTGTTACTGCTTCCAAAAAAGAAACATATTTCTTTTTTCCCAACTCTAGGTCTGCCTGCTTTCAAATACTGAATCTTCAGGATTCATGGAAACATTTTAATTGTATTTAACATATCAGTGAAATTATATGAGAGAAATTATACTTTTTTTTTGTTGACACTGACCATGTTCTTGGAAAAATAATTATATCTGAAGTTGCCAGACGCGGCTTGTAGAAGTGTGTCTTCTTTTGACTGATTCAAAAACAACAAAATGGAAGGCTCTGGAGTGGTCTAGTCAAATTCTGAGCCTAAATACTTCTGTGATATTGTGACATTACTTGACACAAGTTTTACATGTTTAAAGACCTTACAATGTAGCTAACTTGAAACTATTCTCTACAGAGGAGTAGACCCAAATTACGTCAAGGTGAAGCAAAAGGCTCATTGCCAGTTATTGCACACAACTGACGGCAGCTGTTGCTTAGTGTCCTTTTCACACAGAGCCAGGTAGATTCACACAGCTTGCTTTCCCTTTAAAACTCTTAATTTACTTAGATCATCTCTGTTTCATTTGAAATGTCTTTGATCTGAAACATTTAAATGAGATAAAAAACACAATATTCAATAAATATGTAAGAGGACAAAAAATTATTTTGCAGCACTGTATGTTGGTACACCCTAATCCTGCTTTTTATAAAAAAAAAGACAATTTAGTTACTTCTATTTTGCAGTTTTGGTGCGCAATCCCATTTGTCTTATCTTTGACTTTACAATATATGAACCCTTGGCCTCGATTGTAATAGAAAAAGTTTTATTTAGCAAACTTTTCTGGTTTTAAGAATACACTTAAAACGAGTGTTAGAGAGACGATCAGTGTAAAGACACTGTGTTCCATGTGGTAGCTCCTTGTGCAGCCAGTAGGGGGAATCGACTACTCGCACTGGCGCCAACCTCTCTGGTCTTCACTCCTCTTCCCCGTGTTCTCTCAGGTTGTGGAAACGCTGCAGCCCGCTGGTCTGTGTCTGGATCCCTCACTCGCACAGAGCTGCTCAAGACCCTCCCACCGGCTGGGCTGGGAAAGGAGGAGGCAGTGTGTGCTCTGTTAGTAGCTTCGAACGAGCCCCCTTTACCACCCTGTCAGTGTGGAGGAGAAGGAGAGAGAGAGGCTTGGATACTGAGTGACAGAGGAAGCACACGCGAGAGAGTCAGGCTGCTTAGATGAGCGAGAGAGCCGAGGAAGAATAAGGAGCACGTTTTATAGAAGCAGATAACAGGATCACAGACGAGGGACTTCAGGACACAATCGCTGTCTTTTTTTGTAATCACTTGTCTGCTAACTGGAACTGCGTGGATTGGTTAACCAACCAGTGGATTTTTGAATATTTGCCTGTGCCACATCATTTAAAAACTGGGATCTTTCTCTTATCTGTGCTCCTGCTGGCTTCTCTGCTACAGACTGTGATTGCTTTCTGTGTCTGTGTCAAGCTCTGTTGTTGTGAGACAAAGTGCATCTGTTGGCAACTGGCACTGACGATATCTTCTTCTGTCAAGCAGGACAGGCATCGTCAAATCAAAGGAGAGAGAAAGTGTATGTGGGGTTGAGCGTGTGTGTGTAAGAGGTGGGAAAGACAGAAAGCGAGGGGCAGTGAGAGAGTGCGATTAAAACCAAGCCAAAGGACTGGAGTGAACAGCTTGAATAGAGAAGTGAGCCTATACGTCCTAACCCGTTTTTCCTTACCATTCCTTTCCTCCTCCTCTCCTCCTCTTCCTCTCCCATTCTCAACATTCTTAGGACTGCCAGAGCTACTGCCACCTGCACCTCCTTGCGTCTCCTCTTTCCTCTTCCTTTTCTACCTCACCCTAACTATCCAATCGCAAACTCGCCGCTCTCCGTTCTGGCACTTTAGAAAATATTTCTAGTCCATCAGTAAGTGAGCACCTGCCTGATACCAAGTGTCTGGAACAGCGAGGCAAAAGTCATCAGGAGCTCCCTCATCAGAGGCGGACCTTCTCGGAAGCCCAGTCCGACACACAGATCTTGCCTTCTCCCCAGAGGACCGGCTTGCAACACACTGGTGCAGACAGCAAAGCCTGGAATTGCACAGCCCCACCGTCGCCTCCACCACATTTCTAGCTACTTGGCAGCTCCCGCCCCCGTGTCACCATTCCCTGCCTCAGTGCTAAGGATTCCAGCTACATGGGCAAGCGATTGGAGCAGCAGCCAATGTACCCTCAGTACACCTACTACTACCCCCACTATCTCCAAACCAAGGTATGATGCTCTTCAGCTGTTCTTTGATACCCGCTCATGCGATGCACTCGTGCACTCTTGTCCAGCCTCCCTCCCACTCTTCCTCGTCCCTGGGGACCCCTCCCTCTTCTTCCTTCCTCTTCTAAATTCGCCCTCCACATCATCCCCTCATCTCTCACCAGAGATGGGATTTGGTGGATAACTGGCCTTGGCTGTGATGGTTTAATGGCAGACAGTTCTTGGAGGCTGGACGTCTATGTTAGTCTGTAAGCTGGGGTGTGTGTTTGTGTGTGCATATATATCACTGAGTGAACGATCAAGGATAAGGGATCAAGGTTGAATGCTCTAGGCTACTGTTAGTCCACGCTCGCAGACCGTAACTGAAAGCTGTCCATTCTTCACCGGCAAGCTGCTGAGCTTCTCGTGAGATTGTTCAGTCTAACGTGTTAGATAATGTTCATTTTAGATTCAGTCATTTAATCAAAACTACCGAATGACAACCTTTTTTGTTCTGTCATACATTAGGCAAATGAAAAAAAATTAGGATCCAAAAATTAATTTGCTAATGAAGTATTTTCAAGCTTAATGTAGGCCATTGTTTAAAAGCTTAACTGACGCTTTTCCGCGGGAACTAATTACAGCATGAATTTGATGAATCACATAAAGGCTGAAATGTCTTTTTGCAGCGTAGGTTAATGAAACATTTTTTTTTTTTTTGTTATTTCTTTTGATGGTTTGCTTGTGACATAGAGCAGACATGGGGTAGGCTCCCCGTGTTTGTTCAAGCTGTAGTATGCATCAGTGCTTTTGGGATGGCAGCCCAGGCCTGGATCCTGATGGCTGCCAGGACACTGGCTGGGCACACTACCCAGACATCATCAAGGGATTAAAATGGAAGCCTTTTGGGGATTACTCTATTTGTTTTTCCACCACAATACGTAACACTAACTTCTGTCTGTTTTAGTGTCATCATGATTTATAGCAGTGGTTGAAAAGCATGCTGCAGGTGTGCACTTAAACAATTAAATGATCAGGTCTCATTTGATTTTATTTATAGGTTTTGTTTTGTTTTATGTATATTGTTTTTGCAAAGTCCTACATTTTTCCACATTTCATGTCATTACCACTACAACTTGATTGGGATTTAAATTTTTAGTCCACCACAAAGAAGTCCATAATTACAACGTGGAAGGAAAATGATGCATGGTTTTTCAAATTTTACTTAAGCCACAGCTGCAGGTGCTTAGAGGCATGTCTCCACCAGTTGTGCACATATAGAAGCTGATATTTTACACATGCTTCTTTGCAACATAACTTAAACTCCAACAGATGGAAAGAAAGGCATTTGTAAACATACATTTAGAATTTTCAACAACTTAATGGTATTTCCGTGGTGAAATAAAGGTTAAATAAAAAAAAAGTAAAAAAAAAAAAAAGTCTGGACATTGTTTGGGCCACACTAGATAAAGACCATTTTTGGATCTAAACAATTCCATCACATCTCCATTACAAATTAGAGTGGTAAAGATCATTCCCAAACCATTATACTTCAACCACTATAATTCACTGTGAGGATATTTTTTTCTGCCTTTTGTGAAGAACTCTGAAATCATGTATCTTTTCTGTTCCACTTCACCATTATATGTTACTTGATGTTAGTTAATTACGTAAAATACCTTATGACTCATCCTTAATGTATTAACTTAGCTAGGAATACATATTCTATGTCAGGGATTCCTACTTTTTTTTTTTGAAGGCCCCACAAATATATTTACATGTTGACATTTTTCTGTTCACAAATATAACCCAACCCACCATCTATGATCAGCTTAGTTCCAGGACATTCTCCTTTAATAAAAAACATCATAATTGTTAAATGCTTTTGTCCAGGGATAAGATGTAATGGTGTCTGACATTTAATCAGGGGATGCTGTTGTCTCTAATAGTTGTGTGCAGAGAGGAAAACTTATAACTCAATGTTTGTGAGTGCAACAATTTGATGATCCAACACTTTGTCTGTGTTCTTTTTGAAATAATTACTTGATTAAGCTCTTTGTAGCCCCAGACCATAAATTGCTCAGGGATTCTTTTTGAACCTGTTCTATGCAAAACCCTTTTTGGTGCTAAGGAAACTACCCAAAAGCTGTCGAACCCTCCAGTGAAAGGTTTGTGATTTGTGTTAAATATGTCTTTTAATGAGTTAGATCACAGTGTTCCCAATGTGGGGCCAAAGTGTATAATAATTTAGGACATGGCATCTGTTGGTTGCTCTAAAAGTAAAGGCTGGTTATGCCTGCATGTATTATTGTCTCAAGAATCTGATATGCATCTGTCGTTGCTGACGTCATGCTATCATGCAAAGCTGATTTTGCTAACTGGAGAATTCATTCTTTTGTTTACAAACTTATCCCATTGTGAGTCTTATTCTTAGTGTTTTCTTTGCATTTCTCGTCTTTCCATCGGCGTGGGGACAGGAATCCTCATCTACCACTACTTTGAGATCTTTGTTATGACAATTACTGTAAACACAATCTGCAATGACTGTCCCTGTGAAACGTCTGACCACTGAAGAGTACGTAGTCACCAGAAAATAAACATAGCAATAAGCCCAAGATTTTGCCTTAAGGATTTTTTTCATAACACTTATGCACCAAATCTTTTCAGCCCTGCCCAGAAGATGTAAGAGGCTGTTTGGGTTTGATTACAAAACAAATCCCGATCTTGATTGCACGCTCTTTGATCTCTCTCTTTTTTTTTTTTTTTTACTTCTGCTGAGAGTAATTTGTATAAATCATTTTCAAACTATGCTCAACAGGAGGAAAGTTTAAACATTTCAACCTTGTGGTTTGAACAAAAATTAACAAGTAAATAAAACTTGATAATGATAGTTTCATCCTTTCCCACATTAACATTTCAACCTCCAACTGGAAGGACCTGACTGCAGCCCCACCTGGCAGTCCACTAGCTTTCCCCCTGATTTATAGTTTAATACATTTGTACTGCTGCCATATGGCTTCCCTCTCTCTCTCATCCACGCCTTCGCTACTCCCTCTATCATTCCCCTCTCCTTCCCTCCCTCGTCTCATATCTCAGAGCTGCTCATCTCAGGGGCCTCTCAATCAAAGCATGCCCCTTCATTCTCCCATGCTCTCCCTCCCTCTAGCTACTTCCTCTCTGCTCTCACTCTCTGCATCCCCACTCTGTTGCAACAAACCCCCCTTTCCTCCTTTGCCCGTGCTGCAGTTCACTCCCAAGGTCAACGCAGATCCAATCTTGCAACAGTCAGCATTCAATGTATCCTTGAGGAAGCCACTAAGGTCTTGTGTCACAAAAACCGCACCCAAAGTCGGCAGCATACAGAAAGAAAAAACATGCATTCTTGTCTTGGAGATTGGCAAGGAGCGTTTATATTTCTTTTTATTATTAGACAGTGTGGCCTTGTAGGTTAGAGTCAGTAGAGAGGAAGAGAGGCTGGGAGAAAGGCCAGCGCATTGGGCAATGTGGCCAAGTGGGCTTTAGAGCACCATGTCATGCTCTCATTAATGATCATTGATAGCTCGATTACAGAGAGGGGAGATGAGGCTTGGCTGGCAGGTTAAACCACTTGACATAATCACATGGTAGTCACTACAGCCAAACGTTTATGTAAAATTTTACGGCATGAACACTATTTATAGAACCATATCCTTTGAAATCATTGACTTTTCTGATCTTTGTTGTTGCTGTGTTATCAATGTTTTGTCTAACTTCCCCAAAGATATGAATGAGGGAGCATGCATATCTTGCTTAGTTTGCAAGACAACAAGTAATATCTCGTCTTTTTAATTTTTTTTCTGTCTGCTCTTTATTTTTCTGTACTCACAAAATGTTGCTAATCATAGTAGCAATTTTTTTAAAGTACTTTATCCTGCTGCAACTAGCAACTTATTAAATTAAATGTCTTGAAAATTTCAGGATTAGAGATTATTTATGTCACTCAAATTTTATTCAAATTTGGAAACTATACTGTTAAACTTTAGAGGTTGTTCCAAATCAGACGAAATATACCTACTGGCCATTTTATTAGGTACACCTTAGTACCTCTTGGGACTTCAGAACTCCTTCAATTCTTCATGGAATACATTCAACAAATTATCCAAATAATTCCCTAGACGTTTTGGTACATATTGATATGAAAATTGAACAGGTGTCGGTGATAGAGTTGATAATAAATGTCGGTGTTGGTGTACACAATGAATTTGTGTACATGTCATTGTTTTTTTGTTGTATATTTGTTTTGGAAACAATTTGAATGTCTTTATTAGGAGAGTATGACATCACATAGAGACTTTTCACTTTGATAGAAGTACTATGTTTTTCTCTTATGAATATCAACATTTATAACATCAAGTATATGCTTTTAGTACAGAATATTCATAGTGCTGCAAAAATAATATTACAATTACTACATGTACAATAGTATTATCTATAATTAGAGATTCAACAATCTGGATCTTTCTAGACTGGCATTGATTTCCGACTTCTTTTTGACCCGAGAGTTGACGATTGTAATTTTGACTGTTGTAGCTCATCAAGAGTCTTCAAGATGAAACAAAAAAAACTGTTTTAGTATTTGATTTGGTGATGAAGGGAAAAATGTCCAATTTTAATAACATTTGAAATTGATTGGTGCATTTCTATCTATAATATTTATTCAATTTTAATTAAATATTTAAGCACAGACTAAAGCAAAAGATAGAATAAACACTTTCAAAATGTAATAATGTAACTTTATTGCAAAGTTTATCAGCTTGATGTAACCAGGTTAATTAGTAGAACTCTCTATTTATTAAACATGTTAATTACTAACTTGCCATAATTAATTGTTGTATTTCTAAATAGGCAAATTTGTTTTGTTTTTTTTCCTGTAAGTGAGGGAAAAGCATAAAATTCTTTCAGCCATGTCACCAACAATGAGCAGCAACAAGTGCTGAAGGGGCAACGCAGTTCTAATCTCTGCTTCACACAGCCAGAGAAAAGTGAAGGTACTTCTGACATTTTCAATAGAAGGATTTTAAACAGTAGGGAGAAGATGGAGCATTTTATCAGTTCTCAAGCTGTATCTTTTACAAACCTTTGTGTACTCTGATGCCATTAACCTATACGCTTAGAAGTATTTTCCAAATGTCTGATTTACAAATGTACTTTTAATGTTATTGGGTTATAAACATGTGACGTTTAGAAACTATTAAAAAACGTGTTGGTTCAACTCACACTTTTTGAGCCTATTCAGGTTCCCCTGAAACTAAAAGGTTCAGGGGAATGGTGTCAAATAACAATGAAATAAAATTAAATAAAGAAAGTCATTATACTCTCAAAGGTTATCTTGAGGCATCTCTGCATTGTCCTCTTTGCGTATGATCTGATAATGAGATGTACATCCAGAATGTCTCTTTTCGTCCTTATTAGAATGTAAAAGTTGCAGAATGAGATGAAACAATAACATTTGGCTTCCTATTGATTAGTGCAGCAGGGCGTAGCATGTGCTTCTCTTTAGCTGAATTATTGATTCCTGAAGGAGGATTTGTGTGTTTGTGTGTGTGGCTTTTATATGAGGTTATGGCTGCGGGGAGCTGGCAGGATGTTGCTTTGATGAAAGAATCCTTTCAAAGGGGGCCTATTTCTGTTTATTCCCAGGATAATCAGTGCATACAGTTATTTGCCAAATTTCAACCTTTTTTATTAATAATGGCACGGGCGGTTCACAACTTGTCGTCAATTCAGCTGTAATGATAGGTAATGGATGGGCATCCTAAATAAGAAAATTACTGTAAAAAATACTTCATGCAAGTCTCAGCATAGCATTTTCTCCTCCCAAGAACTATTATAGCTGTTGGTTGGTTATTATTAATAAAGACCATATTCAATGAAAGATATTTTTTTTTACCAAAACCTGTGCCTATTATTAACAAGTGTTTCATCAAGGCCATGGCCTGTTTGGAAATTTCACTATATAAGTAGTTTGAGTAAAAATACCAAAGTTTCATAGTGTTGTAACAGTTGTACAAAAATTAAAGACTAAAATGATCTCTTCTAATTGAATTTATTTGAAACTGAAAATCTAAAATTACCAATACAACTTATTACAATTATATACTGTCATACTCAACATTTATTTGTTCAGCATGACAAATAAATGTTCAGAAAATTAATGAATAAACACCGGCTAAGTTTAGATATAGCTTTCAAGTTCATATTGTGCAGAATATTATGTAATTTTTTTTCTATTCTGCTATTTGGAGAATAACACAAATGTAACAAGTTAATATTTGCTAGTTAATTAAGGCTTTATGCTCAGGTAGCCTGCCTGCCTGCAGAGGGCCACCTCTTGTAGTTTCTCAGCTGTAGTCTTAAAACATTGACACCTTATAAAGCTTGAACTTTTTAGTTTCTCCATATCTGTATGCTGTAACCAGAAATATTTCCAAACTGTCAAATTTGTCTTTGTTGTGAGAAAAAGAAAAATCTAATAAACTTAAAAGAGCCAAAAGAGTGGGTTGTGGCATTGCTACTCCATATAGCAATTAAAAACCTAAATATTCGCAAAATGTTGAATGTCTGTTTTGTTTGCAACGATTTATGAATTAGAGCAATATATATATATATATATATATATATATACAGTGAACCCTCATTTTCCACAGGGGTTGCGTTCCGAAAAGAACCCGTGATAGGCGAAATCCGTGAAGTGGTTACCTTTTCTTTTTTTTTTTTTACAATTATTATACCGCATAATTAAATACTCTACATTGAAACCAAAGAACAAAACCTGTTTTCAGGCCTAAGCATTTTTTTAACAAATAGGACACTTTCTTACAGATAACTACAGTAGGACAAATTGTGACTTGTGTATTTCACTGTTCCTCTGACTGTGACGCTGCGGCCCGACTCCGCTCTCTAGTGTCTTTTTCTCCTGAAGCCTGTGGTGCAGGTGTGTTCTTTCAAGAGAAGAACATAGTTATTGGTAGTTGTTGTCACTCTTTTTTCTTCTGGGCAAACATATTTGCCAAAATTTCCCAAGCTGTATTACGTATATTTAAATACTGTAACGTTATTGGCACACAGGTAGAGAAGAAGCGTGGAGACTGTTTAGCCAATCAGGACGTAGAACACAATGCACTGTGAAAAAGAAACTGCACAAAAATCTCCGCGAAGCAGTGAAAGGTGAACCGCGTTATAGCGAGGGTTCACTGTATTTCTTTTTTTTTTTTTCTGATTACATATTTGTCCAGTCATTGTATCAGGACAGGTCGTTTATGCATCTCCATAAATGACAACACATTCTAGGAAGTTCTTCTTAAATTCATAGTAAATCAATCATTTATAGAAGTAGCACAATCAAAACATAAAAACAGCTTAAGTTGAGTATATTTATTCAGTATGAAAAAAATCACGTTGGGGGGAGAAAAGCTTTTTAACAAAATCACCTGTGGAGTAGTTGCTGGTAAACCTTGTTGGCTCGTTAGAGCAAATATAACTAGAGGATTTCTTTAAGTTCAACACATTCTAGGAAGTTCATAGTGTTTCCTAACTTTCTATTTTTCTGAAGTATAAATGTTATAAAACAGTGCCCTATTTATTTTAGTCAGTGGACTATGAAAGTTTTTTTTATGTCATCTGGTAAAATAGTTGGCAAATGTAAAATTATCTCAATGCTCACTCCTAGAAATCTTCAACAAATACTGTCATCTTAGACTCAACATGTCTCTGCAGTCACAAAGGTCCTGTCCACTTGCCAACCACTGATTCGGGATAGCCACTAAGAAAATGCTTTTTATGTCCTACCACCATAAAACTAAACATGTGGAGTTTCTGAAATGGTACTGGGACTTAAACTTGAAACATGTGCTTCGTTATGAAGTGAATAAGATTGAGAATATTATTAGGATTATTTTACTGCGCCATCCACATCTGTTGGTTATCTGTGACATGAACTCAGCTAGAACCTCAGTTTCCTCTCCTTAATATCCCTAAAATGTTCATCACGCATTTTGATTGCTGCAAATATCCAGGTTTTAAATTACTTCTTCTTGAGCCCATCTCTGTTTGGAGTCAAAGAGAGTATGTTTTCATTATTGCTAAGACTGAGTAATTCAGCTCATTTCCTGTCTTCTAATTCCTAATATGTTCTTTGTTACTGACTGAAACACAATCCTGCCCCACCTTTCTGTGAGTTAAGTCAATGTCTTTTCTTAGAGCTCTCTGTTAGAGAACCAGATATTTATTTAAATATATATAAAATAAATGTTTCATTTTGCTTTTTCAATCCTTCACTTCAACGGATTGGCAAATGTTGATAATTGACCAAGATGTGCTTGTGTCCTGCTTTGGCTGAAGCGTTCTTCAGCTGTAAAATATCAATTTGTGAGTCAGTGGAGCAGACAACTCAATTTACTTGGTATGGCCTCTTTATTTAACTACATGCACAGACACAGAGATGCACTTTAAACACTTCTCATCTGTCAACAGCCAAGCCCCATCTCCACACCCATACATTAAGATTGTGTTTGAATTGCTGCTTCGCATGGCCTTTCATGGAGTACACCACAGAGGTTGGTGCTAAGACCTGGCACTCTGACACACATTTCTTTAGCTGTGTTAGCAGATTGCTCTCGGGACATCACTGCATATTTACAGTATTGAAGATAACCACAAAGAAAAGATGAAATATATTTTCTATGTTCTCTGGAATGTGAAAGACCTTCAAAACTACTTTCACACATCACAGTAAACTCTGACTCCTTGAAAGAAATATATTAATAAATTAGGAGTTGGTTGTTTAAAAAAAGTGTTCACAGAAATGCAGACTGAAAGATATATCTGGTTTCCACAACCTCTGTGCCTTGTAAACACTACAGTACTGAGAGTTGAGGCCCAAACCAGGTGACAAATTCTCCTCAGCTTGTTTGCGTCATTGAAGTGTCCTTGTACAAGTCACAAAACAAAATACCTGCTCACAGACTTGGAGGTTAATACAGAGGGGAAATAAAGCATCAGAGATAAATGTCTAAAGTATAAAATGATGTGCTTGGTGGTGGATTTCTAGCTCAAGGGAACGGTGTCTCTGAACTCACCTTCCCTGACCATCTGGAGATAACTGGTGACTCAGGTCTGCACTTTAACATGAAGGAACTCACGTCTGTGGAGAGAAACGAGGAGAGATGAGGCTGGAAAAGTTATTTTTAACTTAAAAACCTGGGTTGATGCATTAAATACAACATGTATCGTTTTTTCCAGCACTTATTTTATTTCTACATTGTTATATTTTTTATTCATTTACACATATTTTTTCAGAATTTTTCTTTTAAATAGAAAAAGAAAGAGAACATGCTGTTCAGCAAAATGCACTGAACACATACAACTAAACAGCAAAACAATCTATTTTTCTACTTCATGTGTTTAATAAAATACTCTTCAAAATAGGAAAGACAGCCAAACATGTGGTTCAGCTATAACAAAATTTAAAAATGTAAAAATACCGGGTTCCGAATGTTGGGATCTTTCCTTTTCAGAAGTTGTGCAAATCACACTTAAAAGTCTGACGACGTCTGATTTCTATGTATGTAGAGCACAGAGTGAAAGAGCCACACCGAGACAGCATGAAGGGAAACTGAGCGACAGGAAAGATGTTGCTTCAGACTTAGAGCCAGATAAAACGAGACACATGATGTGGCCCTCAAACCCAACAGTGCAGCAGGACTCTACAAATACACCTGCTTTTTTCCCTCTCTTGTTTTTACTAGCCCTTTTTTTCTGTAACATAGTATCTGCCTGGAGCTGTCTAGCATGCCCCTCTGTTTCACTCCACTGCCTTACTGGCAAGGGACCTGCCTTGTGTTATTACGCTCTACTTTATGCCTCCCCTTTTCAAAGTAGTGGGGTACAGTCTCAAATTGTTTGTTTCTTTTCTCTTTAATGCTGAGTGTTTATTTATTCCCATCACTTTAGCTCAAACTGCTCTTTTTTACTCTTCTTTTTTTGCCAAGCCTGCCTTAATCTCTAAGTTTTCTTTCATGTTGTCCCTCTGTATAATTACCCTTTCCCATCTTCCATCACTCTTGCGAGCCTCTTGCTCTAATTCCAGGAGCCCCTGCTGTCTGTAGGGCCTGGTGTCCTACCATCTGTGCAGTATGCCAAAAGTGGCAACCTCTTTAGCAAAGGCAGCTCTCATCAATATAGGGAATTAATCAAATGAAAGTCAGACTTATCAATCAGTTGTACATTGTTGGATGGAAATGTCTGTGATTTTGTTTTTTTCACATGTGTATATGTAAGATATATTAGGTCAGACGTTGATATGCGACCAGAATTGACAATCTTTTTGATATTTTACACATAGTCAAAATTACACATTTAAACTCAATAATAAATATGTACAGTGGATCCTCCTATTCAGTTTTTGTGGATCCGGCTATTTGTCGCGTTTTCTATGGAACATAACTCAAATTAGTTGTGGAAATCCTGCCTATTTGCAGAAACCTTTATAGTGCCTCTAAAACCTCTAAAATATTTGACTGAAAATTATTAAACGTGATGCGTGATGTGCCCCTCTAGCTTATTGGCTGGCGTTTGCAAAGCAGCCAATCAAGGAGCTTCATTCTTTAGCCTTGGTCCTGACTGTCTGTAACCCAAGAGTGAAAATAAGAAAGACTATAGATATTAATTTCTGCAGTTATGCTTACAATTTCCTCTGTGCATATTAATGCATATTAAGGTATGCTTGGCGTTTAAACTATTAAAATAGAAAGTTATGTGTGTTCTTATAGGGAGTCTCATGAATTGGCTTATCTTAGCTATCTGCAAGTGCGTGTGGTCCCTAATTCTGGGGGTTCACTGTAAATGCAAATCGTCTAATTTTTAGTCAGCTGTCCCACAAACACTTTGCGTTTCCATCACCAAGCGTAATACATTACTCTGACCTGATATTTCACAACTCTGCTTGGCAGAATTGGTAGTTCGTTTAATTTGGTTTGTTATATGATCAACTTACTTGGGGTCAGCGCTTTGAGGTGGTCTTTTAGGGAGATTATATTAAACTTGTTTGCTTGAGATAATTTTCCAGTTTGAATACCAAATTTTTATCAAATTTCATCCAAATGACTCAAACTTTCCATCTCAGACGAAATCAGAGGAGTGAAGATACTGCAAGTCAACCCAATGAATGCTCAGTTTATAGTAAACCATATTATAAACTGGATTGCTCAAGACAGAAGAGCTTGCGCCAAATTGGAAACTTTTTAAACTTGACTGAAATATGTAACTGCCAACATGGAGAAGTCAAATGAAAAAGTCATTTCATCTGAAAAAGTCTGAGCCTCTGTGATGGTGGTTGTATCATGCTGTGGGGCTGTTCTGCTGTCAGTGGCACTGGTACACTACACAAAGTGTACCAGTGGGCACATCAATGCAGAGAGAAGGCTATTTATAAAGCTTTTAAGATTACTTCAAATTACCTTCAGACCAGTGTAAAGATAGACATAATTGGGTGTTCCAACAGGTCTGTAATCCCAAACACCCACTGCATCTGGTTCAGGAACAGATTTATGAAAAAAAAAAATCTACTTGTACACCCAATTCTTGTTTGTATTAAAGTTGTGTGTTGTGCTATCATTTTGCCCCAAAAAAGAATGCTGCAGAATAATACAATAATAATTTAAAGCCCCAAAATTGGGATGAGTGTATGTAAGCTTTTGGGCAGAACTACATGGATTATTCTTTACCTTATTTTTCATTTTGTTCTGTCTTCCTTTGAGATCATCGCTCACTCTAAAATTGTGATAGTGATTCCATATGAATTGAGAGACTCCCAGGCAAACAGTGCTTGCTAGGGCTCATACCAAGCGGGCAGAGCATGGATAAAAAGGGCAAATGAAGAACCAGGTCAAGACAGCAGAGCAGTGAGGGTGAAGGATGTGAGCCACGTGCTGGATGAGGAGGAGGGAGGTAAATGCACCTCGTGAGAGACAGACGAGCAGTGAAGTAGAGAAGGGCTTTTGTTGCTCTTGTGTAACTGTAGCTTTCTTTTTCTGCTGTCTCTGCTGCCCTACCTTTGGCATGCTGGTTCACATGCAGATTACTCGGGTTGCTGCTTTAGGCAATTCAAGGGTAAGAGGAGGTTGAGGAGGTTGGGGTGGAAGCTCGGCATGGTAGCATTTACTGAGTCAGACTCGGCCAGCGTAATTGCTCCTGCATTTTTAATGAGTGGCTGCTGCGCACTCTTTAAGGGAGCAGTGCACCACAGGATCCCTGCATGGTCGCATGATAGTTCAGCAGAACTCCCTGTCCACCCTTCAGTCTGAGGGCAGATCAAGAAGATCACCTTATTTGTATGAGGAATCCACCTATGTCTACTTTTATAAATACATCCTCAGAAGAAATTGGTGAACCAAAAGCAACATAAAGACCAGTTGGCTTGTACTTAAGCCCTCGTTTAGATCGAAGCACATTAATCGAAATAAGTGATAAAATCACCCTAAAACTCAATGGAGTTTATAGTTGTACCACAGTAAAATGTGAAAAAAATTCTGGTAGTAAAAATACTTTTGCAAAGCTGTTCTTCAAAATGTCCTGCTTCTACAAACTTTACTGAAACTGAGTGCTTGTCTTCTGAATTTAGTTCCCCAATCACAGAAAACCCCTTTGTCTTGTTTAATGCTTTGAAAAACCAATGCCCCATACTGATCCAAATAATACAAGCAGTCCTGTCATATGTTTCTAGCTAAGAACTGGGCTCACTTCCTAGTCTCTGGCCTGCCTCATTACCAGACATGTTATGGTAAACCGCAAGCACCCTATGGTGAAGAATCCATAATCAGAACAGTCTCGAATATGCATTTCATTAAAGTCTTTTTCTTCAAAGTATTGTAAAAGGAGTGACATTTTTCTCTTTTTCTGCAATCAAATGCAGGAACACCACCTGCAGAGATAAACACTGTCGGGAGGATTACTATTGGTATTATTTTTCACTGGTGTCTTTCATTTATCTAAAGATGTTATAGTTGGGCCAAAAATAATAATAATAAAAAACTTGACTTTCCACATGCCACTTAAAGGAATTAGCTTTTCATTTCCTTGTGGCTACACAATCCGATAACCAGGAGTCATCACCCACATTTGCAGAAATGGAAGTGGGAGGAAACCCTGACTACAGACACGCAAATGGTAGTGTAGCTTTACCGCTTTGATTACAGTAGGAGGCCCCAGTCTCTCCTCTACCAAACACACACATTGGCTGCCTGCAACATTTACTCTACACAGCTGCATTAGTAGTGGCAGGCTCAATGAAAATACCGTGTCACGCATAGCTTGAAAAATGGCTCCGGAAAAAGCCAATTCTGCCATGAATGGGGATAAGCAAATAGGCATGAGAGCTTGAATAGCTGCCAGTCCTGTTAGATCCCCCCCCCACTCCCCACCTCTCTCACCCAACCACAATGAGCTCCTAAACAAATAAGAATATGTGCACCAATTTAGAGCAGCAGATGAACCTTGCGGAGCCTTGTCGAGCAAGTGGGGGGATTACCAGGAGCAAACATTCCTTTCTCCCAGCTTTATTTGAGTTAAATGACTCAAGCCAACCTCTTAGACGCTGCCTGAATGGTTTCTTTGGCAGACCCTTCCACTGCTCCAGCTGCTTTGGAGGCCGTGAAGTGTACACATTAGTCACTGTATGGAAAAACACAGAGCAGGACAGGTAGGCGGGATGAATTAGATTGCAAGGACACTGATGTAGAGAGCGAGCCCAGCCAGCGGAGTGTCCAACCAAGAAATAAATAGAAAGAAAAGGCGAGTAGAAAGCCCTGGGCACAATAATACTCCAAGTGGAGGAGAGATTATTTTTCTTCACCAGTAATTAGTAGCACATAAACAGCCTTTGGCAAGAGAATTAAAAAGTGCCATCATGATATGTGATCTCTTTACAAGAGGCTGGTTTTCTTTCTTTTCTCTTGATAATCTGGTCTAATCATGAGCACAGAGGCTCCACAAATTCTGAAGGTTTTGGTTAATTGTAGGTGGATCTCTGAACATAGAAAATGTGTTGAAAAGTTTGACGCTGAACACATCATTGTGTTCAGGCAGTTGAAAGTCACCTGCATCCGACAGAGAAACAGGTGTTCAGAAGGAGTATGAGGGGAATAAAAAAATCTAAGAAATCTGAGAAAAATCTTCTTTCTTGTTTCTGTTAAAATATGTAAGATATTACTGGTGTAGTTTTTGAAGAAAAATGCAAATGTTAGCATTTATTCATTTTTTTTTTTTATTCTGTTTGCTCGTCCTTGGGCTCCTCAGAAAATGTTCGAAAACAGCCGCTTTGAGAAACAGTTACTAATTCTCTGCCTGCTTTTTCTCTCTCATTAGCTGTCGTGAGTGCCCTGTGGAGGACTTCTATCCATTATTTATCTCTAGCCCCCAAAAACAACAGCTGCATGCTTGTGTAACCACCATATGTTATGCTTCCCCCAACATATTGGGAAGAACAGAGTTCTACGAAGAGCTGTATATCAACCCACAGAGATCTGTTTCCAGTAGTGTTCAGATGTGCCACACTTGAATTGTCTTCTAATCTTTTTATTTTTTTTTCCTCAACCTATCAGCGGGAGAAGCACAGAGGCTTCCTCCAACAGTGAAGGGCCTTTGCATTTGTCATGTAACCACAATGCCACCTTGCAGAGGTTTTCTGGATGCGCCAGCATCAATGGAATTGTCATATGGGGAGAAGAAGGTCACATTAGGATTTAGCCAATAAAGCAATAAACCCTTGTTGAAGCTGCAGTTGGCACTACAGAGTAAATTCTGTCTCCTCAGCACTTTTGAGTCTGCAATTAATCACTAAGCTGACATTAGCCTGCCGCCTTGAGAACACTGGATAAACACCCCGGCAATGGTAAGCCAATGTTCTCCAACCCAGACCCATGGTAATTGTGAAGACATCTGTTGACACTTGTCTCTCTCAAAAGTGTTCAGAGACTCTGTGGCCTAGTTATATAGGATTCCAATAAAGATCAAGGTGAAGTGCTGGTTTGCTGCTTACTACTGTGCTAAAGTAAAGTCTTGAGTCGCTGTTCTTTTCTTTGTATTTATTTTTCAATGAGTCAGACATTGCTAGGATTTTTCCGCTTTAACATTCCCTACCATAGACAATGGAAGTCAATGGTACACCAGCATTGCCTTTATTAACATTTCAAATTGTAGCATCCAAAATTTTATCACTATGTAAGCCAGGTTGTTATAGTATTTGGACACATCAAAACATTCTGGTGCTGCAGAAGTGACACTACTTCAATAGATGATACAGGCACATCTTAAGAAATTCTAATATGTGTTTAAATTTTTGTTTGTCAGATTAAAAGCTAACTTTAAGCAACTTTTAAGGAGGTACTGCACATAGTTTTTTAAGTTCACATTTCTGTATTAGTTTATTTTTGGTTTGTGTGATGTAATATTCTAATCTTAGAAATTAAGTCATGTTTTTATGACTTAGTAAAGGGGAAAATGTGAAAAATAACATAAATTAAGGCTTACACAACAGTTTGTGTGTGAGTTATGGAAATAAATCAACTTTTCAATCATAATTTTTTTAAGACGCACCTCTATATTCATTACATACGTGCCACTGCTACAGAATAATGCTGGTTCTCCTGCTTTTCTGATGGAATAGTAGCTGTTTAAAACCTCTTAGCCTTTTGAGACTTTATTAAGAGGATTTCTGGCAAGATGTGCTTTTCTTTGTTACTGCAGTGACAGTTGGCATTCGGTGTTGTGCCTGCTTGCCTCTCACATCGAAGTAGCAGCAAGTCTGAAAAGGTTACAAAAGCATAATTTCTAAGTAGAGTTCTGCTTTTTTTTTTATTTTTTTTATTTAAATTAAAGTTTGTTATAACTGCAGATGTTGTTCTGCGAAGTAGGTGTTCCTCTCTTCTTTTTTATCAATTAATATCTGTTTTATACCATACAGTCTATTGCGGGCTTTTTGTCTAGATACCTTTTAAAAAGTGGATGCATCCATTAGCCTCAAACTTGAATTTTAAGCACCATTTTGCATATTCCAAAATAAAATGAAAACATGGTGACCAGTGCAATTCTTGATGAGATTTGGACTTTGAAGAAGTCTTTGTGAGAATCTTACAGTATTCTTTTTTTAAAATCTTTTGGTTTGCTTACTGCAGTGCCCACATTACACACCGAGTTGCACGATCCTTTGGAAAAGTCCTAAGATGCTGAGCAGATATCAGCATCCGCTCAGCATGTTTTAGATTTGACTGTAAATGAAAATAATTGAATATTTAGGGTTGTTTCTAGCTGTAAGTTGCCAAGCTCACATTGCTGGTGAGCAGCTTTAAAACTATCTGCAAAGCAACGCTCTGCTTTTACATCTTTTTCCCCCTTAGCAGTGTGGCCATAAATTTATGGAAGAAAGTTATATTTTATATTTGCATGTCTTCAAAAAATGTGTGTTCTTTGTAGTTGGATTCTTGGGAATTTTAATATCTAACATTCTTACTGAGACATAACATAGCTTATGTTTTTTTTCCTGGTTTTTCTTGGCATTGTATAACTTGTCCTTGAGTTCAACTGGCTGAGATGTATTCTGCTAGTAAAATTGACACACATTGAATCTCTTCCATTTGTGTACAGTCTTTCTCACAGTAAAATGATGAGCAACAGATTGCCTCTAACTCCCCTTCTGGGCTACAGAAAAATTTATCCTAAGATCATCTCTGATAATTTAGCTTTTTAGGATACTGCTGACACACTCGAAATGCTCCACACCAGCACACTGCCAAAATTCATCTACGTCGTTTCCATTCATAGCCTACGGGTGCTACTAATTGAAAACAGAAATAATGTTTCTAATATTTTAGATATCTTTTACATATTAAATAGCATTTTTGACAACAATTGACGGTCAATAATTACGAAATTATGAAATAATCATTAACAGGAGATAACATGTCATTTGGTGTCATTTATTTTTAGATTTTTAAACCAGATTTGATTGTTGAAAAATTTCAAAGAAACGTTTTATGTTTCAGCCAGCACAATATGTCGGCACATTAGTTGTTGCATGCATAATGAGCAAGAGAAGAAAGCATAAGAGAACTGGACATTTAGTGTTGAGGAAGAAGGTGGGGGGAGCTGCATGTGAGGAATGGTGGGAGTCCTGTTGAGTTCGCCGAGTTCACTGGAAGGCAATGACACACTGCTCACCCTCCTGCAGTGTCTCTCTTTCTCTCTCAATCAGGGTGGATGTGAATAATTTATCACATATAATTTATCTCTCGAACTCTCCACCTCATACACTTTAACACACAGACGTACTCACACATACGTGCAGTTTTGTCCTTCTTCACTCAAACACACACAGACATGCCTCAGGGGGTTGGGTCCCGGGTATAGTGTGGATTGAGCGAGCTGGAATCTGCACACAGGGAAACCTGATAGGCCTTCACTGTGCCAAACACATGAGGTCACCCTGACTGACTGATCCCGCCTGCCAGCTCGCTACACCCCCCTCCCACCTTCCCAATGTTAAATCCCAATGTCTCTGAGAAATTATCGGGAAGACTTGAAAGGTTTTCCTTTTGAGTTTGATGTGTTTCTGGAAATGCAGGAGTTGTTTTATATACCCCAAAAGGCTGCTAAAGCCTTTATAGAGGGAAATTCATTCTTTAAAGAGTAGTCGGATTTATTACAAGTTGGGTTTATTTTCATAGTTTTGCCATCAGTTAATGGTCAAATCAGGCTTGGCAGAAACCAGCCTTAACATAATCAAAGAGCCTTTAAGGGGCCTGTATGACCATTTTTACATTTTGTGCTTACGTTTGTATAGCTCATGACAATTGCATTTATTTTCAGAAATATGTAAAATAAAATAAAAAAGCATATAAGGGGGAAAAAAAATAGCTCAAGGGAGTTGAGGGTTCTGCCAAAGTTCCCTGAAAGATGACAGTATGGTGTCTGGAACATCAAATTGCAGCATCAATATATCACACAATCTTGAATTTTAAATGCGAGTTCATAAAATAAATTATATGGAGATTCTTCCAGGGAAAATAGAGATAGTTACCCTGTAGCAGTAACTTGGAAACCTACATAGACGGCAAATTGCAGAGAGATTTAAAAGCTCTCTGTGGTCAACCCACTTTTCCTGTAATTCGTCACAGGAATTAATTACAACCTGTGACAATTAATGTAACTCAGGTAAACACTTCAGTTTCTGCTCTACCTCTGACGAGCATTAAAACTCTGTTGTGCCAGCACAATGATGTAAGAAGAAGGGCCTCGTTTATTTTAGGGAAACCCCACAGTGATTATGCAAGTCTTACTTTTCCATTTTCAAATTTATGTTCTGCATTTAAGAAACATAGGACAGGACTCTTGAAGTAGGAAAGAGATGGGTATTAAAAGCCAAAATACATTAAAAATCAAGCTACTAATGAATTGTTGCATCAAGCATTATAAACAAGCATCAAACCGTTTTCATCTGAATTCAAAATTGCACACTGGGATGAGTATTTAAAGCCTTGACAATTGCTCCCTATCCCCCCAAAAAATGGTACAAAGAAGAAGCTTTGATTTCTGAAAATAATGGATGTCTATTTAATGTTGGTATGTTATTGAATGCAAAAATAACTGTCTGCTAAAGCAGGAATAATTTAGATCTCTGTAAATTTACAAGTGCTTCTGTTAAATAGGAGATCCTTTCAGACAAATACAGTTTTGAGTTAAATCATCAATGGCCCCAAACAATTTGTCTTACATTGACACAAAATACACCAAAAAATATATAGATCTTCAATATTAAATGCATTGTGAGAAAAAAAAAAAGAACTGTAGCAAGTGGAAGCTCTAGAGTCTTGTCTTTTATCCCAAGCAGCCTTTTGAAATGCTCTCCCTAACCCAAACAATGCTGTCAACTGAAAGCACCGGCCACAAAAGGACCCTAAACATGTGTTCTTTAGATCCCTGCTCCTGTTCTCTTGTCACACAAGCATGCAAGATGGACACCCACTTTCAGTCAGCCACACACATACAACACGACACGGACAGACGCACATCCACGCACACATTCACACAACCGTGTCCACGCACAATTATACACAAACTACCACCCCCACGACAGAGCAGTCACCTCTCGCTCCCACGCATCTCATGTTCTCCCAATATTATGTTAAAACAGACACGCATAATTGCGCTGGCATGGTTCCTTGTTTTTGTTGGCTCTTATCAATGGCCTCAGTAATGTCTCTGACAGAGGTGATCGCTGCTGCAGGCACCACAGATCTACATCACTGCACATGCAAATACGCTGCTTCCATGAGGTCCTGCTGGAAGATTGTGAGCGGTAAAATTATTTTACTTCTGATACCAGTAAAATGGATAATTTCAAGAGGAGGATAAATGCTAGTATGACATTTATGCTATGGTGTTTTTTTGCTACATAGTTTCTTTGTTAATCTCTTGACGCATGCCATTAGTTAATATAGGATCAAACGGAGCAGAGAGAAATATCTAAAGAAAAAAATTAGACGCGTGAAGGAAAAACAGAAAACAAAGTGCTTTTTTCATACATTTCTTTCTATACGTTCTTCTGTTTTGTTTTAAATGTTTTGAGCTCTTGGCAACCCTGAACACCGTATTCTGTACTAGTCACTGAGGTTGGCTTAAGTTTTAAATATATCTGTGGCTTGTGGTTCCCAGCTGACTCTATATGCTTCATCTATGCTGAACATGCTCCTTTTGTCATCCTGAATCCAAACAATGTGCACTCTGTAGACGTAACATAAAGTACTGTGGTGAGATGTTAAAGTTTATGTGGATACTTCACATTTTTTGAGGTTGGCTTTGGTTGAGGGAGCAGAAAATGTCTTACTTGTGGTTGAAAACCATCGTAACTTCTTCAGTGTCTTCTTTATAATAATCAATCATGAAATAACTTTTTCAGTCTAAAGCTTGCCAGATAAGTGTTTTTCTTTTGCTCCGTTGAACACAACTCATTTCATAAACTAACATGCAGGTCATCAAAAGCTGTCATTGTAGGAAAAAATATTTCCACAATGCAATTAAAAGCAATTTTCCTTTTGGTGGTTGATTGTACTTGACATAAATGTATTTCACGGTTTGGCAAACTCGCACTTAAAAAAATGCAAAAAGTTTAGGGTCCAAATTAAATTAATTCTCCACCATTATTTTTCAGGTAGATATTCTGAAGTGAACTTACTGCTTCTGAATGATCTAGTTCTTGTTTCTTCATCGATTTTATGAAAATATAGTTTGAAATGACTGATTGTGAAGTTATGCTCCGATTAGCAATTACATGACTAAGGTATCTCTTTTCTTCCATCAAATGCCATTAATCTGAGTCAATTATTTTGCAACACCGGCTCTCTTTCATATATCCTCCAGTTTTAATTGCTGCAAGGCTAAATTAGTTTTTGACTAAAAATGATCCATTTAAACAGATTACAGTCCTTTCAAAACACTACAACCCTGTTTAACAATAATCCCATTTGTTTAAACATACCAATAGACAAAATCATCGCTAATGGTGATGAAAATAACAGTGCTAATCATATCTGTACTAACATGTTAACTTTACTTGTGTGGTCTGAGAGAAAAGATAGAAAGGACAAAATACAAAAAGCTGTTGGTTTATTCCTCTGCTCATCTCTGAGGTACCTGCAAACCTATAGCTAAACTCATTCTTTGACACAGCAACAACAGAAGCATGATGCAGACACAGCCTTATTAGTTTAGCCTAAAATAGTTTGTTTTAAATCTCCTTTTATTCTCCCTTTACAAACAACCCTCCAACTGATTAACAGAAATATTTAATCAATTCAGTCTAGTTGTATAGGTTCAAAGTGAATTCCAGTTCGATCCCAGTTATTACAGTATATTTATTTTTAAAGTATTTCTTTTGAAATTTCTGAAATGTCCCTTTAAACTTAGAGCTACGAAATGCCTGGAAATGCTGCAGATTTTTTATTTTCTTTATTCTCGTGTAATTCCTACTTAAATTTCCTGAAGCAAATTAAATGCTGCCCACGCAGTTTTCCCTCGAGTGTGAATTGATGTTTCACCCATAAATTTGCCTTCATTTTTATTCCTGTTCTTCCTAGATCAATGGAGCATTACTTTTTTTTCCCCCAGTCGTTTTCATCTCAATCAATTTATTAAGTCTGATTTACCAAAAATATTCCAGGTAATTGTGTGTAGTAGTCGCCTTGCTATTTTTTTTTCTCCCACTTCGCTCCCTTTAGAAGCTCAGGTTTATTTTGTGGGTTACTGAGGGTGAGTTAATGGAGAACGTCAAACCAGCTTGTAGCGCTGCCTTTGCTATGACCCATGGAGATTGTGGAGTGACCTACGTGGTGCTGCCCTGAGCCTACATTTGAAATCCAATCTCCTCACAGGGATATGCTGCATGTTTTAGCAGTCTGGTTTGATAACTTCACCCTCCGCCTCCCCCAAAGTGTCTATCATTCCGCTAATAAAACTTGCTTTGTTTTCACCTGCGATGACCGGGGTTAGTCGGGTTTTATGGCTCGCAGGTGGGAATAGAACATTTGTTTAATCACATTGGTAGCTTCTTCCTGCTCTCTGCTCTTTGAGTTGATAGAAAGAGAATAGGCAATCAGCTTTGTTCTGTCTGTACAATGGAAATTAATTTAATTTATCTGAAACACACCATCTGCAACATCAAATAAATCCATGCAAACTGACAGGTTGTGTTTTATTAGATCAATTCCAAGTGTTAATGAAGTGACTGAAGCATCAAACATAAAACCAGTGCTAATCAAGCTGAATATGGGCTACTCTGAATCTCTGAGTTACAGTTTAATCAACGCTACTGCATTATACCTAAATTTTCATTACATATCCAACATGGCTAAAGAGGGACAATTTTATCATGCAAGTCATCTAGATTACTCCTACTCTTGCTCTAATTAAAAACAGGGAGAGAGGAATCAATGTACACAGATGAGCCACATTGTTAAGGTATTTTATCGAAGAACAAAGATTACACAGCCCTGATCTCGAAGTTGTTAAACGTGTCATCCAAAGGAGTGCTTCTCCATGGCTGTTTGTTTCTCTCCCCATCCCGTAATGGAGAGAGAAACAAATAGTATATTGGTAATTGTCTGCAGCTACAGCACCCCACACTGAGATCCATTAGTGCCATTTAAAACGCAGCACAGGGTGAGACTGCTCCTCTGTAATTCAATAAAAGCGAGGCACAGAGATAGAGGAGGATGAAAAGGCAGGAGGCTCTCCAAAGAGCTTGACGGTGGATCATCTGCAGTCTTTCAAGGGGCGATGCATCAGCTGAAGGTGTGTCTTTTGTTTTTACATTCATGCTCATCCATTTCTCTGTGCTTTAGGGCCCAAAATTTACCTGGAAAAAATTTAATTATGCAATTTAACTTCATCACTTTGGAGTTAGTTTGGCATCCTAGAACAAACCAGTTGATTTCTTTGAAAAACTATTTTATAAATACATCAAATTTCATCACATTTAACTGAAGTCATTTTTAGTCTGATGCCATCTTTGAAAATGCATCTCATGAGGACAGTTTAAAAATGAAACCCTCACTGTTCTAACCCTAACCAGGAAGTCAAGGGTGTCCTGCAAAAATCGGGGAGTCTTTTCTAGCTCTAACACAATGCAATTAAAAGCAAGCTGGAGAATTTCTGAGTCTCTGGGTAGAGACTCTTGAAGATTGCAATCAGGCATCAGCAACCTGCTGAGTGTCTTTGGTCTAATTGCTAAAAACACCGAGTTAACTCTCTTGCATATCCTATACCATTTAATGACTCAAAATTAAAAATTAATTAGACAGTAGAAGTAAAAAGAGAGAAAAACTGGGGATGAATTAATGAATAAAACACTTTGTATTCATCTTTGTATTTGTTACTGGAAGGTTAAAGCATGGAATCATTTACACATACACGATTATAATCAATTTTAAATAAAGATGCATAATACAAAGAACCACAATAATCATCACAATATTGATGTCAGATCAGGAAATTCCCTGTTCTGACACGTGTGGTGGGATTATGATTTGCATCGGATGCTTTTAGACTTGCTACC
Organism: Xiphophorus maculatus; assembly: GCF_002775205.1. Lineage (NCBI taxonomy): Eukaryota > Metazoa > Chordata > Actinopteri > Cyprinodontiformes > Poeciliidae > Xiphophorus > Xiphophorus maculatus. The sequence goes on from NC_036455.1 coordinate 4,768,750, forward strand.
CATTTCTTCTGTTACCAAAGGGAGAGCTGAGTACATATTTTTGACCCTACAGTATATTGTATTATACTCTAGAATAGTTCACTTTTTAAAACTATTGCCTCCCATCAAGAAAGGGTAACACTTTATTTGACGGGTTGTGAATAAGACTGTCATCACACTGTCATGAACATGAGTAAGTCTTCATGAATATTTATGACTGTTGTCAAAAAGTGTCATTCGGTAAATCATGACACTTTTAATACAAAGTTGACATTATTCAAAATGTCTTTGTTATGACAACTTGACATTAACCAAGAAATCATGATCCAACATAAATTTGCTACAAATGTATTACTGATTAAACTTTAAAATTATGTAGCTTTATGTTATTAAAGCTAAAGTTTAATCAGTAAAACTTTTATAACAAATTTGTCAGATCATGAGTTCTATCAAGTTGTCATAACAAAGACATTCTGAATAATGTCAACTTTGTATTAAAAGTGTCATGATTTACCAAATGACACTTTATGACAACAGTCATAAATATCCATGAAGACTTACTCATGTTCATGACAGATGTTATGTCATGTTTATGACGGTGTCATGACTGTCTTATTCACAACCCGTCAAATGAAGCGTTACCCAAGAAAGTCATAGGGTTATTCTGTGTGTTTCCTCTCACAGTCAAAACACATGACCTTTGGGTCAATGCTCCTTTGGTTTGGTTGTGTTTTTGCACGTTTGTTTATCTTGTGTTGCTCTTTTATAGGCTGATATCTTTTGTAGGATATACCCCACCTCTTTCTCATTGGGGTCGATGGGATGATGGAAAATACGGAGAAATTTTAAATAATTTGGGTTGTCAAGGCAGTACTAGACAATAACAGTATATTGCACATCTTTGTATGTTTATGCACCGTTAATGTTGAGAAATATACATAGAGTAAGTACATGCAGGAATTTCTTGATGTACATCCAGTTCAGTGTTATACAAACAACTGTGCCTGGTTTCTTTAAATACTAACAGGTGTCAGTGCTAAATTTTCCCTTTTATTGTGGTGTCAAACTTATTTTGTTCTAAAGCAACTTCTCCATCATGTACTGATAAATAAATGTATAAAACATTTACATAATGCATACAATGCAAAATGTATTCCCTAAAGCCTGATCCAGTGATTGCTGACTGCCGAACAGACGTCAATGAATTATGCAGTGGCATCACTGTCGTCGTGAATGCGCTTTTAAAGGTGCCCTTTTTACCTCAGCTAGCAGTAACACTTCTTCTTGCCTAAAGTTTTTGCAGGAGCAGAGATAGTCTGGTTCAGAGGAGCCATGTTTCAGTCACAGAACATGCAAAAGTCATTCCTGACTTTTCGTTCCGTTTAGTCCCACATGGATGAGCGGATGTGCGTGAAGGTGTGCTTGTTGAATTTCTGGAGGAGTCTTTTAATTTGAAACCCTTGAAGGCATGTTATATTTTTCTGGTTGCTTGGGAATGAAAAATTGAGTTGTAAAAGAAATGCTCTCTGGCTTTGTTTTCGAGCAGCGCAGCGAGAGAAAGCCTGCCCACCAATTAGGGAATGCCGATTCTTACAGCCCATGAATTATTAAGAGCAACCCATCGACTAGGAGCAGTGACAGAGGCCAAGAAGCAGGGCCAAGCCACCTGAGCACCAAAGCTGCATTTATTAAAGCGTGAGATGTCTTTCCACTTGCCTAACACCGGGATAATTAAAGTACAAATAACCTTTGCAAAACAGAACCCTACTAATTGTTTGTGGTCTTCCATTGTTTGGAATCTATAAATCTTATAAAAGTATTTCTTAGTAGGCCACATGAAAGGTTTGAGGAGTGGAGGAAGAAAGAGAAACTGAGACACGGGTAGGATAATGTACGGTATTACATTGCAACTTGCAACACCAGCTACCCTCGAGGTCAACCAAATCATTCCTCTTGTGAGATTTATTGCTCGGTTGTAGCTAAGGCAATGAGGTGCTGTGAACCTTGAGCCAATGTCGACATGGAACGTCTTCACAGCCATATACAGGGGCCACAGGTGGAGTCCGGCTTGTTAACTCTGAATTCAGGGCTCCAGCTAACACCTGAAACATAAACCAAGGAGGGCACCAGTTAAGAACTGCTAATGTGTCTGCTGTTTTTGGAGAACGCAATGCTTGTTTTCACGACTGTAGCCTCATCGTGAACCCTGTAAGCGTATAAATTGCTGGATTGGAACAGCTTTGTGTGGAAATTCTTATGTAGCAATCATTGTGTTATGTAGCATGAACAACTATGGGTTCTTTCAAGTTTCTTAGTGCCCTCTTCAGGGTTGCAGAATTGTCAGATATGTCTCAGTTGAATCAAAATAAGAGACTGATTCTGTTTATGATTGACTTTTTGCTCCCTTAGAATTGATAAGTGGAAAAACTACAGAGCACAGAGAAAAGGGACTTTTAAAAGAAAGAGATCTATGGATACTCTGACATTGTACTGCTTTTAAGTGTTTTCCTATTTACTTATTTAATGCTATGCTGCAGGGGAACAAAGGCAGAAGAAAATGCCTTTTTTCAGATGTCTTTAAATAGAGATCCCGACAGCCTACTCACTTTTTTTCGCTTGTACTCAGAAATGGCTGACTCAATCTTGGCTCGAGAATATACATTAACAATGCCCCTGTTTGTCACTGAAATGGCTTAAGTGCCCTTTGAATGGCTTTAGAGCCAATGTTTACCACCTACCTGCCCTGTTATTTTTGAAAAACCACCAGGCCAAAGTCGTTTAACGCTGATGTGACTCAGACCTGAATCTAGACAAGACGCAGAAATTATGTCCTTCATTATGCCTTTCTTACTGTTTTTCTCCTGTTCTCCTCCCCTACTGTGAGAATATTACCATCACCACCTGATTTAGTGGCGATGAATGGATAGATGGATGGATCACTGACAACACAGGAAAAGCAATTCTAATGCAAACAATGAGTTGAAATTGTATTACTCCTTGGGCTTATTGGATGTGAAGGATGTGAGGATAAGGAAAGTGTAAAATTATGAATATGATGTAACCCACTTCAGTTTGTAATAAGAACTGGAGATAAGAATAGATTTTCTCGGTAATCAAACTTTTATAAGTTTTTTTTTAAATTCTAATTTTAGCTGTTGGGAGCAAACATAGTTTGTCTTGGAAGTGATATTTTTTTTCCACATGCTTTCTTTTTGTTTTCTTCTGCAGCCTCAAATAGAAGTCTTAAACATCACTGACTTAGCTGTAGAGATGCATTTAGTCATTTAGTTACCCTTGTCAAGCACTCAACATCAAACTATACTTTGTCAACCTTGTTTTTTTCAATTTTTCACACATAATATTTAACTGTTTGCTTAAAATAGCCTCATTTTATTCTGATAAGATCTCTATTTGTGCCTGATGTAATTATAGAATTGTACAAAACTGAGCAGGTTACTATAAAAAACATTCACCCCTCTCACAGGGAGATATTAACTAAGATTGAGCAGATGGAGCTGTAGCAAAATAAGTAAAGTCTCTTGTGGGACATCAAGGTTCCTGTAATTATTTCAGCATATCCAGAAAATTCTTTCTTGACCAAAAACCACAGAGGTTCTGTTCAGCCATGTCAAGTGCTTTGTGTGTGGCAGGCTGAGCCTCTCCCACCTCCAATTTGCTGGTCAAAAATAATTGGAAAAAGATGATAATAAAAACAACATGAGTTTCATTGTGATGGTAATTGCCCATCCACAGAATCTGGCAAGCCTCTTCATATTCAGTCTCACAGTGATACTTCTGTATTGGATATTTAGGGGACCGCTTGCTGCTGTTCATGTGCTAATCTGTGCCTTTGTATAATGGAACAAGTTCTTTTTTCTGAGATGCTATAGTACCTCACATTAAGGATAAAACAAGAAAACTGCACATCCAAACAATACTGCCATCATCTCATAAAAAGTTTTTACGACTTGGTAAATGCAGGGCTTAGAAAATACAATAAACCAGACCACCAAATATGTGTGTAAAATTAAAATCTATATCAGAACATCTGATATTAGAAAAGATCTGTAATGGTTTCGTCAGTTGTTAGAAATCAATTGAGACCATTTTTGCAATGGAGGATTTAGTGAAAAACATGAGCTATGTGATTAGAAAATAAACCAATGAAATGCAATCTTACTTGTGCATCTATAAAAAGATAAACTGGACTTTTCAGTATTACTCAGGCTTTTATGCTAATAGTGTGAACTTATCTACCAACCATTCAAAGGGCTGTTATAACAATAAAGCCCAACAATTTTTATACCCCAGGTAGATTTATATTTAAGGTAGGGCTGAAACAATTCCTCAAATGACTCGCCTTAATTTAAAGTAAGATTTGCATTTTACAAGCACATTTTTGCAATCTGAAAGTGGTCTTAATGCTTTGCAAGTACTCCAATCAGGATGCTGACAGGAATGCAATAGAGAATCTGTACAAGGAGTTACTCCTCAAAGAGAGGGAAATCATCACCAAAATACCAGTGGAAACATACAAAAAGCAGGTCAGAATTTATAAAAAGTATTATTAAAAAGTCTGTGATCCTTCTGGGATCAAGTACTCAGCAGCCACCTTTCTAACTACATTTTCTAGAAGATTATGGCCAAATAAATAGGAAAATGCATGAAATCATTAGTTGTCAAAGCAAGTAAAAACTGTGCCAGAGGCAAGTATAACTTGAGACTTTATTGTTCTGAAAAATCTTGTATTTCACAACCAAAAAGTCAGAAATAAAACAACCAAAACTGCAAAAGTGTGAAATGGTAGAGGACCACTTCACACTTTCACACTTTCACAAGAGGGACCAGCAGCTTCCCTCTTGCTGAAAATAGGGTGAATAAATCTTTGTGAGGGGTAATCCTAAACGTTTGTCAGCACTTGAAAAGATTTATAATTCTTGTTTTTATGTAAAAATTTGCATCCAGCAAGTAGGCTAATACTTGACAATTTTACATGTTTTCCAGAAATGTACTTCCATCTGCCTTGGAGTGTGAAGCTGAATTGGACAACCTATAAGTTATATGAATTAATGCAGTCTAATTGGGGTAGAAACTTCCATTTACGCAAAACAGTTTTTCCGAGCCTGAACTAGACTGATAAATATATGAATGTGCTATAAACTTTGGCTTTTTTTCTTTCTCATCCTACCATGAAGTGGAAATAAGTCATAACTTCAGTTACCTTTGAAGATCCAAATGGACTGATTGCGTCAGAGTTGGGTTTGTTTTAACCCAGATGGCCTGTGTTTATGTGTACTGGCTGTGATCCATTGCCGTGTCCAAGTGTTGCATGCATTAAACTCTTCCAGCAGCCTGGCAAGGACACAGCAGACCAGAGTCACTGAGGCAAGCAGTCAGGATACGTGGAAACATTACACCATTACACTCACCTACTCCTCAGACATGGTGACTTATCTCATGAATAAATCACACTATCAAGGTCCGAGCGACTCAGACACTGCATCTCTTCTTTGGCAGTCGTCTGCTTCCCAATTCATCTTTTTTCCCTCTCTGCTACTTCTCTCTCTTTCTACTTCGCATCGTATTTTTTTTTAAGTCGCTCGCTCTAGCTGGCTGCCCAACAGTACTCACTTTATTTATCACGCAATTGTGACATTTTTTGGATAAAGCTGCACACCCACGCTGATTGAACTCTGCTTGTGAGAGCAGGAAAACACTTGGGTTTCCAGTAAGTCATGTAACTGACAGACCAGGATGGCCAGCCCCAAAGAGGCTGTCTCTTGTCCTATAAATCACTCAAAGAGATGCTTCTAAAAGGTCTCTAACTCAAGCATCATTCTCTTATGCCAAACCAGTAAAAATAGAGAAAACATCTGTTTGTGGGGGGAAACAATAACCTAATAGTTCAAGAAAAATAAATCATAAAAATAAACAATTTTACTCCTCTCTGATATAAAGACTACACTTTTTCCAATATTCCTTTTCTGATTTTGTGACATTTCCTGGTGGCTGCAAAGGCAGAATGTTAGATATCAGTTCCAAATATTTCACAATGCGGTATTGTTCTCTGATTGAACTTGAGTAAAACAATCCCCTGTGTAGTCCCGATGCCGGCTGCTGACAGCAGCTTTGCAGTACGCACACACCGGCCTAAGGAGGCGGGCGGATACAGGTTATTTTCTGTTGAGTAATGCTGTTATTCCTTGAAGGGGGGGATACTTGCTTAACACACAGTGCGAGATCTGGCACAGCGTATTCTTTGCCCTACTAAACTCTTCTCAACACTATGTAAAAACTCCCCAATGACGTTTAGACTGGGAGAAGAAAAGGGTTTAGGAGAGATTCAGAGAAGAAAGCACAAAGGAGAAATGGAGGACGAGCAGCCAGATGAGGATTGGGATGGATTTAGAGATAGATAGGAGCTGACTGTACGGATTGGGAAAGGTGAATAGAGGATAGAGGGAAGACTAGAAAGGGATGAGTTCTGTTATGGAAGGTTAGGGAGGAAAAAAGGGGAGGGGAATGGAGGTTCACAGAGTTTAGTAGTGAGAATAGTTTAGTGTCTGGTGTACGTATGTATAAAACAAAACACTTAGGCTGTCAGGAGTTTTCTTTATCCAATGTCAAAATACAAGGCTTGGGATAGAAAGCTGGTCTATGATAAAAAAAAAGGTATTGCATGATGTAATGTTGAAGCCAAATTCAGATTTAAATTCACATAAACTTGTCAAATGAGAATAGGAAACATGTTCCCAGCCTGCACAAATAAAAACTGGTTTTCAGGTAACAAAGCAGAGCGTAGAGCACCATAAACATTGATAAGTAGATGATATAGCGGCATATAAGTAATAAGTACAGGTACATGCTATTACGTTCTTACAAGGCCAGGGAATAACCCAGGTGTTAAAATGTATGAAACTCTGGAGAAATCTAAAATATACTGAACACATGGCTCTCAAGAACTGGGATTGGACGCTACTGCTTTGCACCATGAAGAATGAAATAAAGACTCATCTTTTCTGAGAAACCCTCCTCACTCAATGCATTTATCACACTAACATGCCAAACTTGCTCTTAGTGCTTCAGTTTAATTCAGTAAATACTTACATTAGGGTTTCCTACAAGACTTTTAACCGAAGCAGTTACAAACTGCTTCGGTTAAAAGCATCTGTTAAATGACTGAATGCAATTATAAATACTTCTGACAAAGTAGGAAAAGTTTATCTGAGCTGTGCAAGCACAAACAATGTTGTTGTTTCTTTTTCTGCTGGCTGCAGTCAGCTGTTACCAGCAGTTCCTTTAGATCCCGTGGGTTAAATGTGAAGTATTTAGAGATTGGACTTGATTGATGGTTTCTTGAGGTATTCAAATTTTGATAGCACAAGACTAAACTCACAAAACCTTTGGGATGTTAATCAACTACAGCACATTTTCTATGGTGTTAAATGTTACAATAGTATTGTGTGAAGAACAGCTTTTCCTACAGTGTTTGGTATATCAAAAATGAAACCAGAAGTAAAAGTTGACAGGGGACATCATAGCAAAATTAAATTAGTCACACAAAACATTTTTATGTCCTCCTGCCAGCAAATAGGGTTTACTGAAGCAACTTTTTTTTTTTGCACTAAACCAGTACTAAGTCTCTCTTTTGGATATGCTGTTCAGTTTGTTGATTGCAAAATAGGTTTAACTATGCCAGATTTGCATGTACATTATTACGTTGAGGCATTCTTTTCCTCGCTATGGTTTTCTTTGTTTAACAAAAGCAAAAGCATTCTCTTCGCCTTGATTGCCTGCTGCCGCCATGACCTTTTGTGAAACTCATCTGGAAGTTCACATCCATCAAAATCTCATTTACAGCACGTCTTGCAATTAAATAGTGGCACCATTTCAGAGCCATTTTGCTTTTCTTAATGCACTGTAATATTTTTCAGTTGTGATGTAATTTTTTTTTTAAAGCAAACTTCAGTTCCTGTGCTTCATTTAACTTTTTCCACGTGTTTAAAATTTGCCAGAGTAATAAAATAAAAAAATTGTGGAGTAAATGGCCATTACAGATGTGGGCTTTTAAATTCTAAGTTGGTGTAGCGGCTTTCTTTCTGCTTCTTGTTACACACCTGATATTTCTGGCAGGGATGAAACAGGAACTCAGACAGGTTGGTTAAGATCCCCGTGTGGACTCTCCGGATGGCTTTTTCAGATGTATGTCATAAAATAACTTTATAAACCACCTCAATCCAATCATTCTTTGCTCTCTTGCTGATTTGTTATGGCTGTCTCAAGGCTTCCTGTCACAACAGTGGTTGGTTTTTTGTGCCAGTATTTAGTCTGGCAACTTTCAGAGAAGCTTCAGTGATTACATTCCTCTGGAGGATAAAAGTGACATTGCACACTTTAACAAAAAAAAAAAAACAGAAACAAAAAAAACCCTGCATTTTAAATGAACTAAATATTCAAAAACTATAAAGATATGGGCTCAGTCTTGTGACTGTGTATGGATCTTAACTTTACTTTATATACATTGCACATACTTGTCAGATATATTAATGGCTCAAGGAGAAACCCAAATGGCTAAAGTATATTGGACTAGGATATATTCCATAAAATTGTTGCATTGAGTTTTTTCCATATCTTGACTGGATTATGAAACGGTGTAAAAGGTTTTCTAATAAGTCCAGCTTCACCCTGTACTATGCTGAAGTGGCTATATATATATAAACAAAACAAAAAAACACTGAACCATTACGTTTCCTTATTTGATTGTTTTTCTAAAACAAATTTAATCTAGAAACTTTGTGTAATGATGACGGCAGAGTTTGCTGGCTATGTTTTAATGAATCCCAGTTTATTTTAGCCTGATGGGGAAACCCTATGTGAAAATTGTGATTCTGATCTTCTATAGTTCACTATTGACATACATTTTATCCTAGTTACATCATCTTATTACATGCCCATGAAGTAAGAAACTAAAAATCTAAAAAATATATCTCACAAATATATAACTCACAAATTAGCAAATCTAGTCCTGACCTGGAAATATGTTTCTTGAACAAAGTAAATTTGGATTATTCACATAATTATCTGCCGTTCTCCCTTGTTCAATCTCTCTGTCAGATTAGTCTCTCTTCTTTGATTACCCTTACTGATAAGGAAGGCTTTTTAAAGAAAATTCAAGACCAAACATCTGGGGGGAAGATCTCTTAAGGATTTATAACCTTATTGCTTTAGCCTTTTGTTGTCTTAGCTGGCATGCACAGACCTATGGATGTTTATACTGTATTGTGCTTCACTGCCTTTTTCACAAGTCTGTGCATATATTACGTAGTTTTAGTCAGAACAGTGTTGGCATCATTCAGTTATGCAAACATTACAAAGTTCCTTTAACTTATGGCTGCTGGCACACAGTCAAACACACATGCAGGTCTGAGGTCAGTGTCGGGCAGTAACTCATGCACTAAGCTGTTAGGGAACTTTCAGCCTCTCTGCACCTTCTCTGTCAATTACAGGCTTATTTATGAATTTGAGCAAAGTTGACCTTCTGGAAGAGTGGACCTAAATTTGTTTGTCTGCAGAATAGCATGACAAATGGCTAAGCGTCTTCGATATCAATCTGTCTCCTGTCTCCCTCTCTCTGCCTGACATTCTGCTATCTATAGTTGTTCATTCAAAATCTGGCAATTTGTCAAGCAATTGGCCCTGGATGTCAGACAAAGACATGCACACCTAGAGCTACTGTAGCATGAGAGACTAATATATTCCAGAGTAGATGCACGTTTAAAGGTGGGAAGTAAAGACAGACTGAGCTTAGTTTCTGTTATATGGGCTGTTCTTCTGTTTTTCGGGATGCGAGCGAAGTCTCTGCGTTTCAGGGCAGGGTGCCAACCGATGTGTGTTCCTGCACTGCCAGGCATTTGTTTCAATGAAAAACATCTACACAATGTCCTCCTCCTCCAGCACCTCTTCCACACAGTCCCGTGTTTGTACTTAAACTTCCTGTGAAAAACATAATTGACTCCTGAAGAATGTGCCCAATTAGTGGCGAAGAATAGGGTTGGGACTTAGTGACTGCTTTTGGGTTTGTTTTTGCTTTTTCCATTTTCAATTGAAACTGAACTTTCCACTTTCGCTCTTCTGGGTCCAGAGCTATAGTTACACAGTGGTCTCCAGTTAGAATAACTTTCAAACATTATAATTGCTCCAACTTTCTCACGTTGTCATATTTATTCAAAGTACCCTACACATTTTCAGTTTCTAATCAGAGATGGCAAATATTGTTTAGCTTTTGAATATATGGTGTGCACTATAGATCACAGATATTCAAAAGCTTTTTTGTTCAACATATTGATTTTGATGGTGTATTTTCATATATGCCACTTAATTGCACTAGTATGCCACTGCTTATGCTGCAAACTACTGGCAACTGATGTAAATTCACATAAGATTTCTTAACACAGGGCAAGTGGTCAAACAGAAATGCTGACCCCTCAGGAAAATGTTGCTCATCCTTCTATTATGTAAAACTAAAATAAAATGGGAAATATTCAAGTGTTTAAAATGTAGTTAATCTTCTGCCGGTAAAAGCGGATGTCAGGATTTAACTAGCTATATTTTACCCATTTATTTAAATTTTTTTTATCAGCATTGGCTCAACGCTGTTTCTGAAAAGTAATGTATAATATTTCTCTGATCTATTTTTTCTTTAATTATTTTTGCAAATAAAATAATATTTTTGCAAATAAGTACAGTTGCATGAACTAAAGTTACTGTCAAATAATCCTGCATTAAATTTCTGCAATTCAGTGCATGCATTTGCTTGGTTTACCTCTAAATCTAAATAAATTCTCAAGATCCATGCTAGTGACTCCATAGCAAGTTTTTTATAAATATAAAAAAATCTATTTTGGGGAGAGGATACAACCAGATGGATTCAGTTGGTGAACAGATTTAGCGCATTTGGTTTCCTAATATGTCCCTCTCTTGGTTGCCTTGCCTTTAAATGAGCATCTCTTTCTACCCACTCCTTCATTGCAGTCATCCTGCAGTCTCCACTCCCACACTGCAAAGCTTGCAAACAGACCCAGCTGGCTATAATGATGACAAATCAGCCCAAATATTTATGTCCATAGAGTTTCACTTTGTCTCTGCCCACGGCTCTCTCAGTGCTTTCTCTTACAGATTCCTCGGCGGCGGTCACTGTACTTCCAGCCAAGCCGTCATAATCTGCGCAGCACAAACACACTTAAGCCCCAGTTATGTCACCTAAACATTGGCTGACTCTTAATGTCCACAGAGAACCAAGTGAAGGGTTGCTGGAGGACTGGTGTATGCAGTCCAGCTCCATTTTTAGGTTGTGTTTGAGGACATTGTTGCCAACCAACCTGATAAGTAAAAGTGATGTGCATTTCATATTTATCATAAGCGAAAAAATATAAAAATTTACAACAGAATTTAAAAAACCACAACAAAAAGTTAGACTACAACCAGAATTATTTAAAACAGTAATTTTGAGGAATTATTATTTTTGTTTTATAAGTAGTGTATTCAGTTTGTTGACCATGACAAAATTTCACTTAAATTATATTTCTTATTTCCGTTTAACCTAATCGTTTAAATAGGGATCCCAAGCATGCACTTGGAAAATGTGCAAACTCCATGCAAAAAAGATCCCAGGTGGGGATTTTAACCCAGGACCTTCTTGCTTTAAGGCAATAGTGATATTAATAAAAAGGAATGAAGGCCCGTATCGTATAGCTGCTTTTCAAATTTAGAAAGACTCCAGTAATTCCTCAATAGCAGATGTTTGTAGCTCATAGGATAAAATTGGATAACTGTAGCAAAGAGTGGCATATAGGGTTGGTGTGAGATTCATGTTGGCTTATGAAATATGAGGGATTATAACTCTTGGTCAAACCGAAATAAAAGAGCGACTTCCCGCTGGTTGACATTGTTTGTTGAAAACGCATAACCACATATCTTAAATTATTTTAAGAATATGTTCATCTTCAGGTGTTAAAGGATGTAATGTTCCTGGTAAGAGGTATGAATAAACAGTGTTGGTACAAAAGACTGCTAGTTTTCATACCTAAAAAACTTTGGTATGAAAAAGCAAAAGGAAAAAGTGAGCAATACTCCATAAAATCTGAGTTGTTTTTCACACAACTAAAAGTCATGGGCTGAATTTGAAGGCAATGTTTCTGTATTATGACACATGGAAGTGGAAGCTGTTGAAACAAAGCGTGAACAGAGAGTACATAAGAAGAGAAAATGGTTCGATGAAAGAGATCTTTAACAATTTTAACGATAGAGTGGATAAACCTAGAGTTATATTTGTTGTAGTTTTTGTCATTGTTAGCCAGCCAGTTTGTTGTATCAGACAGTCTGCTTGACTTCAGATACATTAACCTGTACGTGTAACGTTTGTTTTTTATAGCTTGTCCTTTCTCTCCCTCTTCTGTCTCTTAGACCTTCAATTTAACTCTGGCAGTTAATGCCTGTTAAATATATATCTGTCCTAAACATCTTTTTTTTTTTCTTTTGTCTCCTCATGCCCCCACATACAGAGAGCTAACAATCTCTTCTGCTAAGATGCATGTGGCTGTAGGATCAGCAGTGCTGCATTCCCAGGTGAATTGGGGATGATTTGCTATTCACTCCTCTGGCTATGCTTTACCAAGAGGAGCATGGACACACATTGAACGAGTAAAGAAAGAGGAGGACAGGCGGGTTTCCAGCGTCCCTTGCTCTTCTTTGAGCATTGAGATTCAGTCATGGTTTTTAAAGCACATGTTTTTGAGCTAAAGGTTTAGAAGCAGCAATCCAGGATGGATGGGGGATTTGTGTTCCTTCCATGCTTAAAGGCTGCTGTGAATGCAGCCGACCGCCGAGCAAACTGTTGGTTCTGGCAGTTTGGAAGGGATGCCTCTGGGAGCATACTTGCCTCTAAGAGTCTTTGCAGAGACTTTGCCAGCATGAATTAATGGAGAATGAGTTGGGAGGCTTTTTTCCTTCATTTTTAAGAGACTGGGTGTAATTTTTTTTACAGCAGTGTCTGACTAGACTGAGCAGAAATGCACAGAACAGGAAACGCATATTAACACAGTAACAGACGGGTGGGCGTGTGTGTGTGTGTGTCTGCCTGGCGACCTGAAATAGCGGTGTCATGACCGTGTGCAGGCTTGGGCAGGGTTGTGCTGGCTTACTGATGATATTGACAGTATGGCCTTGTCTGGCCCAGTTCCAGTGTTGAGTTAGCTCCTCTGGCCTCCTATAAATCAGGCCCAATTACTACATTGGTGTGCAACCACCTCATTCAGCTGTGCCCTGCACTGCAGGGAAACACAGAGGAGGAAAATGATGTAAAAAAGACAAAAATGCTTTGATCCCAGTTACTGAAACAACTGACTGTGATTTATAAAGGTACTAATTCCTCACACCAGAATATGACATCTTCTTGTTTCTAACAGCTATTGAACAGTTCAACAAATCATGCTAAAGTAAATTGAAAATGTTTATATTTATCTTTTATCCTCTGGAATTTCCTTTTTGTTTTTCACCTTGTTGCTCTTTTTATTTATTTTTTTTTCCATTTATTGAAAACAAAAAAAAGTTGCTTAAAATGAACCTTTATTTTCTATGTATTACTGTTGCAACTTCCTTTTTTTGATCTGTTATTTTTTTTACTCTGTTTGCAGCCCCTGTCTTAGATTATCTCCAAATGTTCCAAATAATGTGCAATTAAAATGCAATATTTTATGACTGAATCATTCCTTACCTTACACGACTTGGCTGTGTATAAAGGTAGCTTTTCTAAAATCACATTTACACTATGTTCTATGTTCTGTTACACTAATCATATTTCCTAAAACTACACAGATTGACTAAAGCAAATCTCTTATTAAATGAGATGTAGTGACCCAATCAGAGTTGCATATAGAAACAAAGATGAATAAAAACATATGGCCTCTCATATGTGAATAACTGTGATCACACCTGTTTTGTGGCACCTGTTGGTAAGGGACATATGCTAGGCAGCAATGCAACGATGTCCTTCATCTGTTAGGAACAAAACATTGAACTTGTTTGACAATGTCCAATTTGTGATGGCTAGGTGATTGGGTTAAAGCATGTTCAAACCTGCAGCTCATGTGGGATATCTGCAGAGATCAATATCTATCAAAAGAGGTCCAAGGAAGGAACAGTGGTGACCCAGTAATAGAGGTTGTGTCTACCATCAGCTCAATGACGCAGGTACAAAGAAAGAAAACTCTCTGTTGCCAGACTTGAGAACTCCATCTGAAATATATAAATACTGTTTTTACTCATAATAGCTCATAATATACAGTGCATTACAGCTAGGTATTTAAAAGACTACACAGCTACAAATCAATCAAAATGGCCATGCTAGCCCCTGTCTATCTTTAAGGGCATCAACAAGGCATACCATCCAAATTGGAGGAGTAGGCTATAGGAAGAAGTTGACTGGTTTGATGAAGGTTTGTTTTATTTATCTAAAGAAGTTGTTACTTTGACATAAAAAACTTTCCTAACCAGTTATGCAAAATTCATACATTTGTTCATGGAAACAATATTTGATTATGACTGGGGCTTTTTTAGCTGGATAATGCACTCTACCCTGAGGCACAAATAATTCATGAAGAGTTGGAGAAGTACAAGAAGAAATTTGAAGTGTTGAAAGGGCCTTTAATTTCAATTCAACTGAGCAACAGTGGGATGTGCTGGACTAGCAAGTCAAATTACTACTAGTCAATGTCCTGGACTTCTCAATGCATCTTTGGTCTAACACACCTGAATAAAATGTCTGAATGACCTCCTTAGCATGTAGTCAATATTTCATTCAGATGTTCTTAAACTAGCAGAACATTGCCCCCCCTGAAGTTTCAAATCCCTGCTTTAGATCTTAGGATATTAAACATCACTCAAGATGGTGCAACACTTTTTACATTTCTAGATGCCCCCAGCAGCAAGGAATCGGTTTAAGTAACAGCATCATTCATCACTTTTAAGTACATCCAGCTGGATTCGGAGATGTTGCAGTAGAGTCAGTTAGAAATAAAAACAAGTCATTTGCCAATTTTTGTTCATGCTGCATTTGTTCTTGCAGCTGTAAATATTTCTGCTTTTTATCTAGGTGATGAACGTTAGAGGGAGACAGCACTAATGATAGTTTTAAACTGCCCAGCCTCCATCTGAACTCACACTATTTTCCTCATATTCTGCATGCATTGTATCAGCAAATGTTATCCTTATCCCCATCAAAAACTGTAAGGCTTCAAAACTGCATTGTAATTTTCTGCATTGTAGTATTTTGAGCCAAAAAAATGTATATAGCAAGAAAAAAAAAAGACATATAAAGGGTGCAGAGCCATTCTGCATTAAACTTTTTCCAAGTAAGCCCACAAACTGGTGTTAGATTTTTATTATGTGTTATGTTTTTTTTTTCAAGATTAGGTCAAATAGGAGTCTGTTCTCAAGAGAATGGTAAATGTGCTTCATTTACACATTTTTTGTGTTATTGATCTCTCACTGCACTTCCAGCTACATTCACCCACTTAAATTCACACGTCAGTAAATTAAAGCTATCATAGGATTCAGACTCTTGCTTAACAACACCGACATGTGGGGTGGGGAAGCTGAGATTTAACTCCAGTTGGCAGACAACTGCTTGTGTTCAGCCAGCAACAAGATTTTATTCTTGTATCCAAATGATTCGAAGCGCTATAAAACTGCTCTGGCCATTGTAGCTGAACCATTCAAAGTTGCCTCAGAAAGCTGGAGATGTAAAAAGTTTGGGAACAAAACAAAATATGCAAACTGTTAGAAATAAAATGGAATATTTTTATTGATTTATTTTATTAAGTGTTAAAAATCTTCTATTATATTAATATGATGGAACACATGTTAGGTTCAGGCTGTTTTAAATGGCATCCCTACTTTCAGTAACAAAGAAGGCTAGCTCTGTTAAAGAAATGGGTGTTGTCCTTGTGTGGATGTGTGGATATACATTGCAACGCTATGTGCCCTCAGCGTTTGCAACGCACGCTAGATTTATCACCCTCACTTAATACACTCATAAACATTCCCTGGCATGTCACACAGGCTGTGAACCCCCCTGCACGACTGGCTCGGTAAATTGGGCCTGTGTAAACCATTTTGCCTGTCTAAAATACAGTGCAGCAAATTGAAATCCCCAGTAAGTCTGCGTAGCGGCATGTCACAGCTGGGTAGAGAGGCGGCAGAATGGAGGTTTTCTCATTTACCACCTGGAGTTTTTTTCCAAGTGTCATGACCAGCTTTTCTCCCACTCTTCTCTGTTTCTCTTTTCAAGTCTTCCCATCAGGCTCTTTTTAACTTTCTGCCTCCCTCCCTCCTACCACGACCCGACCTTCATCTCCCTCCCCTCCTTGTGGAAATATACTATAACTGCTGTGTTCAGTCCTCATCACTCTGACATGAGTCCAGTATTTATTGTATATTTGGGAATCTTTTAGGCTGACAGGTTGAGGGCAAACTGCAGTCATTAAAATGTCCAGGAAGGGAAACAAGCTTGGTTATTAACCTCCAGGGTGGCAGCAAAACACCCCGCAGACAAGTGATTTTTAAAATGGCTGAATTATTTGGCAATGACCTGTGTACCCACTAAATTTCTCTTATGCCTCTAAAACTGACTGCAGAAGGTTCTTCTAACATAAGCATATTAATTTGAAAAGTCTTTTTTGGTTTTTTAAAATATAACATGAAAACAGAAGATGGTTATTAGTCACTATTAGTTTTCAGCCATTCAGAAACATTCACTGTCTTGAGACCTTTGGCGCCCCATTCCTCATCCCAGAGCACTTTTCCAGCCTTTATTCTTTTTCCCTTGGATAACCTCACTCTGTGCCTCTTCGCCCAGGACTGTAAGTAATGGGCTCATTTTGACCCTCCATGCCTCATTGTGTAAGATTTCAGCTTCTGACCTTAAAAAATGAAAGTAAATCGATAGGGTGGGACACATGAATTCCAAAGAGTAAAATTCAAGCCAAGCCTGGAGCCTAAGAAGAAGAGGAAGAGAGCTGTGTGGATCACTGAAGAACTTCACAAAAGCCTGAATAAAAGGAAGGAGCTTTTACATTAATGCACAGCTCCTACAGCAACTGTCTATACAGAGAGATCACATTTGCAACACTCTGTGAGTAAATTAGGCCACAGCGAATTTGGACAAAGTAAAATGAAGAGCTGAGAGTAGGGAGACAAAGGTAAAAACCTCAAAGTCAAGGCTTGAACTGCAGCTGTGAAAGTTCAAGGAACTCTAAGAAGGTGGAAATAACTCAATAGAGCATTCAAGAGATTAAAATTCCTATGCACAGCTGCAACAGCATGAGACCATGAATAAATGTTGCTTAATTTTGTTCTTTCTCCTAGTAGAAAGAACTAGGACATAGTTGCTTGTGCAACTATGTCCAGAAAACAAGACAGAAGGCATTTAATTGAAGATTTTTTTCCGTTCCTTCATGACATTTCTTTTTTCTAAACGTAATGAGTCCTCAGTGAGTCCTCAGTGCCTCATGTACCTAAAGTGGTCAAATAATTATTATTTAAATTACACTGTCATGTCTTTCAATACAAGAATTCAACATGCTGAGGTGAGTTAATCTTCATCAGGGCAGACAGAGTTTCTACACAGCTTATATGGCATTACATGACTTAATTATGGTTTTCTTTTTATTTGAATAAAATTAATAAATATTCACTGTAAATAATGTAGTGGTGGGGTATATGTGCTGTATATGCTGCCACTGTGTCTTGCAGTAGGCTACAGAATTTTTGTACATGTGAAAAATATCAAATGATACATCCTAAGATAGATCATATGGAAAGAAAGGGAACTTACTTAGAACCAGATATCTTCATACATGAGTGTGAAGGGGCTATTAAATTGTCTTCTGTGCCGTTATCTTTAGATTATCTTAGATCATATGATTTGGATTTGAACTGGAAAAAGTCTTGGGTTGTTAGTAATATGTTTTAGGTGGCTGTTCTTGCACCTGTATCGAGAAAGCTCTTTTTGTGTTCTTGCGCTGTGTGTGTTCTTATCAGTCTATGATTGTATTCCAGCATACAGTGTGTGTATGTGTTAGCATGGCACAGAGAGTGGCTGCCCATCAGTTCCATTTAGCTCAGCGTGGTAATTGGCCATCCATTGATGGACGTGGCTCCCTCTTCACGCTCCAGGGACCCCGGCTTTTTGTCTGAGAAGTGGGAGTAGACACGCTGGCATGGCACACACGCTTAAAATAGCGCATCAAATCAGCCATGCTCCAACAGTCGCTGTTAACGTGTGGTGCAAATCGGAGGGCTAATGGTGTGGGTGCGTGTGTGTGTGTTAGATTGAGTGTGTGTGCTTTCACAGTATGGTTTAAGGTTTTAAGGTCCTCCCCTGGGAGGATGAGGGTTAACCTGGTTAACTAGAGCTGTTGGTGGTATTTTGTTATGTCTCCCTCTCTTCCTGGCCATTTTCTTCTCTGCTTCATTCATCAGAATTTTATTTCTTTTTTTCTTCTTTTTTTTGCATCTCACATAGTCTTTTTCTTTTTCCTTGTTTTTCCCGTTCTTTTTCCCTCTCCCTCCTTTCTTACCCACGGGGCTTTAGCTCTCCCTCACTGTCATTATGTGCAGTGTCCCTGCAATAGAGATATAAATGGTCTGTGAACAGGGGGCCCTGACTCCTGTACCATAAATCTACACAAGCAGAACAACAAGCAAATAAAAGAAGCCAGCGATGGGGAAAAGTCGAGTAGGAAAAACAAAGGTGGAAACAAATTTTGAATAAGTTTTGTGAGCTGAGGATTACACTGAAAAAGACATTCATATGCAGATGGTTATAAAATATACTGGAGTGGATTATTGCATCAGGATCTCACACCCTCAGAGGTGAAAATTGTTTCACAGTGTAATGAAATTGGTTCTGGCAATTTTAGTAGAGAGCAGGATCTTGCCATCATTTAAAACTGTTTATAATCTGCTGGAAGCCATATGAAGTCTAATTTGTGAGAGTCTCCTCACTGAACTGTTTACTTAAAACATAATGAAGTGAACTGGAAAGCAAAAATCATATGCTGCATTCATGATCTCACCTGAAAGCCCTTTTTGGAACACTGTTATTGTGGAAAGCAATTTTTTCCTATTTCCGATTAAAGGGACGTTATTAAAATTTGTATTTATTACGTGCTGTTGTGTTTTTATCTCTTAGCAACAGTGATTTAATCTCTTTTCTGTCTCACAGCTGCCCTAAAATGTCTTGTCTTTTAATTGTTGTGATGCCGAATTTGTAGTGCTTGCTGTTTCTTCAAAAGCTGTATTTTTTTTTTATTCGGTTTCACACATTTTTAACTCCCTCCTGAAACATTGTTCCACCTCATCTTGGTGTCTTTAACTTTTTCTCTTCTCACATAATGGTTTTACTGAAAATATATTTTAGCAGTTTGTAGTAAATCATTGTTTTCTCCTTGTGTTTCTTCCAGCAGCCCTATGCTCCACCCCCTCATCCCATGGCTCCTCCCAGCCCCAGCACCAACAGCTGCAGCCAGGGAGGGGCGGAGCAGCTCAGTAAGACCAACCTGTATATTCGCGGTCTGCCACCTGGAACCACCGACCAGGACCTTATCAAGCTCTGCCAACCGTAAGTACACAAAGACGTCAAACCTTAATGCCAAATTCACATTCGCAAATGGCTGCATCGCAGATGTAATCAGCTTGATGTTGGATAATGCCTGCCCAAAAAAAATGTATGCTTGCATTTACTGTGCTATCATTTCAGAAGGTGATGTGACAGGTAGAGAGGTCCTGTTAAGGATTTTTTTCTTCCAAAGATATTAATCCCAGTCAGTTAGGATTGGCATAAAAATTCAGTAGTACATTGGTTAATAAATTTCATATATACTTAAAAATTAACAGAAATATTTCACTGATTGATGTGAAAAATCTGATCATTAGGTTAGGGATGGTGGTTGCCTTTTGCTACCCAGATGTCAGTCAGCCCAGAAGAGGTTGAAGACTTTCTCACATTATTTAATTGGTTTGGACTCTTATATTTTTTACTCCACAGCATTTGTTCTCAGTTTGACTCAAGGTTTCATGTCTATTGAGTGCCACTCTCTAACTTTACTTGTATAATTTTGCTACTTTTATCATTCTTTGCTTGGATTAAATTTAAAATGTGCTTGTATCTTCAATTGCATAGCTCTCCATTTAATACTGTGCCATGTTTACTTTTTTAATTACTGGCTTTTTAAAAATAATTTCTAAACAGTCCTTTATTTTGGAAATGTTTTTTTTTTCAGTGTGTACATGTTTGCTTTTATGCATGAAATAAATTACCAGTAGTACTCGGTATATACAAATGGTGTGATTAAACTAAGCAGTTCTCCTCTTATGAGCAGACTGTAACATGAAAAAGGTCCATACCTTGCACGCACTATTAAGCTGCTGCCAACTGAGTGCATTTTAAAGTTACACACAAAGAAGTACTTAGAATGCTCAGGCGAATGTTCTCGACAGAGAAGACACACACAAACCTCCCTGCACACAGCTCAGTGGGGCCTAATAAAGCCTAGATTGGACCACATCCCCCAGGAATCACAGACCAAGCCCTCATCAAGCTGTAACACACAGTCACATGGGCCTTCCTTTCCTCTGTATCTCTGTCTCTGAAACACACAAAGTCTCACACGCACACACAAGCAGCTTTGTTCAGCTTTATTAAGTCCTTTTCGCTCCCAACATGGTGAAAAGGAGGTCAAGATCATTAATGCAGACAAGGCCAGCAGATTGTGAAATGCCGGCTATGAGTGAATCTGTCTGGTTGCATAACCTTTTCTTGGCCATTTTTCCAGAAATGTCCTGGTCAAACGTGGCCAATTATTCAATGATGTTTTGGAAACGGGAACATGCCGTCCACTATATTGGGTAATGCTCCCGGTAGTCGTGTCATAAGTCATGCATTTATTCTTGAAACTCACCATCAAGATTCCATTAGCTTGAGAGGCAGCCCAATAGGATTTGGAAAAGCACTCAGAGTTTTGACATTGGATATCTCTGGTTTAGGCCTTTCTAAATGCATTCTCCCCTAGTTGTACACAGTTGGGCAGTTTCAGTTTGATTTCTAATTCTATATGATCTTAAACATTTTGAGCACTACAGTTTGAAAGGTCAAAACCCATCAGAGCTTATGTAAAATACTCTGGGATTGTGGATTTGCATTTTCATGTTTTTTTTCTCTCTCCATATTATGGAAAGCAAAAGGCTTTTGTCTTTTCCTGCTTGGATTTGGCATGCTGTCCTCTAGTGGCTGTCCTCCTGTTCAGCTGTTTCCTGGATTCTTGCTCATCTTCTTGTCTTATGTCACCCATCTTTCCCTCTTTGAGCCCCCAAGGTTGCCCGAGGTTTGCTATGCTAGTGAAAATTCAATGCCACTGAAACTTTAATTAGCCAGACTGTGTTTCAGTGGCAGGCGGGTGGCAGCATTTTAGAAAAGGTCATTCAACTGTTCTGCAGAAACCAGCTCCCTGGGTTCCCTTCAGCTTTTTTTTTCTTCCCAGATGCCCTGGCACTTCTCAACACAAAGCTCCTCCTCTCATGGCTCCCAACCCTGGCAGCTCTCCCAGGGAGACTGAATGTTAAACATAAACTCTCACTAAATATGGCAGCTTTATTTTAAGGATAAAGAAAATTATTTTAATCTTGTTAGCAGGCTTAGGTAATTTTCATAATCATAAGCAAGGGCTGGTAAGCTTCCTCAGACAATTTCTTTCATCATTTCTATGGCTTATGGCTGCTTTGTCACACGCAAGCAGCGCTTGCATCCTGGTTCACCCCTATGTGAAAATCAAACCAACTGCTGCCAAACTGCTGCGTTCTTGACAAGAAGCCATATTGTAGCTGCTGATTTGACGCCGCAAATTACAATAAAATAAAGTTGCCAAAATTCTGGAAGATTTTTTTCTGTTACTGTGCTTGTAACCTTGCTCTGTGGAACAGAAATTGTATTGCCAAAATTCTGTTAAATTCCCTTCAAGCAATCTTCGCCACAGTCTTACCATATCTCATATTTGTTCATAAAATTCAAAAGTGTAACAGAAATAGCAGATAGCTTATCTTCCATAGTTTCATATTTTCTCGTTTATTTAGAGGCTGTGGACCTCTCAATTTATCTTTACACATTTGAAGCCTGGTCACTGCCGTGAATGTCAAAAATAACAAATTTGTATTTACTTGAGTTTGGAAAAATATGATATTTTGAAAGTGTAAATGTGAATAAGCTCTGTAAACACATTGAACAAAATTCTTTGCCTGTTTGACTTGAGCCATTGACCCATGTTTGACCCATCTATTTAATTCATTTTGATAAATATTACTTTTTATACATCAAAACCCCTCAAATTTCAGTTTCTTAAAAGGTTTGTATGAATTCAATATATATATATTTTTTACTTTGGAAATGTTATGTCGAACAAAATCAGGGGAAAATCTGCTACTTGAGAGTTGTCTACCAGATGCTCTACTAGGAAGTTTAAAGGGTAGGCTAAAGATGTCTGAGACTAGTTTTTAATAGTTTTAATGGATATTTAATGAAAATAGAAAAGAAAAACTGATAGAACAATGTGCAAAAGTAACAAAAAATAAAACTCACGGGCTTTAGAGGATTGTGAACTCACTCAATAGTTGGTGCCTCAAGAGCTACAAAGGTATCCAGGATGTGGGCTACAACGATAACATTCCTTGGATTAAGCCACTTTTAAACCAGAGACTACCTTACCTATGGCATGGAGCAAAAAGCCTGAGCCATTGCTTATATGGTGTAATATTTTAATTGAACTATCTAAAATAAATATACTTGTTCAGGATATTTACATTTGCTGAAACATATCAGTATGATACATACTGGCACAATTAAATTATCACGTGACCTTAAAAGATGAAGTAGCTCACATAAACTGCCAAAATATATTTAAAAATCATTTTAGATCATTTAATAAATAATGGTGAATGAATTGTGTGGTTTTGTATTGTGTTCTTTCAGAGCGTGATGAGGGTAAAGGTGTTCTTTATTTTTAATGGGCATGTCATTCCTTACAGTCTATTTTAGTTTTCTTTCATTACCGTTGTTACACACTTCTAACTGAACCTTGCTTCAATGCAACAACAATTTGCCTATAAAAACATCTGGATGTGCCATTATTTTTTATTAATGCCAGCATTTTTTAGAATCACTTTTCCTTTAATGTCTCTGTTGTCCGTGGGAGTAAAATTAAACACTAAAGAAAACCAGCCTTTCGACAGTGGTTAAGGTTACATGCCGCAAGCTGTTAGATGAGTTATTAAATGAATTTGGGTGGGTACTTAATCTCTGCTTTATTCATCTGGCTGGATGAAGAGTTCTTCACCAACCATCAGCCTGATATATGACTGCAGCAGGGAGGCCAAAGAAGCGGGGTGGGAATAGTTGGCTGAACACACAGTTCGTGAGAGGTCTTCCCACTTGCCTGCCTGGCTGGATGACTGGATGAATATAGGAGAGAAAAAGCAATGGCTAAAACAGCCGTTGTTGTCTTTTTCTTTAGCCTTACCAGCTATGTTGAGGCATTGGGCCAACCCGTAAGTCCAACACCAACTGAGGGTTGCAGCCAACATATTCAACCCAACCATCAAACCCAACACGCCCTTGAATCACTTTGGTGTAAAGTAAACTTTAGAAGACCTTTTGTTGTTAGTGACCGGATCTAAGGCTATGACCCCACCCCAGGACCCTATTAGGGTGGAGTCATGCCCTGAAGGTCTAAATTAAGAAAGATCATTAGAACTGAGGCCAACATAGATAAAATACTTTAGATGTTTTTCCAACAATAAGGAGACTAAAATTGAAACCACCACAAAAACAAAGGATCAAGAGTGGTTTGAATGGTCCAAACTCCATCATTTCAATGCTTTTATTTTTCCTCACCCTCTCATCTTCCTCCTCCACCACCCAACTCCCAGTCTGCTTCTCTCCAACCATTTTCAGTCATGGCTGAGCCACAGCTGTGCCCTCAGTGGAATTGGTTTCTGCATGCATGCACTGACTTGGTCACACAAATAGAACAAGCCAAATCAAGAGCTAATCACCACCAATTGTGCAAATAACCTTTCCCATGTGTCTGAGGGAATTGTGGAGAGGCAGCTGGAGATTACGGCAAGAGGGAGGCAAGAGAGGTGGGGCTGGGAGGTTTACTTAGTAGATTAGGTGGATTGAAAAAAGGTGACCCAGAGACCACCTGTTTTTATAAATGGGAGATCCCAGCAGTCATAGAAGCCAAATTATGCCTAATCATCCATCAAAGCTGGCCAATCCCATTCCCCTGATTTTCCAAAAAGTGAAACCAGGGGTGAAAAGTGACTAAAGATTATTCTAGTTTCAAAGATTTCCCAACACTATGCCCTTCAAATAGCTAGTAGTTTCCAAACCTGAAACTGGTTTTACAAATAACCTTACAATATTCTTAATAACCAATCATCCTCACTTTCATAAACTAATGGGAACAAAGCTGCCATGCAAGAAACAACTTCTGGTTTAGTGATGGGGATTCTACCTCCTGATTGTCTACAATATATCTGTAGTAAAGCTCATCATAAATGCTTACAACTCTCAAATGCATTTTTCTTGTGAAAAGAGCCCTCATAAAATACCAAGAAATCCTTGTATTAGTCATTTTAAAAACTAATTACTATTTTGTTTGATTGAAGGTTATTGATTTATTATTTTATTGGGATGAGTTTTGCAGATTTTTTTGGTATCTTATTTACAACTGTGGATACTCCATCATGCTCCCGTAAATCGGCAAAGATTTGCCGATTTAAATTTTAAGTTGTATACTTTAAATTTAAGTATATAACTTTGTTTGTCTTGTGTTTTTTTTACCCCTCCAGGGGGTATTTTTGTGGGCTCTAGTGTCCCTTATATGACAGTGGGCTGACAGGAAACGGGGAAGGAAAGGGGGGAAGACATGTGGCAAATGTCATCGGGTCCGGGAGTCGAACCCGCGACGGCCGCGTCGAGGACTCAAGCCCTCCAAATACGGGTCGCGCTAACCGCTACGCCACCACGGCACGCCCCGTCTTGTGTGTTTTTGTCAGTGCAGCATGCATAGTGGGATTTCCAAACAATCTAAAATATTGTTGTTAGATTGCAACAAAATGTTTGATCAATTACATAATTTCAGGGCAAAAATTAACTTTTTATATTCTCATTTACCATCAGAAGTAAGGTTGTTTGGTGAATTAAATCCAACAGGTTTGTTATTTATTTATTTTTTTTATTTTTTATTTTTTTTAAGTTGTACAGGTATTGAAACATAGATGAGACAGTTTAGATGGAAACTTACACATTTGCTAGCACTCTAAAAAGCAACTTCCATTTATCCTGTTGGAAAATGGTTAATCTGTAACTAAGCCACATCTCCTTTCATTCATGACTTGAAAGGATTGTTGCTTAACTTTTTTAAAGTATATAAGAAAAAAATATTTCAATGTGCTTAACTACTAATTGCTACATCCCCAAACATCAACTTTAGAGCAGGGATGAGAGCGCCAGATTATTCAGCCCTATGCTGCTTTTTGAATTATTTATTCCCCATTACTGTAAACATGACACATGGACTGTTTGTCTATTTGCAGCCTGACGAGTATTTCCCTTTCACTTTTACACTTTAGTTAACTTTGCCGGTTTCTTTTTTTTTGTTGGTGTGTGGAATTGCTTCTTTCTCACTTCTAAGTAGTTTCTGAAATGGAATGTCCCCAAGGAAACAATGGAACATCACATTTTCTTGCTGATATGGAAATCATTTCTTTACCCCTTTCGTTCTACCCACATCCACCACAATGCTTTGCATTTTATGTTAGTTCATCCACATAGAAGGAGACAGAGTTTTAAGCTGAAGCAGAAGTAGCATTAGAGTGTAGGATACAAAAAGACTGATTGACGTAGGGGACAAAGCCAGGAATTTTGCCACTCCGTCTCTGTCCTCCCTTCCAACATTTTCTTTTTTTTTTTTTCTCTATTTCTCTTCAGTGAATTTTCCTCTAAAGTTGTATCTAGAAAGCGAACGCAGCTCTATTGCAGATGAGATGTGTTCATTTGTGCGTATCAGACAGCAGTACATGTTGTGCAGCTTTGACAGGTTGGACATTTCTGAACAAACAGAGGCAATTCTATAAAGCTGGCTCTGAAAACAATCAGCTTGTGTGTAAAGAGGAAGAATGCTAGATATTTTAGATACCTACATTCTCTTGGCTTTTCTTGATGGAAACTCAGATTACATATGGAATGGGCTCTAAAGGTTATCATCCAGCATCTATTTTCTACTGCATGTTCTGCATATTTATTCATTATAACCTGGTTGCGATGTGCAAAATTCCAGATGTCATTTTGGAAACACAGGGAAGTAGCTGATAGGGTTTGTTGAACTCTACTATGCACAGCCTAAAGAGGATGAATGATCAATGGATGGTCACATTGTCTTTTTCATCATTACCTGTTCAGTTCAATTAACCAACCACGTACTAGAAACTAGATGTATTTACTGAATTACAAACTAAGCTTTAAAAATGGAAAGAAAGTGGATTTAAGTTACTTTGGACTTGATATGGTCATCTGTGGTGGATAGGCTGATCTGAGTAGAAAAGAAACACCAGATCACCTGGGAATTTTCCACACAACCATGTTTCTTTTACAGGGAGTAGTCTGAAAATATCAAGTGAGTGGTAGTTTTGTGTGGTTCTGTGAAGTCGGAGAAGAATGGGCAAACTGATAGGAGGTCTTAGTGACGTTCAGCATCTGAAACACCCAGTAGTTACAACCAAGTTGTGTGGAATTTCATCTCTGAACTCAGAATACATTGAACCCTAAAGCAGATGGTTCAAACCACACTGCATCAAACTCCTGTCACTATCGCTAAGGACAGAAAACAGACTACAATTTGTACAGGCTTAATATTGCTGATCAATAGAAGATTGGAAAAATGTCACAAAGTCTGATTAATCTGTATTTCAGTTGCAACGTTTACATTGTTGGGTCAGAATTTAGTGACCTAAAGGGATGAAGGCATCCTCCTTGTGTCACTTTAAACTGTCGGTGATGTAAATGTGTTTTGCACACTGTGGGCCGCTAGTAGCATTCTTTAAATGCCACTACCTACTTAACATTGTTGCTAAAACATGTCCTTCATTTTATGACAAATTATAGAGTACTCATCACCATCTACTTCCAGCAGAGGTAAACGGGGCAAAGCTTGAATCATTCAAACTTGTTTTTGAACATAATGCATTTGGCCGTTGTCACCAGATCTAATTGCAATAGAACTCCTTTGGTATGCAGTAAAATGTGAGATCTGCATCATGGATGTGCAGCTGAGAAATCTATTGGAGATGCATGAAGCCATTATGTCAATTTGGACCAAATTCCTTGAAGAATGTTTGACACCTTTTTTAGTCATTGTTGGGATGAATTAGGGCACTTAGCAAGGCAAAAGATGGAGCAACCTGATATTAATAAGATGTCCCTATTAATGTGGCCAGTGAGTGTATTTTAATAATGTATGATGTCGACTGCAGGGACATATAGAACTATATTAGTGTCAGGAGTGTAATGATTCAGATGGTTCACAATATTTGGTTTGCAAAAGTCAATATGAAACTTGTTCTTTTTGGGAAGAACAAAAGAGATCTGAAAGATCTCCCATCTAGTCTTATTGAGAAATTACATCAAATAAATTTAGGTAATAATGTGATGAACTACATTTAGAACTAGGAACGTGTACTAAAGGTAATTCTACATATTCACAAATCTATAACTTGTCAAAAGATTTAGTAAAATCTGGCAGGAAGTTAACAGTGGAAGAAAAAGATGAACCGTCAATGAAACTACTTTATCAGCTTGACAGACTAAATTATAGGAAACTTAAAAAAAAGAAAAAAGTTGTGATTAAGAAGCTTTCCTGGTGGGGAAAAAATATTAAAATTATTATAAATTTATTTAAACCTGTCCACAGGGAATTGTGACCACATGGTAAAAAAACAAAGTCATTTGCTTTTTAAAGCGCCTGAATCACTGCAGCTACAGAATATTGCTCATTGCAAAACAATTCCTCTTTTCTAGGATTCAGGAAATTTTCAATGTTGTTTTATTAACTTGTCATCCACCTCTAACTTGGCAGGTGAAATATGTTTTCCTTAGAATGGAAGCGCATTAGTAGAGAAGGGAGAGAAATTAAGTTTGGAATGAGACTCTTTGATGACTGCAAATAACCACAGTGTGTGTGAAATCAGAGCCAACTTTAACAGATGGGTTTGATGATGCACACCGGCCAAGGTACTGTAGCTGCACAGTTATGTAGAAGATGAATGGACCTTGGATAGTGCATTGATTTTTATTTTTATTTTTTTAATTTTTCGTTCTTTGTTTAGCAAAATATCTCTTAGTGATTCACCAGTTTTTTATTTTTATTTGGGGTATTTCCATTTATGGAGGCAAATGAAGGCCAAATTAATGTCCACCAAAACTGTAATATTAATTTTCCATTCCAACAGTAATCTGGTTTATGTTTTTGAGTAGTTTAAGATGCGAGAGCAAATATTTGCCAGTTTACAACAGACCCACCAGTCTCTAAACTGTTCCAGCTGCACATTCATTTGAAATCTTGGATCTCCACAGCCATTTTACTGATGTTACAAAAAATACATCATCTACTTCAGACTTTAAATGTGCAAATCAGCTACAGCAGTAAATATTTTATTAGACTGTTTATTTCAAATTAGCTTTCAAGAATCAGATGTTGGGGTGATTTTAAATTGAATATTCTAAACAATACATCTCGTGCTGTTTTGGTAATAAAGGTCACACAAAGGGCCATTCTTCACCAGATTAGGACCACCTTACGAGCTCCAGGATCTCCACATCTGTTGGAACATGCTGGATCTTAAAAATAAATAAATAAAATGAAAAACTAGTAAAGGCAAGCATGATCCTATTGTGGTCTTGGTCCCACCACCATGAGTATTGCATCTACACTTTGTTGCCACACAAGTTGAATTTTTCTGTGAAAATAAGAGGTTTCTGCACCTCCAACACCAGTTTAAACTATTTTGAGGTTTTATTTATTTTTATCAGCTCAACAACTGCATTGGAGAACAGAAATGAAAGAGTTCTCTGTCACACTGATATTTTCAGGGCGGGTTTAAAAGCATTAGTTGTTAAATGTTGATACTGGATTGGATCTTTTAGCGTGTCGAACAAGTAGCGCATAGCAGCCGTGATGCCAATAGAATTACAATAAATTACTTGGACAGCTCCCAGTAATTAGGTTGCAGCCTTGGTGCCTCTCTTTTAGATTCTCTAATGAACAATCAACACTGTATGTGCTTCCCAACCAGGACCCGGATACGCCATCATGATAAGTGACCAGTACCACCACGGCATCAACATTTTGTTCATGTTTGCAGCAGCCTATAAACTTGTGGAAATTAAAATGCACAACATCTTTGATGGGATACACAAAACCTCCAAGACTCCACAGAAAACATCTATATTCTGACTGATTTTTAATCCCCTGTTGCTGTCGCAGTTTGGTCTGAAGGAGTTCTCAATTACTGAAAGACTTTGACAAAAGTCTGACAATAATAATAAGAAATATTTTTATATATATACATGAAGTTTAGGTAATCTAGGACAGAGGTTGAGGTGGATTTAGGTTGGATTTTATCTTTTTAAAGTGTGTCGTGTTAACAATAAAAATATTTATTTAAAGTTGCAGATTAGCTACATCCACCAGTCACATAAAACTTACAACTATATTTCTACTTGATTTTCTCCAAAGAGAGACTATGGGTCTTGATATTTTTCTCAGGCACAAAAAAGAACAACGCAGCAACAGACAGCATGTAATGTTTGATTAGAAGAATGGGTCTGTGCATGCGTGTGTTTATTAATCTATTTATTGGTTATATTTTGTACTTTGTTTGTTTGGTACCGTCTCCCTTCCATTTCTTCCATCCCTCTTCAGATGAGAAAGTTTAAAATGTTTTTTAATCTTTTCTTCCCTTTGTTCTCCATCTGTCTTTGCAGCTGTCACATCTGTTTTTCGGACAAGCGTGTAAAAGAAAAAAAGTATAAAACTGGAGATAATCAGAAGTTTTTCTGCAGTAAATTAATTCTTCACCGAATGTTGTGTCTGATTTTGAAATAAATAAGTAGAAAAATGCACTTATCATTTTGCACTTCATTTATTTTTTGTGCAGAGTAAAAAAAAAAAAAAAAAAAAAGAAACATCTGGAAAATTTTCATGTTAATTTCACATTATATCTGAGAGCGGTTACACAGTGTACACTTTCTGGTGATATGAAGCTGCTGAACAGCTTGCAGTGGCTCCTCAGCCTAAAACAAACACTTTTTTGAGGCTTTGCTCATTTTGCAAACTTCAAGTTTTGCCAGCCAGTGTGACAGTTTATTGTTCATATGATATTTTCAAAAAATGGTATATTAGGATCTTTCCCTGCACTGCAGTGCTAACATAATCACTACACCTTTTTTAATAACGGAGCATGTTTTAAGCTTATGAAATCCCACAGGGTTGGATGTGCTGTGCTGAACAAACATTAAATCTGGCTGGTTAGTCATCCCCGTCTATATGAAAATAACAAATACTCAGTGGCTATAGTGCCTTGCAACATTTTTTCTTTTTTTTTTGCTTATTGCCACATTATAGCAACAAACTTTAATGAATTTTATGTGCTAGACAAACACAAAACACCACATAACTAAGAAGTTGTTGGGAATGGATGCATGGTTTTACATATTTTTTCAAAGATATAGATCTAAAACGTATGACAAGAATATGTATTCAACATACCTCCACTTTACCTATTATTAAAATCCAGTGCCTCCAAAAGCATTCAGAAGTCGCCAAATTAGTAAACAGATACTGTGTGCAATTAGTTCACAGGATAAATGCAGTTGTTCTTCGTTGGCCTGAGAGGTTTATCAGTGAACAAAAAGCACCATGAAGATCAAGGAAGGACCTTTAGCACACCTAATTTAAATAAAATCATCTGCTGAAATGGCCCAGTCAAAGTCTACACTATTTCCAATCAACTTGAGTGAGTTGAGGTATTTCGTAAAGAGGAATGAGTAAAAATCGTCTGTTTCTAGATGTTTTGGGATCTAATTGCTGGGATGATATTACAAGTTGTTAAACTTAGGGGGCTAAATACAAATGCCCCGCATATTTTTTGTACTTTAGAAATTTCTCAAACACAAATTTATGTCGAATTCAAGTAAAACCCTACTTTGTAGTTTGTTGTGGCGAGGTAACAAATTATGAAAACCTTTAAGAGTTATGAATGTTAAAGATATGCTGTGTCTCATTGCAGTGATATTTATCTAATTACCTGCATCTTAAACTCACGACTTCATCTGCAGGCATAGATGGACTGCAATATGTAAATATAGTTTATTTAGTTTAATTTTTTGAAAAATCCTCTCACCTCCCCTGACTTGCTTATGAAAACCGTGTTGAGTAATTACGCAAAGATGTAACCACAGACTTTTGGCGATGTTGACTAGAGTTTTCGGGGAAAGTGTGTGCAGAGCACCTGGGTGGTCCTTCCATCGTTCTGCTCTGTGCTTTCCTGCATAACAGCAACACCACAGTGACGTGTTACTCTGCTCTAGCCTGGTTTCTCTCACTGCCCACATGCAGCTAAGATCCACTTCAGTTTCCCAGCCCCAACGATAGAAATGGAAAACGCCTGGATCCTTTTATCCACCAAAAGAGTGAGAGAAGAAGGAAATGCAGTTCCGGGATTGTCACTCACGCACTTGCAGCTGCTCTCCTTTTAAAAGTGAAGCCGAGCTTTCAGGCTGAGCTTGATTTTCATCACATCTCAGTGCCCAGACAGCTGTCATATGAATGACATGTTTTACATCCAACACAATTTGTAGGTTTTCATCAGCTTAAAATAACTCATAAAGGCTCTGGTTTTTAAAAATTTTTTTTATAGATTTCACCTCTGGCATTGTGTTGGGTTGATATGATATTGCATCAGAACTATTCCCATGGGATTCCAACGCAGAAGAAGAGAGGGTCAAAAGCAAAGAAATTACAAAAAAAGAGAGATGTAGAAGCGGGTAGAGAGACTTGAGGAGAGAAAGAAAATCAGAAAGAAAAAGAGAGGAGATTTGTAGGGAGAGAAAGGGCAGTGGGCCAGCAGAGTCAGAGATAAGAGGCTGCAAGAGTGATTGAAATAGGATTAGTGGAGACAGGCGCTGAATCCTGGCCACAGCATCAGTGTTAAACCTGCGCTTCACAGGGACTCCCTCTGTCACATCAAAGCCACCCCAGGCCTGGCGAGCAGAGAGGCGAAGGAGCCTCCAGCAGGGCCGTTCACATCTACACACGCATCTCATATATGATCACCTCGTCCGTCCATATCCAGCATGCCTCCTTCAGCTGGCTGGAGCAGGCTCCTTGCTGCTAGGCCTTTTCATCTCCCTGCAGCATCTTTGTGGTGTCTTTTTTTTTTTTTAGGACAGAAGATAGTGTGCATTGATGAGCCATCTTTAACGTTTAATGAGGCTAGCGGTGATGAGTTGGCATCAACAAGCTACTGTCTCCTGCTTTTGCAGAGTCCAAAGTTTTAATGAGAACTTTTCCCCCAATTTATGCCAAAAGCGCAGAGCTTTTTAACTACTTCCCAGACTGAAAGCACACATTTCTCTAAAGTGTACAGTGAGACTATACCTTTGTGTGAAGCACTAAAGAAAAAAAATAGTTTGTATCAGTACACCAGACTATCAATAAATTGTTGATTGGATTGTTGTATTTTTGACACAAACTTGACTGTTTTTCACTCTTTGCAAGGATATTGCACGGCAGTTTGTGTGTCATCATTTTATAACATTTAGTTTTGCTTTTCCTATGAAGACATTGATGGTATTTCTTTGGCCCATACATACAGTATATCAATTTGATTTGGTGATTCCCTGTGATTTGAAACCAGATGAGAGCCAATTCTTACCTGTGTTACACTTTATTGAAAGCTCATGATTAATGTGCACATATTTTTTCTATAAAGTAGGGTTTCCTTTCTGACCTAATGCAGATTTGAAATATTTTTTTAAAGTTGTCTATTACCTGTAATGTGAAACCCAATCGCTTTGGTTTCACATTTCTATGTCAAACTGTTTCCCACCATGTTTCTCATAATTTCTTCTTGATGTTGAAGTTCTTTTCAAGACCCTCATCATGTGCTAATCTAGCTTATCCTGTCATTTTCACAAGTAAAAATAATTTACTCTTTTATAGAAAATATGAACATTTAATTTAATTTCTTCAGTCATAGAGCACATGTAAAACTGAGCTACCAGTAACAGAAAATGGAAAAAAAAAAAGTCTAGCACAGTATGAGGAGCTAATAAACAAGAACTGTGTACAGATATCAGCTAAAATGGGAATCTGTTGCAGAGCCTGGTTGTGACTGAATGGAACCTGTTTCTTTGCTTTGTAACCTGAACCTACCCATCAGTTAAAGTTGCCAAAAGAAAACAGAATTGTTTATGAAATTGGAAGAATATCAGTCAAATATTATCTTTTTTCAGAATTTAGGAGCTGGAACAGTTACATCTCTAGGCAAGACGTCTATAACTCTTTGGTCAGCAAGGTCACACCACCAGGCAATTCAGTCTCCATGGTGACCAGTTGTTGTCGGATTGTGGTACTTGTTAGAACATTTATTATTGTCGGGTTTTAACTCATATATGCAGCACAGCATCAACATGTAGATTTCAAAGCATGGACGGATTCTAGCAGTCGGTCTTCTAGTGTATCAAGGCTGATTCAGAAATAAACAAACCAATAGCAATATCATCAAAGGTGTTTTATCCATTAAAAAAATCAAATCATTCTTTTCTCGTTTCTCTTTAAAATCTTCTTAAGCAGGTTTCTAGTACTTAATTTGTCAATAATGTTTGTGACATTCTTTACTTGTTTTTAGTTTTAACAGTTTCTCAGTTGCATCTCAGAAAGAGTCTGACTCCCAGTAGTCACTACTCAGGCTCTGATTGTTCTCTAATCAAATGAACACTCCTTGCTCTGTGTTCGTTCTGTGTACTTATGCTTGAGAGTATCTCAGTATGATCAAATACTGCACCTTGGGCCTTTTCTGTTGAAGTAGATTATGGATCCCTATAGCTAAAATGGCCTATTTTATCTGCTGAGGGGAGACAATGCGCTGATTGGTGAGTACTCATTGTGTATGCGTGCGAGTTTATTTCTGTGTTGGTGCGTGTACATGCGTGAGCTGGTAGTTTTCCTCTTGGAGCTCATCAGTTCATATCCACCACCCATCCCACCGCAGCATGCAGTAAATAGAGTCTCTGGCACTCGTTGAGAAATGGCACAATTATCCCCTGCTGGTGAAATATGGGCCGGGATGCACCACTGCGTCTTCCCTACAGAAGGGGTGTGCGTGGGTGTGTGTGTGAAGCGCCTGCTCTTTCTCTCTTCATTCATTGTGATGTGCATTCAACACAAAGAACTGCTTGACTCTCACGCCAAATGCGCAAGTGTAATTGTATAAACAGCTGCACACACACACGCATCCCTACTGAAGGATGTATATTTGCGTGCACAAAAGAAGTTTAGGCACACACTTTCTTTTCACACTCCAAACAATGCAGCATGTTGCACTGTTGAGATGACACAGGAAAATACAATAACTGACTATCATTGAATTTATGTTTCAAAATTTTTGTTGCACACAGAGATCTGGGATAAATATTTATGGGTCTAGAGCTAGTTACATTTTGAAATGTTACACCCCCTTTATTTGATCTTTAGCAAAAGTAAATGTTATTTTATAGTATTTCAAAGTAAGGAAAAGGGACGTGAACACCATGCAAACCTTTCCGCACATTAGGAGAGCTCTCATGGTTTCTACTAGACCTTAATTAGCTTGTCAGGTCTCTGACTAGTTCACATTTATCCTCAGGAAAGGTCAGCTGATGCAAATCTTTTAAGCTTTGGAGATTCGCTTACACATCAAACCTTCGCCCAACAATTGGTGGCCAAAGACTCCTTTAAGCAGATTAGTACTGTAACGCTAAGAAAATTATTAAATTCAGTTGTTTTTAAATGAACTTTGGACGCTTGTGGAATCTGATTTGGAAACTGAAACTTTCAGGTCCATTAAAACGCCTTGCGAAAGTTTTCACACCCATTAACTTCTTCACTTTTTGTCATCAAAGTACTGCAGAATTGTGACAAGAGACATGTTGTGGCCTTTTTTTCAATTCTTGTAAATCATAAGAATTGATTGTTCTTAAGACACTCAAGAATATAACTAAGCTACTTTGGTATGCAATTCATTTTTATATTTGAAAATGTTGCAAACAATTTGGCAACTTTTATACGATTCCCAATAACAGAAATTAAG
Source organism: Xiphophorus maculatus (assembly GCF_002775205.1). Classification (NCBI taxonomy): domain Eukaryota; kingdom Metazoa; phylum Chordata; class Actinopteri; order Cyprinodontiformes; family Poeciliidae; genus Xiphophorus; species Xiphophorus maculatus. The sequence goes on from NC_036455.1 coordinate 4,804,246, forward strand.
ATCACACCATGTTTTGACAAATGTCGGGTTGGATGATGGAAGATTTTAATCACGTTTTTTACCACGTTTTGAACTTTTTGGTGCTCGATCAAGTTAACTTTTTACCTGGTCTGAATTCTAAGAAATAATTGGTTAATGGTGGTCTATATTTTTGAAATAAATTGTCATATATAATTTCCAAAACATCAAGTTGGAATCCATGTAGAAACAAACCACCTGTCAGTGTTGGAACATTTTTGTTTTTTTAGCATAAAAGCTGTGACATGTTTCTAAAGTTATACTACAACCAAAAAGTCTGGAAAATGTGGCTTACATATGTATCCAATCCTCTCTTAGTATTTTGTTGAACCACCATTATTTAACCACATTATACTTTGAATTTCATACAAATACATTACATTTACAAAATAATTTTCCGGGCTCCAGTGTAAAGAGGGCTGGATACAAATTCCTGCAACAATTTTTGCATCACTTTCCTCCCACTTCAACAAATCTGTTGTGGTTGCAACATTATGCAATTTGAATAAGGTCACAAGGCCTGAACGCTTTTGTGAGATAATTCTTTTATATTTTTTGGTCAGTTTCACATCCTCTTCATTGGACAGTTTTACATGTAGCTACAGTAGAACATTATCTGTTCAGCTGTTTTGTTAACCGCTGTTGCTTTAAAGATGTTTAAGTAGAATTGCATTCTGGTTGGCTGTTCGCACTCTCTCAAGCAGTCAGAAGTAGTGTTCACTGGGAGGAAACATACAGGATTTTACTGAGGGTAATATTGACCGTACCCTCATTTGATTTTAAGAAGTAAAATTATGACGAGCTTTGGCCTTGAGTGTTGTCCTAATCTAATTTAGGAGCTTTCTTCAAATAATAAATCAGTTCTTACAGATCCAACATTTGGAGTCCAAGAATTTTGCATATCACCAATAGAGCTTGACTCATGTCGGTGTTTGAAGTTGCTTACTGGACGTCTACTTTTTTCTCTTTGCTTCCTCAGTGGTTATTAAGGTTTGCTGTCCGATCCAGCAGACTGTTTGCCTGACCTCAAAAATATAAATTGGAAGCAAATCAACTTTTAACAGACAGAAACCTTAAAATAACACTTATAATTCCCTTTTCGTTTGCTCTGTTGCTCGATGTGTTTTACAGCTTTAATATTTAAAGGACATTAGTCTGAATTAAATGTACTCTATACACTATGCAAACACAAAAAAGGCCATTTGCAGCATTTGTGTTCTGTCAGACCTTTTGAAATTGTCCGATGGCTCTCTGAAATGTCAGAGGCTTGCTCAGTCATTTGAAGTCAGTCATACACATAATGCTATTAACCTCGAGTGATTTCTCTTTCCAATGGCTTTTGACATTTGTACAGCTCTGAAAATTGCTTGTTTCTCTTAAATGGCAGATAATATGAAAAATAAGACATGACTGTGACCACAGGTTGATGATCTGAATAAACTGCTCCAACATTTCGGTGTCATGGGGTTTAGAACGCTGACCGCGCTCTCTCTGTCTCTACAGGTATGGAAAAATAGTGTCAACCAAGGCCATTCTCGATAAGAACACTAACCAGTGCAAAGGTAAGTTCTTACTTTCTTTGTTTCATTGAGTATGCTATCAGTCTTTAGGAAGCAATATGTGCTTGTGTATAGATTGAAATTGAGCCAAGGAGTCTGCAAGCTGTAACTCTGTGATTTGGGGAGCCGCTGATTTACCACTGCAAGAATTCATGAAAACCACCTTATCTTGGTTGATGCTACGCTGCTTTACAAGCAGCAGTGGCCCCAGGCCCTCCATTTGTACTTTTTTATTTAATTTTTTTTTTTTTTTTTAAATAACTGGATGTGCTTTCTTGAGTAATTTGAGCGCTAACAGGCTGGATGGGACTAGATAAACCTCGGTTAATATTTCTGTCACCCTCATCTTCTTAGTGTCTTTGCTACAGGCTGTACTCGGCTGCAGATAATGCAGTTTACATGTTTTTAGGCTTACTTGTTAATGATAAAGATCAGCAAAGATTTAAGCGAAGAAGCTGTAAAATAGTAGGAATTAGAGGAATGAGGAAAAGAAAAATAGCAGGGTGTTCGCCTTAAGGTGTCTGGCAGCACTGTTAAAGAGCTATTGAAGTTTCATCAATACTTTTAATTGCTTTTTTGTGGTTTCCCAGTCTCTGAAGCATGGCCTTTCAAGGTGATGCTGTCTCCTTAGCCATACAGCACATTTGACGTTATCCCACCAGGCAATTCTCAGGGTCAAAACTCCAGTATTTAGTGGATAAAATAAAATTTGATCATCTTGACAGGTCCTGCTCGATAATAAAGACAACACAATGAATGCCTGCTGGTAGGAAAGATCTGTGTGTAGAATTCAGATTAAAGGGGATTATAGTAAAGATCAGTGCTATAACACAAGGTGACAAACCACTTTGAAATTCTGTGTCCGACAAAACTGAAGAAATGAAATGTTTACAACTCTCAGTGCCCTCCTAACCCGAGTTATGCACAGCACACAGTATAAAAAAATCAAACTAGTTTAGCACTTTATTGTGTGGGATACAAGATTTGCCATAACTCACCCTCCTGGTATGAAACACTACTGAGATGCCAAGAGGCAAACATAAGCAAGCATATTTTACAAGTGGAAAGAGGGTGGCGGATCGACACAAGACTTGTAGGAAGAGTACAAAAAAATAATGTGAGATGAAGGATTTGGCAAGTTTGAAAGGAAAAGCTCAATTCTTAAATTGAAAAACAATTTTATGTGATGGAAAACTTCACAAAGCAATCTATTTCATTATGTATCCCAAAAATGTCGTTCAAGGTCGAGCTTTATTAGTCAGGAAGAAGACGAAGTTAAAAAACAGTCCTAGTTGCAAAAGCGAATTTAAACGGTTAGCAATGCACTCCTTGGGAGTGAGCCGTGGTCCTGTGCAGTCGGGGTTAGGATCAGATGTGCTAGAGGAAGGACAATCTGAATTATGTTCATTGTATTTTTTTGTTCATCTCTGTCTTTGGGTGTATTTAGTACATGCTTGTATTTTTTTCCTTTATAGAAATGTGTAAATGTCAAACTAAATGCTTGTTTGAAGGAAAGTTTGTCAATTAATATTTTTGAAACGAAAGCAAATTTTCAGATCATCCTGACCTGCTGCACCCTGACAGCTGTTTAAGCATCAATAGTGTCAACTAACCACCATCACACTGTGATCTTTTTCCTCTGTCATTTCTGTCTTGTGTGTTTTTGTAGTTCAAGCGAATTAGTTTTTCTTTGACAATTAAAAATTTACACAAGCTCCTCATAAAGAAGGAACATTTTATGTACTTATTTTTACACACAACATTGGCAGTACTACCAGGGCAGGTCTTGGCACAGCCATCGCACACGTTTTACATACTGTAGCTGCTGTGGGAAAATTTGTTTTTCTCCTAAATTTTCTGAATTTTTACTGAGGTTTTCTTTTTATGTCTTGGTGCTCAGAATTTCTTACCTCATTAGTCACATTATTAGTAACTCAGTGTGCAGTGTATGTTTTGCTTTACATACACTACCTTTTAACTCTTTTTACAGTCATCCATGCACAAAGAATGTTTTTGTAAACATTTTTGTCATATTTGATCTTTTATGGTCTGATAAACTGGCAATTTTTTCAACCTGTTGTGAGTTTGAAGATGGTATTCTGCATACTTTTGTTGTAACAAATACAGCTACTTTTTTCTTTCTACCACTTCAAACCAGTCTGCTTACTCTCTTCTGAACTCTTATATCAGCATGGAAGTTTTGTACACACAGCTGTAATAGCTGGATACTTTATCTTTTCCATATAACTCTCTGAAAAAGTTGAGAGATGGTTGTGAGTGAAAACACAAGTAGATGAGTCCTTTCTTAACTATTCAGAGCAGCCTGTCTGGCAACAACAATCATGCTACTTTAAAGTTACATAGCTCTCCTTTCGTAACCCATTCTAAAGCCCAGTGTGAACTCTATTAAGTCTTCTTCACCATGTGTAAATTATTTCAGTTGCTGCCATGTAATTGGCTGATTTGCTATTTGTAACATCAAACGATTAGACGCATTTTCTAATTAGCTGTACCTAATAAAGCTTATTTCCTCTATATGAGCATTTTAAGGTTGTGTTATAGTGGAACCTTTGTGTTTCGCCAGTAAAAAAGGCTATAAAAGAGAAATAAACTGAACAATAAAGATGGAAGAAAGGATACTGGGTGAGATGTTTGGTGGAATCATAGGAGTGGGAGTGTTTCAGAAATAAACAAGTGTCGATGCTTTCTGTTCTTACAGGTCAGTTGTATTCCAAAGCACAAACAAACAAACCATGACAAATACCCACGCACTAACATGAACATGCATTCCTCTTTCTTTCCTCTACCATACATCTGTCTGCTACATTTGCCCTTCAGTAGCCGTAGAAGTACTGTAAAGCCCTGTTTGAAGTACCACATCTCAAAACTACACTCCAAGACCATGTAATACAACTCTCCCACGCACTCCAACACAAAGGGCACACTCGCAAAGATTAATCGTACCCCCACACGCACTCCCCATCCATCTGCCCGAGGTGTGTTCTGCTCTTGCAGCAACAGTGGCCATGCAATAGATCTATCACTCTTCCTCCTAACATCCCAGCATGTGAGCCTGTCTGCCTGCTCCGGCTGCTCTCCTCCACCGCACCACGCAGGCCCTTCATTGAGCCTCTCTATCTTGCCAGTTCTGACTCACTCGCTCACTGCTGCATTACTTTATTACACACACACACCCCCACGCGCCCACACACACAATATCAGTTGCATGTGAACAGTGCATTCCTACTACACACATGTGCTTTGGATGTTTCCCAGTTCAGAAAAAAACAGGAAGTTATGAAAGGGCTTTGGGGCTGTAGAGGGCTGTGGATGAGAGGAACCATTCAGCTCTTAATTTCACACTGTCGCTCTCATGCTCCTCTGCAGCCTTGCACATCTCATCTTTGCCTGTTTTTACCTACTCCCTCTCATGGTCTATCATCTATATATCTGCCCCTGCACTTTTACACATACTTAAAAAAAGATACAACCATGATTTGAGGTTTACATCAAAGACAAAGCAGGGGGTCGAAAATGGCAAGGGGAGCAGGAAAAAGGGGATAGATTGCGACAACACAAAAGTGCTCATTTGCCATCCGTGCCCACAAGGGCTCTCTTAAATGGCGGCATCGGCATTTGAAATAAAGCAGGGCCGACCAAATGAAGACATTTTATTTTTTTCTGTCGGAGCCTTGAGGCACAGGAAATGACCTCAGCCCTTTGAAGGACCCTTATTTTCCTCCTCCGCCACTGCGAGATAAAAGCGTGGCGTTTCACTGGCTGGCCTGACACTGTGCTGTTACAGGCCCACCACCACTGCAGTGAATAGTGGGGGACAGATGAAATGAGGAGATTTTCTCTTGTTTGCGTGTTCTGTAGTGTGTTGTTCATTTCTTTGTCCAGGAACTTCTTGTCCATTTTATACGAGGATGCTAAACACTCTAAAGGGCTCTACATAAAAGTGCATCTTGAAGGAATTATTGTTACATTTGCTCTGCGACATATTGACAGTCTGTAAAATTCTGATCAGTATGTTGAGAAACTTTAATGCTTGAGTGGATACTATGACACAAATTTATATGTTTTCAAATCAAAAAGTTATTGCATGGTGTTTTCTTTCCCCTCGTTTGGGATATTGATCCAGCATGGTCTTATTTGAAAGTACATGCTGCCTCTTTACTTCGCCTTAAAAGGCTGTGAGGAGTTTGACTGTTGAAGCTTGAAGACCTCCTGCCTCACCCAAGGATCAATCTGATGGAGAAATACAGACAAAGTCACATTCTGTAAAACAGATTTATTGCTGCATAAGTGGGTAGCCTCAGTAAAGTATTCCATGACTGGACATGAGGACTATTGATGAATGAGGTGAAGTTCTCCAATATGGCCTGTTTCTCATTGTCATGTCCATGCATATCCGTGGTGGGTGTGGGGGGCTTAGAATACTTTTTGCATCCGTTATTGGTTTCTCATTAGAGGGCCAAGATATAAACATTTGTCTATGTTGGACACTGTGCCGGCGCAATTAAGGATTCTCTTTGCCGCCCTCTCTGCCCTTTGAAAATGAATTATGTGCAGATGAGAATCTCGACTGAAGTGTGGCCAACACACAGACCTTTTCCAAGAGGCTGTGCACTCTCAGAGCCATTTCAGAGAAAGGCGAGATCAGCCAAAGGAGGAAGGGAAAGTAAGTGTGTGCTGTTTCCTGCTTGCATTGTGAATTAATGACTCTAATTAGCAATAGCTGAGAGATAATCACATTGATCTGGGCAGATTCAGTGTGCAGAACCTTACTGGATAACACTAACAGCCTTTGTTAACATCTTCTAATCACACGTACACACAGGAACCCACCATAAGCGCCTCCCCCAGTTTCTGCTCTATCTCTGTCTCCATTCTTGTAAGGTTCAAGCTGGCCATTCACCAAGTAGATATCCGAATGGCTAAGCTTGTCATAAATAGACGAAGCCTGGCTATGAGCAGCACATTCCTTGAGTTCTGACCTTTTGTACTCCATCCACTTCCTGTGCTGTTTTCACATGCAGTGTAGTTGTCTCCTCTTTTTGTGGATTTCTAATTCATCTTGTCAGAAGTAGGGGCAGTGGTGAGGTGAAATCAAAAAGAGCAAGCGTTTTCACACAATTAGAAAATTGGAGAATCTGTTGGGGAATCTTACATTTTGAAATTTGTATCAATAGAAACATGTTTAAAATATCACTGTTGACACTTTTGATAGCTGTAATTTCTTTGGTCCACTAGCTCATGGGATTTAATTGATTTCCATTTTTGGTTTTGGAAATCACCAAATCACAACAAATACCGTGTCAAGGGACTTTACAAGACGATCAGGTACACAATTTATATCGAGTTATATTAAACCCTTTTCATCTCATATTAATCCAATACAAACCAGTCATTTTGTCAAATTCAGACCCAGTTCAGTAAAATCCAAACCAATCCAAATTATACTATAACACAAAATCAGTTCACCATCATTTTTGTCATTCAGTAAAAAGCTGAGGTGGGAAATTGTGACTAAAGTAAAAAAGATAAAGGGTTTAAATTTGAGTAAGACTCGAGGTTTGATAAACAAAGCCTGTCTCATGTAATCAGGGATTAAGGTAAGCCAGTAAGTGTAGATCATTTGAGTAACTCTAATGTATGTAATGGATGGTCATTGTGGTTTTCTGTGATGTTACTCAGCAGGTAAGGGCATTTAAAAGGAGCTAACCACTTCTTCCAAGTTTGTATTTTAAATTAATTTAACAAATGAGCAAGTATTAAGACTGTGTGCATAAAAATTAGGGAAGTTGTTTTTGTGAAGAATAATTGATTAATGAACAACTGCAGTGCTATCAGTCGATCCTAAACATCATTAAAACTTAGACTTCAATGTCTAAAAAAGTTTGAGGTGTTGGATTTCTTTGGAGAACAACTATATATTAACATTTATTGTGCTACTATTAATTTGAAAAATTATTATCCTGCTAAATTACCATCTCATATGCTTAATTTTGCATGTGAGAATATAATCTACACAAAATGTACAAATAAATATTGACATTCTAAAACAAAATCTTGACCAAACATTTACTGATTTTCTTTTTAGCGACACAAGCCTTACATTCTGGCAGTCTATCAGTTGCCTAATCTTTTGTCTATCAACTTTTTGTGTAACCTCAGCCAATTCCTGTGTTTTAAATTAAGATTTGGAATTATAATTTTAATGTAAACCATCCATCAATTCAGTATTTTAGGGTGACCAGATGAATCTGATGTGACAATATTATCTTAATCTGTAGAGACTAAAAACTTTAGTACAATTTGGCCTCATTATATCTCTGACTTGACTTAACTCTGACTTGGACAAAGTACTTGTGAACAGATTTTGTTAACAGTTATGTCTAAGAAAGTCTAAGTTCTGCAGATTGCATCATGACTTTGCAGAAATCCCCCTTCCTAAGGAACAATGTGGTAACAGTGGATAGAAAAAATCAACCCAGTTGATTATAAAGAAGTCTTCAAAATAATATTACATTTTAAACAAATTTCACAAAATGTCTTGGCAAACACCAGTGAGCGGTGAGGAGGTGTATCTACAGTAATTTCTTATCTTTAACCTAAGCCATAAAATGCAAGAGAAACACTGTGTAAGATACAACTCTCCACCTAACTGCCATGGCTTTCACCCTCTGCACATCCCCTGACTAATGATCATACCCTTGATTAGTTAAGGGTGGCATAAATCATAACTCCAATGAATAGGAATTCTAGCTGTGGGCGGCAGAGCCGTTTCTCATGAATGACTAACAGATGCAAGACCTAAAAAATGAGCTGCATATTCATTTGGATCCAGCGGATGATTCGTCTTTGTCCAGATTCTAAAGTTTACTTCTACTTGGAGATTTTCTCCATGATCCAATCCAACAGGCTATTCTGTGATCTGGCTTTGTTCATATATTTAGTTTGTCATCTCATCTTTTTAGCTTGGTATTGGACTGGGCATGATTATATTATATATTAAACTGATGCTGAAGTAAGGATCATATGGTGCTGCGGGAGACAGAACCATGCCCGAATGCAAAACGTAGTAGTCTCTAGGTACAGGTGGAATAAAGAAGAAGTTATTTTAAGACATTCCATATGTGAAGTGAAAGAGAAGTATGAAAGAGGAGCTGTACTTGCTCTTTGTGTAAAAATCTGTATACTATGAAACTTTCCCATCAGTGAGGAGCTATGCAGTCATGTTTTAATTCAAATCTGAATGTGTGCAAAGGTTTGGATGTACTTGCACTGGGTAGCTACAGACTGTTATGTACCCAATGTGGTTGCACAAGTTTGTATGTTGTCATCTAGATGTTTTGTACTTTTACATTAGTGTATATTGCATAAATGTTGGCTTTCTGTGCATTATTGGATGTTTGAGAATGTGTAGATTTTCTTGTTTTTGCCGCGGGTCACCTTTTAACAAGCTCTTGACAAATAATAAGCCCACTTCTCAAACCTTCTCGACTGCTCTTGACAGGTTACACCGAACACATCAGTGTTTTGGGAATTATCTTCCCAAGCTTAGAGGCACTCATAATAAAGCAATATGTTGCTGCAATTCAACAAATTGCTCTTATTTTTCTCCTAAGGTTATCTGTGTCGTCTATAGCTCAAAGATTAGGAGATAAAATAATTAATTTTAATGTAATATGGCTATGCTGATTATGTACGTTTTTGAAGGAAGACATCATGGATGGCAATATAGCTTGTAGCATCTTTTCTTATAAATATATTCAGTGAAAACAGTCATTTAACTGGTATCCCGATTTTATATTCGGAAATCTTCAAAATGCCATATGGTGCAATGCTGTAGCTAATGAGTGTGAACAGATATCAGCTAATTAAGGAATGATAATAAGACAGAACAAAAGAGAAACAATAAAGGAAATGGAGAAAACAGATGAAAGTCGCTCTGACAGAGTAAGGAAATGTTTGTCACTATGATTTCTATTGTGTTCAGTAAAGAGGGAAAACTATAATGTGACTCACTTGTCTAAATTTATATAAAAACAACTGTCAAATAACAAAAATAGTTCAAAATTATGATAAAAGAAAGTTGAGTGTAATCTTTAAATGGCATAATTTCATTTAAAAATTCTCCTATTCAGCATCTGTTTCCACAAGTTTTCCTACAACTTGATTTTGAATTTTGCTGTACTTCTAAACCAGAATACCTTTTTGTTGTATTACCCTAAACTTAACCGATGTCACGTGTTAAAGTGGTCAGGTGGAATTATTTATCAGTGTTTGGTGGCTTAGTGTCAGTTGTTTTTCCCTCCTCTGCCTAAAATTCTGGCTTTATCACAGAAAAAACTGTAGCTTTGAGGGGCAGAGAAGAAAACCATGTTGATCATTAGCAGAACTTCATAGGAATCAATTCTAACCAATCAAAGTTTGTGAGTGCCTCCGTGAAAAGGTGTGAGCAGCTCCTGTTGGTAACCATTGAGAGCTTAAAATAAATGCTGGTCAAAAAACTGTTCTAAAAAATCAGCTGTTTAATTTTATGAATTATGCAGGAAATAAAGCATCTGTATGGATAGATATAATTTGTAAAGTTCCTCTGCACTGTGCTCCTCTTTAAAAAGAATTACAAGAAAGGGAGGATCGGCATTCTTGAATTGCGCTGCTCCTGGTGACATGTTGGAGTAGTTGGGTTATTCAAATGTATTCGTTTTCTTGACTTTTGTTCATAATTTTTGGTTCAGGCATTGAATTGTTGGACAGTTATTTCCTCTGGTTTTTGATGCTGTGCACTTGGAAGGATTTTGCTCTTACTACTTCAATTTTAGACCGTTTTATTATGTGCAACCTTGTCAACAAGGTATTGTTTTTAAAACTGAGAGCGACTGATTAAGATATTACAAGCACCAATAAAACCTGAGCTATGATGTTTTTTTAAATCCAGAAAAATTGAAAAAGGTTTGTGGATACATAGTAGGATCAAAGAACAGAGAGATAATGAAATTCAAACCATGTAGATCATGATGGGTAAGTTCATATCCCCAACTCCAACATCTCTCTGCTTGGCTTTCTAATCATACAGCCAGACAGAAATGTAATGCAAAGAGTCAAATGCAAATGAGGGGGATTAGCATTGCTCGCCAACAACTAATGGTGTCATTCATGACATGTTATTGTAGAATATAGTCTCTGCACCTGGAAATTGAGCTGTTAGTATGTCATGAAAGCCATGATACTGTCATACAGCAACGGTCTTCAGATTGATTGCAATACTGGCTGCTTCCGGAGATACTTTCTGCCTACAGCACTTCATCCACAAAAACCTGGAGGATAGGAATTATGACAACATCAAATTTCCCTTTGGGATAAAAATAATATATTAGAATTTGAGTTTAATTGAACTGAACATATTTTTTTAGAAAACAATGAATTGCCACTGAGGTGGTCCTCTGGCTGGGGAAAGCACCACTGTCTCTTTGCTGTGTTTCTATAGAACCACTAAAGAGCTTGCTCTCACGCTGCTTTTGGTGGGGAAAAAAAATCCTCATTATTTCCCAACACAACTAAAATACCTCCATGGTTGTGGTCAGGGTACAGCTGCAACATTGTGAAATAAACTGCTGTAAGTGGAAAAAGAAAAAAGTTAACTCCGGCAATAATTGTTAAAGAAGTGATGCTTTCTGAGAAACTCTTAGCCAGTTTGGTTATTAGATTAATTGATTGTGGGTGGCTGTGACTCAAGAGGTAGAGCAGGGTCATCATATAATTAGAAGCCCCTGATGTGCTCTTCCCCCTGAGTGTATGAAAGAGAAATTTACTCAGTATGCACACTAAATCTTTCAGTAAATCTGTATATAGGTGAGGAAACTTGGCATATACTGTGTATGTTGAGCTGTTTCTATGTGAAAAGGGATTTTTAAATGATACATTTACAAGAAATTTACATTTAGTTATTAATTTTTTTTACATTCAGTCATTAAATATTTAGCTGTGGGCTGCACTACTGTATTTAAACTGTATTCCTATGTGTAAATGTTAAAATTTTACTTCCAGATTCACCACCACATAAAAGCAAAACATTTGTTTCACTTCTATGTAAAATCCCTCCATTATTCTCTGAAGGGCAGACAAAGTTGAACATGTAATTTAGGTGCCTCACGGTTATATAGATCCTATTTATAACACTTGCACAGATATTGGATGAAGAATTACTTATTTTTTTAACCATGTGCTCAGTTTGTCATCGTCACAATGAGCTGCCGGTGGCCTCTTTGGCCCTGAGCCCTGGCTCTCTGTCTTCTGCAGATCCAGACTGCGGCTTTCTGACAAGGATACTCCTACACCTGCAGAGGAAAATGACAAGAAATACAATACAGCCAATAACCTGGCTGCTTCAGGCCAAGATGTATGCTTTAGCTATAAATCCATTGGAAGGTTGATAAGTTAATTGCCCCTGCTGCTATCTTGTCACCAGTGTCTAGAATAGAATAGTCTTCTATGTGAGTTATTCTACAACAAACGAGTTTTCTCAACAAGCACAAGGAAGGTAGCATTTGGACACTGGACAAGAAAATGAATGCACTCCAATTTGTGGAGCTGCAGAAGCTGTACATTTGTTGGAAGCTGTTTTTCAATCTGAGATTGAAGCAAAGCTGTATATTTTATGAATGTCAGATGGAACATTAAGCTGTAGTGTGGTGGTGGAGGGATCGGCTTGTGTCTTGTCACTTCTCTGCAGTGTCACTGCGCTGATGACAGTCATGTGGTCAGAAGTTTTAAATACTTATGGCTGAAAAGCTATTTGCAATGCAGATGCTTCTCTGCGGGCGCTGCAACAGAAAGATACATTTATCTTCTTCCTTTGTTTACTTATGCACCTACACATGCACACACATAACCACAAGAAATGTGAAGGTCACACACGGGCGTTTATACTCACTCCACAAATACTCATGGTTTAGTAGCCACATAATTTATCCCAAACTCAGCTGCTGGTGGTGCGGGGTAAATGGAGGACAGAGGAATGCTTCCCAGTCGGGATGCTCTCCTTTTGGTTTGGAGTGTGACCAAGGCGGTCTTGGCTTGGCCACAGTTAGTCATGGATGCCTTTTTCACTTTTGTAAAACCACTGGTCTCTGCCTCAGTGTTTGTTCAGCGTACCACAGCCCCCCAAAATTCAGCACCCACCCTGCAAGGCAGAGAGACTTGTCGCAACTACACAAAGATGAATAGCTTCTACGAAGTGAAGGTTTTACTAAATGCGTAAACGAATTACCAAACAGAGATGTCCATATTTAATGTTAGGCTCTGTCCTTTCTAATTTAATCATTTTTACTTTTAAACCATGTTCAAGCTTTACTGCACGCCGATAATCAATCAAAAGGCTTTTGACTCTTAAAGTTTTCTTTTGTTTTACCTTTTTCTAAATTTTCTGCTTACGTTTGAATAAAATGATAAATACAGATCTAGCTAACATGTTGACTTTACCATGTTAGTGTGTGATTTATTTTGTTAGTTCTTTTTAAAAAAAGAGCTACAATTTATTTTATTTCAAGAGGCTTACAATATAGTTAGAGCTTTTAGTTGTAACTGTTGCTGTGTTGTATATTATTAACTAATGTTACCTCATAAAGCATAACTGCCAAAACAGACTGTTAGCTGATATGCTAGCACTAATTAATTTGCTAATGTAGCCTAGGTATAACATTTCATTTACACTTGAATGTAAACTTTTTATGACTGACACATTTTAATTATAAAATTATCCTTCAACCAAGAGCCTCTGATATGAAATGATTTTGACAGACATCTCTCAAAAAAAGATAATCTAAAAGGAGTATCACTTCAAAACTATATATTCTTTATACCTAAATATGCAAAATATGAGCTTGAATATTTTTAATAAATTGTGTTTCTAAACAGATAGATTTAGGCAGAATCAGCTTTAAACAAAACTACACTTTAATTCAAAATAATATTTGTGAATTCTCATGTGTATTACAGTCTATCCAACGTTTGAGTTATTTACATACATGTAACCAAAGTAATTAATAATGTTCACATAATGGCTACTTCAGAACTTACTTAATGGTTCACAAACATGTAAACAATTGCCTGGCAGTCCATTGTAAGTCTCTGTAACCTGACATTGATTCATTATTCATGCTTAGGGCATTATTATTCTATTGTATGGGGTGTAAAATGGGATCATTAGTGCTGAATATGAGAATGTGAAAAATTGGTATATTGGGGAGAATAATAGTGAATGTTGTAGGCAGGAAACCCCAAACAATCCTGACTATTAGCAGATAAAGAATAGTCATTTCCCCAGAAGTAATTAGGATTAGCATAATTTGATGGTGAATGCAAGAATGATGCAACGTTGATTGATACGTCGATTCTTTCTGTAATGAGTCCCTTATCTCCGCTCTCTGCTGAAGACTGCTGCGTGTGCGTGGCTCGAGGTGACATCCACTATGCTACTCCACCTTCTTAAAGACACTGTGTTATGGAGCACCTTGCCTCCTGTACACACAAGCACATCCACAGAGCACAGAGTAAAGGCAAGGCAAGGGTAGTACAGCACTGTCATGTAGTAACTGATTGAAGATGGTCCTTTTATCTTGACAGGCTACCAGTTAGAGCCAGACCAGGAAATATGATATGGCAGCTCATGTTCTCTTTATTCCTCTCAGACTGTCTGTGTGTCTGCACATTACTCTCTGTTTGTGTGTCTGTGAGAAGGAGTGTGTGGTGGTGTCATTCTCCCTGTCTGCACGTGTCCTTCAGCGACTCCGTGTGCATATTGGTGTGCAACTGCACAATATTATCAGCAGCCACGCATGTAGTCCGTCACTTTGAGCTGCTTTTAAGTGACAGCAATCGATTGGGTGTTTGTGTCTGCGCAGAGGCTTCAAAGCAACACCTTGCCCCCTGCATCCCTCTTGAGATTGTAACTTGAGAAAGTGCACTTACTGAATACAGAGGCAGTGCAACATTGACTTGAGTTGTGAAACCTTTCTTTCTGGCAACATCTGCACTCATCTTCATGATGATGTGTGTCTTTCTTAGGTGTCTAGCATGGCTTTTTAACTGTTTACAACCTAATTGACTTTTTCTTCAGCTAAGTGACTCATCAAGGATCAGTGCAGCAGTAAACATGCCTGTTATAGACATTGCACTTGGCTAAAATGCATATATTTAAATGTTGACAATTTTTGGGCTATTTCACAAAAGCATAACATTTCTCACCTCTGCCTTTATATTTTTTCTAATATTCCAAAGATTGTGGACGACCTGACATATGGAAAATGGCTATTTTTTAATATATCAAGCATGCTCTTTCAAATGATTTTGTCAAATTCATTGAGCACTTAAAAAAATCTTTAAAAAATTGTGTGTTGTGTTTAAACCTTAAGATTTGTAGCAACTTTAAAATTATAAATTCATAATTTTGTGAGTTCAGGGTTAGGCAATCAATTTTAATCATCTGAATATACAATATTTTCAGATTTACAATTTTTTTTAAACCTGCATTTTGAATCTGCAAGTATAGTTCTCAAAACTGATGATAAAGTCACTTAATGGAAGATATTTATTCACGAAAGCAAGTTCTGTAAAGGTAACTTGCCTTCATACAATTAGTTTGCATATAAACATCTCACCTTTATGGAGTAAAGCAAATAATGTTTTGAGCTAAAAAGGTTTCTGCCCAAAACATCTAATGAGAAGAAAAATATAAAGACAAATTCAGGTTTTATTTAAATCGTTCTGTGTTGTGTTATACCACTGATAGTAAACAAGCAAATCTTTAATTAGTTTTTAATTATCTTGGTGCCGCTTGTGCTAAAAAATCCACATGCAGCAAAGCACATGTTGTTCTTGCAAAGGTGAGGCAAAGTGTTAATTGTACTTCTGTAATAAGTTTACTTATATAAGTCAGTATCTGAACCAACCACTTAGTTTTGAGTAACAAACAGATTTATTTTTCTTAATTTTACGGTCTACACCTCATATAAACAATCCTAGAAGCAAATGGCTTTGTGCAATTTAACTAATTTTGGTTTTGTTTGCCTGACATTATCAATAAAAAGGCCTGAATGATAATAAAAGTGCAAGATTTGTGTTGATGCACAACAAAGCAAGAAATAAATGTCAATCCTCTGTCTTTATGTTTGTCCAATGAATGCTGGCTGGGAACTTTTTAAAAGCTCTAAAAATGTCTCCAGCTGTCTCCAACAAAAGTACTCATGATAAACAGAAAATAAAAATCCTACTTTGCAGATAAATAGTCAGGTTCTAACAAGGGAAACTTTGTGGAAAAAATAAATACGTCACAAAAGCTTCAGATATATAAAAATATCTATTTAATTCAAAAGAATATGGTATTGAAAACTGAATACTGTATATTTATTTCATTGCAACATTTAAAATAACCGATATTTGTTTTTAATATTTTCTTTTAGACCATTTTGTCTCCGTACATTTAAAAATCAACTTAAAATAAGCACAAGTACATTTTTTACCTTAATCCTCAGTCTAAGTTGCATAATTATTTAATATCTAACCATCTTACTTTAAGCTTTCCTTGAAATCCTTTGGATGAGTCAGAATAATTGCAGATTCATTCAGTGAACAATAATGATAATCACTCAGCCATTCTGTCTGATAGAAGCACAATTTGATGATTTGTTTCTGCTTCTCTTTCAGTTATGAATCTCCTTTTTCTATTGCTTAAACCTGTAATAGTTTTATTTTGTGGTTATAATATTATACATCATGGAGTCATTTTGCACATATCAGCCAGAATAACTGCACAGTAAAAGAGCAAACTGGACCTACTTCTGCTGCCAGTTCACATAGTCAGTTGGGTCTTCTTCCACTGACCCCAGAAAATATTTTTCTTCCCTCTGTGCACTTATTCTCTTTCCTCTCTCTCTCTCTCTCTATCACTCTTTATCCCCTCTCTCTCTCTCTCCCTCTCTCTCTCTTTTTCCACCTCTCAGAATATGGGTCAGCATTTCCAAAATCCTCATTCTGTTTAAAGTTTGATAAGTGCACTCCAGGTGGTAATGGGGTGAATATTAAATTTGTAATCAGCAGTTTCAAGTGTTCACCATTGGAATGTTCTGATTATTAAAGTGAATCATTTCCCAGAAGGGCCTCAGTTACATTACATGCTTCGCCTAAATGCGGAGTTAAAATACTCTAATGAGTGGAACTAAAGGGGAATGGGGCTTTATTTATATTGTCACCTCAGTCAAATTAAAAAGATCTAAATTCCATCATTAGTGGGAAGACTGAGAATACAGTCATACAGAGCTTCTGTATAAAAATAATGTGGCAGGATGTGACCTTCAAATGTTATGGTTGCAAAATGTTATCTGTGATGAGTGAAAAACGGGTAGTAAAGTTTAATTAAACAAAAAATGATTACTGAATTAAAGGCACAATTGAATGTTGCCATGATATGATCAGATATTGCATGTAGGATGCTGCACTCGAAATGTCAGAAGACATTCAGGTAATGATCAAACTTAAATTTCATAAGCTAAGAGCTGTGGTTTCTAAGTGTAGCTTACAGTACGATGCAGTTATTTTAGAGTGTTAATAGGGAACCGGTAGGCTGACAGTGCTGCTGAAATTTTATGCAGTGCTAATAAATTCACAGCATGTAGACAGAAAGAGATCAAGATGTCTGACATTATGGATTGGGTTATTTTGAAAAGCTATCTTATCAAAAACGTCTGGGTTAAATGCTGTTTTAAATCACTGTAACCGTTTCCATCATCTATAGGCATTTCCAGATGATTGATCGTGAACACATATCCTCAAGTAGTTTTGCTTTGCTGAGGCTTTCCATTTTATGTTGTAGTACGCTTCAATTCCACAATATATCAAAGGAATTTGTTGTGATTTCTCAGTTTGTTTGACAGCTTTACTTAAATACGTCAACTTCTGCTTGCCACTGTAGTCGTCTGATGAGGGACAAAATGTCCTTTAGCCACCTTAGCAAAATTAAGAGGGAAGGTTGTTTGATTGTTGGCAGTCCTTTTTAAAATATTTTTAGTTCTATTGAAGCTATTATTATTTACTACTAGCGTCTTATAATTCTGTTAAGTTATACATTGCAGTAAATGGGTCGCTTATCACGTTTCTGGACTGTTCACTTTTTTTTGACTCTTTTCATGTAGAGTTTAACGGTGTCTTAGGAAATAAGAAAGAGCTCATGGTTGGCAGACTTTGTTTTGGGCTTTTTCTTCCAAGTATCGTCATGTATGCTGTTTTATTTTTCACAGCTGGTCTTAGTTTGACAATTTTACACCCGCTTTTCATTATTAAATGAAATAATATGAATTATAAATTTGTAAAATAAGCATGCTTTATTATTATTACATTTGATAATTATATGCCACTTATCAACCTGTCACATAAAGTCCTAATAAAATACATGAACATTTTTCGTTCTAACATTATGTGTGCCTGAGTGAGATTGTTTTTTACCCAAATGTGGGACTGTGACATAGACATCGACCAAATTGTGCAGTTGTAGCCAATAGGAAAATTCAACTGCAGTGGCCATCCTCCAACCCAAAGAGGGCAGCACTAAGATTATTTTAAATATCAAAATGTCATAATTTCCATATCTTTCTTTATGTACAGTTTAACTGCAAAAACAGTTGATTTGGGGTTTAGATAACATCCAGTTGATTTAAGTAGTTTCAGATTAAAATGTTCCCCAAAAGAGAAACATTTTTTCTTTATATGTACGTCTCACTAAATTTTTGTTTTTTTGTTTTCAGTTTTTAATCAAACTCCACCACAGACTTATATTTGTCATGTTCTTGCCACTGATCTTAGTTGTCATTTAGTGTAACAGAACAGTTGGATGCACTGTTTAATTACAGGTACTTGAAAAATAATGGTGGATGAAAAATTACCTTTTGTGAAAGAAAATGAAAAAAAAATCTGCCTACTTGAATCAGGACATATTACTCTGGCTCTTCATATTTCCACAATTAAAGAGCCACCCCTCCTAGAGCCACTCTAACAGCTGGCCATTAATCAGTCCTCGCGCTCGATTTCTCTTCCACCACAGGTTATGATTTTCACATTACCCTGCTCTCCCTAACGGCCATCCAACAGGAAAATGACCCCTCTCCGCTACCGCAGCACAAATGAGAGAGAAAGTAACAACATCTCTATTTGTATAAACCGTCTACATGTATGACAGGATAAAAGTACGTTTTCATGTGTACTTAGACATTTGTGAGTTTATGCTTAACCCCCTCCGATGGAAAATCTTGCAGCTATTATCCTGTTCTAATTACACTTTCCTCCTGAAACAGTGGATCAGAGGGCACCATTGACTGCTTTTAATCCGCCACCAAATTTTAATTAACACGGACGTGACCCCCGTCTCTGATACATCCCGCAGAACGTCGGGATCACAATAACTCATAAATCACAGTCACATATTTCATTCCCCCCCTGCATCCCTGCTTTGATGAATTTCCAGATGGGGGCTGGTGACTGTTAAGGTCGACAAAAATATGAGAGACAGACAGAGAGGGAAAGTGTTTTGGAGAAAGAGATGGATAGAAGAAAGCGGTAAGAAGATGAACAGCGAGGTTAAATTCTGGGGAATTTATAAAGTGTCTTTATGAGGATGAGAGAGGGAGAGAAATGGCAGCTGCTCTCGTATGCTGTCAAACTTTGGGAGATTTGTTACCAGGGAGAGGATTATGGAGGCTGTGAAATGGGGTTGAGTTAATATGCTGGCGATTGAGGAACACGACATGGGTCTGCCAGCGTCAGTCTCCAAAAATCAAAAGGCTGAACAGGAGAAAAGCGTCGTTTTGAAAAATTAATGAACATCTCTTATGTTTATGCAAGTATCTGCGATATTCTTTAATCAGTGTTTTTAAATTGTGGACTTTTCAGAAATGATCATTACCTTAATTGAAATTAATGCATATGAGGTGTCATTAAACCACAGCCTGCCACAAACAGCTACTCAGTGCGCCTTTGTTTATGGGTGTTTGCTCAAAGTGTGTGCAACTGTGTGTGAATTACTGGATCAGAGTGTGTGGAGGTAGAGGTGGGCAGGGTGCCGGGGTTTGTTATTACTAAATCGCTCATCCATGCTACTAATTAAGATGCATAGCATCCCCCTATGAACGTCAGTGTCGCTAATTATCAAACAATGTAGTGCTCACCAGATATGAAAACTGGCAGCCTCTGTAGTCATGTTACCAACCTATTACTGCTACAATTACCAAGTGCTCGTCATTCTCCTTGTTAGTCATCTGCACTCATTTTTTCCTAAATAATGTTTATTATTTCTGATTTCTTTGCCTTTTTTCCCCCTTGTTTTTAAAGGTTATGGCTTTGTGGATTTTGACAGTCCAGCTGCAGCTCAGAAGGCCGTGTCATCTCTCAAAGCCACTGGGGTGCAAGCCCAAATGGCCAAGGTAAGGAGGGATTTTTTGTTTCACCAGATACTGAATAGCCATGTGTCAGTATGAGGTTCTCACATTTTAATTTTGAAGAAACGTCACAGTTTCACTGTATTTACACATAAAATTAAAAGAACAATTTGCCGTTACATAAAACTGAAAAGCAACTGTTGTTCAAATGTTGGTACATCCATCATTGATTTATGGATGTTTTGAATTTAATATTTAAGATCAAGTCAAAAATTAATCTATTTCATAGATGTTGGATTAGAAATAAGAGCACCACTGCCATTTTTGTGACATACTCATCCCTTATCAGAACAGTTTGGTTTTGTTTATATGCCTCACTGTAATGGCGCCTGCAATTGCACATCACTAGCTACAGCAGCTTTGAGACACCATCCAATCCACTGACTATATCAATGTGCAAAATCTACCATGCAGAGTTTTGCGATTCTGAAATCCCCAAACTGACAGAATTATACAGAACTCATATTAATTAGTCATGCGGTCTGATCAGGTTGAGCCTACAGTAGGCTGCTTCACAGCCTACTCATAGCTTATGTTTTTATTTTAGTTAAAAACAGCGCTGCTTCAAATGAGTGAAAGTGGGCACTCCTTCAATTTCCTCGCTATTGTTTTTCAGAAATATTCAAAACAGCTTAATTTATCTTTACTGTAGGGAAGAGAAATGTAGAATCTTGAAAAATGGTAAAATTTGACAAAATTTTGTAGACGTTTTTAAACCATAAACTTTCGTAACTCTGGTTACCTTTATACTATGAACCGACCGATGCCTATTCATATCTCCATCTCATTAATGCATTTAAAAAATGTAGATGGATCTCTGAGGGTCTCACAAACATTCAGCTTTACACCATGAACACACTTTTCCTGGATGTAATTATCTGCAATATGTTGCAGTTTAATAACAACTTTTAATATAAGAAAGCCTGTTTATTGTGGATTGTAAGCTGCTTTGTCTTTCTTTCAGACATTTAAAGGTGACTGTGGAGTATGTACATCTGTTTATTTCTGATGCTTTATGAAAAGACAAGATGTGTAGAAATAAGGATGTAGTTTGTTTCAGAGAAGTGATGTGGGCTGAATGTTGGTTTGCGTGTCTGCTTGTGTCTGAACTGGATCTGCTCTGTGAACTTTGACCGGCCTGGTTAGTTGTGTTGTGCCGCATTAACAAAGCGTTAAAGTAGAAGCAGATGAAACAGGCTCATAGAGACAGCAGTAAGTTGTTCAATGAAGGCCATGTTGGCAAGCAAGCCTAACTGGTGAAATTACACACGGACCACAACATGATCTAATTTGCATCTTAAATATAGAATCCTAAATCTTTCTGGCACTTTGACGTGACTATAATGTGATTGTCAGCCTGACAAGAAATTAAATTCTACAGTTTTTTATTTCATTTTTACATTTTATTTAACAGATGCATCTCACAAAATTAGAACACAGTTTAACATTTCATTTATTACACAATGTTCACTTTCAATTTCAGTTTTTCCTTCCACAAAACATTCCATTAAATTACTTTGATACAGCCAATTCTTCAGAAGCAAAATTTTTTTGTTTTCCCTCTTTGTTGAGGGTATTGGTGACCATCTGTGGTTGATGTTTATCACGTAGGTTATAACATAACTTTGTCTTTTAACAGTCATTTCTTTAGTTGTCAGTGTAAAATTAGTTTTCTGAAAAACCTTTAATTGTGGGTTTCATTAGTTCGAAGCCAAAATCTCTAGAATTAACCAAAAAGCTTGAAATATCACACATCATATCACCATCTCATACAGGATGTTTGCCTTTTGAATTGATTTACTGAAATAAATTACTCTTTCAAGGATATTTAATTTCCTTCAAATTAAAATTTGAATTTCAATTTGTATTTCCTTGTTAGTCGAACAATGGTTGATGTAAACAAAGCCCAGCAGGAGCCTTCCTTTGCGCTGCTGCGGCACCAATGAAATGTTCAACAATGTCCGAATATCTAAATAGGTGGGAAATATGTCGGCAGCATTGAAGCAATAAATATGGTGATGACTTTGAGAGGTGCACCATGAGTGATTTTCACAGATGAGATGTAAGCATTTGATCTGATCCCAAAAATCCCCTCCCACCCCCCCACTCTTGAAGCCAAAGAAGGGCTGATGAGATGGAGAATGGCGCCAGTGAAGATGGCAGAATTGATGATAACGATGAAGGTGGCGATTATTTTGATCAAATGGGATGGGATCTGACAGGGGGAGATGATATCCCGCGTGGTGCTCAGGTGTGCCATTTCTCAAATGCACCATTTGGCCGTTTCCTCTCCCCACCAGTGTCCTTCTTCCAATATTTATAAGAGGGCAGGCTCTCAGAATACAGATAGAATCTTTGTCCATCTCATTTTAGGGCCTTTCTTTGCATTGCTCACCTATTCTCTGTCAATATTTTCATCTGAGGGGGTCCTGTGTCCCAAAACAAAGGAGCTGACCTTTTTTGGAGAACCTTTGTTTGCATGTGTGCGTGGGCACATTCATGAAATCATTTTTTATTAGCATTTATGTATAATAGTTGAGCTTTGAATGCCCCCTTGCTCTGTTCATTCAAATAGAAAGGCCAGCATTCTTTTTGTGCTACAACCCTGTGCCTTTATCACACTTGCGAGAGACATTAAGGAGTAGTTTGCTTTTATAGACTCCCTCTGCATCTCTCTAATGTCTCTTTACCAGGTATCACAACCATCACTCTACCAGCTCTACGTCCTAATGCCTCCCCCCTGTCTTTTTTCTCTTTGCCTTTTGTTTGATGCCATTTTTACCCTCTGGCATACACATTAATACCCATCTTTATTTTCACATCCACTACAGGTTGCCTAGCCAACATCCAATGAGAGTAATTTATTCCCATCAATAATTAAGTCTGCTGTTTTTGGGCCTGCCTGTCTGCCAAATTGTTTTTGATGCCATCCATTTTCTGCAACATCTTTTTTTATATATATTCATAATTTAATTTAAAAAAAGAAGAGAGCTCAGCATTGACTTTCGAATATAAAATATATTCAAATATTTGTTTCCTGTTTTTTATTGTAAAAAAATGATTACTGAGAAATACCTAAGTTTAAATTTTAAATATTTTAAAATCATGTAAGTATATATTTATATATATGTTTTTAGTTTGTAAATGTTATTAATTTCTTTTTGATTCAATAAATACATACAGTGAGGAAAATAAGTATTTGAACACCCTGCGACTTTGCAGTTTTTCCCACTCAGAAATCTGCTGCAAATAAGTAACCCACAAATAAATTATTTAAAAAATCATACATCCTGGTTTCCGATTTGTTTTTTTGTTTGTTTGTTTGTTTTTTAAGATTATGTCTCTCACAGTTGACATGCACCTAAGATGAAAATTTCAGCCCCCAGCCCCCCCCATGACTTCTAAGTGGGAGAACTTGCAACGTGCAGGCTGTTCAAATACTTATTTTCCTTACTGTACATAGCACAGCCGTATTTTGCATAAGAGGGAGAAAAGGCAGATGAGTTCTGGATTGAATCTAAATCAGGAAGAAATCACCAACGCCACCACTTCCATATGAGGAACATTCTTCCCGATTCTCTCGCTGCTCTTGCTCCATTTTGTCACATATATCTCCCCACAACAAAGTAATAAACGAATACCAAGTTAGAGCCAGAGGCTTTGAGCTCATTAAATAAAATCGTCACAGTAATCAATTTGTGCCTTTTTCTCCTGCTTTGACGCCATTAAAGCTCTTTTATTAAGATGCCTTATTTTAAACACAACTGCAAAGGAGGCAAGAAATGGAGGAGAAAGAGAAGCCATCATTTGATTTTTCTCTTTTCCTCCTTTTCCAAAGAAATAGCTTGCTGTCTCTCCTCTAACTCCCCTCGGAATTTAAAATACCAAGGCAGCAGAGATGAAACATTGCCTTCTTTTTGTCTTTCTCTCCCCTGGGGACTGTGACAGTGAGAGGGAGGAGAAGCGCCATAATTAAGACACCTAAAGGACACTTCCCCCTGTACCTCCCTCCTTGTCACTCACCTCCACACAAGCCACAAAGAAGAACACTTGGAACATGTCCAGGGGTGCAAGTGTGGGGTTGTTAGTATTTGGGTTTGCCTATGAACCCGACACTATACAGTATCAGAGCTTGATTGGATGCTTACATGCATAGTAAAGGTAAAGTTAGGTTTTTATCCTAATTAGTACCAACATATGGTTTTTCTGGTGATCCGTATATGAAGCATGATTTTTGTAGTGATGAATAAAAGTGAAGTAGTGCAATTCAATAAAGAGCAAAGACATTTGCAAATCAAATGTGTGGTAGGAAGCCCAATCATTGTTTAAAAGTTGTTCTTGCATGCTGTCATTAAATTTTGTTATACAATTATTTAATGATAAAAATTATATTTGGAAGATAAGATATAATAAATCAATATGGAACACTTTAAACTGGAGTCCAAATTTCATCACGGACTGTTAGATAATTCTGTATGTAAAATAGAAATGTTTTACAAAGTGTATCTAAGGAAGGGAAAAGCAAAAGTTCATAATTATTTGCACTTGATGAAAAGAGCAAACAAATAGGTTGGGTGTACTTTTTTGTAGAGAAAAATATATTTGTTACTTTTTTTGTTGTTAATCATTCTTCAGACCAGAACTGAATGAAGACAGCTGCTGACCTCTGTCAAAAATGGTTCTGGTTTATGTTCAAAGCATTTTAATCTTCAAGCTTTTTGTGCAGGGTGGGGTAGAACATCTCGCTTTTTGCTTGTTACTGTCAGTTGTCAGTCAGATGTGTATGTTGGAAAAAAAGTGGGACAAATCCCTGAACATTTAAGTTTTTAAAATGAATGTCTAGCTTTTCTTGTTTTGTCTGGCATAACACAATAAGGTGTGTTAGTTATGCTACCGGAACAGCACCATCCCCAGTGTTAACCTTTCCTGTTTTGGTTGACTGGCTTGTCGGGGACACAGGGGAAATGTTTCCTCCAGTTCTGACACTGTCCGTTTCGGAGTAAACTCCCATCAAGTTTCCAAAGTTGATGGGAAAATGTTTACAGAGTGGTGAACTCAGAGTGATGGCCTTTTGTCCCAGCCTCTCTGCTCTGCGGGCTTGGAGCTAACTGAGCTGGATAAAAATGTTTGCTATTGCGGAATATATCATCTGACGTGGCCACTTTTGACTACTAACAACATTTGGCGTTTGATTGTTTGCCCAATGTCACTTCTTAGCTTCACTGCACACTGGACAGATTCATCTTCAATTAAAAACAGGCTGTCCTGCATGGCCATCAGTTTCACGGCTCTCATACTGCAGACTATGACCAGCCAACTCACGAGGTATGGAAAATATACAAGAATATACATATAAAGAAACGGTGGCTACTGGAGAGGGAGGCAGTCGGTTATTTCAAGCACTTCAAACTTGTGAAAAGCTACTCAGGTCATTGATTTTAACACCTGGTATGTAATGGGTTTTTTATTATTATTTTAAATACATTTACATCCACATTTTTTTTTTGCTATAGAAACTGTGGACATATTTTGTTCTTCACAATTTAGAAAACCTGTCTAAAGTAAATACAGTAAATTGGACAAATGCGAAGAAAAATTACATTAATTAGCCAGAAATTAGAATTATACTTTTTTGTGGGTGGTATTTGATCTGTTATTATTAGTTTAAATACTTAATAATTTTGGATTTTTTTTTTTCTTTTTCCCACCACCAATTCATGAAGTGCTTTAAAACCAAGAACACACGCAATTTTTGGTCTATGAATGCAAAAACCCAACTTTGTTTTGCATGTGAATAAAAAATCACATGCATCTTAGCAACAAGTGCTTGAATCTGCTGCATAGTTTTTTTTTTCTTATATGTATGGCAGTTAGAAATTTGTAACAATACAAAAAAATTGTAGTATTTATACCAAACAATACTACCATGCTTCATAATTTCCAAAATCTTCTAAGACGTGCGATGTTACTTATTTTCTTCATCACCTTTTGTTGCGAGAGTCTTGATAAACAGAGCACAGGCACCTATTTGCTTCCTCACAGCACGGACTCCACTCTCCGTGCCACTTTGTTCAGGTAGCTATCCGAAGTGAGAAAACTGACACGTCGAGCAGACAAAATGATAACAGGCAAACGCCGCATCAAGCCTCGCAGATGCAAACCTGTCAACCAGCCGCTCGCCTCGCTCTCCACAGGCTGCCATTTTCCCCTTGAGCCAATCAGACTGAATTATGGGAAGGGCGCCCTCGATTGTGGTGTCTGTGTCGGAGAGGTAATTCCGCCTGACAGCTGCTTGCTTTCAGACAACAGCCAGTCTTTATGGAAATCATCCCTCCCCTTTCTCGCTGCAGTCGGCTTTTGCTGATAACAGTCTGGATGAAAACAAAGCTGTCCATTTTCTACTTTATTTTTCCAGCGTGTACATCTGAGAATTAGCAAAGCAACGCTAATATCCCATGGACATTTCTTGTTTCCAATATGAATTTTGACTAGAAATCCTGTGATACTTTTAGAGATGAAAAAGCATAAATACAAACGAGTTAGTTTTTCCATGCAAAATGCCCTGTTTTTGCTTCAAATTATTTATTGATGGCAAGTTGGGTATTTATTTATTCTAGCTGAGTGGGAAAAAGAGATATCTGGAAATAATTACATGTGCATGGCTGAGTTTTTTTGTTGTTGTTTTTTTTTTTCAAAAGATTATACATGAACTGTGGCCCCATCAGTGGTTTAAGTTGGGGACCATTGGACAAAATCTATAAATGCTGTTACATGAAAAATATAACTGCTTAAATGTAGCATATTCTTACAGCTGCTTGTAAAAGATAAAAGTAACAGTGATGAAAGGATAAAATAATGTGTAATAGTTTACTTTTTTGCAGATGTGTTCGTTCTAAGCCAGAATGGGGTTTTATTTAAAAGTTTAATTCCCAAGCAGTACAATTGAAACCTTTGGTGTGTTATTGGAAACATTTCAGAGTTCAGCATATTATATCAGCTTTTCAAAGAGACCGACAACTTTCTTTCATCCTTTCCTACAAAAATAGCTAAATGTCTTTCAAACTGAACTGAGAGCATCTGCGTAGAGCAATTTTCCAAGTCTTGCCACAAATTTATTTAAGTCTGGATTTGAGACTTAAATAAGATTTCACAATTTCTAACCTCTTTGGAAGGTGTATTTGGCTAAAGATATTACAATCAACTATGAGCAATGTTCCACATACACTGTTTGCATGTGGAAAAGGGAAAATCCTCCCCACAGCATGAAACTGCCACCAACATGTTTCACTATGGGCATCTTGTGTTCAGGAAAATATGTAGGTGTTTTGTCTGTTTGCTGACATACATACAGTAGGTTTGCCATTGGTTTTAAAAGATAACCATAATACTAATTAATAGATTTTGCAATGGTTTATTTGACTGGATGGTATCATGCCATTATTCATTGACTTACTAGCCAAACACTGGCTTACATTTGAGTTCCTTTATCTGCAATAGTTAGGGTTACAAGTGTGGATTAAAAACTAAATTGTCTTGGAACTGCTAATCTAAACAGTATTAATGAAGCCTTTTGTGCATCATTGGCAATATTTATAGGCTTCTTAGAAGTAAGGGCAAACAGAGGGGTGCTACTTTCCACTCACTTTGCAAATGGTAGAGAAATTGTGTTAATGGCATCATTAACATATGTCCTTGAAGTGAATCCCAAATATTTATGCTAAAACTGAGAGGAACCACTGGTCCATCAAGCAGTAATGAACAGCAGAAACCACAACAGTGTGAAACAAAGTTGAGTGATCAGTCCTGCTGTCTGTTTCTCATGAATTTTCACTTTCACTTTGTGTCCCCCCACGCCGTCTCTTCTGCTGTCTGTTCGCTTCTCTCTCCTGGGGAAAATTTCCTGTCAATATCACATTTATATTCATGTGGAAAAAGCACGAATCCCCCCCTGGGTGGTCTGCAGTCAGTCAGCAGTCCTCTTATTATCCTTTAAAGGTGACTTCTCTGACGTCTCAGCTCAGCTGACACACCGGACCGCACGGTTCGGCTCAACACAGGGTGACCTCTGGGCGGTAATCAAAGGGACGGCTGACAGTGCTGTTACAGTTGGTTGCTGACAACAGCTAGCCTAGCGAGGCCCGCTTCTTCCCAATAGCATGGGTTAAATTTGGAAGAAATGCGCTGGGAATACAGCGTATTCTTTACACAGTGGGATAATTGGACAGACACTGGGGATTCAGGTGCTCACTCAGCAGCATCACGCACCTTTTGGAGCGATGTGTGCCACTTTGAATATAATGCCAGTTCCCCTCTGACATCTGCCTCAGTGTTTGTTGGCAGAGCAGATGGTGTCAGTGCGGTGATCAGCATTTTTCCTCTGAAGCTGCCATCAACATTGGCATCCTAATGATCATAGCTGCTCACAACAGCTCCAGCTCCATATTTTATGCTCACCATAGTCACCATTTATACACAACTAACAACAAACCTGAATGATGGTTTCCACTGTTTGCATATGGCATGTGAATATTTCACTGTAAATTGTATCCCTCTCCATCATTTTTTGTGCAAAGGAGGACAAAAAGCTCTTAGATTTCAAAGCAGACTGAAATGTATGCTGCTTTAAAGTCAAAATCTTATTATCATGGATATATTAAGAACACATCTGACAAGTAAAAACATATTTTAAATTGTTATTACCATAAAATTTAGTGCATTTTATCAGCTTGGACCTCTGGAAACCAATTAGATCAGAAGCAGAACATCTGTGAACAGCAAGTCTGGACTTTGACTGGGCCATTCCAACATAATTTTGGGTCTAATGTAAGCCATTCTAACGTATCATTGACTGTAAGGTAAAACTCTATTCCCGTCTTAATTATTTTCTAACTTCCCTGTTCATGTTAAAGTAAAACTTGCCACTGCATGATGTTTCCACCACAATGTTTTTGCCGTGAGAATGGAGTGTTAGTTTTCTGTCACACATTGGGGTTTTGTATGGAAGCAAAGAAAGATTGTGTGATGTCGTCTGATCAGATCACCTTCTTGGTTGAGTGCGTCTTCTCCATGACTGGACCTCTTATTGAAACTTTTCAACAATTACTTCCTTCTTGCCACTATATCATAAACGCCTGATTTGTGATTTGCATGACTGATGGTTACAGCCTCGACAGATTCTCCCACATTAACTGTGGAATGCCTCCAGAGTTACCATGGGCCTCTTGGCTGCTTCTCTGATTATTTACACTTCTTGCCTGGCCTGTCAGTGTAGCCAGACAGCCATGTTGTGTAGATTTGCAGTTGTGTAACACTTTCCATTTAAAAGAGTTCTGTGAGATGTCCAAAGCTTGTGATATTCTTTTATGACATAACCTGGCTTTAAACTTCTCCATAACTTTGCTCCTGATTTGTTGCACTGGGTTTTATTTAGGTCCATTAGAGTAAAAGGGGAGAAAATTAGTTTTATAACTATCAATTTTTATAATAAAGCGCAGCTTTATATATGTAGTACAAAATATTTATATAGTTGTAACAAAGTGTAAGGAGTATGAAAACTTTTGCAAAACATTGCAAAAGCGAACAATGTTGGAAGTATCTTTCAATGTTGGGAGATAATTTTACTTCCAAAAAAAGATAAACTTCCTCGTTAATGTCTGACTTTTTGTGCCAAAGTTAACTCAGCAGTGGCTCATCACAGCACACCTCTCCCAGCTCCTGCTGCAGAAGTGATAGTTTTGAAGGGCAAAGCCAGTGAGAGTGAGACGGACCATCTGACGAGCGCTGGCTCCCAAGCACCTCTGCTGGCTTCCCTGCCTCCGCTGTCTAATTATGCTTCAATCATACGCGGGAGCACTGCGTGTGGTAAATTATTTCGCAGAGCAACGCGGAGACGTGCCGAGCTGAGAGCGTGAGAGAAAGTGAGAAACAGAGACGCAGCTAGCCGGAGTGAAAGAGACGAAGTGGAAAGAAAAGGTAGGAAGGGTTGCAAGAAAAATGGAAGTTGAGAGGGGGACACAAAGTGAGACCCGGTAGAGAGAGTGATAGCTAGAAGGGGAGAGCCAGAGGTCTGCCACCCATTATATCACCTCAGACAGCCTGTACAGCAGGAGACAGGCCCACACTAATGAACAAAGTTACAAACTTATCACTTATCAAGCAGAGAGGCAAGTGAGAAAGTGAATCATGAAGAGGAAGGAGATAACTGGCAAGAGACAGCTTTAGCATTACTAATGCTTCTGTGAATCAGTGGTGTCCTGGACTTACTGACCAAGTGCTTTTATTTTTCATGATGCAATATGGAGTAGGTTAACGGTTTTCAGGAAATAGCCATTGTGATTTTCATTGCGGAAATAGTCATTGTTGGAGACGACTTTTTAGTTGTCTCCAACACACCTGTATCAAATTACTGAATTCCCTCACTAGGAGCTGATCAGCTCTGCAGTGGCCCGGTAATGATCCACTTTGTTTGATTCATGTGTATTGAAGAAGAAATGCATCTAAAAGTTGCAGGAAGGTAGCTCTCAAGGATTTGACTTTGGCATTCCTGTTGTACACGACACAGTTCACATTATATATCAAATATGTTGAATAGATTTACTATGATCCCACTTCACCTGAAGTGCTGTATTTTTATTTTTATTTTTATTTTTACAACTGCTGTATTTTAGGTGCAGCCCTGTCGATGTGCAAATGTTTCTTACACAGATTTTTTTCACCCAAAAAGCTTAGTGAATTCCCCCTTCGTGTCATGAAACATGAATACCAAGTGGATTATTTAAAGGAATAGTCTGTGGAGTGTGGTAGAAAGATGCTTCAACAATATCAAAATGTGGTTGTGTGAAACATTATGGCTCTTAGGAATAATCAGTCGATCATCAGGGTGTTTTTGCAGGTTTTATGACTCTCCACTCTTGCTACACCTAATTAAAGCACAGTTTAAGTGATTGTATTTATGCATATGTGAATATTATCTATTCTGCTCTCAAATTGTTCCAAAATGGCCTTGTGTCCAATCATCTGCTCAAAAAAATTTACACTCAAGGCCTCCTTTCTCAGTTTGTTCACTGCTGCCAGGCTGGCTTTGAAGCAAATATAAATATGGCTTTTTCAGGCTTAGTAATGGCCACAGTGTGCAGTTATTAGAATCTCTTTGATGTGGCAACTGTGCCAACCTGCTTGCTGTCTCTGTGAATTGATCTGGCTCAATTAGTGGGCCCACAGAGACGGCGTTCAAAGGACCGGGCTTCCACGCTCGACGCTGACACACATAGACCAGGTGAAACGCTTTGCATTCATTTACTCAGCTGGCCTTGAGAAGAAAACCCGGGAACAGACGTGAGTATTGGAAAATCAATCGTACACCTTTAGTGTTAAGCAAAGCTTTCACCAAGAAAGTTTGGTGCATTTTTTAAGGAGTACTTTTTTTTTTTTTTCTATTTCATTACCGACAACTTTAGGCCCAAATAGGATTTTAAAACTTTCTCCTCGACATCTCAGCTCAACATTTGCTTTTGCTTATTTTCGTTCTTTTGAAGACATGTCAAATTTCACTCCTCGTTTCTCTCCTGACTCAGATAACCCATTTCAATTTGTCTTCATCAGTCATGCTAATTAAGTCATTGATTGGAATCCTCTTTACCACCCACCCTGAGACTCCTGCTTATATATCCCCATCCATGCATTCCCTTTAGCTGTGTCTCCATTCATCTCTACATCTGCATCTCTACACATTTTGAATGCTCATAAACTGTAAAGAGCCTCCCAGCATTTGGATTTAGTTACAGATTTTTCAGATAAAGAAATTTGGGAGTCCAGGTTGAGTTTTTCTGAGTCTGTCCAGGTGATGGAGGACATGTATCTTCATACATTTACTTATGTCTTTATAGCACCTTAGGCAATTTGAGTAAGATCAATTCCAAACTTCAGTATTACACTGTTAGACCTTTTATTGTAATTTTACAGTAACTTACTGGCAACACTGTTGC
Source organism: Xiphophorus maculatus (assembly GCF_002775205.1). Taxonomy (NCBI): domain Eukaryota; kingdom Metazoa; phylum Chordata; class Actinopteri; order Cyprinodontiformes; family Poeciliidae; genus Xiphophorus; species Xiphophorus maculatus. The sequence continues at coordinate 4,836,301 of NC_036455.1, forward strand.
CAGCAAGTTACTGTAATTACCATTCTACAGTACCCTTACTGGCAACAGTGTTGCCAGTAAGTTACTGTAATTACCATTCTACAGTACTCTTACTGGCAACACTGTTGCCAGTAAGTTACTGTAATTACCATTCTACAGTACTCTTACTGGCAACAGTACCCTTACTGGCAACACTGTTGCCAGTAAGTTACTGTAATTACCATTCTACAGTACCTTTACTGTTATGATATTTCACAGTTAATTTTTACTGTGAGTGTGCTTTACAGTTATAACTGCATTACTGTAAATGTAGTTTCTAGTATAATACAGTAATTGTATTTTATAGTAAAGCTGGTCTACTGTAAACTTGTTTCACAACATAATGTCAGAGTTTTACTGTAAATTAAAGTTTACATTTCTTTAAGATAAGAATATTTTACCATAAACCGAAAAATTTCATAAAAGAAATTTTAGTCCAAGTACTGTGAATAACAGGTATTTATTTTCAGCAGATTTGTAGAAATAAAATCCATTTACATATTCGCAATGTCATAAAAAACAATGTCACAATACAATATAATGTGCTGTAAAACAACAAAACCATAGAACACATTTCCTACATCAGAAGAACTTTTATTCCATTTGTCAAACAAAATCAGTGGGATCCATCTTGTGGAAGCTGAACTGTAAAGAATAAGACAGACAATGTGGGAGGTCATGAGATGGTCAGGAAGTTATCTACATTTTCAAATCGACAGGAAGTTGACAAATTAAGCTGAAGTGACAATGTTCACATGCATAAAATCTTTGTCATAAAGCAGCATTAAGTTGATAATTTGTTTAAAAAAAATCAATTGGACTGAAGTGATAATAGAAGCTGCATAAAGAATGAGCAGGACTGGCTTCACTTCAGGTTTTTGGATTGCTTATGGCAAAAGCAGTCAGTCAGTCTTCAGTAATTCAAAAGATTGCGTACTACAAATGTCCCCAAGGGGACAATGAAGTACAACAATCTTTTTAGTCATTTTGTTGGTGCTGACAAATTACTGCAAAGGTGTGCCTAATAAACTGAAAACTGCATAGTATAAAAATACACCACACTTAAACGACTACACACTTATACATTTCTGTGATTTATTAAGAGATGCAGCAACATCCACTTTTTACCACGGACACAGAAAAGATGCAGGCTACTCTAAAGGGCTATTGTGTAGGAATCACATGCCATTTATAAATAATCATTAAAATCATATTAAAAAGGCTAAAGTAAAGTCAGAGCATGCAAGATAGGAGGAAAAGACAACAAAATAATAAACATTTACATTTGGTAAAATACTTACCTAGTTGGAAGTCCTCCATTCAAATTCAGCAAGTTGTTGGAAGAAGGTGGTGATCTGGGAGTTGACACTGACTACTTTCCTCTTGACAAGACTTCCCGTCTTGCGGCTTGTACCGACTTTGGCTGTGCATTTGGTACCAACATCTGGATTGATCCTCACAAAGAATCTTTTAACAGAAATAAAATATATTAATTGTATTTTTTAATGAAGACGTACAATACAGCAATCAGCTATGGTTCTTCATCATCAGTCAAACTGTCATTAAATTTAATTCATAAATGGCTTGGTGTAGAGTACTTGCCATTGTATCATCTCCAGCGTGGTGGATGCTGACTCCTGATACTCCAGATTGAAGACAGAATACGACCCAAAAAAGACAGCAAGGACGCTGGCAAAGTCATGTAGTTGCTCAGGCTGGAAAAATACCTTCTCCTCCATACTGACCATCCACCGGGTTGCAGACATCGAGCTATTCCCTAAAATAGACAAACCCTTGTCAGGCTAACGCTAGTGAGTAAAAGTACAGACTACCATAACAATTACATACATTGCTACGAAAAAATTATAGTGATAGAAAATATTCCTCTTACCAAGCATGATTACCCTTGGTGTAGTGGGTAAGGTCATTTCCATTTCAACAGACATCTTGGTGGAAGATACCTTTAAAACATAAAAGGAATACTCTCTTAAATATGAATTACTGGTAGTAATTTATATTTAAAGGGCCAGTTCACCCAGATTACAACAGGTTTTTGAGAACCTCATCCCGGAGACTAGACTAGACTTTACCCCTACATCCTGCTACCACTCTGAAACAGCGGATGTGAATGACAGTTTGTGGGGCTAAATGCATTTTTTAAAGCATTACATTCCACAAGTGTTCAGTCTGACTTCTGCAATGGCGGTGACTCCTGTGCATGTGGGACCTGAATGCAGAAAATGTTCTGAAGGAAGCAGGACATTGCTCTATTCCACATGCAAACCAATAATTAGCTGTGTGTTGATGTTTCTTCACATGACTACAAAATTCTGTAAATTCTGAAGTACAAATGCTGCAGAATTTACACCTGTACATAGTTGCACCTGTTAGTACTGACTTAACCTTAAATTTGCAGGAGCATGGTTTAAACATGTGAACAGTCCTCATATGTAACCAGGGTTGGAAATTAACTTTTTTGTCCACCTGCCACTGTGGCTGAACAAACTCAAAAAATAACAGAAACTACTTTAATTTTTTTCACCTTTGTCCTCATTTACAGACTCTTATACACTATGTTGGAGATGTAATGGTACTTTTGCAGGCTAACCAGCTGTAGCAAGCTCAAAGTTATAGATTAGGTTAGCTGCTCCTCTACATTTCCAGACTATTTTGTGGATTCAAATATGTTTGAAGAGCTGTCTTTTTACCTGTTGTCTTGTCTTTTGAAGAGATGAAGCTATGTTAGCAGTCAGCAGGACAGAACTGCAAAGCCACTTGGAGGGAAAAAGCTTGGGAGTTAAAACAAAAATCATCTGAAGAAAAGAAAAAAAAAAGAACAATGTTAGAAATTCATCCTTGCTGACCTACGTAGCTAATCTGCACTTTTAACATTTGCAAGATCATGGTTTAAACAAATGAACAGTCATTAGATGTAAAAAAAAAGAGAAGGGGGGGATCAATTATCAGTTAAGGTTATATTGTTCCACATAGGATGTAACAACAATGCTAACAGACACTCAGCACTGAGCTCATCTCAACCTAAAGCCGCCCGAGGAAGATTAAGCGGCAAAAGTCAAGCTAAAACCTTCAACGGTAAAATTAGCACCTTAGCTAACGTTAATTCCGAACCAGCTCAAAAAATAACAACATCATATTTTCCTTTCTTTCACCTCATTTACAGACACGTAACTTATAACGTTGCAATATGCCAGTTATATAAAACACCAGAGTTAGTAACGTAAAGATAACGTTATTTTACCAGGCTAACCAGCACAAACCAGCTCATGCTATAATGCTAAGTTATAGCATGATGCTATAAGCTACGTTAACTCCATCTAAAATGTACATTTCCAGACTAGGTTTTGGCTTCAAACAGTTTTCTAAGAAGTGGTTTTTTACCTGTCTTGAAGAGCTGAAGCAGTGTGAGCCCACAGCACGGAGACAGAGCTGCACTTGCACTTGGAGAGAAAAAGCTTCGGAGTTTAAAACAAACGTCATCAGAAAACAGTCGGAAGCGAAGCCACGCTTGATGACGTAGCTAGATAAACTGCATATTAATGTTAGCTAGGATGTGAAAAAAACAAAAGTACATGCTCTCTTTCTGCCTTAAAAATATGTTAACCACTAAAGGAGTAAAAATACAGAAACAGGGAACCACGATGAAGCAGCTATGATGACCGTTGGAAATCAAATATAATTCTTACTGTATATTATAAGTACAGTACCACTACTGTAATGTGTAAACAGTAAATTACTGCAACTTCAAAACATACAGTAAGTTACTGTAATACTATGTACTTTACCCATAATGCAATGCAAACTACAATAACTACTTGTAAAGATGTCTTATGGTAGGGTGACCAAACGTACGTATGTCCCGGGACATGTCCGTATTTCACGTCCTGTCCCGGGCGTCCCGGGTTTTTTTTTTAGAAAGTGAGGAAATGTCCTGTTTTTTAAATTACCTTCATTGGACCATTATATTTACAGGCACTAGGACACTGCGCACGGCCCTGCGTGTGACGTAATCCCTGAGCCGCGTCAGTGCGGGCAGCCCTGTTCTTAATCAGAAGATAGATAGCGTGGCTGTCAGTACGCCAACAACATACGAAAGCGCAAATGTATGTTTACCTACTATTTACAAAAGAGTTTCCCCGCTTTCAGACCCCCCCCCCCCCCTCCCCTCGCTACAACGTGTCCTGGTTTTCCCAACTGAAAATATGGTCACCCTATTTATGGTAGTTTTACTGGGCATTTTGTGGTATTTAACTGTAAAAAATACAGCAACGGCTAACAGTGTATGATGACCGTTGGGAATCAAATATAATTCTTACTGTATATTATAAGTACAGAACCACTACTGTAATGTGTAAACAGTAAATTACTGCAAATTCAAAACATACAGTAAGTTACTGTAATACTATGTACTATACCCATAATGCAATGCAAATTACAGTAACTACTTGTAAAGATGTCTTATGGTAGTTTTACTGGGCATTTTGTGGTATTTAGCTGTAGAAAATACAGCAAAGGATAACAGTGTAGTGTTTTTTTAAAATCATATCAATTCTATCAGACATATACATTCTACTTTGTTTTTCTTTACCTCAGTACTTCTTCACACATTTCTACTTTTCGCAATTGTCCCTCATTCCTTTAATCCATATCATCTTCTCATTGCATCACTTTCTTTTGCTCTCTTTTTCCCTCAGTATCTTCCTCTTCATCAATGAATTCAGCGGGTATGCCATGTTAAATTACCCTGACTGTATCCATTTCCAGTTGCCCCAATCATATGTGAGACGTCTGTAGTAAGACGGAGCTTTGAGTCCAAGCAGAGCAGATCAGGGCTGGAGTTGCTGATCAGCTCTTTGACACAAAGTCAGCCGCTCATCCTGCCTAATGAGCAGGAGGAAGGCTGGATTTAATGGGCCTCCTTTACTTTTTTCTCATCTCACTAGCTCTGCCCTCGAGAGTATCTCTGTATGTGGACATGGCTGTGAAATACAAAGTGATAAGAAAAGCAATAAGGTTGTGATTATCCAACACTTTGAATAAAACTGACACCTTTTTTTTCTATTTTTGTACATTTTCAATTGACACATTATCTTAAATTATTCACCTTTTTGTCTGTGTGCAAAAAAAAAGGATCCAAAGATCCTTTTTTCATTGTAGTTTATCTATGATCAGAAGGGCCAAAGCACTCAAGACATATTCTAGGAGTGTTACTTTGCAGGAGAGGAGAAGAAATGGATGAGGGGGAGAAAAGGAAGATAAAGTGTAGATCTTAAAGTGGAGTGAAGTAGGAGATCTTTTTCCTCGCACAGTTTTCTCCAGGGTCTGGATGTAGTTAGAGATGGTCAGCAGTCTGGACGAGGAAATCGAACGGGGAGAGGTAGATGTATGGCACATGGGTGTCTTCGGCCCCAGTGAGGTGATTTTTAGATCATTGGCTTTTCATCAAAGTGTATTACAAACAAAACTAAACATCAGCACATTCTGAAGCTCCAAAGATCCCAAAGTGCTTCAGGCTGGGAAAGAAACACATGTTGTATATTTCTTCAGTTTTATTTTAGAATTTCTCTCAATTTTTTTTTTCTTTTACAATTACCGTCTAACAGCCAAGTTTCAGTACCATGTTAAAGATTTCATACCTCAACTTTTACTCATTTTGTCACATTACATCCACAAACTGTATTGGACTATTCATGTGATAAACCAAAACAATGTAGAACATAACTGAGAAGAGGATAGAAAATGCTGCTCAAAGCTGCTGTGTGCATTTGTATGTGAATCAACACTTTGAAGGAGTTTTTGGTATAATTACAACTGCAGGTCTTAACAGTGCCTTCGGACATTTACCAAATATTCTGTGGAGATAAATTCTCAAGTCTTGTCATGTTGGATTTAGATCTACACTTGAATGGGTCATTTTAACACATAAAGGTGCATCTAAAGATATTAAATATTCTGTAAAAATGCCCTTTTTTCTAGCCAGTCATTTCACAAACTAAAACTCATATATGATATGGACTCATCACTCATATATATATATATATATTCCAAGCTTCTCTTTCTTGTCATTTTGATGATTTATGACTTACAAATGATGTAAATCCAAAATTCAATGTTTCAGAAAATTAGAATACCGTGAAGAAAGTTATTATTGGCAACTGGTGGTGTCTCACCCTAATTAGCCAATTAATTCAAGACACCTGCAAAGGTATCCTGAGCCTTTAAACGGTATCTCACTCTGGGTCAATAGGCTATACAAAGTAATTGATGCTCAGCTGTGGGTACCTGCCCACACTAACAGAGGCACCAAAAGTTGGTTCAGTGTTGAGTGTGTTCCTGTTCTTGATTGGGCAGCAAATTCCCCTGACCTTAACCTCATAGAAAATCTATGGGCCAGATTTTCAAACTTTGATCTGAGTAAAGGGCACTGAAAATATGAGCAAGCCACACTTTTCAGTTGGCATTTGTAGAAATACAAAACATGTTTTTCACTTCCACTTCATAGTTATGTTCTACTGTGTGTTGGTCTATCTCACACACTCTCACTGAAAGACTTTGAAGTCTGAAAGTCAGTTTCATTACATTGCTTGTTGGCAAATGTTACATTTTATAATAGCTTGTCATTCAAACTCAGCTTTTCTGCATAAGTATTCAGAGAAACTCTTATCTAGAACTTCCAGGATTCTCTGCTGCCCTTTGTTTCTCTGCAGTGCCAGTGTTTTGCATGCATGCATTGTAATGTCAGTCTTCTGAATGCATGCTGACTTGTGTTGTTTCCCTTTTGCTCTATATCTTTCCTGTATCTCTATTTGTCTTTGTTATGCCTGTCAATGTTTCTCATAGCTCCTTTACATTCCTAAAAGCGAGTATGCTCTTTTCTTTCACTTACGGTATGCTTGAAGTTCTGCCTTGCTGCTGTTTCTCCAACATTCCTCTTTGATATATTTGTTTTCCTTGTTATATTCAGATTCTTTTTGTTATCTTTGTGCTGTTGGTGTGTTGTGCAGAATGTTATTGGGCTGGTGTCTCGCATGTTATCTTCCCGCTATCTTTTGGGTTATCTCAGTCCTATTGTCTATTTTTTATCACATGACACAATCAAGGAGGTGACCTTTCTCTTCGACCACTCACTGAGATTTCTTAGCAGTACCACAAGGTGTTATCTTGTTGGCAGTGGATGGTTTATGTAGTTTTTATACGTTATCCGAACGTACTTAAAGTGTTATTCTTGTGAAATTGTTTTAGTTTTACTTGAATGCTTTCTAAACTGTTTTATTTCAGAGCCTTCCCCTTCAGATGTGGCTTCTCATATGTTTCAAACCTGTTCAGCTCTGAGCGATGTCTTTGTTTGTCTCTGCAACTGTGATTTGTCTGCTGCCATCATTTGCGTACGCCTGTGTTTACATGTCTGCAAGTGTACGTTGTTACATTTGATTCAGAGCATGACGTGATTCGTAGCAGATGGCTGCTTTCTTCCAAAGGAGTCTGACAGCAGAAGAACGTTAAAATTGAGAATGGTAGACAAGCTAGGAAAAGGGAGGGTGGGGGGAACGGAGATGTGATTACCATCAAGCTACCGGCTCAGTAGAGCGAGCATCCATCTGCATCCTCCTTCTCTGCTTGGTATGTGACATAGATACAAAACGTCTCCCTGGCTAATTTGCAGAGTTAACCACACTTTTCTCAAATTAAATTTGAAGCAAGGAGTCAAACAGAATCAGTTCTTTATCTTCTATGTACTGCAAAAAGACTCTTAAGTATCTGCTTGAGGTTGTTTGTACATTAGTTGATGGCTAATGCCTCTCTTCCTTCCTTCTTTGCCCCTTATGCAGAACATCATTGGCATCGTCTTTATCAGATATCTAAACAGAAATGCTTAGCACTCATGAGAGCAAGTCAGAGCTGTGTACACAATATGTGTTATTCCGCCCTATAGCAATGCAGGAACCACCGCAGATCCCGCACACCCTTATTAAAAGGCTACGAACACCTCATAACTGTCAGAAAAAGGCAGAGGCAGCATTGACAAACGAGCTAGTAGGGAGACACTGCCATGTCCAATAATGATCAGACTCCCAGAGGCGCCTCTGCGAGATTAAGCCAACATATAGGGATGTTTCTCTTCACGATATCCCATCACATATTAGGAAATAGATGTCAGTAGTTTTTGTGTTTTTAAGTTGCACATTTACAAATCATTTTCACAATGCTTCCTTTTTCAGCTTTTTTATAGGCTGATAGCTCAAAGGAGCTGTATTAAATTTCATCTTTGTAGTAAGGAAAGATGAAAAAGACTGTAGAAGAATGGATTAAAGGCTGCTTAAAACTCAAAAAGTCAAAAGTTACCAAAGACTGATACCTTTAGGTATCACCAGACACAATCCAAGTCCCAAGATTAAAGAAGTTAAAGCAACATCTCCAGCTCAACTTTGGGTTCATAAAGTGAAGATTTAGTTTGTCCAGTGAATAGTTCAGAAGAAATATTAACTTATAAAAGGAGTGAAAGCAGTTGCTAATAAAAGTTCTCAATGTTGAGCTTTGTTACCTCTAAATCAGTGGCTGATAATCACTTATGACAAAAAAGGAAAATGACAAGGTCATTTCTGCTCTGCTTCTCATTAGCATTGTTGCTCTAAGAAAAGCATCCTAGAGTATTCACTAGTATGAATATTTCATATTAGTGAGACATTCAGGGATTGTAGAAGTATAAGTCTTCCTCTAATCAATCTGTGGAGTAAATGGTAATAAAAGGTAGTAAAAAAAACTGATTTACAAACAGAATGTATCTGCAGTCAAAACCTCAGTCATTCATTTGGCTCAGACACAGAAAAAGAGTGATCTACATGACATCTGACGCTAATCTTCCTAGCTATACATGATGGAGGATAGCGTGATGAGAGTTATTTTGGATTTCACACAATCTGTGGATATCAGCATAACTTTATAATAGATGATATAAAAATATAAGACACGTTAAATGAAGGCATTTATTTACTTGGCTAACTTTATGTTCACAAACACAACTGGTGCCAGTGCTTACTCCCTTTCTGAAATTGTGATATATCAGTGAGACTAGCGCTTTCCCTTAAATTCTAGACTACAATTGCCTCTTAGAGCTTTATTTATTCTTACTATATGTTTTACATGTAATGTTTTTTTTTTTTCTTTACATTTGTGTTTTTTTTATGCTTTAAAATAGACCTGAAGTGATTTATACAACAGTATCTTGGTGAATGTCATACAGTCAGCCATGCTTTTTTGATCAGTGACATAATTGTTATTCTTTTCTATTGTTGATTTACCTTTTTAAGAAGATGGATTTTTCTCAGTTTCTCTCTTTTTTTTGTCATCTCAAAATTTCAATATTTATTAGCACCGTGGCTGTCCAGTTGTCTATTTTAGTTTAATTCTAGATGAGTTAATGAGTATTCATGAACACTGTCATAATACATTAGACAAGAAACAAACCTGAAGCACATTGTTATGTTTTCATAAGAAAACATGATTTTGTTTAATACTCTAAGGGGAATAGATGGACACATTTTTTTGTCTCCATTAATAAATCAGTTTAGCAATCTCCATGGAGACAGTCGCATCCACGCTTCAGAAGCTGACAGTAAGGCTGCTTGTTGCCTTAAGGAACAGGAAGAAGAGGGAGGAGGAGGAGCAGGAGGAAGCAGTAGTGAAGTCAGGGTTAGGCAAGATGGGATCTGAAAAACCAGGAGGGGAAGTAGAGATGTTACTCCAATCAAATTATTGGCCAATCAAGTCATAATGTGAGTAATTCAAGGCTTACATCGACAGCCATAATCTTATTGCTTGTGCATTAGGGGCTCAAATGTGAGCTCCTGGTGAGCATGTTCAGTGGGAGGTCTCTAAGATAAAATGTTTTGATAGCAGACAAGAGAGATTTACTTTTGATGTAATGTTTATGCGTGTACAGGCAATCTGTTGTTCTGCTGACATAAAGGCTGTCTCTACATTTTGGGCTAAATGTAAAAGATTTTTAAAAAGCCGAGTTAAGAGAAGTTACTGTAATCATAAAGTTACTGTTACTGTAATCACTGGTGCTTCAGGTTTGTTTCCAATGGCAGCATTTATCACATTCCTAATTACAGAGAAAAGTTGTGATGCACCGCCCTTAGTGTCCTTGGCCGTATTTGACTCATGTATTAAGGAAAAGTACCATCTATCCTCTAATGAGTCCTGCCAAGGATTCATTAGCATTTTTTGTATATTTAATGTGCATATAGAATATGATGAAAATAGTTGACCTCTATGTGTCAGCAATCTAAACTGAGGGAAATTGTCTGGAGAATATTTGGTGTATATGAGGCCGGTGTGATGAAAGCAGGTCACCAGGAGAACGAACACCTGGAAAAACAAAACAATGAGGCCCGCCATTGGGATGGAAAGGGATCCAAGAATAATAAGGCCAAACCCTCTGAAAGAAAAAAGGGTTTCCGGCTTCGGACACTGGTGCTGAGTGCTAATTGTGTTCAGTTTCAGTATCCCAGTGCTTCAGAGACAGGAAAAGCCTGGCATGTTTCCAAACTGATTTGCATGAAGAGAATTCCTGACCCGTCTCCCTCCATGGTACGTGGACATTTACAGGTGCATATCCTCCCTGGTCTCCTCCCATGAATGGGGATTGACATTATGGAAACAGCTGCCAAAGGAACAGCTTGTTGCTGAGAGAAAGTAACTGGAGAGAATGAAGGTAATCAGTTTTTGGAAAAAAAATACTGCCTCTACATCCCTTGCCAGGAGTTAGTTTGTGTTGTGGCTTCTTTGTGTGTATGGGGATAGTGTAGGCCTGGCACTGTGACTTCAGCCACCCACTCCTATCTGTGCGGCTAATTCAACAATGGAGGGTTTAGGTCGTAAACTAACAACAGCAACAGCCAAACAGAATGAAGTTCTGTTCCTGTGTGTGTGAATTTGTGTGACTGTGTTCTGGGAGTGCTGACATTTTATTTTTTTTATTTCAGCCATATGCTTATTTGTGGATGACAGTCAGGCTTATTGTTGTGATACCATAACAAGTCCCAATAAGTGAGCAATCACCTTTTTTTTTTTCTTTTGAGCACTGGCAATCTGCCTTCCCACAATATTGTGGCATGTGTCCCTGTTCTCCCACACACTCATTCTCAGGAACAAATCTGATTCCATCACAAATGACTGACTAAAGCCATTGTAGCAATGCAGCACAAGTTGAACGGATGTAACAAGCTTATGCATGGTGGATCTAGTTTGATGCATTCCACGTGCCGCAGAGTGATCATGAATAAACAGGAGCATCCTTACTTCCTCTAATAAAGCCTGTCAGCTGAAGAGAAAGTGACAGATTCAGCATTGTTTCTGGTTCACACCAGCTTGTGAGTAACCTAAGCTGTATAAAGCAAGTAGAATATATAATACTTGTAATCTAATGTACCCACATCTATCAGTAAATTATTTAGACCACATCCATTTTTTGTCCTTGCGAACATATTTCTACCACATTGAACTTTTCAACATTTTACTGGAATTTTATGTGGCAAACCAGGACAAAGTAAAGAATAATTTATAAATGGAAGGAAAGTGATGCATGGTGTTCAACATTTGTATTTAACCCCATTTACAATAATGTCCCTAAATCAAATCAGCTGCATCATATTGTCTTCCGATGTCACCTAATTGATTAATAGACTCCACTTGTGTGGACTTCAGTCTCAGTTTAAATACAACTATGCTGTGTGGACCACAGTGGGTTTGTGGGTACATAAGAAAACGAACAGCCTCATGAATGCCCAGAACCACAGCAGACAGGGCAGAGATAAAGTTGTGGAGAAATTTGATGCAGGGTTACTTTATAAAACAATATCCCAGCTTCTTGTGGACCGCTCTCCAATTCATCATCTGAAAATAGAAAGAGTGTTACACAGGCAGATCTTCTAAAACATGGCTGTTCACCTAAACTGGCACGCTGAACAAGGAGGCATTAATCAGAGAAATGCCTAAAAATTCCTCATTTTAAAATATCAATATTCAGCAAAACGCTTTTATGATAACCGCTCTGCAAAGTCATGATTTTCATAAATACAACTTTGAACCACAATATACTTCAACTTAAATATTTACAGTTACACTTTTCGATCTAATCGCCTTCAGCCTTAAAATACAACTAGATGTCAGTGGTCTTAATAGTAGCAGTTGATGAGACACTATGGGTAAAATGGATGTGTGAAGGAAATGTAGCACCTTGTCATTTGCCAGAACTGAAGGAGGAAGGGCAATATCACAATGTTTATCATATAGTGGAAAGAAAATACTACTGCAACAAGAATGATATTTGCGTGATGATAATAATAATAGACTCTTAACTGAAAATGCTATATTTGAAAACATGATTAAATGCTGACATTGTATCTCACATTCCAGTGCCACTTCTTTACTGATTCTGTGACACTACTTTTCTTGTGATAACAGTAACGGAAAAGTAGGTCAGTTTCACATGTCAAAATGTATGAAACAGACCAATTCAACAAAATCATGAATCACAACATGGACTTATATATATCTGTATACCCAGAAGCATACACTTTTGGTAAGTTTTTGTTAAGGTAATGACATTGTAGAATGATATAAAGCTCAAAATAAATTGTGCATTATATCCTCCTTTAACCACCATCTCTGTGCTTGAAGAATTTTCATGAAGTGCAGGAAATTACTGTTTATCACTTGGTAAAAATAGTTTTTTTATACTAAAATAATATTCCATCTTGATTATTACATCCAAGATATTTCCCTGGATGTACTCTGGGAACCACTCCAACATATTTGACTGAAAAATCCAAGAGCGAGAGTTCATCGATGGAACATCAATTTATATCCAGGAAAGGATTGATTAGTCCCTGAAATAAACGTAGAGAAGCCAAACGAACTGCACGAACCCTAAGCATTTCCTCCAGCTATTGGCTTGGGAAGATGCACAAAAATCCAACACCAGAACAAACTAGTTGTTTACATGCTATGCAGACATATACAAGTGTGTGCTGTCACACTTTTAATCACTTAGGAAACGTTTGAAACGCTGTACAGCAGCTCGGGGAATAGCTTTCACTGTTTTGCTGTTTAGGGAGACCAGAGGAAGGAAGAGAGGAAATGATATGCTTCTGTTGCTCCTCTGGCTACTATTCACCCTCCTCTTTTACTCCATTTCCTTCTCTTCTGCTTATCCACCATGACTTCAGTCTCTACAAAGGTATGTTTTTAGCATAAAAGGATAATTACAATTACAGCTGCAGCTCAAACAGTCCATCTGAGCTCCGAAGGTCTTTCAGGTCCATCTTCAAAATGAAAAAATACTTTATTAGAGGCACTAAAAAATCATTAACAGGGCACACAGTTAATAGTTTGCTTTAACTTCATGATTTTAAAATAGCTAATCCATTTGCTCTTTCATACTGTAGTTACTGTTGACAATAACCTGAAATGATCCAGTATTAAAAGGTTTCTTAGTCCTTCACCTGAATTAAAAGGGGAACTTAATTATATTATAAAAATAACACATCCATCCATGTGTTGTCAAAACTAGCAGGGCTTGCCAAAGCAGGATTTCTGATATTTACTTTAGAGATTTGCTAATTTATGTAAATTTGGGGTGAAACGGTTTGCTAAATATAGAATTTGGTTTGTGGTTTTTGGTCCAATGCAGATTTACATTATGAGGTCAATCCAGTGCATAAAGTATGTTCCTGCTGGTGTGTGCTTGAGACAGAGGCCCCTTTTGCGTTTTGTGCTCTAATGAACAGGACATGCACATTCCATAATGAAGCAACATGTTTTTTCATTGGCTCTTTCATTACCAATGAAATGTAAAGGTTGACCTTAATGTAAAGGTTGAAGAGAAAGTAATTGGCCTTTTTAGCCAGCAGCTTTTGGGTTTTTCATTGAGTGTGACCTGATTTGACCAACTCTTCTTGTATCGTTTGGAAATAAAAAGTTGTGAAACCCATTTGCAAAATAAATAAATACTTTTGCAACCAATAGGTAAGAAGCTAATGGAAGTTTACTGTTTTATTTACTTCATTTAATCAGTTCTGCTTTCTGAATTTGATCTGTAAATAAAACGGCAAGTTGGGATACTCATATGTTGTGTGTTTGTGGTATAAGGAAGATACACTAAGCACTGGAGAGAATTGCTGGTTAACCCTAGATGTAAACTTATCAGAATATAGAACAACCCTGTCTCAGGTTGGAAGTATAAGTTGGCATTTAATCACAAATAGAACAGTGAGGCATCCACAATAAACCCTGGGAAGCATTGTTCAATATAACACAAAAAGCTTTTTTTTTTCATTTGCTTTTTGTGAAAAATAATAGTATCGTTTTATTTTAACCAATAATATTTATCCTGCATTATAATGTAGTCCAGTTTTACCTGTCTAACCAGTTATTGCGGCCTGACCATCATTTTTCAACACAGATTTTCATCACCCAGCTTCCTCTCACCTCCTCCAGATGAAACACGAGGCAGCTTCTCTCTCTCCCTTTTTCACTTCACTCTCATGTTCTCTTCTTTCTCCCTCTGCATTAATGGATGCAAATGGAGGCGTGTGCGAGGGAAAGGAGCTGACATTTATGCCTCTGATTAGAACATGCAGCCCCAACGCTTTGTAATTGATTGCAGCCATAGACAGAACACAATCACACCCAAACCCGCTCTTAAAGGCCTGTACCACTTTCTGCATCCTATTAGCACTTGTGTATGTGTTACCCACACATTTCCAAACACTCAGATGGGAAAGATCCTCACACATGCACACACAGTCAGTCAAAAAATCATACATTTACAGTATGCACACACACTGAAATATCCATACAAGCCTAATGTCCATTCATTTGGACAAAATGCCTTTGTTTGTTCAATGCTTTAGATTTTAGGGTCCTTGTCAGTCTGAACATTTCTGAAACTTTAAAACAGCTTTCTTTTTATTTGTGTATCTGTGCACTCGCATTATTTTTGTTCTCAGAGTAATGAGTTTATTTGCATCTGATGGTGTAAATTTCAACCCTGAAGGTAAACTGTGAGAAGAAGTTTTTCAAATTTTTTGAGACCCGCTGAAAAAGCCTGAAGCATAGATAATTATCTTTGACAAGAGCGATGTGGATATTTTTGTACTATGCAGTTTATTTATAATGCATAGTGTTTTAGATAGTAGATTAAGCTACTTTCTTTCGCCTGAAGGAAAGCCAGTAGTTGTAATAATATTTCAATATCAGTGAACAAAATCAGCTCTATCCATTGGTAAAACTAAGTGATGGGCACTGAAACAAAAATATAACAGATTTCACAGTTTTTTGTTTGTTTGTTTTTTTTCTTTCAAAACCAACTCAACATCAGATTATGGCAAAACCTTAAGTTAGGCAATCAAGATCAGAATGAAATGTGGATGTCGAGCATTAGTTCAAGAGGCTAAAAACAACTGTAATAGTTGTTGGGGAATTAAAGACATATTTCACATAGTTATGTAGCTTGATTGTGAC
Source organism: Xiphophorus maculatus (assembly GCF_002775205.1). NCBI lineage: Eukaryota > Metazoa > Chordata > Actinopteri > Cyprinodontiformes > Poeciliidae > Xiphophorus > Xiphophorus maculatus. Next base: position 4,851,865 of record NC_036455.1, read on the forward strand.
ACTTCAGACTATGATTAACTCCATTTTATTTGCATACAAGAATAAAAGAAAGCCTTCTGCATTTATCACTGTGCTTCTTGGTATAATGCCTATCAGTCTCTGATTGGTTAGATAATGCAGAAACATTTAACTGCCAGAGCTTGGAAATAAATTCAGGATCATTATCTTGTTATTACAAGAAAAACCTCATTATAACAAGATTCAAAATTTGTTAGAATTGGAAACCTTCTTGTTCTTACCTATCAACGTCACCATGTTGCCTTGTCATGCACTTGCCTGGTACAAATTTGGGATTTCAAACATCTTTTCGGCTTCATTGTGATCGGTAAGACAAGACCATTAGACTGTCTTAGCTTGACTGATTTTTTTTTATGACTTTTGAGTTTGGTTCCTATTAGATAAAATAATTTTAATGCACACCAGAGAGGGTGAGTGAAGTTTCTATCAGCTATACCAATCATAGAGTAACACAGTATTGCCCTTGTCCCACATGTTGCTCCACACCGCAGGTCAGATGACCAAAAAATAAAAAATAAATGCTACCACACTGTTACCGTGCTTACAAAGAAAAATTCAGCTGTTTAGAAAAACTTTTAGTCAGCTACAGCGTGAAAAGGGACACCAGCAATCACTGGCAAGTTACCATGTCACTGAAGTAGTTGAACAGTTAATATCATTAGTTGTTCTGGGTAATACATCTATTCTTCCCATATTACTCTGTAAAGACTAAAAGTGTACAAATGTATCAAACTATGTGCAACAATCACATAGTAAACTCCTAGGATACTTTTTCTGTATTTTTTTATATGTATTAAATAAGATAACTTTGAATAATACTAACTGTAATAAAGAATATATAATATTCTCACTACCATATGAATAGGGAATATTTTTCTGTTTTAAATATTTGTTAGTACCATCATAATGTGAGATATTTTTACTGAAGGTTAATGTACATAGAATCTCTCACTTGCTATATCCATTAAGTACTTTGACCTGAAGTTAAATTAAGGTAGAAAAAAAAAAAGAATCCCCCATAGGGACTGAAATAAAAGACTCACTAGAGATGCTTCAATACACAATCCTTTTTGGTTACTTTTCTTTTTGGTATGTGGTTTTCCTGTACAGCCACATGTACATATGCGAGTGTGAATTTATTTGTGAAAGGATTTGCATGTCGTTGCCTAATAGATGGATCTTTGCAGTGCCAAGGCGCTTGGATCTATATTTGCAGATGCACTCGTGTATGTCTGTGTCACTTTGTGATAAGCAGCAAGAAAGAGTCACAAGGTGCTGCACGGTAATTAACATCACTCTCACCAGGGAGGCTCTGTGTGTGCAGCGCCCATTAAACACATTGCAGGGACAAACAGTGAGGCGCAACCCTGTTCTGCTGACTGTAGCATGCCTCTGCCCCTGTGACACACTCGCACACACACACACCCTAAATCACCTTGGCCTAAATCAGCAACTCAAGTGTGATAAAGGACATAGTTGTCATGTACCCACTTGCCAACAAAAGTCATATTCAAACATCTAAAAAAAATCCAAAAAAACAAAAAAACTGAAGCCAGTTATAAGGGAAAAGAGGTAAACAAAATAAAATTATATTCACTATGATGTTGTGGAAAACATTCTATTAACATTCATGTGTTGATTGATAAACATTGATAACATTCATGTGGTATTGCAAACGTACTACCCTTAAAATGCATATCCAGGCTAATTGATGGGTACATTTTCTCCCAATTGGATATTTATGTGTGAGATTAAATCCATCAACTACATTTATGAAAATATATCAACACACCTTCAAAGATCCTCCATGATGCACACGCGCACACAAAGGGTGAGAGGGGGTGTGAAATTATGCAGCGTTAGCTGGCAAGCACTGTTTGTGCTAATGAAGCTCTCTGTCCATATAGGCTGATAACTTGCTGATGACTCGATATGTCGTCCAGTGAGAGATTCCCAGTGCAGCTGAATCCTGAAGCAGGTGTAGCATGTGTTTTATTAGCTTAGGGAAGATTTCATACATTCAGTAAACCTGAATAAGTTCAGACTAAATATTTCCCAATTATTACCATTTATTAACGCTTATTCATTATCAGTCTTGCCAGTATAATAGATTTTACTCTTAAATAATCCAAATATTACTGTTTCCATTTATTACAAATATCCCTCAGTGGAAATATATTGTCTATAGCAGGGGCGGGCAACTCCAGGCCTGGAGGGCTGGTCTCCTGCAACTTTTTGATGCATCTGTACTTCAACACACCTGAGTCAAATAATGAGGTCATTAGCAGGACTCTGGAGAACTTGACTGTTCTTAGGAGGTGATTCAGCTGTTTGGATTCAAGTGTGTTGGACCAGGGAGACATCTAGGACTTGCAGGACACCAGCCCTCAAGGACCAGGATTGCCCACCCCTAATCTATAGTGTCAGCAGGCTATTTATAACTGGAACTCAAAATGTTGACACTGTAATCTGTCAGTCAGCAAATCATGAGTATGTAAAACAAAGTTCACAAGTCATTCCCATTTAACAGACTCTTCACTATAAGTCACGGCAGGGCTCGTGGGGCTCAGGTGGATTGTTCCTTTTTTTTTTTTTTTTTTTGTTTTTTTAAGATGATGATGTAATAGTGACATGGTAGTCAACACATGGACATGTCAGGGTGGTCAAAACTACAGCACCTTCCTGTGTAGTCTGCTCTACCAAATCAACTTTTCAGTAATTTGTTTCGTATGTAATTATTTCTTGCTTGATTTTAATTCAAGATTATTATTTTTTGCTCTCAGTCCTGACTACATTGTCAGAGCAAGCCAGTCAGTAACTGAATCACAACACACATGTGTAAAACATTGTCTGAATCGTGATTTAGATTTTAGCTTGGTGAAAATTAAGCCTAGGAAATTGCTTTCACTACTCCAAGGAAAATTTTCTTTGACACTGACAGATCAAATATATCCTGTTTTGTTTTCTATTTCATATTATAGGTCTTGTTTTTATTAATTATGTTCTTTATACATTTGAGCAGGCTTGAGACCTTTTCTCCAGTATGGTGGATAAAATTGTAATTGATAACTGACATAGATGGGCAAATAAATAGCCACATAAAGGCAATACTATTAACACAAAAATACAATTCAGTGGCTTATGACCAAAATAATTTATGCATCATATGAACCTATTATGTCTGCTAACAGCTTTCAGTTGGCCATTTTTGTAGGTGTTTCTAAAAACCACATGTAAAGAAATAGAGCTCATTTTGTGAAACATTGTTTCCTTATAAATATGCTACATGTTTTTAATTTTGTACATTGGGCAAATGGCATAAAAGGACTAACTAGATTACTTTTACTACACTATCATCTGTTGTTTTCCATACTTAATGATCTCACCATATTGGGCTGAATGTTCTCTGTAGAAAGCCTCTCATTGCTCCCGATTTGTCTAACAGTCACAGGGGGAAATATTTTGTAAATGGGGTAAAGTCCACTGCAACATCTTCCTCACCAATTATTGGCATGTCGAGAAATGGCATCGATTATGTGTAATTTCTAAAAACCTTTGTTTAGCACTTATAGAAATGTAATACTGATTGTACCACATTGTTTAACATATTCAGTCTGGATCAAGAGATCACATTACTCATGCTACAGTAACAGATGTGAAAAAGTGAAGCTTGAACATTGTTTACCTACAGCTGCTGTGGAGAATTATCCATTCTCCATGCTGAGTTCTTGATGTATGAGGTTGAGAAAAAGTCAGTGAGTTGAATTCATGAATTCCATTTATTAATACCAAAATACAGCTGGTCCATTCCTCATGCTACCTTTAGGAGCTAGCAGGACAAAATGGCACACAAGAACAGTTTGATCTCCTTTGTTAGCCTCTATCTAAGCTGCGTTCCCTAATGTGTCACATCCTTTAACCTTAGCTTTGAGGGTGTTTCCTGTCATTCATTTCCTTTAGCTTTAGCTTTGCAACTAGCTGAAAGAGATGGAGGAAAAACACAGAATTATTTATTCTCAACACGGTATACCCTCATATGCTAATAAAATAAAAGCTGGACATAAAAGATAAGATTTTTTGTTATTATTATTTGGCTATTGGAAACAAAAGAAAACAATTCACATTTAAGAACTCCCATTGTAATTTCCATAAACCTCTATTTCATATGTGTTTACAGATATCCGGGGTTTATTGTTGTCTTAGCTGCAGCCCATCTATTCACTAACTACTAAAGAGCTGATAAACAAGTAGAGTTTGACCTTACAGAGGTGGTGAAGTCATATAGAAGAACAGTGACTCAACCACACACAAAAGATTAAAGTGACATCTCATGCACATATACAGTAAGAGCATGTATACATGCCTCCTCCATATTGCCAACCCAGCAGAAGGAGCAGTAATTAGTCAGTGCCCTCAGGACTCGACAAGCTCTCTTTGACAAAAGGAAAGGGCAGGGTGACATTTCTGGTCAGTGAGCTGCAGTCATCATACTTCTTTCTTCACAGATTACCAGAGGGGTTGAGAGTTCAATTCCCTGAGCTTGTTGTGAGCTCATAGATCCTTCAACTCTCATAGATGACACTTTGCACACAGATGGTATGCTGGTATAAAAGGGCCAATGGTGTATGTCCTTTGGGACACCTTTGTTGTTTAGACATTAGCAACTTTAAGTGATTTGAAGGCCTCTTATGTAGCATTTAGAAAGGGTACTTTCTCCACTGGAATGCCCAGAAGCTGATTAAGTGTCTTATGGTACTGTGCACATTTGTTTTTTATGGCGATAATGCCAGACTCTTGCACCCTTCATTTTGCAAACTGAACAGTCATTTTAGTTTGATGATGATAGCAATAGAAGCCAAAAGGATTCCTCATAGAAAAAGAGGCAAACAAAAGAGAGAAGAAAACTTCTAAAGGTTGATTGCAGCAGTCTGTTAACTGTATTGCTTCTTTAAAGTAATATTATTTTTTGTTCTGTGCAAGTCACTGCCATGCAGGGCAGAATGACGCTAAATCTCTGCTCAAAAAGCTCTAAATTCACAAAATCTTCCACACCTCATTGCCTGGCTCGTTCTGGCCAGTCTGTTGTTGCTCAAGCGGGGTGGTGATGACTGTCAGTTAAGATTTATTATCTTAACATCTTTGATGGATAGGCCGAGATCCTGACTGACTAACTGCCCACTAGCTCGCCAATCCTACAACCTCATCATTGCAGGCTGGCTGGGTCCTGATTTTCCATCATCCCCGACCACTTATTATGTCTCTGTGACCAATGTTACAAGGTCCTCTGGTACCACTCTTCTACTAAACACAATTTTTCAGTTGCCTTTCTCTCCCTCTACCTTTTATGTCACTCAACTTGTTTGATGGCCGAAAGTTTCAATGCAACTTGTTTTTTGTTACAAAGCTTACTTTGAAGGTTACATTTCTTTCAGAAGTTTCTGAAAACATTGATTTACTCTGCCAAGCAGATTTGATTAAAGAGTACATTCCATCCATATGGCACATTTGAGCCTTCACTGTTGTGTTCCATCTATAGAAGGAGTGAAAATGCAAGTCTGCAATTATTTTGAAAGGAAACGCAGAGGACATAAGAAACTGAAACGCACTGAAATGGTAATACTGCCATGTTTTTATTTCAGTTGTAGTTGTGTGCATTGTCATACTTCTTGTAAGCCTTATAGATAATTTTGCTATAGATGTTTCAATTAGTTTTTTTTCCAACAATAACAATCGGAGTAATTAAAAAATAAACATTTGCTGGTGCTGAGTCTGAACATTGCCTAGAATCATGAAAAGGTATGTGACGTGAAATAAAATGGTGCATTTCCTCAGCCTGCCAGCATTACCATTGTATATTACTTAAGCTATCCACTAATGGTGTTTTGATGATGCAGGTTCCCTAACAAATATTTTGCCCTGACCAGGCAAATACAGAGAAACACAAAGCTAATTAAAGCTTATTTGAATAAAATATAGCTACAGCTGACAGAATCAAACAGATTCTATAATTTCTACCACGGACTACAGTGCTAGTCAGGTGAAAGAGCTTTGAGCAGGACCATAATTTGATATCTGGCATCATCTGATCAAGACATCACAAATCGTGATGAATTGTATTGTGTTCATTCACTAAATTTGATTAAACAGTCTGTTATCATATCCAGGGATTCGCTATCTGTATCATTGAGGCGGCTCTGTTAAATTTGGATTGCTGCACCAGTTTCACAAGTTCTTCACACATGTTCCAGTATTTTTTTAATAACATATCTATTTGGGAATACAATTTTTTTTAATATGTTTGCAAATTCTTGCATAGTTAGCCTCAGTGAAAAGGTTACCGTGACGCTCCCTGTCTCCCTCCCTGCCTCCAGAGTGTTTTTCTATCGTACATCATCTCTCTCCACCTCCCCAGCCCACCCCCACAGCTCCATCTGGCTTTGTACTGTCTACCATCTAATTCTTTATCCTCCTTTCAACCTGTCCCCTATCCCTCTCTCTATCTCCCTACTGCATACCACACCCTAACAGCTCAGTGTGCATATCCACCGCTGTCAGGCAGACTCATCGCAGCACATGGCAGGTTGGCAGGCTGACCTTGTCCTGCACTTCCTGGGATCCATGCTGCAGCCCAGCTAATCCGGCTAGCGTGCCTGGCCACAGAAACATCTGCTATTTTAATTACCAAATGATGTATTTTAATCCCACTAACTCAATCCGACTGTGGGAAGCTATCATTATTTATGTGCATGCGCATGTGCATGCATCTCGCCATGCAGCTGCAGCAAATATGTGGATTTTCTTCACTGTTGCCTGGAAATTCTTATTCTTTAATAGATACCTTAACTATTGGATCAATTATTACCTATTTGTCTAGAGCAAAGACATTTTTAATACACATCTGAAGTGTTCAGCTTGTCTTAATAGGTAACATAAGCAGTGACAACAGACATTCACACACAGGAGCAAATACATTAAAAAGACTTCAAGTTTCCCTATCCGGGCTGTCTGTCTTTGCTGCTTAAACTGAACCCAGATCGAAATAAGCACAGGAAAACCAGATGGCCACCGCTCACAGCTCTGCCAGCGGCAGCCAGGAAAATTATCTCTACAAGCAGGCAAAAATTACTTACATATTGTATCTGTCTGCATTTCTGCCTGAGACTTTATTTCTGTACATAATGTGTCAAAGTTGAGGGATGTTATATGCCTGATCAGCTTAGTTCAAGTGTTGAGGTAAAATGTGTACAGTATCTGTCTGTCTTTCTCTAACAGATTGATTTTAATACTCAGGTTTTTTAAAAAATCTAACTACATGTTGTAACAACTTTTTGTTGTGCAGCAGATTTTATTCATATGCTCTGTCTTCCTCTCTCATCAAACCTTTTCAATTGCATATATTTTTCAGTACATGTTAAAAGCAGCTTCCTCTTCTATCTGCATCCTTGGTAAAAAAAAAAAATGTGTGAAAAGCCTTAATGGTATTTAATCTTTTAATGCTGCAGTGTGATTTTATAATGTTTTTATTAATAATAATCCAGCTTATTTAAAAGAGTTCAATAATTACTGGCATTCCTACTATTAATTAATCCCCCACTGTCAATAGGACATCGCTTAGTCTCCCCCTAAAGTATTTGACGATGTTGGAGTATAGAGAGAGGGGGGTCTTTGTTAATTGTTCCATGTACATCTCATCTCACTGTCACACCACTGAAATGATCATTGAAAAATACAAATGTTGTATTTGGTGAACCATTTCTGTGTTAACTTGGTCATATACTTTAAACCATTCTCTTGCTAAAGATCTTAATTATGACTCAGTTCACCAATTTATTTTCAGTCTATGATGCTGTGCACTCCGGTAAGGTTCCCAATGCTTTTATAGCACATTCACATCAAGTAATCATGGCATTAGTTACCTCAAATTCAAACTCATTCAGGACTTTTAGCACATGAGCTGAAACTAGCAGATGACTGTACAGGTCTTCTTACATTTCCATGTGCAGCATTCTGTATGGGCTGGATAATTTTAGGTTAATGACCCTACCTGCAGTTGATTGTTTCCCTTCAATCTGCATTACAGTCCAACTCAGCCTTTGCTTTCCCTTTTCTGCTGAGTCAGCTAATCCCAGTTTCCTTAGCTGTTCTGATTTAAGATTGAATTTATTGTCATTCCAGCTTTACACAAGTAAAGCAAAACAAAATGCTGTTTATCTTGTCCAAGGTCTGAGAAGAATAAAATAAGGAAAACAGAAAAATCTGGTGCTGACACCAAAGATCATACACATAAAAAAAAACAAAAAAACAAAAGTTTCATTGTCAATTCTTTAAATAATTGTGTACTTATAAAATGTGATTTATAACTGCCATAAAAAATATTAACCTCTGAAAAATATTACTTCTCATACTTTTTTAAAATAAAAAACACAACAAAAGTTTCTTTCAAATAGCAAGATGCTCAAACATTTAAAACACGAGTCCTGCTGTACCACTGATACTGTTGCTTTATCGCAGGTGTTCATAGTAAGCGTCTAGACCGAGAGAACAGTCATATTGAAAAATGTCAATATTAAAATATGAAGTATCACTTTAATAATTGTATTCCTAATTAAACTAAGATTATTTTCTTTATTCTTGAACAGCAGTTTACTTTTACATTTATCACTGACTGCATTGTATTGTGCACTTTTAGCTTTAGACTTTTTTGATTGATAATAAATCAAAAAGTTTTCTTGTCCACTCTTGCAGAAAAAAGTTTAAACTGCCATAGCCCTTGTGATAACTCTATATTCTCCTGTCTCTAAAGGAAAAGCAAAATGTGTTGTATTTTTGGTCTTCTGTCTTGCTTTGCAACACCTTTCGAAATGCCCATATTCCTTGGTTTCTCCATTAATCACTGTAGGAAACCTGTTTCCTTATCCCAGATGCCATTTTGGCTCTGGCAGAGGTTTGTGTTTTTCATCCAAGTGTGCTGTGACACAATGTAATCAAATCTTGGCCTCCTCCTACACAGGATGCCAGACATCTCCTTCTGTCAGCCGCAGGAGATTTGTGGGCTCATCATGTTTCGGTCGAGGCAAGTTTTTTTTTGTATACCCAATGCTTAAGGGGAGGAGAATCGGATGTGGATAAATTCTAGAGATGGTGGAGAGTGGGGGGGGAGTACTTAATGCAACCCCCAGCAGTTTTTTTTATCCTTGTTGTTTAGCTTGGATAAAACCCAGAACATTTTAAATCTGTGAGAGTGAAATATTTGTTGATTATATCCATCAGGTGAATCATCTAGTGGTTTTCAGGAATGTGTTTCTGATTGCTGTGCTTTTGTCAATTTTTAGCCACATGTTGTTATTGTTCACCCACAAACTCTGCAATTTAAAATCTATCCCTGCTACGAGTCTGTCAGTTTTAAAGTAGAAATTCTTCTCATGCAGAGGTGCTTTGGAAAAGCACTTGCTTGAGATGTTTCCAGCTCTGCCTTGCAGGTCAGGGATGGTGCATCAGAAAGACTAAGAATAGTGTCGACTAATTGGTCTGCAGGGGAGCCTGCCGCTTAAGTGTAAAATAATTGTTTGCTGGAGCAGTGCATGTGTTTGTGTCGAGTCATAAAGTATTGTGAACGTTTTGTTTTTACGTTCAGGTATTGTGTCTTTTCAAAGGGTCATAGAGATGAAAAATGTGGCCCCACATCAAAAGAAGAGGTTTCATGTTGGAACAGCTTAACTCGGGGCACCACTCACTCACCAAATTTCTCAGCACCTTAGCTTGTTTACAGTGGCACATGCCAAAACCTCCCCTCCATCTGAAAAGCCCTCGGCATGTCGTTAACTCCCTCCCAAAGGGAAGCTTCTTTTTTCCCCCCCTCCTGGGTGTGCAGCCTGTCAGAAACACAATAGGAGAAAATTGCCATTGCATTGCTTTAGGAGGTACTGAGCGAGATTCAGGTTCTCTGTTTGTGTTATTTTCAGAAAATTGACAGACTTCTTGTGTGTTTAGCTGCTGGCTTGCTGATGGAGCCTCTGTGTGCTGGGAGATTAATAGATTTTCTACTGTACAGTCTGAAATTATAATCATATGTTAAGTCCATTTGTAGAAAAGGAGGATTCACAAGCTAAAGACAATAAATACATGAACAGGAGATAAGTGGGGGAGAAGTTATATAATACAAGAAATAGATGCACCTTTCAGTATTTCATGGCCAGTATCTGGTCTGGTTTTTGGAAACCTCTGACTTAATGATACTAATTCAAATTACCTCTGTCCTTCTATCCTTTACTGTATGGGGATAAATTATCACCATACATATCTCCATGTTATATCGGGAGGAGAAGTGACATTGTAGCGGTTCTGTGTGTGGCCTGTGAATTGAACAGGATTTTACTATTTCAAAATTATACTAGTGACTAGTTCACCTACCATTGCATAACAGGACTCTGTATATTCTCTGGGGAATGTCAATTCAGCCTTCTTCTTTGCTGTGAGTCTCTCTCTTGTAGCATGAGTGAATTGCAGACCTGTCTTGACATTTACCAGAAAATACAGTTTCCTTTTAAATTAATTCTAATGTCTTCTTACTCCCTCTGACTTAATTTTAAACCCCTCTATGATCCTGAAAATGGCTAACTTTATGCGACTGTTAGGGAGCATTGCTCATGCTGGCATTAAAGATCCCCAGACCTGCTGGTTATCCAATTTTTCTGACTAATGGTATCCAGGAAGCTAAAGAACATGATGGGGTCAGTGTCCCTCTGCCAACATACTTACACAGTTGTGAGGACTGAGAGCTGGAAGAAACGGAGAGGCAGGAGAAGTCATTAAGTGTGTGGAGGTCCTATTTAGATGCCTCCAGGGGATTACTGGATGTTCGCAAGAGAGGAGTAAACTGCTGCTCCTACATTTTGGATTTAAGCAACAAAAAGCAAAACTACTAACTTTGGGATAGCTGCTTTCTGTTTGATATTTACCTTTTTTAAATCTTTATTCATAGAAACGTTTTCATATCATTTCTCTATACATCATTACAAGAGTAGAAACTGAATGGGAATGTGATTCATGCAAGAACAAATATAGGCATGTTGTTTCTTTAAAAACAGATCTCGGTTTTAGTCTGCAGAGGCTCCCTGATCGGTCTCACTACCTGGAGGGTGATGTTTACAGCTTAGGACTGAGTGATCATGGTAAGAATAGAGAGCGACAGGGAGGGAAGGCACATTTCCTACCAGGTGCTCCCTGATGCCTAGAATGCAAGACCTGAGGGTCACATGGCAACAAAGGTACACAAACAACTCTGCTTACACATAAGTAGAATAAGTCTAGCTGTCTTTAACAGAGCTGAAATGGGGGGAATATAAAAAGTCGTATAGAGCTTAAATAATAAGTCAGTTTTTTTCTTTAACAACAGCCTTCTTTTGCGAAGAAAAATATATTCTTGACCATTATTTGATGGTTGAAGGGCCTTGTTTGGCCTGGGACAACAGGCAGCTGTGCCTGAACCACCTCACCTGTCTCCTGTGTGTGGATGAGCAGTAACTCTCCTCTGAGCTTCCCTTTGATAGTCCCGTCTCCCCCCTTCTTCAAGGCTGAGCCTGACTACCCTATGGATTACGTTCACTCTCAGACATAAATATCACACAGCATTCTGAAGGTGAATTGTGTTTCATCCTATGCTTAGCCTTGCCGGTTCCTGCCAAAGGATAGGGGCGTGCTGACAATTTTTTAATGCAGGCACGGGATCAAGTTGGGCTATTTAGCCTTCAAGTTAAGTTTTTACTCCAGTACTTGTCTAACAAATGTTTACGAGATGTACTAACAAAGAATATTTTTTATTAATAATTAGAATTTACTTTTCATATCTAAGAAGTGTGTATGAGGCTGTTTGTTGAAACTCCTGTAAAAAATTCCATATTGGTATCTTGAAAAGATTCATACATATATGAGAATGCATGTATAATATTTCGTTCTTGTTTCTGTGGGTTTCAAGTAGCCACACCTTATTTGCATGTAAAAAAAAAAACAAAAAAATAATTTTTCCAGAAGCATACGTGACAAAAAACTTGTTTTTTTTTAATCCTCCCAAATATTAAACATAAAAAGTGCTTTTTAAAATGTTGGCAGTGTTTTAATTGTACTACCAAACAACAGTTGCATAGTTTCCAGTTAACAGCATGTTTTTTGGGTTGACATTTATGTCTCATTTTTAATACCTGGATGAAGAAACGGTACAAATTAAGTTGCGCAGACCACACACATGCCCACGCATGCCACCACGCACACGCACACTCCTTTCAGAAATTTACATGTGTAGTGAGACTGGCATGCATGTTGCTGTGTCTGAAGTAATCCCTAACAGCTTGACTTTATCTCAAACAGTTTCCAGGTGCAGTCAGATTGCACACATTCCTGAAAGATCCTGAACATAAACATGCATGCTTATTTTCATGCTAAACCCCCCACTCAAATACAAAGTTAGATCCACATGCATGCCCAAACAGACACGCATCACATGTCAGTTAAGGAGCAACACAGGCTTTCTTCTGTTTTCCTAAAATGTCATATCGCCAAGCTTCCGCATGTCATCCAGCGGATCTGACAGAAGGACGCTTTTGTCACTGAGAGAGCCTGTTTCTTTCATGATGCCTAATGATGTTTTATCACACTGTCGGCATTGTGCTCACATTTCTGTGCATATTTAAAAAAAGATTAAAAAAACATCTCACTCTAGAAAACTTGTCAGTTAAAGGAGCGATTGATTTACCGTCTTCTCGGCGGCCCCCTCCCCCTCCTGTTTCTCCTTCTTCTCTTCTCCTCATCTCTCCCTCTTTTCAAGATCTTACATTTTCACTAAAGTCCCCTTCTCTCTGTTATCATTCCACCAGAGGCTCTCAAAAGGAGCTTTGATATTGAAAGTAGGCTTGGAATGAAAGGCAAGGGTTTAGGGGAATGTAAATGGTGGGGGTCTTTTTTAAAAGGAAGAGATCTTCCAGTTAACGAACACCTCACTCTTCAGCATTTTTGCACTCTGCTGATTTTTATTTTCTTCCTTGATGTGACAAAGTTGAGATGGAGATTGATTCGTTCACGTCTTTTAGCATTTCATATTGATTTAACTCAATTGGGGATGATGAAATATTGTGACACAGATGGGAAAAATTCAATTCGTTTCAGTTCAGTTCAGTTGACAAGAAAACAGTACATAATTTTTCTCTTGAAAAAATGTGTGAATACTGAACAATATTTCATTAAGCGGAAGAAAGTGAGCAGTCAGTAGAGCACTTTTTTATTATATTATTATTTTTTTCAAACTAATTATTTGAGTATGACATTTTGGGTGCAAATGGCAATCTGGTGTGAGAAAGGGCTGCATTCTTTCTAAAAGGGGAACATTAGTGTGTCAGTAGATGTCTTCATGTAGATATGTTTTCATATGTCATTTTTTAACTGCACACATTGTTTAAACAGATGGCAATGTCATCTTTTGTATCATTTTATTTAGATTTTATATAAACATAGTAAAGTCAGAAGACTGAGTGAGAATAGATTGACTCGAAATCTACCCAAAACCATTATATCTGAGTAGTTATAAAAACAAAACTAAATGCAATCAAAAACAACCATTAATCATCATAAATGATGTATGTGAGAATGTAGCTGTTCTTTTTTTTTTTTGCCAGTTTGTTGATTCTTGCGTTGTGTGTGAATTGTGAGACAGTTATTTTTTGTTTCTGGGCATATGCACCGACTGATGGCACCCTTTGAATTTTGTTGTCCTTGTGACAATGACAATAAAGATTTATCTTATCTTATTTTATCTTATCTTATCTTATCTTATCTTATCTTATCTTATCTAGTTGTCTTTCTTACAGTGAAGATTTAGGAGAAGCAATTTTGCAGTAACCGTGTCACCAGGGATCAGAATAACTAAAAGTTCCTCTCAGCATGGAACATTTGTGATGGCCCCCTGCTAGGACTCTTGCTGTGAATTTGTGTTGGAGCTAACACTTGGCATATCACACCTTTTCCTCTCTCTCTCTCTCTCTCTCTCTCACATACTCTATGTGTTCTTAGCCATCTACAAAACAGAGCCCTTTATTCTATTTCTTCTTGTGGCCTATGATGATATTTGAGCTATCCAGCCTTCTTGCCAACTGCTACTGCCCACAGTGATTGTCAAAGGGTTTGTCCTGGTCCACCAGTGTTCAGCTTTCTTCAAATAACTCCACTCCTCGCTAATGAGTCCCTGGAGGCTTGTACCCTGAAATTGCTCTCTTCAGACACCATTACAGCTAGTGTGTCTTCAAAGACTTGGGTGAAACCATTACCATAACTGGGGACTGCCACCTGCCTGGATAGGTTTAAACATTAGCAAAACCTGCAGGTTGCTAATGGGTCTGAATGGACCTGTCTTGAGAACTGGAGCCATGGGAGTTGTAGAAGTTCATACTCTGGAGTGTGGTCCTGCTTTTATTCAAATATTTGCTTTGATGTCTCACTTGATGAAGATAAGTTGCACTCTGTGGACACAACTAAGCAGTGTTTACTTTCTTTAGCCCTTTCCTTTTGTTACTGTTCAATTCTACTCTGTTTTTTTATGTTATCAGCCTCTTCTCTTCCAAGGTCACTCCTCATGATAAAGGTGATTATACACCTAATTAAAACACATCATTGGAGTGATGAAAGGATCATATGATTTAAAAAATATTATGTTAACTATGGAACCTCACATCAAAACTTTGTGCAACTGTAGCGAGGCTGTTAATTTGCTCACATCCTCTGCCAACCGAAATGATGTGCAGAAGCAAATGTCAAGTGAATGCAGCCAGTCACCCATCAAGTAGGTTAAATTAAATGCTAGGCAGCGGTGTGGAAGTCCCAGAGGTGGCTGTCTCCCCACCAGCCCAAGTTAGGTTTGTCTTTCTGTGATCGCTGATTGAGGGTACAGGGTTCAGATACCCCGCTGCCACCCCTTACACCCATCTGAATCTGGCAGGTGTTGGACCCATGGGAGCGCTGGCTTTTTTATACTTAGCTCAAAACCCATGCAGGTGCTGTCAGCTAGCTCAGCTGTATCTCAACTCTTACTTGACTGTACTGTGACTTCAGAAGTAATTGAATGGCTAAAGTCATATTGTTATAGAAAGTACGTTGTAGAGAGCTATAGGTAAAGCAGGGAGTAACACCCATGATATGCAAATCATCATGCGCTAAAATAGGGTTTTGTGAGATCTACTCTTAATTTGGTAGCCTTTAGTTGTTTGTTTTATCATTAATTAAAACATTTTCAAACATCCTACCCCTTCATTATTAAATATGTCCCTGAAAAATGGCTGTTTTAAAGGTTCATAGTTATATGCATAGTATCACTGTAGCCCACTTCACTGAAGCAATTAGGATACTTTTTCCCTCAGAAATGGAGGGTTAAGAGCAAAGACTGAGGAACAATAGATCAAATGATATTTAGGCTAAGAAATTTATTGCAGCCTCAAAGACATCTAATGTATCTCATGACAAATATAAACTTTATGGAAAGTAATGTAGAGAAGCTTACTGGCCATTGTACTAGTGGGTAGATAAGTCATCAAAACCGCCTTCCTCCATATCACCCAATCTGTCTTCAGACCTCTTAAGCTAGGTTGTTGAACAAATACTGCTATTTTCCGACAGTAGGTTGGATATTTTCTACAATACTGAAGAGGCAATTTTCCTTGCAGCTCAAGTGGCAGTTGTCTTCTGCCTCTTTGTTCAATTAGGGGGGAGAGAGCTTGAGGGTTGCAGTAATATTTCTGGTCAAAAATAAAAGCATCATGTCATCCATTTCCCTGTAAATGATACATCTTCCTCTTATAGCCGCCTGACTCACCCTGTTTGTGTGGCCCTGTTAGGAGTGAAGCGCTTTTGGGCAGTGAAATTGGAAATGAGCCTGGTCATTGTCTGAAGGTCCAGACAAACACAAACAGGGACTAAAATTATTCATATCCACATTTCAACCATGTATTTTGTTTTGATTTTGGGAGATAGACCAACACACCATTGCAAATTATTGTGGGGGGAAAAGTGACATGGGGTTTTCAAAATTAAAATAAAAAAAAGAAAGAAAGAAAAAACATCCTCTTTGTTCCAATAGCTCGTAAAAACACAATTTCAACAAGATGCTACAAGAATTTCATTAATTATTAAATACAGTCCCGCTGTGGATTAAAATCCATCAATCCATCAACTAAAATTTGCACAACATAGCACAATTGAAAATCTACAGAAGTTGTGGTACAACAGCTTAAAGAACAAATTGAACAAAGAAGAACAAAGAGGTTCATGGTCCCTCTGGAGTATCTGCGGAGAGCCACAACTCAGGTGTAGGCGTCTATTAGATGTCTTTATGGAATAGTGTGAAGAATAAACTGCACACATGGTGCCCTTATTTAAAAATATAGCAGTGGAAGCTGTGAAATGCTTTTCTTCAGCAGATAAGGAAACAGATCAGAGATGGGAAGACTGATGGAGCTAAGTGAAGGGTAATCCTGGAAGAAAACCTGTTTGAGGCTAAACTGAAAAAAATCTGAGAGAGTGGTGGTGGGTCACCTTCCTGCAAGATAGGCACCATAAATATACAAACTAAGACACAATAGAATGGATAAGAATAAAAGTGCAACCTTATTCCAATTGAATATCTGTAGAAAGACTTCAAACATTATGTTACTGATGCCCTTCATCTATTCTGACTAAGCTTGGATTTTTCTTTTTTTTCAAGAAAGAATTTAGAAAAATTCTAGAGGCAAGGCAGACTCCAAAAGGCATGACTCAAAAGTGTTTGTACTTTATGTACTTAAGGGCATCAAAATTAAAGAATAGCACTAGTTAGCTTAGCAGGCACCGTTGCATGTTGCAGCTGATTAACGAGACCCTTTAGATCAGGGGTCTCAAACTCCAGTCCTCGAGGGCCGCAGTCCTGCAACTTTTAGATGTGCCTCTGCTGCACCACACCTGAACAGAATAATTAGGTCATTAAGGCTCTGGAAAACTGATCTACACAAGGAGGAGGTCATTAAGTCATTTCATTCCAGTGTTTTGTACCTGTAGCACATCTAAAAACTGCAGGACTGCAGCCCTCGAGGCCTGGAGTTTGAGACCCCTGCTTTAGATACTATCATTACAAAACAGGGGGGAAAAAAGCTAAGCAAGTAGGGACACTGTTATTGCATGTGCAGGTGGAAGTTATATAATTCTTCCCATAAACATTTTCTCAGAGAATTAAAGTTTGGGTTGGACAGAAGATTAATCTGGGGCGAGGGGAGTGTGCCAGCAAAAAGAAGTCTAGTGAAATTTAATGAGTTTGGTGTGTCGGCGGGGGAGCCTGCTCTCGCCACGCTAATTACGCTCTGTAACGAACTGAGATCTGGGGAGCATCGCAGAAAGACAAAGGCTCTGAGCAGTCCAGCAGCAAGCAGTGAGCAAAACAAAAAATGCTGCATGCACACATTTAAAGCCCACATAGACAAACACAAAAGAGAGTGGGAGACTGAAAGGAAGGAGATAGCCTTACAGAGTTTTCGAAGCCCTCCCTGGTTGCCACCCCCATGTTAAGCATAATGAGAGGTAGCAGGAGTTATAGAGCTTAGATCCGACAAACGAACCGATCCATCAGGATCTACAGGCAGAGGTTGCAAACTCTGGTGATGGAAAATGAGTTGTGAGGAGACACTGAGACTGTTGGGATAACTGAATCAACCTTGGGTGACATCTTGCAGATCCAGCTGTTTAACTAGGTAAACAAAGAGCACATATACACAGTTTCCCTCACAGAAAAGTTGCACACAGTGCCATCTTTTGATAAGGAGGCCAACTTACAGAACTGGATCCCCCACGTTTGGTGGATGAGGAAGTTCCATTTCTTGAAACAGGACTGTGTCTTTCCTTCATTAAGCTCCCAGCGATTCAGGGAGTCTAACACTCGTCTTATGCATCAGTGGACTCGAACAGCAAACAATCAAGCTGACTTTCAGTTGTGACTTTCAGTACAATGAAACCACTCTTGCTTCTTTCTTTTTTTTTTACTGTCATTCTCCTTTCACTTTCTCTTTCTGAGTGTTATACTTAGAAGAGGAATTTGCTCCTGGCACTGTTTAAATGAAACTTGCCCTCTTACCAATGGATTCTAACCTTTAATATTCTTGCTCTGTGTTGGCAAGTGTATATCCAGTTTTCATCATGCAATATGTGTTGATCTCTCCCTGTGGCCTTTTTACCCTTATTATAAAATGCTTGTGCATTGGTATTTGCCACTACCCAAAGCTTAAAATGCTGTCAGATTGGAGCTCAGTATTTTCTCATTACTGTTCACAAATGATGTTGGTGTTTATTTGAATGGCTTGTCAAACTCAGTTTGCATCGATTACATGTACCTGACAAGCTATAAAAAATTCAAATTGTGTGGCCTTCATAATTTGTTTTTGTGTCTATAACTGAATCCTGACACTTTTATCTAAACCAGAGAGTCCAAATGCATGACTGCTGACCCTGTCCTCCGCCTGTCCCTCACTACTGCCTACTGTGTTTTTTTTTGTGTTGTTTTTTTCTGCCAGCTGATTTTCCCGTGCGGAAAAGCCCCAAAGCTCTGTCTGCATTCCTTTCCAATTAAGCCAGCATCATCTGATTCCAATTACTCTAATTATACCAGCTTGGGCTGTGAGCAGGAGGAGAGCAGGAACCAGAGAGAGACAGAAAAATGGAATAACCAACTGAAAGCGAGGAGAACGTGGCAAGTCTTCACACTTAAGAGAGCAGGAATGCAAGTGTAGCCAGAAAGCCTTGAGGCTACTCCGGTGGCAACAACAACAACAGTAACTAACAACAAAAAGTGCTTGCAACATCACTGCAACAGCTGTGAAGACTCACTGCGAGTTGATAATGGCAGCAAACGCATGATAGTGACAGTCCGTGTAATCACACCACACATTCTTAACAAGGTCAAACTAATGTAAGGACACATCATGTTTTTAGTCGCACTGTAATGGGATGAACAGTAATCTCCCTGGTATGGCTTGTAAAAGAACACTGTCTAACAAATCCTTTTTTACTCTATGAAGTCATGTTTGACATCTGGAAGTTTCCATAGCAATCTCTGGCCATCTCACAGGCATATTTTACAACACTGAGCTAACAGCGCTGTAGGTAATCTTGAATATTTTCACAGCTGACTGCCCACATGGAGAAATGAGACCACTGAACTGCTCAGTTTTGTAAAAAAAAAAAAATATATATATGTTCAAGTAATAAGTATATCTCCTTCTTTACAAGAGTATAGGCAGAAAAAAACAACAAAGTACACCTTTGCTGTTTCCATAAATTTTTAGGGGACAAGGACTAGCGAGTTTGCTCTTCTGGAGCATACAGCCTTGTGTCAAGATAATGCATAAATGAAATACATGAAGAAATAATAACATTTCCCAAATAGCCACGTTCCATGAAATCCAAACTCACACCATCAAACAAATCTCGTTTTAGCTAAAGTTCTGTGTTGGCGAAAGTTTGATTTTGGGATTTATTTTCCAGACAGAGGATATGAGCATATTGAAATCATTGATGCACAAATGCATCTCAGACTATACATCCTTCAGCTTGCATTATGACATTAAAAATAAATTTAAAAGACTGAACAGGTGGAGCATGCTTTGGAATGCTCTTTAAAGATAATATGGCAATGCAATTATCACTAGGACCTCTAAAACCTTTAATATATATGTTTAGATAGACGGGATCAAAAGAAGATGCTTGGTCATAATGTACAGTCCAATGTTTGATCAAAACCTAGCTCAGTATATCAGCATAAAATATATTATTCCAACTGTCAAGCATGCTGGTGGATGAGTGCTGATTTGAGCTTGTTTTGGAGGCACATTATCTGGTCACGTTGCAATGGCAGAGTTCACCATTAACACTCAACACCATACTTCCAGGGAAACCGTCCAAAATACATTCGAAAATGTTCAACAAAGAGGCTGAAAAGAAAAGAATCATGGTGTTGCAACCTGACTGAAAAACTGTGGTTGGACCTCAAAAGAGTTCTGCCAAAGCAGATGTCTTGAAACAAGTCAGTGAAATAAAGCAACGCATTAAAGACTGATCATATGAAAAGCTGTTATAGCTGCTAAATATGGTTCTACATCTTAATAAAGCATTTTGTGTTTGACTGCATTTGTGATCATGTATTCTGCTACATAAATTACATAAACAATTTATAAACCAAGTAATTTGTTAAGCTCTTACCCTTTTCTCATGTTTTGTTTCAATCCAGACTATTTTAAGGTGAGAAGTTGATATACTAGTGTATGAGAATAAATAAGATGTGCAAACACGCATTTGCCTTGGATCCGAGATCCCCCACCTTCCCCCCATCATGTTAAAATGAAAGTTTTAATTTACAGCTCTGACACCAACCTAGATATGCTGCGCTCTGAAACTGAGAGCTCATTAGATGCTGCACAGACAACACACTGATGAGCAGAAAATGATTGGATACAGGCTTTATGAGAAAGGTTTGTGGTTCTAACTTAACGGTGCTGTTTGTTGCACAGCCTTGTGCAGTGAAGCTTTGCATCGCCTCTTGACTGCTTATTGATTTGTTTTCTGTGTCTATTAACTGAATTTGGAATAGTCAAACACGTTTAATGAAGGCAAAATCAACTTGGGGACTGCAATCACAATGTCATTTACTATGATGATATCCTCTGAGTAACAATAATAATGATGGGATAATTATGGAAATTCTCAAATGAGAACACATGTAATAATTTGTCTGAAGATTTGTAGATGTGCTTCAGATTACAAATCTTTACTCAAGCTTTTTCTTGTCCTATTCTTTTCGGTCATGACTTGTAGAGGAGATTATCCTTTTCTATGTTTGCAGCATGCATGTCTGTCATGTCACCTCGTTTTTTTTCAACTCTGACATGCTGACATGTGAACACTTTTATCTTTGCTTCAACTGCCATGACCAATGGTTTCTGTCTGGGAGTCATAATGTCATTGCCTTACAAACCACCAGACTTCCTCTCATGGCTTTACTATCTTTCAGTTTGTTCATCTTTTAAGGAGACTCATAATCTGCTGTCAGCAGTTTTGCTCATGAACACACTCATCTGAGCATGTTCTTGAATGACCTCCTTTTTTGAAGGACTTTGAACTGAACAATGCTGTTTTGACGTGGCAAATCTCAACTCGGCACATCTCTTCTTGGCACCATAAACTAAGCTCTGTGAGTAAATGAAAGCTACTATCCCCTACCCTTAGAGGTAACAATTTTAAATGTAAGTCCATAACTTTCACACTTGATGGACTATGTTGAGTTATTTCTGCATCCGAGTTCTATTACTTCATACAAACCTGCTGCAGGCAGGGATTGAGTCCAGCTATAAGGATGAGAACTGGATCAAAGATTCCTCTTAGTGCATTATGTCACTTCTCTATGACCAATGTACAGGTAAGCATAGCTGAAATAAAATCTTGATATTTACATAAATCACAATTTTGTCAGCAGATGGTCTTTAGCCCAAAAAAGGATTTTGTCAGGTAGGAACTTCATAGTGCAGGACTCTGATATGTCCAGCTCTGGAGTCACATGTGCCACTTTATAACTAGAAACTTTTAAAAATGTTTTTCAGTATTGAGATAAAAAGCTTGTTCTTGTGCTTTTTCATTCTTCATTTGCATAGAAATTTCTCAACATACTGACACTAGGGATGCAAAGATTTTTTTATTTGATTTTGTTTAGCTGTGAAGCTGCAAACTACTTATTCTTTCTTACTTTTTTCCTAAATATTTAGAACATTTTATTCAAGAAAATTGCTTTAGTTTTACATTGTCCTTTGTTCAAAACAGAAATTAGAACAAAGAGGTTTGATAGAGTAGGTGTTAGTAAGACTTGACAAGCTTGTTTTTTTTCCACTCAAAATCAAAATCAAGTAGATTAACCCTGCTTATAGAAACGGCTAAAATTTCATTCACAGAGGGAATTTGTACTGAATTTATAACAGCATATTGTCACTTCATTTTTGTTTCTTATTTTACATCACCTGGTCATCAATGAAAACTATATTATTAAATAACTATATTTTTAAATCTTCACAGCACAGGATATATTTTGTTTCTATAAAACAGAAATTATGAATTCACTGAACTCTACCAAACACCCTGGGTGTGTTTTTGGTTTGCCTTCACTATGTCATTAGAGTCCGTAACAAACACATTATCTCCTGCTGTACCACCACACATTCAGGTCGTTTAGAGTGATAATTAGACTGTAACAAGCAGTCGTCCCTTTTATGTAGGTCATGAGCTGCTAATGACACTCTCACTACTGTACAACTTGGCATTTTCTGTAAGCCCAAGCTATGTGTTTTTCATTTTCTTTTCTCGTGTTTTTGTGGTACTTTTAGAAGTTGAAGCTAGAAATCTCTTAATTTGGTTATTCCGGTTGATGCACCTCATGTTTAGAAAATATTAAAAATCTCTGAAAACTAAAATAATAAGAGGTATTAACACAAATATCTAATTGCCAATACATTACCATCAGCATAAATCAACAGTATTTGCTAGAAAATCAGTAAGAACAATTATGTATCCATTTACTTTGTACCCAGGTTAAATACTTTGAATTATGTAGCTTTTCAGGATGTGTGACATATGTTAAGTAAAAGCCATACTGAAGATATTTAATATTAGACTTACTAGTAATGTGAACTATTATAGCAAGGCAGAGAGATAAGTGCTATGTGCATAATCATCTGAACTTTACAGTTTGATGTACAGCCAAGAGAAGTTTCCATGACTGCCACTGCAGTGGAGGGAAAATTAGGTAAACTCCACATTTAGACAGCTTGTAGAACCACCTTCAGCATCAATAACTCAAGGTTGTAATTTTCTGTATGACTATGTCAGTGTCGCATCATTTTAGGAATTCTTGAACACTGTTCTTTCCATCATTGCTTCAGTTCCTTGCAATTTGCAGGCACAGCTTTTTTCAGAATCCCAGCACAACAGTTGAATCGATCTGAGGTCAGAACTTTGTCAGGACCAGAACAACGTCTTGGTTAGATTTGTCCTCACAGACAAAATATGCACAGATATATAGCTGATCTTCAAATAGTAAAAACTTTAACAACAGAAATACTTATTTGTTTCATATTTCAGATATTTAAAACATGCTGAAAGGAGGAATATATCGTGTTCTATTATGTTCCACTCAAGTCACTGAACTATCTGTCTGAAATATAATAAAAATAAGTAAAATATGAAATGAAGGTGCATGCACATAAGAGCTCATGAAAGCTTGTCCTCTGATTGAAATGAAACTAATACTCTACATCATTCCTTTGTAATTGAAAATCAGCTCCATTGCTGAACCTGACTGATTTCACATAAATGCTGATTTGTTCCGAGTGGCTTTCCCCCTGCACAACACTTCCATTATTGCTTTTTTATTACTTTTGTTGTTGCTGTTTTCCATTGAGAAATAATTCTGTAATAAATATTTCAATATTTCCATGGTTCTGTGCTCGGCTATGCATTTATGTCTCTGTACAGACGTAACAAAGCTAAGGAAAAATATTTCTGCCGCAGTTAGACATATGATGTTCAACTTCAAAGTGCAGTTTCACGTGCCAGTCGTAGTGTTCCCTGGTGAGCAGTGTCACATTAAGGCATAACAAATGAGTCCATGACCCGTGGTAGTTATCCAGGATGTGTTTGTGCAGAAGGAAAACAGCATATGTTATTTGCTTTGCAGTAGCTTCATAAGTGAAAATTGCATTGTGCCTCCATTTGGAGAGCAGGTGTTGGAGCACAGAGGGAAACAAAGCGATTGTCACTCTCCGAGTTTCTGATGACGGTGTACCGCGCTGCTGAAAGGCTCACACATTCTGGCTGTCATCTTAGCAGCAAATCTGACTTGTCAACATACTGGAAGTGGCTGCTTTTAAACACAGTAGAAGACAAACTACAGAATTACATGTGTAATTCTGTCCAAAGATTTGTCTTTCTGAAAAGTCTTGATCCGTCCTTTCACGCCGTACACTTTTCTAAGATTGAGTCATGAGGGTAACGGGTCCAGGAAGGAAACCCAGACATCCTTATATTCAGTGACACTCTTCAGGTCATTCTGGGGGATCCAAAGGCATTCCTAGCCCAGAACAGATATAAATAGCCCTTCCAGTTGATTCTAGGTGTGTGCCAGGTGGTCTCATCCCAGTAGGAGTAAAGTCTCACTCTAGCTGGTTAATGTCTGGTTCGGGTCTAGCCAATTTTTCAGTCTGATTCTCACTATCGTGGGTGTGAATATGGACGGGAATGTGAGCATGCAGGAGCTGTGGTCGTTGCTCCGATAAAGCTTGTAGCAGGTTTTGGTTTTAAAGTCCTCAAATAAATCCTTTAATTTCATTCCGTCTGATAGAAATTTATTGTCCATGCAAACATAATGAAAACAATTCAGATTAGCAGATTATTTAGTTTGCTATATGTCCAAATATATCTATATTCTGGGACTTTAGTTTCGTTTTTTATGGAAACTTTGGATTTAGGTGATGCAGTCAAAAGATATGCACCAATATCAATGCGATTGAAAAAGAAAAACCCAAATATATAATAATATGGACATCACGGCAAACTATTGTCCTGGTTAGAGGGTTTGATGTCTAATGAGAATAGAAAGTCTAATTTAAGGATTGCAGAACTGATCACATACTTTTTATTTAAAAGATAAAAGCTCTCTGGTAGCAATGGCCAGAGCAGCAAAGTTTCTCACTTCTTCACTGCATGCTCGTTCTTAAGATAAACGGCTGCAAAATCATAGACATGCTGCTCCAAAAGTTGAAATAAAGCCTTCAAATGAAAGCCACAATGCTCATCCTGAATCCAGGGTTCAATAATCGGTTTTCTTTCCCATGCTCAGAGGTTAACTTTGCCAGGGAAGCTGGAAATGTAATTTCTTGATAGTTTGAACATACTCTCTGGGTTCTTTTCTGAGAGACTGGCTGCATCGCCCTACTCTGTCTGTCTGCAGGTGTTATTCCAGTACTACACGACTTACTAAAGAAGCATGTTCATCAAATGTTCAGAGCTATCAAGGCAAATCTCATGAACCCTGGCAACATTTTTTGTCTTTTAAAAGTATGTGATCAGCCCTGCAATCCTTAAATTGGACTTTTCATTCTCATTTGACTTCAAACCCTCTAACCAGGTTTGTCTGCCAAAAACACAATTCCCCCACATAGACATTTCCAACCTTCTGAAACCACTTAACATCCACTGCCATGGCTCATTTGACCCATGCACCATGGCGTTAACACGTATGACAATTTTATGATGCGGTAAAACCCATTGAGGGCACTTCTGGGGAGCACATGTGGCTCTCAGGGCTGTGCTGAATGAGACAGCTTCTCTGAAGTGAAGATGAGAATTTGGTGTGCTGGGCCACATGGGATTTTTAGGGAGTTTTCAAGTGTGATGTGGTGAATTCTTGAGCTCCTGGATGGTTAGTGTTTGTTCAAGAGAATTTTCTTTATCTTTATCCAGATTTAAGATTCCTGGTTCAAAACTCAAAACATCTAATTTTGTGTCAAGAACCTGTCAGAAGGGAAACTGTTTAGTTGGCTTTTATAGCAGACAAACCACAAATCCCATGTTCATTCACAAGCGTAGCATTCTATTTAAAGTGGCCTTGGTTAATTTAACTTTTATAATTAATGTCAGTTTACTTATGTTGCCTTATGCATCCATCAAAAACTTTCTCGTGTCAAGATTTTTCTCTTTAATTTGCATTTCATTCTTAATTTTGTGTTAATTATGTATGAGAACCACTGAACTAAACCAAATGTAAGCTATCAAGACATCTTATAAAAAACACAAAATAGCAGAAAATGGTTTTTATTTTGGTGTCAAGTATTTACACAAAATATACCATAATAATACAATGTAATAGGCCATAATTTACAATGTGTAGTAGCTTGTCAAACTGCTCTGCTGAAACAGAACAGATTAATTTTAGATGAACTAAACTGACTTTCCTGAATTGAAAGTCAATTGAAACTGCTTCATTATTTCATACATAAGGACAGTTTTCACCTATTCACATATTAAGTTAATTTAGAATCAAAAAACAAAACTGATTTATCCCAATTTAGAACTGCTTCTCTTCTAATTATCTAATTTAAACAACTACTAACAGTATAAAGAAAAGCTTAAGAAACTCGTAAAAATATGGCTACTAATATCAGCTAAATGACTTACACATCAGTTCTCTTGCAACTTTTACGTGTCCGTTGAAAGAGATTTAAAATTACAATCTCCCATTTCATTTTTCTAAAGTTTAGTTTGTATAAATATGTTCAAAATAGTAGAATTTTAAACAACTACATACCTGCCCTATATAGTTGGAGGAAAAAAGGGCTGACCTTGTGGGCGAGAAGTGGCTAATTGCCAAGAATAACAGCTGTTCTTCTGTTCACTTTCTAATGGAAAGTGTTTAAATGCTTTCCCTTCCTGTCTCCACTTAAAATCAGTAGACCCAATAAAATGAGCTGAAGTTTTTCTTTCCTAATCACGTATTTCCTCAAACACAGAGAATTATATGCAGAAAACTACTGTACTATTAGAGTCATAGCACTTCATAAACTTAAAAAAGTATTTTCCACCAAATAACTTTTTTTCTTTTAGAATATGTCCTACACAGCAGCTACTGAATGTCATTTGTTCAGTTGAGTATTCTATTTCCTCTCAGCCAAGAGTAAATCAACTGTTATCAAATGCGTGGTCTGTGTAAGAAGATAGGAATTATTCATATAGTGCAACAGTGGTTCAAAAAAGAGAAAATGAAAAGTAAAATATTTGAAAGACATCTGATGTTGACAGACAAAGCGGGATGAAGAGAGAGGCTCTGCTACAAACTCAATAGACATCCATAATTTGCACAAACTATTTTTTTTCTGCTTCTGAGCTCTTTATATTGGTCAGCTGTGGAAATCGAAACAGTTGCTTTTAACACTCCCACACAAACACCTTCTCAACCCCACAAACCTTTTCCAAAACTAAAACCTTCTGCACCACTATCCGCCTTCATATGATGTCAGCCAGGAGGAATTCAATCTTCGAAATGGGATATCATGAATGATGCATGAGACGGAAAAATGCATTTACCCAGGCGACAACACAATAAGCTGTTGTTGCAACCACCATAATGTAAAAATCCGAAATTTATGGTGACGAAAATACATATGGAGCCAGGAAGACATTTGTGAATGTTGTCTACTTCCAAGCTAAGGCAGTACAAGCAAGGGCAAAATGTCTTATATGGAAAATCCTCAATTTTTCAACAAAGTATGTATGAATTTGTCCTTAAGTCTACAGGGAGCATAGCAAAAACTATCTTTGCATGCAGGTCTCACTGCCCACTTATGCGTGCATTAGTTTTGTCTCCTTTTTGGAGGAGCACAGTGCTAAGGCTGACATGCCCATCTTCCATGTTAATAATGGATTTTTGATATAAGCTCCACATGAAATTTTAATCTCTGGAATATTAGCTCACCGAGGGA
The DNA here is from genome assembly GCF_002775205.1 of Xiphophorus maculatus. NCBI lineage: Eukaryota > Metazoa > Chordata > Actinopteri > Cyprinodontiformes > Poeciliidae > Xiphophorus > Xiphophorus maculatus. The sequence continues at coordinate 4,879,452 of NC_036455.1, forward strand.
GATACAAAATCAAATCACGGGGTCGTGATTAAGCGGGCATAGCCCATATCGACCCATTTAAATTCATATTAACCTAGCATCAAAATGTATGAGCCATGACACTGATGGCAGACATAATTTAGTGGCGTTATGTCTGTTTTGCAAAGCAAAGGTATGATCAGTTCATCACGTATCTGAAAAAGAGTGAAAATGAGCCTGGATGTGGGCCTCCTGGATGCAAGGAAATTTAAAAGGATGCACCTTGGGCGTTTAAATTTTTTTAATGTCAGCAGTGTCAATGCCAAAATGATATATTGTACACAATGTACAACAAAAGTTGGCCTTATGTAGTGTATAATTTGAGAGTATATACTTTCGTTCCAGCAAATATTAAAACACACATGTGACCAGATATGTGTTTTGATATTGATATTGACCAGATAATTGTGTTAAAGTGTATAGATAATGTAAGTTTAAATCATTAAGCTTCCATTTCTAATGTTTTCTTATTTTGAAACTGTCTTTAAGTAGATTATAAAATTCTGACTTTTGCTGCTAGCTAAAGTAAATATGCTTTAGCTAGCAGCAAAATTTGTAGACTTTTAGAGACTACAAATTTTCAAAGAAGTGCCCAAAAATAGATTTAAGTGGCAAAATTTATTTTGCCATTTATTTCGCCATATCCTTTCATTCCGCAAAAATATTTGGCGTATTCTGCCTCATAGCTGAGGAATATGAACATTTTGCTCAGATAAGCAGTAGAGTCACTTTTGATAAATCCAAATACTCCTGACTATGAGCCTTGTTAGTCAGAAATGTGTGAAAAGAGTTAATAAATTCATTTTTGTTACTGCTCAATTGTCTGTTGAAAATTTGAGAGAGCACATTCAGAGGGGGGATCCTGAGTTTAGAAAAACACCTTTTTTCTATTATTAGTGCAAACATTTGAAATTTAATAAACTTTACTTGGGCTTTAATTGGAAAATTATATTGTGGCTTGGTTTACAGCAAACACTCACACTTGCTACCGTACATGATTTCTCGGTGGGGAAAATAGTATGATTAATTCTGACTATGCAGTCAGTTATTGGGGATTTTCAAACATTACTTGAAAGTTATTGTTGTCATGATAAATCTAATTTCTTATCACAATTGGAACATTTTCACTAAATGTGAATGCCCATTCCTACAATCAGAATTGCAGTTGTTTTCCTGTCCTAAAGCATTTCAATATCTCTTAGTCATGAGTTGTTTGTCCATGTATCTGTCTGTTGCTTTGTAATAAAATGATGACCTGACCCAGCCCCACTTGCTTCCTATTTACCACCATAGATTGGCACCAGCCCCCAAATAACCCCTCACTGGTTTGAAATAGGGAAGATGGATGACTGAACATACCAAAAACTAGTTTCGCACCATAGCTCTCCATATGCCTCATGTTTGATGCATATTTTACTCCAGCAGAGAGCAGACCCAGCTGAGAGAATAAGTGAAGCAAAGCACCACCACTGTGTTAGCATTCTCAAAGGCTCAATAATATATCACCTAGTTTTGCTCCTTACACAGCATCTATCATCACAGCGTAACACGGTGAAACTCAAACAGCCATTTTCCATAGCTGTTAATAGGACAAAGATTGACAATGTGTGAATGTTTGTGTACAAACTTGTGTGTGTGTGTTTATGTGTGACTTTACACTTACGGCATAGAGCTCCGTGCCGTAAGTGTAGGTATTATAGGAAGGTATTATCTGTCAAAGTGTGTGTGAATTGGGTGTAGGCCTTAAAACCAGACTAAATACCTCAGTGCCTTGGGGTGCTAGGACACACAGCATTGTCATTGGCTTGGATTGCACTCAAGGGAAGAATTCTGTGGCTGAATGATGTGATATATTAAGGTGTGCTCTGCGGCAATGCATGGTAATTTGTTAGACTTTTATTTAATCAGGTACCACTGAATACTAGCCAAACGGAACGCTGCGTGAGCAAGCTTTCAAACTCAGGTTTTCCCATATTTTGTCTGTTTTAAAGAAGTTAGCTTGTTTCATGTGAGGGATTTTAATCTGCCTTTTTGCTGCAAAAACTGCAAATTAGGTTTTGGGTGTTTCAGTATCCACCATCTGTTTGTGAGTGGATTATTCTGTTGCTGCTTTAAAGGCTGATTGATCATGGCAGCATCCCAATGTGGTCCCTGAATGATCGATCGGTTTAGTATCTTACAGAGACAGATAACAGGACAATAGAAAAATGTATCAATCGGAAATAGGACAGATGACAGGAAGTGATTGATTTTTTGACACATAACTAATTTTACAGACTATGTTCAAACACAGTAATAACTATTGCAATATGTTTCATCCATACTTCATAATTATGAAAGATGCAGCATGCACCTTAATTTCTAGCAATTTGAAAGCTTAAAAAAACTGTAATATTGAATGTGGAGACTGCATTACTTGCATCAAAAGTATTTTAAGTTCAAAAGTTCATAAGTTTTCCCATTGTGGGATAATAAAGGATATTTCTATTCTTAAGTTATGAAATTCACTGTCTTTAAACATTTGATTCTCTGATTAGTCTTTTAATTCATGGAAGATCAAATTGTCATATGTTTCAGTAAACGTGTAAAATTAGAGTAATCTTTTATCGTACATTTATGATATCACACTTAAGAAACATTAAATTTGTAGCTTTTAAAATAATTAATTTAATAGGAAAAAAGATTTCACAAGAATTGCTGAAATTTGAGGCTGAAAATCTAAACTTTAGTCTTATCTGACTGAAGAACAGCGGCAAAGACTTCAGTTGGGTCAGCTGTTAAACAAAAAGTGAACATGTGGAAAAGCACTTCTTGTCATTGACTCAGCCTTGGTTGGATATATAAATGCTCTGGACTTGTTTCTTAAGGAACGTTTGTGCTGTGAGGAAAAGCATCTCCACAGCATGGTGCTGCCACTGTTTTTTTATCCTGAACATTGTGTGGTCAGGGCAAAGTTCAACTTTATTTTTCTGCTCTAGGAGCTTTTTAAATATGGGCCACAAAGTGTTAGTCCAGGTGTACAATTTTCCTTGCACTCTGCACATGGAATCTGCAAACAGGACTGTCTACAACTTTCAAAAATGGCTTTCTTCTTTCCATGTTTCATTAAAGGTCAGCTTTATTAAATACAAGACTATCATTTGCTGTATTGGCAGAGTCAGCCCACCTGAGCTGAAGCTAACCTTAGAAGGTTTTACAGAAAAGTTGCATTTATTCTAAGTTTAAAGATTAAAGTGACCTTTGACTAAAATCAGTGGTGCTGGATTTCATTTAAGAAGAAAGGGGGCTAATTTCAAATAAACACTACTGCTTTCACTTTTAAAAATATAAATAGGTTTAATTTTTACTTCCACTTTACAGTCGCATAAAGTCACTACGTAATGCATTATCTTTGTGATCGTCTGAAAATGTGTAAAAGCTCTCGGGGTATGAATATGTGTACAAGGCACTGTAAATAATGTGGATTTGGGAGACTGCCCAGCCAACTTCATTGTTTTTGCAGTGGAAAGACTCCAGCCTGGTTGTGCAATAAATCACTACCACCAAAATAAGCAAACTGTAATGTAAAGTTTTGGGAATATAAGGCGTCCGAGTCTCACACCGGCAGAATTATAGAGTGTGGAGGAAACGTTGGACAACTGCTTCTACAGGAGGTGATTCAGCCATCTGCTGACAAGTGGAAACAGAAACATGGGGAAGCACTCATCAAAGGGCAGCAAACCATCCTCGTGACTTTGCCTGCTGTTGTCTGACCACCAGATTTACCAGCTGACAGAATGATAGGTCCTGTGTAGTGCTACCTTTTTGTCTCTGCATTCTCTGGCTCCTCACAAATTAAAAGAATGTTTTTGAAGTTAGCTTATATCACTCTCACTGCCCTCACATCCCCATACCAGCTTCTACTTGGTTGGAATTCTGTCTTTTGAATGGATTTTATATCCCATGGCTTCCATAGCATGTTCTTAAATCCTCAATCTATATACAAAAAGAAAATATCTTGCTACAGCAGGAACATAGCAGCTACGCCATCCTTGCTGTTTCCTCCAACCACTTGATACATTGCCCATTGTCTTTGGTTTTTATTGCTCTCCTCCAAGCCGCTGCTTAGTCACACGCCAGGCCAAACTGGTATACCTGAGGGTAGTGACTAGTATGTTGTTATCCCAAGGATTGACAGCCTGATACACAAGAACACACAGACTAGTGTGGTTGAATGTGTGTTTGCACACAAGAGAAGCAGCCAGGATCCCCTGTAGTGCCAATTACACATACAGCTCTAATCTCTTGAGCAGGCTGCATGCATAGAGAAAGAGAGGAGACAGAAGCATGGATAAAGGGCTGAGGAGATGAGAGACAGCATCTGTAGTAATAGGAAGGTTTGGCAAGACATGTGTGAACTGACGTAAAGAAGAAAGGAGCAAGAAGGAGGAGAAACGGATCACAGATTGTCAGTGAAAATTAAAACCTATGGACGCACATTTCCTCACAAAAGTATTTATACCCCTTGAACTTTTTCACATCTTATGTTGCAACTAAATACCGTAAAGTATCTATTTGAAGTTTTATGTATTAGAAAAAAATTAAAAGGTTGGTTTATAACTGTTGTACATAAAATATTTCCCTCTACTGTACATATATGTTGTTTCACTGAACTCTTATTCCACTTTGCTTGAGATAAAGACACAATCATGTTATGAATGTTGGGATGTTGAAATTTGCAGCTTACATGGGTCTAAAGAGTCCTGTCAAGTATGCATGATACTTTTAAAAGGCTTCCAGTTTGAATAGTGCATTTGTACTAAGATCATGGTTGTGAAAGTCAGTTTTTTCACTGGTTTACAATGGGGTACTTTTTCCATGATATCATGTCTTCTTTAATTTTTGCTATATTTAATGATCCACTGGCTATTCAGAGACAAATTGTCAGTGCAGTTTCAATGTCCCACAGGTGGTTGGGTCATTGTGAGCCAAATTAATGAGAAAAAAGGTCATGTTGTTGGTTTAACTTTTAGCTTCAAGCTCTCTACATCCCGATGTGAGTCCGTCTTTATCAGTACAGATAAAGTTTCTGCACACCGTAGCCTTCAATTAATGCTATGACTAAGGTAAATCTGTGAAATTTGAGTAGCATTTGCATCAATTCTGTGGTGAGAGCAATGGTGTGTGAGAGCAACACAACTGCCACAATTTCTGGCCGTGAACTGGGCAGAAAGGCGATGCTGGAACATTTAACTCAGGCAGCATTTCTCCCTATAAAGAATGGTTTTGATAGAAGCATATTTGGTAACATTTTATTTGAAGGGTGTGCATAAGACTGGGTTGACACTGAGATAAACATGATATAACACCTGTAATGAACATGAAGGAGCCTTCATGAATGTTTGACTGTTATGAAGTGTCATTCGGTAAATAATGACACCTTTAATGCAAGGTTGACACTTTTAGTGCACTTTTAATGCGAGTTTTAGTACAACTTTGAAATAAAAGTGTCATTATTTACCAAATGATGCTTTATGATAAGTTGTAAACATTCATGAAGACTCCTTTATGTTCATAACAGGCGTTATATCAAGTTTATGACAGTGTCATGTCAGTCTTTTGCACAATGCACACCCCTTCAAATAAAGTTTTACTGGATATTTATTTGCTAGAGTGCCCCAATCAAAGTTTATATCTGTGGCAAAACTTAACGTTTGTTTGCAGATGCTCCCTATGCATTCTGGTTGAGTTTGAGCCATTTTATAAAAAGGAATCCTCAGAAACTCAACTACAAATGATGGAGTCGTGCCAAAAAATTGCATTACTTTGCTTTTCTGTCTTTTAAAATCACAGTAAGCACAATGGAAAATATAACATGAAGAAATATGAAAAACTTCCGGATGAATACTTAACATAGGCACCACATGTGGTGTGAAGAAAACTGGAGAAGAAGTCAAACAAATGCGAAAAAGATATAGAGAGATAAATGTGTTGACAGGAGAGTGAGGGCAGCTCCCTTACTCTGTACAGTGTTGCATGCAGAGCCCCAGGTCAAGACACGCATCTGTCTCTCTAACTTTTATCAGTTAAAGTGATACAGCCTTGAGAGCCCCATAGGCACAGCAGGAGACTTCTAAAGCTTGATGTCTCTTTTTCCTCAAGCATTATCAAAAGGTAGCAAGGGCTTCCTTTAATGTGTTATATCTGCCTGTCATGTCAGCTCCCTCCATCTCTTTCTTTTTTCCTACCTTTTATTATCCTTTAACCTCCTGCTCATAATCAGAATGAAAAATTATTGCGCTTTTTCTGTTTTTTGTTTTATTTTCCACTAATACTCTCCCTCCCTCTCCCCGCAGCATGGTAATGTTCTCCGAAATTACAGCGAGGTAAACAGAGCAGGGGAGTGGAAATGAAATAACTGCTACAGGGCTGTCAGGTCTGGCAAGGGAGCCATCCGTCAGCAGGAAATGACACGTCGTTCACCCCTCCCCCCCCATCCTGTCACACACACACAGTTTGATTCCTCTTCTCCTCCTGGTGGCAAGGTGAAGGAATTATGCTCATCAAAGCCTGAGCGCAGCCTGGAGCCTTTCCATTAACCTTATACAACACTGGTCAATGGCGAGGGGATGGACACACGCAGCAAGGAGGGCTTTTAAAACCATATGCGCTAACACACATACACAAGCATACAGTATAAACTGTAAACTGTACCTTTAATGGAACAAAAGCCCCATACATAATCGCATTGAGATCAGATACACACACACACACACCTCAATTACCTTTTCATTCATAGCCTGACAGCAGTGCATGTGCAAGATCTGACATTAAAGGAAATTAAATCTCCTTGTGGAATGGGCCAGCCCATCTCACCTCGCTGTCAAAATACTCCTATTTCCACTCCTCTCTCCTAACCTTCTCATCTGGGTATTTAGAGCTTTGTGGTGCGGAACGTCATCAAAGAGGAAAAGTTAGTGAGGCAGCCGCGCTTAAAGGAGGCCTCCCTGCAATAATACCCGCGCAAACGGAGCCCCTCTACAATTAGCCCACGCACCCAAATTACCGCTTCACATTCTGATGCTTTCACGCACTGCACAAACTGCACACACACACAGACGTATCATTGGCTTAGCCCAGTGAGTGAGTCACTAAGTCAGTTAACTCTTTGATCCAGACCTCCTTTCTGCTTTCAGATATGAAGCCTATCTGACATAATCCTGAAAAATATTGGCTCACGCAACCAGTGAGACTCAAAGAAAAATGCAGCTGCAAGGCTATACACTCTCAAGGGACTTAGCTGGTAGAGTGACACATGTACAGTAGATTGTTTTTTACAGGCAGATTTAATTAAGCCTCATTGAGATGTCAGATCCTGCATCATACAAACTCATGTGAGCTTTTTTCTCACGCGTCCAAATGCAGCAAACCTGCAGAGGAAGGAGTTTGCCAGATAATTCACTTCATATTTGAAGGGGGGAAACGCTGGGATCCTGGGCACCAGCCTTTTCCCGAAGGTTTTAATCAGATCAAACATGGCTTGTCAAATACATGAGCTAATTAGTCGGGGGAGAGACCAATCCCCTCTTTTAGCAAATGGAAATATGGAGGCAGGACATTGGTGGAGACACTTCCTCTCCTCCTTCAACTTTTCTTGATCATCAACAAGATGCAGAAAGCAGTGACGTGCGGTGAGGTTCATAGCTGGTGAGGCACTGACGTCATCAGAATCAGATTTGCAAATAGATGCATAGATTGACAGCAGTTTACAGGTTATGTTTCACTTCTGCATCCTTACACATACAAACTGTAGCTCACAAAACACACATTTCCTTAAAAAACAAAACAAAATAAATGCTATTACTGTCTTACCTTTACTTATAAATGAAGTCCATGCGTCGCTCCTTCTGCACAAAAACATCCGTCACTTTGCGATAGAAGTCCTCCTTATCTTCCTTCAGTTTTAAAAGTCTCTCTTCCACTTGAGAAAACTTTTTTAGTGTTGTAATGTAGTCATCCATGTCGAAAGTCGGGATAAGCGAGAGGAAAAAAATCACTATCTCTATTATAATCTATCGCTGCACTTGACTTGCTTCCCGAATCGTTTAGCCTAGCTCGCTGTCACTTACTCGGCAGTTGAGGAGTGAACAAGACGAACGTCTGGGATCTTGAGCGCCCCCTGCCATGAGGCAAGAGAACTGCCTGCCTCACCTCGAACCTGTTCTCTGCCGTTTATAATCGCTCATTACACGAAACACGTTACACAAACACAGTTGGTGACAAAAAGCACTGTACATTATATACATAAGCTAAATTATTGGAAATAAGTTCACATATTAAATTTGTTTAAACCATTTTATTGACGCCGTACAGCAACATGCTCTCTCCGCTTAGCAGCCAGCGCAGAGCCAGGGGTTGCGCAATCCAAGGTGAGGCAGAGCTCGCTGCTGCCTCACCGGCATCGCTTCCAAGCATTTGAATGGAAAAATAAGAAAATTCAGCGATTTTGAACAAATAAAAATCAAAATTGGTGAAGCTACATGAAAAATAAATATTTTTTAGTACAAACCACCGGATGAATATAACAATTTAAATTACTTTATGATTATATATTTTCTTTCGTTCCATGATGGCAGGTGAGGCACTGCCTCACCTGCCTCCCCTGACCGCACGTCACTGGCAGAAAGAGACCAGCTGAGAAAAGATTGCCTGTAGTGAATCATATAGTCTTTAAGGATTCTGCTTTTAGAGAAAAGACATTCATACTGCCTGACGTTTCTCCACAACGCCAAACTGAGAAGATGATAGATTCCTGATTTTAAGACTAACCGGAGCTGCTGTTTACAGAACTTACGTATATGAAATATTCTCTTTGACATTAAATCAACTATTAAAGCAATATTTCTTGACATGAAAACAAACTCAACTGCTGTGCACACCATTTACGTTAATTTCTCTTAGCCAATGCTCTTTTGTGAGATTTTGTGCCTGAAATTAAATTTTTAGACCATTTCTTTTCTATTAATATCTTCAGCTTCTGAATATGTATAGGGTAGAGCACATTTATTATCATCACTACAAAAGATGTGTACATTGTCTTAAATGCAGTTCATCTATTATTGCATTGGAATAATCTTGCAGTAAAAAAATTAACTTGACTACATTTTTTTGTTGTAAAATTTCCATACTAAGAAATTATTGTTTTAAAAATCTTTGGTACTAAAATAATTGGTACCATGATCAATCTTATTAAAATAAAATGTACATACCCAAATGCAAGTCATCAAAAACTGTTAAAAGTTTACTAAAGGAAAAAGAGGTATCTTAGGGCCACAAAGAATAATTCTTTACCAATTATTAGGCATTGTCCAACCATCACAAATAGAAATTTTGGGACTTAGATAAATGTTAGGACTTTAGTTAAAACTGTGTGTTTGGTCAGAGGAGATGAAGTCGAGATTTAAAAAAATGAAAAAACACTGTGTGAAACAAAAACTGAGACATATAAAAACTCCTCATTATTAAATATATCTGGCAATCTTTGAGGCATTGGGCCCATTTCTCTTCCAAAAGTCCTGGAAACTTTATGACGGCACATTGTATTAAATACTCTTTAAAATATCAAGATATTTTAAATGTATTTAGAAAATGGAAAGCAATGATCATTTGCATAATTATCCAAAACATATTACCTAATCTTCACAGAAAAGTTTTCATCAGACACAAATATTTTTTATTATGGTGTTTGCTCCCATTATCTTTCTCGCAATTATAGTGCATCTTACGCACTAGTTTTTTTTTACATTTTTCACATATTTTACCACGATCGTATAAAATAATATGCTGCTTGAAGTGATTGAAGTTTATAATGCATAAAAAATATTTCTAGGCTTATTCAGGTCATTACGACAAGAAAGTTGCTTTATTCTGAAGATTTCAGATGTGTTAAGTTTTAACCTCTCATGTTATAATAAATTTAACCTTCAAACAAATAACTCAAATTCAAAATAAAAGAGGACATAGCATGATGTGACTGCTGAAGTGGGTGTAAAGCTCATTAAAATCTCATCAAGTCTTTGCTCTCATTTTATTTTCCTGGCTTGTAACCACACCATAGTTGGCTGTCTGTAGCGCTGTATTAGCCCCTGGCATATTTAACTCATGATGGTCTCAACTGCAGTTCAATAAAGGGTTCAGCGATGTATCTCACATACAGTGAAACTCTGGATGGCTGCCTGATTGGATGAGTCACTTACTACCTGGAGGAAGGATGCCTTGCTAATGTGCTTACAGCCTACAACATCATAAATCCATAATTAGCACTGAGGATGGCATTTCATGCTTAATTTAAGCACTGAGTGATTTGAAACGTAGATTGTATAGTAAGTTACATTGTGACTGCCTGACTCAGTGGATGATTGACTGGTTGGGCGGTCTCAAGCTGTTTCATGGGGGAAGCTCACAACTACCTCAGGCTAAGCCCACCACCAGCTGCGCAGCTTCCCCCAGCAAAGAGCTGCTTCTGGAAATATTGAAATCTCTATCGCTCAATAATACAGTTCACCCTTTTCTCTCATTTGATCTCCAAACTCGACCATTTAAAATACTACTCTTCTAAATATTTGTCTTATGTGAGATGCTAATATAGGCATGACTGTCAAACCTTCCACTCCCATGAATCCCTTAAAATGATCACACACATGCGCTCAGAGCTTGACGTCTGTAAATTATTGATGTAGTCACCCAGCATTTGATCCGATAAATGTATTTGTCTCAGAGGCCAAATGCTTTTAACAAGAGTTTGGTTGTAGTTTGCCATATCTCAACCCATCTAGTGATTATCCATTACAATTATGTTATTGACTGACCGCTTTTCATTTTTTTCCTCTCCCTTGTGTCCCACTTTCCCCTTTTTGTCGTGGCAGCAACAAGAGCAGGATCCCACAAACCTGTACATCTCCAACCTGCCAGTGTCGATGGATGAACAGGAGCTGGAGAACATGCTGAAGCCCCTGGGTCATGTCATCTCTACAAGGATACTTAGAGATGCCAATGGGGTCAGCAGAGGGGTCGGCTTCGCCAGGTAAATAAAGTTCATAAATCAATGGGCAAAAATTGACTTGTTTGTCCTTGTATGTTATAGGAGAAACAGTTAGCCTAAAAAAATCCATAAATTTCCATAACTTGAGCTCTACATTTAAAATGTTATGTCTCTGGAGTAAGTGGGGGTATCTTGATGGCACTTACTTATCAAAGTAATGGTTCTTTAAATTCGGAGAAGTTCCCTGTAGAGCCATAAAAGAAATTGCACTACTGTTGTCTTGGGTTTAGACTGTTACTGATGATTTAAATAAACGTGGGTATCCAACACACACCGAGAATCTGTGTCGACATCAGAAAATTGCTGTTAAACTCTACAACACTTGAAGAATAGACAAAATATTTTAGTAGTTGTAAACTGGTAAATTGTGAAAGGTTTCAAAAGGAGTGGATACTTTTATAAAGCAAATGCAGTATCCATGTGTTTCACAAGCACGGATAGTGGCTATTGCTCCACTGTAAAGTCACTGCTGCTGTTCTTCTGGCCCTAAGTCTGTCATTTAACAGTTTTTTTTTTTTTTTCCATTTTCTACTTTGGAAAGTTTCTTCTACAGCTTATTAATCCCCCAAAGTCATAAACCACTCTGTCCTTGTCCTCGACAGCAGCCACCAGGCTCTCATTCCTCCCTGTTTACCCAGAGGAGGCCGGTGACGGCCACACCACCGCCATCTTGCAGGGATTTTTCTTAATCACCTGCTCTGGCTAAACTCCTCTCCTATTCCCTGCTCTATTACTGAAAGGTTAAAGCAGGATAGATGAGGGCATACACACCACATAAACAACTGCACAAATAAGCATATGCACAGATAGATCCCACATACAAGCCGTTGTGCACATATAACAACACACATTAAAAACTAGCCTCTTAGTTGCACTCCCTCAAACAGGCAGCCCTCCTGCAGACCAGCAAACAGAGCACAGCAACAACCTGCCACAGGCCACCTGTTCAAGCAGCCCTCAGTGGCTGCAGGAACAGACATGATGGAAAGGGAATCTGAGAAAGCGGCTATATGAGAGGGACGTGGGTGTGACGCATCGGTCTCAGAGAAACAAGTAACTTTAGAGGTCACTATAAAGAGACGAAATGTTTTTTTTAAACAGAGATGATTAGAAATCTTTACAGAAAGCGAAAGGAGTGAGAGGTAAAGTTTAAAAAATTATTATACAAGCATGGATGGCTGAAGATGGCTGATGATTGATTATAAGAAAAAATGTGTCCGTAAAGGAAACCAGAAGGACAACTGTCCACAGAAGACAAAACAGATCAATGGACTACATAAAATGTAGACCTCCCATTAGCTGTGTCAACAGACAGACAGACAGGCAGCTGCTGAGGGCTGGACTGAGAGGGGCATTAGAGAGAGTAAACTGAGCTAAGTGTTTGTGGGCTGATCCATTACTGTTATCAGAGCCCATTACTCCAGCCCCAGCACTAATCATTGCAGACAGCAGCACCTGATGCCATTAACCAGCAGCATACTCAGAAAAGCCAAACCTGCCTCCCCGTCTACCTGCCTGACTCTGCAGCTGACTGACCAACACACAGCCTGGCTCACTGGTTTGTTTCTCAGTGACTGTTTTCCAGTCTGCCTGCCTCATTTGCTCCTAGTATGCTGGGCTGATTTCTACCTGCTGTAGTGATGGAGAGACAATAACAAGAGATGGTGTTTTTACAAAACAAACAAAAAAAGAGTATCATTTTTAGAAAAGGAACAAAGGTGTGCTCTGCAAGAGCAACTCTTACCATTTGTAAAAACAAATTAAATATGCTAAAATGTTGTTGTTTTTTACAACAACATTTTTACAAAATGTTGTTGTTTTTTACATCCACTTTTTAGATGCAGGAGTAACAAGCTTAGAATTAGTCCCAAATAATCTCAATGCTGTTTATACCATACCATTCACTTAATCCAGATGTGAGTTGATCTTAATGACACAGGAAATTATTACAATAAAATGATTATTCACCTACACTGGCTCATATTTGGGACAGGTTGCTGAGTGGAAGAGGCTGCTGCGCCTTGGCAACCCTGTGGCAGGAGATGCCAAAAACACAACGATAACTGACTGGATCATATTGATAGTTAGTTTACCATTATTATTTAGTTATTAGCCAATGTTAATGTCTACGACAGTTCATAATAAATTATTAATATCGATTGTAACAGGAATTCACCAACTTAAAAACTCTCAATTATTATTTATGTTGTGTTTACATCAGCTGCACCAATATGACACCAACAATGCAGACTAACGAAGGTTTGAATTCAAAGGATTTTCATCCAGCACATATCAGATAACACAAAAACAAATTACAACACACTACCCGTTTAAAAATGATAAATGAATTTTTTAAAGGTTTAACAATGGATCAAAGCTGTGTTTATAAAATTAATGAACACAATTTGCTAATTATTTATGTCTTAATGTTTGCGTGTGCGTGTGAGTGTATGTGTGTGTATGTTGGGGTAAAAATAAGAGGAAGGATTCTAAAAAATGGTCAATCTGATCTTGTAACAAGATATCTCCTGTGACTAAAAAAAAGAAATTAGTGCTATGATGGTGGATCTAATGAACCACATGTTGCATGTAAGCCTATGTGCTCTGTTACCCACAACTATTTCAAAACACATGGTACATAGGAGAGTGGATGTTGGACAGAGTGATATATTTGAATCTCTCTTAAGATCCAATCCTGGTTCATGACAGACTGTGAATTACTTTCCTTCAGTGATGTGACAGGTGAAACAAATGAGGTTCAGTTTGCATGCAAAACCTACTGTTAACACATTTATCACTCAAAAATTAACCATAAAAATAAATCATGAAACATGAAAATAAATCAAATCAAAGAAAACCTGTTGAATTAATGATGTGTCTTAGTGTTATGCTTAGCTATATATTATTGTGCTGTTGCTATCTTGTACCTGGTTTTTTCATTGTTATCTTTAAGACAGATTTTTCTCTCTTGGAGTAAATTTTCTTTTCTTATGGAAGAAGAAGAGCTTAACAGAACTTTTCTTGTCTGGTGTTTTGTTTTCTTCTCTTTTGGTTCTGTGGTGTCTGAGGAAGAAATCTGGTCAATTATTGTCCTGGAAGAGTTAACCTCTGGGTTAACTTAATCTGGTCACTGTGTTTCCCCATCCAGTAGCTTGATTTGCATGGTTACTAAAGGAATGGTCTCAAACCTTTGCTGCTGATTTGAAATTGAAACAAAGAGATGACTGCACTACTTCAATCATGTGTTAGTTTATGAAAGCCGTTTCAGGAAATTGAAGGTTTGCAATGGAAGTCAGGAGCAATTTCTACCATTGGAAAATGCTGGAGCCACATTTTTGTCCCAGGAAGAGAAGGAGGGCAAAACAAAAAATGATCTCCCTTAGCAAGTAAGGTTGGATCTAAAGACAGCTGGTAAAGGGACGTTAGAGGCCCTCCTCATTGTTAGGAAATTTGAAAGAGAAGAAGATAAGAATCTAAAACATTTCCTTACATACACAGAGCTCTAGGTGTGACTATGTCCATTGTAAAGCATGGAAGATGATATGTGATGCTGTAAGTCTGTTTCTCTCTTTACCATCCTGGAAAATGTGTGGAATTAAAGGACTTTTAGACTAATTTAAAGACACATTTATCCATAAGTCAGTCTATGTAACTAGACTATTCAAACTAGGTATTGAGAGTTTTTTGTTTGCTGCTAATGTAAACACACTCGTTGAAAAGGCTTGAGCTAATTGCTTGATTCTGAGTGCCAGTGAAGGGCTCAAGGCCACTAACCATATTTATTGATCAGCTAAGCCGCATTGACCTCTTAGTAGCAGTCAGGGCAAAGTGGACAAATAAAGAAAGATGTGAAAGAGGGTGGTTACAGGGTCAATATGAAATCATACCAGGAAGTGTGAAAGGTAATTTAGTTTGAAAGATAATAGTAATAAGCGAGAGAAAACAGAGATAGATGCTGATGTTAAGTGACTGCTATATGGAAAGAAAGGAATGCACAGATAAAGAAAAGAAGGGCATTGATAGTAAGAGAGAGCAGGCAAAAAAAGAGTGAGCATAATGGTGAACGATGGAGAAAATAACCAAGGTTGAAAGACAGGGAGGAATGAGAGAGAGACGTCAAAAAGAAAGGGTGTAGATGAGCTGGGAGTAAGATGGATGGGACGGTGAGAGCGATAAAGAAGCTATGGTTTAAAAAAAAGAAGAAGAATGGGGGCTGCGATAGGGGAGGGATGAGAGACAAAGGACAGAGAAGTGAGAGGCTGACAGGATGATATGAGTATTTCAGGAGGTGTGGGTGAAAAAAGCATGAAAATGTGGAATGCAATGAATTCTGCACATTCCGGGAGCATATTATAATAAAGGCACTGCAGTTGGTGGGGCCTGCATTGAAAAACAATCTCATTTTGATATCAGGCTTTTCTGTGTAAGGAAATCTGAAATGCATTTACTGCAAAGGTTTGCAAATTCATGCATATAAATGTTTGTTTTTAATGTGTTACTGTGACCTAACTTTATTTAACTTTTTAATAGAAATTCCTTATTTACAGAAAAGCAAATCCAACTGTTTGACTGGAGTTACTGACTTTTTCTGTAGTGTCTTTAAATTTAAATAGACTTTGGGGTTGTGGTGTAAGAATTAAAATCCATCTATTCCCACTCATTATATTATAATATAATATATTCTGTTTTTGTGATCTAAGCTAAGTCTAAGCTCACCAGAGGTTGGCTGAGTTTGAATTCAAGATGTTGTGCAGGACTTATGGCAGAATTTAGCAGTTTGGATGATCAGCAAAAACCCTTTGTCACATCTACATGACGTAGATGCTGACCAGCATTTTTAGCATTCACACCTAAAATGCATTGGGTTTTTTCCCCAAACTCTTTCCAGCTGAGTAGAGGTCAAAGAGGGGATTGTGCTTCCTTTATTTATTTAAATGCCTTATATTACAAGAAATCTTTCATGCACCAAAAACAATGGTATGCTTCCTACAAATGATCTGCATAAGAGCCTCATTTGTAAATTATATTGTGTGTTGTACACGCCAAGCTTTGTACACCCACATCAACAAGCACATTAAGATTAGACACCCTGATGGAATCACAGTGATCTAATGTGACTGCACTGCAATGAGTAAAATGTCAGATAAAATGGAGAACAGAGTTGGCAGGAGTGGGAGACCACTGATCGCACACCAGTTGGATGTGGAACCTCCTAAGTATAGGATACAAGCGGCGATTTATTTTGAATTAGAGTCAGACAGAAGCTGGATTTTCTCCTGGGGCAATTCAGATCCTGGCTGTTGTAACTGGCCCTTGAGTTCTCGCAAATCAGTATTGGGTTGACATTCAACTTGATCCTATATTTGTTCATTTGGAGTATAAATAGGGGCCTGGTTGGAAACAGAAGGATAGAAGCATTGCATAAACAGTTTTTTTTCCCACCAGGGAGCAACCCTTGAACTTTTGGAAGACCTCTCTGATCGGGTTTTCTCTGGTTTTCATTAGTTCATAGTCTTTTTCTGAGATCCTGGTTGGAAGTGAGTCAGCTCTTCGTGAGCTTTACTAGAGACACCAAAGGGGGAAACATCCAGATATTCTCATCATGCTCCGCCAGTCCGGATTGCGTACTCCTTGCCTGTCTACCCATCTAGTGAATGTCTGCTCACTGGCCTGCAAAACGGAGAAGCTGTTCCTTCTCAGCACAGGAAACTCAGACTTCTGTAAAACTGCCGCTCTCTCCTTTACAAAAAGGTAGCTCGGTTAACATATATGAAACAAAACACTTCTGATGCTAGGCTTCCAGTTGTTTCAAGTGGATCGCAGAGTAAAAAGGAGAGAAGGAGGAATCAGCTTTAATATAAATGAAGGTTGATGTACTAATGTCACTGTATTACAGACATATTCCTCACCTAGAGTCATTTTTTATGAACTGTAATCCCTTTTATTTGCCAAGGGAGTTTTCCTCATTTGTTCTGGTCGATGTTTACATCCCACCACAAGCCTGAACATCAGAAGCTGAAAAACAGATCACTGAGCTGATAACAGGTCTGGAGAAAAAGCAGCCAGACTCTCCCTTCATTGCTCTTTGGGATTTTACCAGCACACACCTTTCTAATAAGCTACCAAAATAGAAAAGGCATGTAAAGTGTCCCACCAGAGAGACAAACAAACTGGACCACTGGTAAGTCTTAAACGAAGCATAACATGCTGTCTGTGCAACTTACAAGCAGGAACTGAAAACGTCTAAATCTTTTAGGACTGTTGAGAAAGACTGATGCATTAAAGTAGATGTTATAGGCCAGTTTTACATATGTTTTTGTGAGGCATGTGTACAGACCTTCCTCATATGCAACAACAATAAATCACGATTCACTTCACATCTGAGGAAGTTGCTTTGGACCAAAGAAAATGACTGCAGTGGTTTGGACCAGGCCTTACAATAGACAAGAAACAAATTAACCAAGGAATTCAGTGCAGCAAAGAGAAACTGTCCGACGTGTTTTCAAAAACATTACCCTTCTGCATCCCAGCGTCATCCTGGTCCCTGAGAAATGGAAAATCACAGGTGAAATGACTACAGATCTGCCGCCCCAAGTTCTGTGGTCTTTGGGCTGATGATATTACCAGCTTGGCCTGACACTTCATTTTGCACCACTTTGACCATCAAGAGATGCAACACCAGGATCATGTTTGTGGACTACATGTTAGACCTTCTTCTCCAGTAACCTAAATGTCCTCCACCAGAAGTGTGTTCTGTCACCTCTTCTCTTCTCTCTGCACATAAATGACTGGACTCCAGTCGACCCATCAGTGAAACTACAGAAGCCCTTGTAAAATTCATTTTTGTGACATAGACCTTACCAAGCTCCGCCCACAACTGACCCACATGACCGCAAGTCTCACAAGCAAACTCGATTAGTGCATCGTTTATACCGGATTTTCACATTATATCAGCTACTAAATGGACAGAGGAACTAACAAGTTCATGTCACCATCTGGGAGGAGGTTACTGGTTTCTCAGTCACAAGCTGGTTGCAAACCTGAGGCCAGCAGGTGTCAGTCAGTTATGGTAGATCTGAAATTTGGTTTGGTGACGTCAATATGAGAAGCTACAGACTGATAGGAGGAACCAAAGAGCTCTGTAAAGGTAAAGGCAAATCTTCTGAAGTTGAGATATAATTAATTTAATTTCACATAATTATCACGGTAGAAGCCATTTGTTGTGTATGAAATATATTTGTTCTATTTGATGTTTGTTGTGAATGACGTAAACTCACAAACGAACGAGGTAATTAGTCCAACGTTTAGAAACAACAGCGGCTGTAATGCGCCACAGCAAAGGTAAACAAAGGTAAAATAACCCGAACAGGTGATCAACTCAAAACCACTCCTACCTTTTTACTCTCTCTCTCTTTGTAGTTTAAGCACACCTGTTACCGTGGCAACCGCCTGCGGCCCGCAAGACGAGCAAAGCAAAGATTACGTTAAAAACATAACATTCAGTCCGTTACGATATCAAGTTTCCAGGCTTGATATTTATTTCTCGATTATTAATCAGCGCTTCCCTGAACACAGCGATGGCTGACTGACTAGCTGTAGTTGGTGCTAACGTGGCTAACACGAGTAACAGTTTAGTCCAAAGCCTTTTCTGCTAAAATAAAATCTTTAGTGTATGTCAGATACAGACACATTGCATATTGATCTGTTTAGGTAACGTAAGACTGTGTAGCAGACAGGCTTCAAGGTGTAGAAGTTGTATCAGTGCTGCCATTATGTTGTATTTAGCTAACGGGAAGCTAAGTGTGTTTGTGAGACGGCCACGCACGTGACCACGTAGAATGGGCATCAGCCAATGAAAAGCGGCCCCTCTGGTAAGGTCCATTATCTAGTGATGGTAAAAAAAAAAAAATGTAAAAAACGTGGTAAGCAAAGATTTAGGACAAAAATGTTGCAGAATTTCTTTTGTTCCACAGAGAAGTGAATTGATCATTTATTGATCAGTTTTTGACTTGCAGGAATAAGAGGAACATTTTTCTCACAATGAAAAAAATATTTGTATAAATAATGGAACAACTTTTAAAGCAAACACCCTAAACAAATCTTAAGCAACAAAATCATTCAATTGCCAACTTTTAAGTAGCATGGATACAAAATGGTAATGAGCTGTGACATAGCTCACAAAGAAGGTGTAGAGAAGTAAACAAGCTTACTTTGATCAATATATTTTTTTCATTATTGCTTTGAATCTTTTAAAAAACACTTGATGTAAAATATTACATTCTCCGAAATTGTAAGTAATGTCTTCTCTCTTGGATATTAAATGATTCATATCCAAACATTGCATAAAACTGCCTTTAAAACATGCATAAGGTTGAAAGTGGACATATATCGTAACACTACAGTTCAGTGATGTGATTCAGTGACAGGTGATGTCTTTTTATCTATGGATGCAAACAAGCTGTGCATTTGTGCAAATGTGTTTGATTTACTAATTCACATGTTTTATGTAATGTCTAACAGAAGAGTTTATGGGCATGTGGTGTAAAAGATCAGAGCCCTCCCTCCGGCCAGCTGTTTGACTTCTTCTCAGACTTTGATCCAGTGCCTGGGCGAGAGAATATGGGTTATTCAGCTTGATGTCTTTTCTCTCTCAGTACACAATACATGAGCTATTGTTTTCACAACATTTTTACACTTTGCCCATGAATAATCCTACATTTTCTGTTACATCTGTGAAGGCTTTTAAGTAGCACTTTCAGTCCTTCTTTGCCTTTAAGTTTCGATTATGCACACAGGCAGCATAACAACCTCTTCCATTAAAGGCCTGAATTTCATTATCAGCTTCTTACGCATGCAGACAATAATGTTCCACAGTAGAGAGACAGGCAAACTCTTGATGGTCTCACTGGAGACCATCTGTCTGATTCTACTCTGCCAATGGGAATGCAGTACTTTGCAGAACAAGGACAGGTCTTTCTAAAAAAAAAAGTAAAATTATTTGTAATAAATTTGCGGTTACTACAGAATTACGCAGTTATTAGTCATGTTCAAAGTGAAGCTTATTTAAATTAAAAAAATTTTTTTTTCAATTGCAGGATGGAGTCAACAGAGAAGTGTGAAGTTGTGATACAGCATTTCAATGGAAAATACCTGAAAACCCCACCAGGAATCCCAGGTGAGTTTTCTCTCCTTTGCCTTTCCTGACTCTTGAGCATTTCCATTTCTTTCAGTTGTAAAAAGTGCCACCCTTTCAAAAACGACTCCAATATTTAATTCAATTGCTGTAATTGAATATCTAGATCAGACGAATAGCTGGGTATGCACAGTGGTTTCTGACACCTAAGCTGATCATCGTGGCATTTCCTCAATAGCTGGTGATTCTGTAGGGCTCTTTTCCTCTGCCTCTCTCAATTTCTGTGTCACCGTCTCTTTCTCTCTCTGGCGGTGCACTTGCTGCAGGCTGGGACTTCTTGGTCAGGAGAAAACCCTCTTAATATTCACACTCATGCCTCTGTGCTGTTCTTTGCAATCTACTTAAGAGCTTGCACTCTCGCCTCTTTTCACTTCTGCTCCTTCTTTCTGTTGCAGTGTCCTCTTCCCTTCCTGCTCTGCTTTCCTGGAGTCACCCTGTAGAGAGCAGTCAAGGAGAAATGAAGCAAAAGTTAGGTGTGTTAGCACAGAGATTTCTTAGTGTCCAAAGAAGGATTGGAATTTATGGAAACAATGCAAGTCTTCGGGCTTGGAAAGGCTTTTTAGAAGCAGCAGGCTGACAAAAAAGTAAACTAGGAGGAAAAAACATATACTGAAGTGTCAAATGAGAAGGCTGGAGGAAATGAAAAGTGCTGCTTTAGCACTATTGAGGCCAGGTGCTTCGGTATTTACATTTTCCTGAGAGGTGCTGGCCAGATAGGCTGATATGCAGAGATTTCCTTCTCAGCTGTCAGGTTTTTATTATCACTCACCTCATCAACCAAAGGCACAGAAACACATCCATAAATTGGTCTCCACTATCCAGTGATATCGGAGAAAAGTGGATTTAGAATGTCCACACATGCTCAGCCAGTGCATAGCCAGCAGCCATTAAAGGTAAGGTGAGCGGCTATATTGAAGTTTATCTGTAATAGGAAACCTTTAAAGCCATAATATGAAGTTGACCTTCGCCTTTAAGGGTCGATCTCCCTGCTGCTCAGGCTTTATTATTGTAAATGGATTGTTCAGGCTCGTGCCAAGCTTGGAGATTTACTACCTTCATTGAGAAAATCCTTCTGTGAATTAGGAATGGGTATGTTTACAAGTTTTGCTTTGCAGCCACCAAGAGGTGCTTGAAAATCTAGTTTTCCCACAATCCCTCAAGTAAATGTCTGTTAAAGAGAGTTGTTGCCTTCTTCTGTTCCAGCCAGGTGTAACTTGAGATCATTTTTGGCATAGATGTATATTTTTGATTCTTTACAGCTTATAGTAATCGCTGAAGGACCTGATTCTGATGACGTGCTGCTATGACAAAATTTATCTCCAGAGCAAAGATGCACAGACAATTTATAAGGAGCCTGGTTTTCAAATGTATGAGCATCAGAAATGAAAATAACATTACAACATGGAAACTGTTACTGAAAGTTAGTTGATTTCACTATATTGTTTACATAATTTTTATGATGTTATTACACACACACAACCTTAAATTCCTGAATGATGTCAGGAAAATTTTTTATTAGTGTCTCAAAATGGTTTGCACAAAGTTTGTCAAATAAAATTGTCTTTAATCAGTGTTTTGTTGACAAAATGTTTCCTTACAGCAGGATGCTGTCACCACTTTATTTTACTGTGTGGTTTTCAGGATAGAAATTTTCTGTCAATCATGGCGTTTTGCACAAAAAATTTAATTTTGGTTAAATCTAATCACAGCGTTATTCCGTGTCAAACTGAAAAGCTTTCTTATAACTATGGCTTACTAATTGTCACTTTTCCATAAAGATCCAAAATTGTTTTTAATTAGATGCTTGTTGGATTTTATTTAGTTGTATCAGAGTAAAATGACCTAAAGACAAATGCATGTTACATTTTTGAGGTTTTATGAAAGTTGTGTAAGATTTTGCTTCTTCTTCATTCTCCACATTGTGTTGGGCCAGCACATGGAATTATGACAGAATACATTGAGGTTTGCTGTTGTATTGTGACTAAATTGAGAAAGTTCAAGAAGTATGACTAATTTTACAAGGCGCTGCACAAAAAAAACAGGCTGTCTTTGCCTTTGATAAGTAAGTGTGTTGTTTTCTTTCTTCCTGATATAATCCATGTTAACTGGTGCACTGCTGCACTTAGATTCCTGGACTTTCCTCTTTTATCAGACTCAGATGTTCCAGAAGACTCGAGGCTTGTTTCTGTTTCAAACTTACAGAGTAAACAACTACTTTTTGCATGCAAGTGGACATGGAGATTAAATTTTCACTGCATTCCTATTTGTCTTTTGTCCAGATTAAACATTGCATATTTAGATTTCTGAAGTCTAAAGCAGATGCATCTACTTCTTGTCTACTGACAGAGTCTATGCCGGGGTGTGTGTGCGTGTGTGTGTGTCATGTTGGTGGGATTTCCCCCGAGCCCTTTGCTATGCAGGCCAGCTTCTTCATTCATCGTGCTTTGACAGCTCAGCGGCACCCCTCGGGGTCCTCTCACCACACACAGAACAGCAGGATCGTCTGTGGGGGTGTGTGTGTGTGAGGTTTTGCTACGCCCATCATGACTAAACACAGCGAGCCTAAACACCAACTACAAAAATGCAAAAGGATGGTCTAGGAGCCATAACTTTGGCCTGGGTGGAATGTCACCATCAACTTAATGCTAATTCACTGAAGAATATTATATATATATATATATATATATATATATATATATATATATATATATATATATATATATATATTGACATGCGGTCAGGGGAGGCAGGTGAGGCAGCATCATGTTGTGAGGAAGTTTTTCTCCACCATGGACAGTGAAGGTCTTTTAGGTTGAAGAGAACATAAAGATAGATGAAAACACGATAATCCTGGAAGAAAACTTGAGAAGTTTCAAAACACAGGGGTCAAGGTTCACCTCCAAGAAGAACGAGTGTAAACATACAGCCAGAACTAAAAGGCAATGGTTCAGACAATATTCGTGCAATACAATGACCCAGTCAAAGACCAGGCATAAATCTAGTTTAGAATCTACGGCAGATTAATATGCACTTCTACTATGGCTGAGTACAAACTATTATGCAAAATAATTGCAAAGCTGATACAAGATCACTCAAAAAGAACAGCCGTAATTTATGCAAAAATTGCTTTAATAAATTACTGATTCAGAGGAGGTCAGTGCAAAAGCAGTCCACACTCTGAGTTTTTTATGAATAGAAACTTATTTTAGTTTGAAGTGGAAATCTGCTTTTGTAAGGCACAGTATATAACTCTTTTCTATGTTTGCATCTTCTCCACACTGTCACTTCAACACATGACAGTGTGCAAGAGAATCTGTGTGTGTGCATGTGAATGCAAATTGAAATGGTTTCTTCAAGCCAGGTATGCTCAGTGCCAACAAAGGGATATTGAATCGTAACCTTGCTGTCCCATAGTAGGAAATAAATATCTAGATGTCAAGTGCCAGGTCATGTGTTAAATTCAACCGACCATGGGAAAGCAAATAAAAAGGAAGCGCCCATATTGGCAAGAAGTCGACGCTGAGTTACAGATAACGCATCAGCAAAGGGGAGTGTGAACATTTAGAGCAGAATATTGTCGTGATTCAAGCAGATGGCAGCTAATAGCAGCACAGAAAGCGTCCATACATTTCCTATTTAAATTTTAATCCGAGAACATCTAACTTCCTTGTGATTACATGCGATACTGAGCTGAATTACAGTGTAGAGACACAATAGCAGATGGCAGCTAATGATACTTAACAGCCTCCATTCTCCCAGTGATAAGTTTTTAATGAAATCATATGCATTTGTCTGA
Organism: Xiphophorus maculatus; assembly: GCF_002775205.1. Taxonomy (NCBI): domain Eukaryota; kingdom Metazoa; phylum Chordata; class Actinopteri; order Cyprinodontiformes; family Poeciliidae; genus Xiphophorus; species Xiphophorus maculatus. Next base: position 4,903,539 of record NC_036455.1, read on the forward strand.
ACAGATAGTTTCTCAAAGTAGTGCCTTTATTTGCCTTAATTTAGGATTTTGTTTGAAATGATCTTCAGTTAGAGCCAGGCCTTTAGTACTGATTTCCTCTATTTGGAAAGTATAATTGGTAATACAGAAGCCTCATTTTGATCCACTTCTGTTTGCCCTGTAAAGCTGTGAATTTCAAACTCCATCCCCCTGAAAAATCAATGAACAGAAACCATTTTCTTCTTAAAGTTTTTACTGTGGAACATATCCTCACACGCCATGTGGAAAAAGAGCAGAAAAGAAAAGATTGAAGTACAAGCAAAGCAAACCCAGATTTAATGGATTAAACAACACCTCTGTTTGCATGTGAAGCCTATAAACCATCTATATACTTTTTGAGAAATATATCATTTGAATTGATTCAATTACGAACAACATATAATAGTGTATAATAGTGAAGTTGAAAAATGACATTTCTTGTATTTTATACAAATAAGAAAATGAAAAATGTTGCATATTGAGCTGTTTAATTAAATACCTTGTGGAACCACCATTTAGTGTGATAACAAGTTCTCTGTAAGGATAGCTTTGTAAATAGATCCTTTCGTCTTCCTAACAAACTTCCTAAAAAAAAAAACCCTCCTAACAGTATTATGCTTCCTTAGTGTACCTTTTGCTGTGGAGTTGGTGTGTTAAAGATGATGAGCTCTGTACCTTTTTCTCATTTCAAATAGCGTTTATTTAGATCAAAGAGTTCAATTTTGATCTCATCTCACTAAAACATCTTCCACATTTTTGCTGTGTCTACTAAATGGCTTGTGGAAAAACTTAATTTGATTTCCCTATTGCGTTTTTATTAGCAATGGCTGTTTTTGTATTTTGTTTAATTATAAATTGTTCCACCAGGGCTTTGGATCACTTCTGCTCCTCCAGAGTTTCTTTAGGCTGTCCTGGCTGCTTAGCTGATTAAAACTCTCTTTACCCAGCCTGTAAATCTATTTAGATGTCATTATTTTGGTTGGATGCTGTTTTTTCATACTTTTGCCTTTTGCGTTTGCAATCTTTGAGAAGTATAGTGCTTGGAACATTGTTTTTTAATGTATTTCCGCTTCCGGCTTCTGTACATCGTTATTCCTGGCCTGTTTGTTGTTTGAACTAATCTTCTCTAACAGGACAGGTGTATTTACATTTAAATTAAATAGCACATCAATGGGCTCTTTACTCTTTTGGTGACTTCTGAATTATACCTCAAAGTAATTGGGACTATTAGACATTCATTTAAACTGCAGCCTAAGTGATGCATGTATTAAACATGAGGCAACTTCTATATTCTGTCAGTGTCATTCCAGTGAACATGTGTTGCATGCCAATAGCTTAAACTAAATGCTTGCCCCTTATAAAATATTTTCCTCTCCCGACAAAAATGTGTACCATAAAGATGCATCCAATCACTTATCCAGGTCAGGTTTGTTTGCCGAGGCCTGGTTGATATGAGAGGTGCGTAGCAGTTGTCCAACAAGCCAGTCACAAAGGCTCACGCCAGCCGCTGCGCTCGGCCCACGTCTGATTGTGATTCAGAGAGAGAGACATGATCGATAGCCCTGATGGAGCACTACAGCTGTTTAGATATTCTGTGCAATGCGGCAGCCGCTCTCCCTGTCGCTGCGCCCGGCCCTGAGCATGCATCCACCCATGCAGAAATAAAAACTCATGCATCATACATGCCCGGAAATTTCTGCACCATGCGTCGTTTCTAATAAAGCTGTACGCGCATCAGTTTTTATATGGACCTTAAACATATAAATGCTCATATCTTTGGTGGCACTCAAAGTTCTTCCCCTGTAAGAGACGAGCCACTTTGTATTTGGGTCGGGGGTGGGGGAGAGGAAAGATTCATCCTTGTTTTTAGTGAATGTGAATTTACTCAATACACAAAATAAATAGAATTTATGAAACATGTCTACAGCTATAAACTATACTGAAGTGAGCCCTACAGGGATGCATTATGATTTACATTGTAACCCCTGTGCACAGGGAAAGTCAAAGGAAGAGCAGATAAAAAGTGATTTAATCCGGTGCCTCCACAGAGCCCTGCTGATTAAAGCCCTCTGTCCCACAATGCATTTAAACAGCTTAGAGATGACACCCTATGGTGAGCGTAATTTGAACCAGAGCTACATTAGCCTTTGTTTGGTTATGGCAGGTGAGTTATCTTATGTAGATACCGTGCTCTCTATTTGTAGAGGAAGAGGGAAAATTGATAACTTTTAGGAGACTGTTGGTTCTGCGTCTCTCCATCATTGTGCAGCTACTTTTCATCCAGGCTTTGTTGCTTAAAGGCACAGGCGGTCTTGGAACAGGAGGACAAAATTCCCAGACTACAATAATAAAGTTAGCATTAGTCTTAATGTCATAACTGTGCAAACAAGGATTCAATCCAGACTGAATGTGCACCAACACAACTTTTTCTTCCTTTTCGCTTCTGCTGCTGTTGCTTGCTCCAAAAACCTGCTGCCAATATGGCAAATGAGTTGAGAGCTGGCTCCAATATTGTCCAATGGATGTTGGATAAATACTAAAAAGTACATCAGGAAGGAGCCGCACTGGCCTCGAGAGATGGAGCAGAGCGGAAACATGCGATATGTTCAAGCTTTCAATCCTCTTGTTTTCTCAGTACATTGCTTTGGCATTGTTCTTTTTAACTTTATCTGTTTTTACTATTTCTTTTTTCATGCCTCCTTCTGTTCTCATTCACTTTTATCTATTGCTGGTCTTTCAGACCCATAATTAAAATGAAAGTAGTGCTTTTTCTAATATCACATTCTCTTTACTGGCATAATTGTGTTCTTAAAATACTGATTGAATTTCCAGTTTGATGATTTAATTTTTCCTGAGATCTGTTCAACACAACAGAATCCATTCATTATGACTTCTGAGACATAGGAGTTAGAAAAAAAACAGTGCTGAGATTTAGTTACTAGAGGACTTGGCGGGGGGGTGATTGTTGCTGGGGGTGCCGTTGTCGAAAGAAGAAAATTATTCCCTCCCTGCTGGCATCCTCACCAAGGCAACGGCACCAAGACAGCAGCGACAGCCCACAATATTAAAGCGTCCCTTGCTGAAATGAGGCTTGTCCCAAATCACTTGGTAAGTCCCAAAAAGCCCCTCCGAAACTGTCAGTCATACTTGAGTAATCTATGTTAATGTCTGCCATCCCTCCCACAATCCCCTGGCTAATAACTGGCCTGTCGGTGGGCCCATTTCTTTTCCCTCTATGGCAGTAAGATTTAACGTGCAGCCAAGTAGGTTGATAATTTGGCTGTCAGTGTTACTCAGACCTTCCTGCCCATGCAAGTATTCAAAGTCCTATTGTTCCTATGCATGTGTGAATAAATTGTATTTGATAGATGTTTATTTTTAAGGTTTTCCTTTTGGTGAGAAGTAAAAGGTCAAACTGCTTCTAAAGAACATGTACATCTCCGTTTACCTTTGTCAGTGGCACTCAGACAGTTATTCAGTATAATCTGTCATAAATACAGTGGAGGTCAGAAGTTTGCATACATTCATTTTGAATTTTTGTCTCATGTATTTGAACGGCAGGAATGATAATACAACACAAACTTTCCATCATTTTTAACATCAAGTATTGGATGCACAAATTTTGATTTTATTCTGGACACTCTAAAATATGTTCATATTGCCTCACTCACTAGTAATTTGTTAGTTTTCTGTCACAGAGTGCTTTTTTTCTAAATCTTGTTTTGATATGTGTTTGAGCAGCTGGAAAATCAAGTTGTCCAAGTTTCAATCCTGTAGCTCAAGAGCGGGCAATCCCAGTTCTTAAGGTTTAGCTTTGTTTGTGGATTAGATGGTTCCCAGACTAATAAGATATGTCTGCTATATTACTTAAACTTGGAGCAAGGACATATCTTAAACCTGAAAGATACCATTTGTATCTTGCAGGTTTGTACCAGTTTGTATTGTTCTTTTAGGTTTAAAAGCTTGACTTTATAGCTCACCCAAAATTTCTTCTTGACATTGTGGCCAGATATTTAAATCTTTCTGACCTCTGACAATAAAGCATTTTTCGGTAGGCATTTGGTCTTTGGTCACTACTACTTCAGTCCATGGTAGTGTAAAAGTTGCCACACCGTGGCCAGTGAGACTGGTATTCCAATTTCCCAGTTTAGGACAAAATTGAGTCTTTCATTGTTCCTGCATGTTCTGTTTTCCATCTGAAGGCATCATATGGGATAGAGAAAAAACACAAGTATTTGACCCATTTCTTGTTTTTCCAATATTGGCGGCATTCAAATAAATCATTTTGGGGCTAAAATCAAAATAGGATTACTGGACGTGATGGGTGTGTGTAAACTTCTAGCTGGAATTGTAAACAGAAAGGCACAAAATAGTCTTTATAAATGCACTTACCAGGATATTGCAACACAATAAAATCTGCTCTCCTATCATGAACCTTCCACCCACAAATACAAGAGCCCCTTATTTCTCCTGCCTCCCATTAGAAACAGAGCACACAGGAAGTTATTATTGGCATCCTAAGTAATTCAGACAGCTTCCTGAAAAAAGGATCAATTTCCGCCGATGCACTTTCTCATTATAACCTTATCTTGCCTACAGACAATAATCTGGATTTGTTACGCTTTGTTTGCTTTGCCACTGAGCTGTATGATTCACGAGTGAAGCCAATGGTTTGAGGCAAAAACAGGAGGAGCTGGGGGGGAGGGAGCTGCTCTGGGGGTCTCTGTCTCTGAAACAGAAATTATTCACCTACTGCGTTCCCCTTCTGCGGAAAATAATATAAGCCCTTTGATTGGCTTCAAAGTTTGTTTAGGCGGAGAAGAAGAGCTCAGACTCCTGGAGGGGTTCAGACAGGAGCGATTAACTTTGCTCTCCACTCAACCGCATGTAATATAAAGACAAGCAGACTGAAGGACAGTTGCCATGAGAAAAAGATACATAACAAAGGAGAGAGGAGTAGAGTAAGGATGCGATGGAGGGACGGTTTAGGAGTTGAAGAACTCTGACGGGGAAAAAATGAGCAAGATAAAAGGGAACAGATGGAAAGAGGCAAAGAGGGGGAGAAGGATGAGGGTGGCGCAGAGGAGAAAGGCATAAAAGTTGGATCAACCTGTGCTTTTGGAAGGTTAAACATGAGCACAGTTTAGGCTGCTGCGTCTCTAACAGATGAGATGAAAGGATGACATTGACTATACGACTACTTCCTGAGCTTAACCCCTGTGACAAGAGACCAGCTGTTCACCATGTTGATCCCCTTCTCCCTCTGTTTTTTCCCCCTCCTCCGACCTCACACATGCAACTCTCCTTGCACTTTTTTGTTGTCCTTGCTTTTATGCTTTCCCTCCCTCTCATCCATCCTTTTCTAGCTCCTACCTGCCCTGGCGCCACTGTGCTTCACACTTACATTTTGCTGCACATTATTGCTCATTTGTGTTGCTGGACATCTAAGGCTGTCTTTATTTGTAACAAGCATTTCCCTCTCATCTTTGTTTGACGTGTTCTGCCTGTTCAGATATGTGTTTCTCTTTAATGCTCTGGATTTGCTGACATTTATGATGCAGGTTTTCATTTTTTCACGCATCATCAAAGCAGATCAAGAACAAGGTTGGAATGTAACGGGGGCTTGTCAAGAGCTATTCTTGATTGTAAAATATTCATAATTTTTCTCTTAGCCAGTTCTGAAGAATATGGTCTTATTATGTTGCTTCATTGTAGAATTTGCTGGTTTTATGCAAATTGGTCTCTCTTCAGTATTTGTCAAGATCCAACCATTTTAAATTTTCACTTCTGGTCATTATTTGCAGATGTAAAGTTCAGTTTGCACTCTAGAAGTCTGCATTTTAAACACTAAGGAGTGTGAATGTTTGGGTTGTGATTTGTTGTTTGAGCTGGGTCCTGCTCCACAAATGTTTGGGATAGTTCAGTCAAGATCATTCCACTCTGAACATTAGCCTGCTTCATCCAATGTGGGGATTTTTACCCTTTCCTATTTCAAACTTTCACATGTTTTGTCGTATGTGACTTTTACAAGTAGGTAAATATCCACTTTGAGAAATAGCAATTTTAGCAAAGTTATTTTCTGTGATTAACTCACTGACCACTGTTAGTAAAGAAAGGCCACATATTGTTGACTGCTGGGAGAATTTCACTGGTCAGGGTGATTTTGAATATGTGCTATGGGTTTTTTAGAAGGAGATAATACACCAAAAAGTATAGGTTAGATTTAATTGAGAACTGGTCATTTTGTGATTAGTTTGAAAATAAAATTATTCATTGAGTGGTTAAGTACGTCATTTGTTTAGGGGTACAAAATGATGGAGTGTGAAATCTGGCACAGCTTGAACTTAGACCAGAGGTAGTGATTGTCATTTTTTGTTTTGGCTGACTGGTTTCAATTTATGACAGTTTTATGACTGGTTGACATGCAGGCGGTCAGAAGTCAGAAGCATGATACTGTGGACAATCACCTTCAGCTCTGGTCCTTCGCCTCCTGGTGTTTTCTAGATTATATGGTTTAGAGCAGCACAACTAAAAGTTATCAAAATGTACAATATAATAAGTACTGTTTTAATGCAGTGTTTTGTAGGCTTTGGCATAATTGCTAAAAATATTGGGCATCAACCCTCCAATTTATTAAATTATTTTGTTCCATCTACATCCATGGCAACAGTTGCAGAAGATCAAGTACCTAGGCATACAGAGGGCTTCTACAAAGCATGGCAGGAAATCCAGTTGTGAATTTTCTCTGCTGCTAAATATACCTCAGTCAACTGTTTGTGGTAATGTAATGAAGTGGATGTGATTGGGAATGACAGTAATTCAGCCATGAGGTGATAGGGTGATAGGCCGTGTTAACTCACTGAGCAAAGTCAGCAGATGCTGGGTCCAGTAGTGTGCAAAGGTTTGCCAATTTTCTGTCAATCGCCACGGATCTCTAATCTTGGTGTGGCCTTCAGATTAGCTCAAGAACGTTGTATAGAGAGCTTATTGGAATAGGTTTCCATGGCTGAAAGGATCATGGTGTGGGACTGTTAATCAGAAGTTGGGCTCAGCCACTATGTTCCAGTGAAAGGAGCTGTAAACACTGCAGCATATGAAGACATTTTGAAATATGTATGCTCTCAACTTTGTGGGAACGACTCGGAGACATTGACTGTGCTCCAGTGCAGAAAGCTTTGCCCATGATGACATGAAATAATGGGTTTTGTGTTGAGGACTCTTGTGACTCATGCCTCAAACAAAGAATGCGCCTTTGGGAAGAATTAGAAAGAAGACTGCAAACTACCCCTTCATGTCCAACATCAGTGTCTGACCTCAACCTTAAAAAGCTGAATCTGACAACAAAATTCAAGGTCTTTCTAAACAGCTCAAAAAAATATTTCCCTCTTAAAACATAAAGGCAACGTTGTAATGAGGAATCTTATTAGCTTACTTGCTGCTTTCTCCTCGTTCAGTATCTGCACTCAGTAACCGTTACAACCTTCAATGTGATTCCATTTAGAGTTCAGCATCTATGTACACTACACAATAACCCTTTTTGAAACATAAGGAAGTTGTTTATCATTAAACCGCGGATGCTCCGATCAGTAATTTTCTGGGTAGTATACATGTGTGGGGTTTTCTTAAGGTCAAAGGTCACTGATTATTTGGATCCTAGTCAAGGGAAAAATTGTTTCATTTTGAGCCATGTCTTTGTGATTGGTACTTAAAGTTGTTGAAGTTTATCTGGGGAACCTGTGAAGGCAAAATTTATGAGCCTCAGCAAAAGTATTGTTATATTTTTTCTTCTTACAAGCACAACTCCTCTAGAAAAGAGGCCTTAAAATGTGTATGCTACACTCCCAGATCCATAGACTCGAAGTTTTAAGCTATCAGTCAACTTAATCTAATGCTGGACCCCAGGCAATGCATTTTTTATCCAAAGAATAATATGCAGCCTCTCAGCAGATACTGTAGGTCACTGAGCTCATAGCCCTCTGGACAGCCTGCCCGTCCCCCTGAATGAAGATTAAGTTTGCTGAGGAGGATAATCAGGCTCCAAGGTCTCTGCGGTATGCAAGCAATTCAGCAGGGTTGCTTTCTGTGATTCACTGCTGAGCTCTTTTTCTCTTCTCATCTTTTCTTATAAGAGATAAGACTATCAGGTTAGATTATAACAAAGTGCATCACAGCTTTCTATTTTTAATATGAGTACATTTTTAGCATATATTTAGAATAGATTTGAAACAGTAACTGAGAAAGCGAGTGGGAGACATGTTGTCTGACTGCTTAGAATTGACTTATTGTATCCTATGTGTGTGTTGGCGTGTGCGAATTTGCGTCAGGGAAGCAGAGAGGAGAGAAGAAAAAAAAAAACAGGCATCAGTTACACCCTTCCACGTCACTGTCACCATTCAGGACACAGAGGGCAGTGAGATAAATCTAGCTGATGCCCCCAAAATAGAGCCGGAGCCTCCATTAGAACAGGACGCAGGCTATGTGAGAACAAGCTGAGGTCACTGTGGTCAACTGAGTTATTTCTGTTGCGACCTCCAGGAGCACACATCCACATGAGAGCCAGCCAGCAGGTTAGCAGACACAAAAGAATGTGCGAGCAGCGATGTTACAAGATTCATTAAGAGAAATCTGCAAAAGTAATCACATCCACTAGAACATGTTTACATTTTATCACGCTTTAATAGGTTTTATTGGGATTTTTAGGCGATAGACCAAGACAAAGTTTCACTGTGAAGTGGAAGGAAAAGAAAATGTGGTTGTCAAAAATGTTGAAGAAAAATTTAACTGTAAAATGTGTATTGGTATTCAGCCTCACAGGGCTTAGTGTTAGTTTTTAATTTTGTTTATTTATGGAGTTCCACTCAACAACAAATATTGTCTCAAGGTAATTTACAAAAACGTGAATTCAATCCAATCATTAGGTTAATTAGATGTACTTAACCTTTTTTCCACATAAATGACTACACAGGTGAATTCTGGTTTAAGGTAGACACCTGCTCTCCATATTTTCTTATGCCAAACAGGAACCGGATTAGTAATTGCTTTCTTTCAACGATTGCTTTCTTCTTGCCATAAAGGTCAGATTTGTGGAGTTTGTAAGTTTTGACAATTTTCTGTCGATTTTTCCTTCCTCCTGAGCTCTTGGTCTCTGAAGTAATTTCTCTGGTTAGTGTTATATTTTTCTAGACAGTTTAGTTGGATGGCAGTAGGCTTGTAGATGAGCTTTTCTATTTCCATTTTGTGGTTATGGATTGCAAAATCTGCCATGAAATGTTTGAATTGTTGGATATTGTTTTGTAACCTAACTCTGCTTTAAAGTTCTCCACACTATAATGCCAGATTTGCCTGGTATATTCCTTGTTAATTGCAATTGGTGGAGTCTATGTACATGTACTATGTACCGTATATAGACTCCACCAATTGCACCTAAATGCAATCCCATTGCATTTAGATGTAGATGACATCTAAATGCAATTGGATGCCCTGGATTTTATTTAGGGGTCTGTGACTGAATGCAGATGCAAGCCACACTTTAAAAAAAAATCAAAATTCATGAATATTTTTTGTGTTTCATTCATCACATAAAGTTCCAAGAAATACATTGAAAATTTGGAGGTAGTAATAATTTTATTAGGTGCCATACTGTGAAGTATGTACAAATTAACCATCTGCTTGTCAACTGAGTCGATTTGTGTCATTTTCTTTTCAAGAGGAGCTTCAGCACGATGGAAACACACCTGGTTCCTAGTGACTTAATGTCTCAGACACAGTGTCTCTGGCTGTCTCTCTTTTTATTTGTTGGCAGTACGGTGCAGCGCATTACTGCTATTGGATCACACTTTTATTTTATTTCTGCCACTTTTACTCAGCCTATATAAATGATTTACAGTAGCTAACAGACATGGATGCTCCCTCTTTGCTGCTGTAAAAACAGGACTAAAGAACACCAATTTGCCATCAGAAAGATTTCTTGCATGGTCTTCTTTCTTCTGTTTTCGTCTTCCACTCATACACACACATGCTCACACACACACATCAATAGTCCATTAGGACAGTGCTGCGTTCATTACCTCGAGCCTGGCCCAGAGACAGCTTTCATAGTGGAGCACAGTGGAGTGGAGCTGGCTGGGTTTGCAGTACATACAGGGAGAGGAGTCTGGTAATTGCCAGCTCTCTGTTCTCTTCATCCTGTGCGTCAGGTGGAAAGTATGAATCTGTGGTGTCTGGGGACCACCCCTGCAGCACTGCAACGCATCTCGCCACAACTGCTTGTCCCCCTACTGGCACAAGTAATAGAGGGAAAACAGGGAGCTTAAAGGCCTCAGAGAGTCCAACAACTGTCACTCTGACAATGCACACAGCCGTGGGAAAGCATTAAAAACACAGGCAGGCCACAGTAACTGTAGAGATGCACCGAAAGATATAGCCTCCCTGCAAATCTAACTTTCTTTCTCATGCCTATCACACAGCGGTAGGTGTTGTTGCTACGAGTACAGCTATTTCAGAGATGTATTTAGGTTTTACTGTCATATCTCTGCCATGAGAAGAACAAAGAATCAGGTAAAAAAAAATAGTTAAAACCAAAGGCAGCTGGCATATAATGAAATCATTCTTACTAATAAGAAGTAACTTGCAAGAATATCAATACGTCTTAAAATTGTTCATACTTTATGAACTAACTCTTGTGGTTATTTTATTCAGATTTTATGTAATTGTCCAACACAAAACAATGTACAATTTTAAAGTAGAAGGACAATTGTCCGTGGTTTCAAAAATCTTAGACAAAAAATATCTTAGTGTGAATTGCATTTGCACTCACTTTCTTTCACCTTGATGCCCCTAAATAAAGTCCAGCACAGCCAACTGCCTTTACAAGTTGCTCAATTCTTATACCAACATCTGAATTTAATTCCCAGCCTACACAAAGAGATTCAGATTAATTGTGGTTTCACTAATATAACTTAACTGCACAGGCATCGTCAGTAATACTGCAGCTGTTATTTTCCCCATATCTTGATTTATATTTATATTTACAGCATTAATTTTATACATGTATATCTGAAAATGATTCTTTTATCCTCATTTTTGCATTCTTGTCAGCTGCACAGCTATTAAATCTGAACTACTGCTGTGAGTGGAAGGGGTGGAGGGCACAACATCTGTTTATATAAAATGTATGGAATTTCTTTGTACATTATCCAAGTGCACAAAAGTTGGCAGAGTACAATCAGGCAAAACATCATTGCGGCAATACAGAACCCTGGCGTTTGGATTGGGGGTGGATAGGAAGCCTCAGGCCAACACTGGATCTAACGCGGATGTCGGTACCAGGTGTGATAAAGATATATGATTGCAATGGTCAAATCTCTGACTGAGAACCTCAGAATGGACGTGAAAAAAAATCCACCACATACTTAATAATGACTGTGTATGCAAAAAATTTAAAAAAATCTTTATTCAGTTCTAATATAGCCCTTTGTCAGCAAAGGTGTCTTAAATGATAAAATATATCGTTGCTTAGGGACAAATTGAACTGCAAAATTTGTTTTCCTCCAACAGCTCTGTATTATACCTTCACCATACAGTTTATACTATTTTTCAACATGTGGCCTTTAGTAACATTTGAAAAGGTTTTGAATTAATTATCCTTGTTCAGCAGCCGTCTAAAATCAGAAGAAAATACTGCAACAAGGTTATCTCATTCAGCAAGTACTTTTTTTTTTATCCTCTTACGCATGAACATGAAGATTTATGAATTATCTTGAGCTGGTTATTGCTGTTTTTCAGCCCAAGACACAATCTTGCCACAGTTGTATCCAAATCAATTCTCCAGGATGTCTTTGAGTTGCGAGCACAAGGCTCCACACGGTGAGGGATATGCGAAGAGGATGCTGTCGGAGTATATCCAATTTCAGACAGCAAGGCGAATGGCCTTGGAGATCAAGGATTATACAGCTGATTTCTAAGCCGAGCTAATATTGATTTGCTGTGCCCCTGGCGAACACCAGGTTGTACCTTCCCAGTGTAAGCTTTTAAATGTTTCAGTCATAATGGCCCCCCTTTGTCAATATATTCCCTGATCTATAAGGCCATACCAACTGACTTCTATGAAAGGCCTTTTGTTTTTCTAGACATTACTGTAAATACAGGAAGCAGCTCCAGGTTAATTCGTCCCTTCAGCACATTTTCTTTTTCCATTCATTTCTTTTCATACCTATAAACAAACTGTTTAACCCCATGTGCTTAATCACAGCCTTTCAGTTTGTTTTCTATTTTTAATTAATTGTTGCTAGGTAATAAAACAAATCATAATAATATCTCACCTTTTTTTTTCTTAAATTGTATGTTGTTTGAAAATCTAGTATTTTCATAGTATCCCAGCCTACTGTGATTATCATTATTCTAATCTGTGGCATAGTGAAGTAGAAAAAAGGGACTCATCACAGGGTGTTGATCACCCATAATGCAGTTTGATATCCTGTCCATAGTGAGAAGGACTCTTGGGATCCCTCTGTGACTTCATAGTTTCTGTCTGCAGAGTTTGTTGTCGTGCCATCTGCTCCTAAACTTCCTGTTATGGTCTACTCTTTTTCCTTACACACTTTTTCCTCCACCTTCTCTTCTTTTTTTCATTCACATTGTAAACCTTACTGAAAAGCTCCCTATTTGAGGTTTGGTAACCACTTTAGGAAAAGCTGGAGAAAAGAACTACAGACACCCCCCACCCGTCTTCTGAGAATAAGAGAACGACTGGCGTGTCAGACCGGTGTTGGGAATCCGGCTAACTCATCCAGTAGACACATTATGAGGTAAAATCAACAGTGGGAAGTGTTAGATTTATTCTAGCAAGAGGGAAAGCATGTCCAAATCCTCTCAGTTCGAACAGCCATTATAAACAAGAGCAGATTAGCCAGCTGCCTCCTGCTGGGACAGTGAATGGATGAGAGTGGGAAAGATGAGGGGAGGCCGTTCCTCTCCTGCATTATCTAAATAACAGGCCGGGGAATTCAATAAGTACTGGCCTCATCAGACCTCATCAGCCTCCCCAATTAGACTGCACATCATGGCGGCTAGTGGGCTCATTGCTGCTGGTGACAGATGAGACTCCGCATGGCGGTGCGCTCTCTTTTGTAGAGGTGCTGTTGCCCCACATTCCTGACATTGTTCAGGTAAATTCTGTACTTTCTTCTTGTCTGAGAAGCAATAGCTGTTCATATGTAATTGCTCAGTCAGAGTCCGTTCTGTTGACCTGGTTAATTCAAACTTTGTCCTTGATGCTGCATTAGTAGAATACCAACAGTCAACCTCAACTTTAAATAAGGACTTGCCATCAGAGGGTTGCTGCTTTTAAAACCCTGGTGATATTGATGTTGTCAATATCTTTCCCCTCCCACATTGCCTCCCTGTGTATCCCCAGCGGTCAGGACGTGAGGAAAACACACAGCCCTCCCGCATTGATTGCAGCCCATTAACGCGTACTGAGAAAAAACAAAGCCTTTCATCATGTCTGAGACGTTTAGGCAAGGTCTTACCCAAAGTTGTTCCGCACAGGTCAACCTTTCTTTGTGGTTATTGCTCTCAGATTGCTATCTCGAGACACAAAGAGCATATCTGCTGGAGCTGTTTGGTCTGCATCTTTTTTTTTTCCATGTAAAAGAGGAATGTGCTTCAAACTGCATCCATTTTTCATGTTGCGTTTTTAGGGAGTTGGAGTGGGTGGAAACAGAACACATGGAGTAAAGCATTAGTCCTGAGAGACAGGAAACAAGTAAAGTACGGTCCTTATTTACCTTTCTAGGACTCTTAAACGTTTGCATCCCATTAATCAGTCAAAACCAATTATTGTAATAATAAACATGTCACAATTAAAGAGGATGCAGCACATACTACATAAAATATTACAATGAGGCTATTTCTTATTCATTTAATCATCTGACATTCACTCTAAAAACAAAAACATTGTAAACTTTGAATACTTATATATTTATATCCCACTTGCTAAATCAAGTGGGATTTATGTATGTTTACTAAAAGCAATGAACATTTTGTGAAAAGAGAATAGACGTTACTTTATTTTCAAGGATTTCTTTTCTTTAATGACAGCAGAAGATTATTGTCATGACTGCTTGAGAACAAAGCTAAGACCCAGGAAATGAATGAATTATTAGCTCGTGGATGTCTGATACATTGTTTGAAGTTCCGATGTTACATTTCTTTCAAACAGAGCTCCAGGCGACTGAGACATGCAGCTACTGTTGGGCTTAACTATAACTAACTTAGAGGTCCTTCAGGTACATTTTAAAAGGTCTTTGAGGAAGTGGATAAATGTATGCGAAATTTTGTGTGTTTGCTATACACCACAAGCAGTCCTCTTCATTTCATTTCATTTTGTCCTACAAGCACAGAGGACAGACTCATACTTGCACAGCTGTAAAGTGCAAATCAGTGATACACGTAATGTTTGGTGGTCTCTGACTGAAATATTGTTTCTTTACATTCTATTTCCTCTTCCTATGTCTGTGGCAAAGCAAAACTGGTTCTTTTACAGCGCGTAAACTGAATATGATTGCAATCGTATTTTCATTCTAAAACTGGAATTCTAACTTCAGACAATTTTACCAAAGTAGCTACTAAACCTAGAACCAGTTTCATCCCCAAGAAGAAGAAGTCAATTTAACAAAACTATCAAAAGCAAAAGCAAGAAAATAATACTGTGTGAAGAGGAACAATTACAGAAGATAAAATGTTTCATTTGGACACATGATTCTAAAACCAAGAGCCGCCCTAAAGACGCTGAAAAAAAAAAGAGGTATTTTCTTGCTTATGATCGGCACAGTGTCAGTCAACTGTGATTTGATTGCATGACTTTCCTACAATTTGGGTTCAATATATATATTATTTATTTATGCATACTTGAAAATTTACACTTCTGTGTAAAGATAAAACTTAATCTGCATTCTCTAACTCTTCAAACAATTTTGTATGTTATTTTTATGATATAACAGAGTAAAGAAAAGTCCAAGTCACAATGAAAAACTCTTAAAACGTTTTTCAGTGAAAACAATTTAGCACCTCGTCAACACTTTTTAATCCTATATGATCTAATGTAATTACTTTGCCCACCTCTATTTTGGAGTACTGGAAGAAACCGGAAAATCAAGAGAAAATCCACATGTGCACATGAAAAACTATTAAGACTTCAAAATCTTCAGAAATTGCTCTCTTTGCTCTCTAGTAGCAATAGCCCAAAACTAATCATTTCTCAAGATGTAGAGAAAATACAGAAATAAGATGTCAAATAGAGTTTTGCAGGCATGATCTGAAAATATTGCAGATCTCTTAGTATTGGCTTTAGCTGTACATGTCTGAGTGGGTTTGAGTGTATATTACGTATTTTGGTGTGTAGTTGTGTGTCTTTTTCTAAAAGTGCAAAGAGAGCTGCACCTGCAGCTCCTATCAAACAGTGGAAAGCTCCTTTCAGCACATGTTTAATTACCGTCTCGGCAGCTCCGCTTGGCTCAGACACGCTGCTCCGAATGCAGCCAACCACATCTTCTCACACATAGCTGCTTTCCTCTGCCACAAACTCTGCTGATCCCTAATCAGCCACGATGCCACCCTTCATTTATCCCCAACTGGCTACTGTAAAGGGGACAATATGGACCCTCAGACCCCCAAACACCTACCTCCCACCTCCAAACCTTTCTCCCTATTAGCCGGGTGCCTTGCTTACATTGATCATGAATCAACGTCACTAGTAGAATTGATCGTCAATCACACTCAGTGACATTATTGATGCAGCTGCTCCCTCAGTTACAGTCCTGCCCTCAGCCATGGGTTTACACTGCGGCTGCGGCTCTGGCATATTGATCCTCCTTCAGATACTGTATTGAGGGCCCTTTATTGATAATTCATTTATTGTCCTGTAATTTCATTTTCTTTCTTGTCCATTACATTGTTACTGGAAGCTCCTATGGTGGAAATTTAGTTAACAGACACTTCAGCTTTTGTTTGCTTTACAATGCTGTTCTGACTTACATGCCTCGCTTGTAAACAAATATGTCCAACTCTCTCTCAATATGTTTATTAATTTTTAGAGCTAAATGTTTTAACAATTTTTCTTTAAGCAAGTAAATAAGAAGTTTTTTGGTGTGTCGCAGTCCAATCGCATTATTTGTATTGAAATATTTGCTGATATCAATATATACTGATCCAGAGTATAAAAAGTTTTAGTTGTAGGCTGCATAAAATGTATTATTATGTTTTGTGCACCTTAATCAACCTTGATTTTGATTATGTAATTGGAAATGCATTCAAGTCTCAAACCACTGCACACTTGTTTCCCTTATGACAGACTTCTGGTGACTGTCATATCATATTTGCAGAGAAACATTTGCTTTGAGTTTGCTAGATGGGCCGTTTTGCTGAATTACAAAGCGTCGACCTGCGTGATTTATCTCTATAGATGGGAGGTTTCATGGGTCACTGGAGGCGTTGGCAGTGCTATAATGCTGTGCTAACAGGGACAGAGCAAGCTTTGCTGTCTGCCCACACAGGCAGTGACACACACAGTGGGAGAACAAGTCAACCCCCACAGGCAAAGTCCAGCAACAGCCACTCTCCAGTCCCTCTGACACCGCCGGAACCGTTTGCCATGAAAGGATAGCACCGCAGGCTACAACTAGTTTAACACCACAAGGTCATCAAGAGCCAATGACTTGCTTTTTTGATTGATAATGAATTAAGAATATAATTCATCCATGCTCAAAGTCACTGCTGGTTTTTTATTTAAAAATTAATAACAAGCTGATTTGTGTTGCATGTTATTGTATGCCCAGTTTAACAAGCTGTGCCTTGATAGAAACACTTACCGTGTCTTTTTAGATATTAATCTCTTTGATGAGCTTGAAGCTGTTTGAGGATGGCAAATTAACATAACCCAAGCATAGAATTTATGTGGTTGGACTGCAATTACCTGTCATACACATTTAGCGAGGAGCACATATGGCTCGGCAGGCTGTTATCGTTTTGGTACATTTTAAATCATGTACTCAGTTGTGTCTTTTCAGCCAAGAGAGCTGAATTATCAAAAGCAACAACAGCTAATTAGTGAGATATTTCTTTTTGCAGTTAACAGGTCTGGATGCTTTTGAATTCAGCAGCTACAAACACAAAGGATTGTAAATTTAGCTGCAGTTGTTCATGCATAACTGTAATATTTCTATGCAGTGTATTTCACAAATGCTTAAGACTTTGAATATATGCATATAGTACATATTCTTGGCGTTAAAGAATTCCATTTAAATTTGAGAAACTTTAAGGTTTTTACTCACTTTTTCCTTATTAACTGTTGAAGTAAGATGCAGGTTTCACTGTTTTCCACCCTTTAAGGTATTTACTTATTTAGGATCTTTTTGGAAGCCTCTTACTGCAAACACTGTTCTCAGGCTCTTACCATCATTCAATTTTGAAGTAACCACAGAGCAGCCACTTGTACTGTAATTGCTGTCTTGGGCAGCTGCATAAAGCACCCTGTGATATTGAGACCCACTGCAGCTACGGAGATGTTGGCAGTGTGTTGCTGCATCTGTGGCTTTATCATTAGAAACATCTGTGGCTGCCACTTTAGGACTGCCACTGTCTGCAGAACCCAGCAACACTCGAGCCCAACTATTTGGAGTGAATGTGGTAAAGATTGTCTGTTAGTGTAAATGTTATTTTAATATATAGATGCTGGATTGTCAACCATTTATTGGAGTTGGCAAACACAGTGTAGAAGAAATTCCACTTACTTGCACTCCCTTTTGCCTGCTCTGGTGTTTTTAGTTATTTGTCCAATCCCCATGGCAATGTTAGAATCTGAAACGCTGGAATTAGCTGATTTAGCTGAAAATGAAGATCTCATTTAAGAGCCGGTATCCCACGGGTTGCCTGGCAGTTGGAAACTCGCCGCCTGCTTGACACTAGACTGCGGTTACAGTATTTAAATTTTGTTTAAGAGCACATTAACTCGTGAGTCAGCAATTGAATGTGCAATTATATTCCTGCTAAAATAATTACACTTCTTTTTTTAAGCAGA
The DNA here is from genome assembly GCF_002775205.1 of Xiphophorus maculatus. Classification (NCBI taxonomy): domain Eukaryota; kingdom Metazoa; phylum Chordata; class Actinopteri; order Cyprinodontiformes; family Poeciliidae; genus Xiphophorus; species Xiphophorus maculatus. The sequence goes on from NC_036455.1 coordinate 4,921,633, forward strand.
CAGTCCTTTGTCTGTCAGTTAGATTAAGTCATTGATTTTTCCCTTATTATGTCTGCATGAAAGCATATTGAAGCCTTCCAGTTCCCTGAAGAAAGCCTCCCGCTAATTTAGGTTGTCTGCTGTGTTTTGGACTAGCTGAGAGCCAGACACGTTGAGCTCAAGTCATCCATCATTTTTGTTTGTGCAGAGGTGGGATAGATGGACAGATGGACAGATAGATAGATAGATAGATAGATAGATAGATAGATAGATAGATAGATAGATAGATAGATAGATAGATAAAGGGGGACTGAAAGATGGATTAGCATGCCACAGACTCCCTACATAACATTACTCTTGTTAAGTGTGCAATAGCTCATCGATCAGACTTGTGCTGCCTGCATCCAGGGCTCTTTCCTGCATTTTCCTTAAAGTAATCCATAATATAATCTCAGGCCTGAGCCATCCAGCCTCCTGCATGAACCCTGTGTGAAAAAGTCTGCCCAAGAGATGATCAATAGTCATGGAGCAACTGTAACAAATGCAAGCAAAGAGTTGTTGACATCCTTCTCCCTTTGGTCATCACACTCATGTAGATGAGCTTGACAGTATGGATTGGAAAACTGGACTTTACCTGTCACTCATACCCCCTGTGAATCTCTTGCTTTCTCCCCTCCTCCTTCTTGCCCATTTCTGTCAATGTCCCTTCCTGTCTTTGTCCGTCCATCTATGACACCATATATGTCTTTCCGTCTATCACCCTCTCCCTATCCGTGTCGCTCCGTGTCAGTGCCGGCTCCATTTATTGGGCTATATCATTGAGCCATGTGTGCCGTCCCTGTCAGCAAAACGGCTGGCAGACTGTCTTCATGTTCATGCTGAAGGATGTGAAGCCAGTGTAGCAGTTGTGAGAGCTATCGACTGGGATCCGTCAAAGCCCTCCCTGTAGGAAAAGCTGCTGCCTCCTGCCTTTCTCGTTGGCAGCCACACTGAGCTTGTTTGTTTGACTCGGAAAATGTCGACATACATTCAGCACTGCTGTAGTTTTGATTCCATAATCCTCACCTGACATATCCTTACTATTATCCCTGTGTTTTCCTTGTATTTATGTGGATGTACCACACTGCCCACTGCACTTTGTTTTAGTCCTTCTCTTTCAGCCTCCATCTCACTCTTATTCTCTCTGTTACCCCCAAGATAAATTCTCCTCAGTCTGGGCAAACAGGTCAATCCGGCTGATGGGAATCGGACAGTTGTTGATCCAATTAGAGATCCCCTCAAGCAGCGTCAGAGCGCAGCAGAATTCCAATAAAGTAATGTCTCATTCCCTATTTTTTCATGATCTCACTATACATGTCCTTGCAGCAAAACACAGCGAGATATCCAAGGACTTTTGAGACACTTAGCTCATCACACATCTAACTAGACACCCACAGTGCTCTATAACTAAAGTGATGGAGAAACTGAAAGCTTCTTTATTCTGTAGCTTCTTAGACTGACGTTTATATTGGGGGAATCAACTGAACACTTCTCTCTATTTGCCCTTTTTAGCTCTGGACGCATGAGGAGTGGAGCAAGCCCAGCCCAGTTTGACTCCAAATGCTTGTGAGAGGCCTCTTTTGTAACTGTCATGAGATTGAAAAGCTGGCTGTTTCTTTGCGCAAAACCTTTTATTCGGCTGCTCCGCAAATCTGGGGCATTCCTGCATTGATTTCACCATTCAGGCCAAACAGATGTACAGTCCTATTCAGAGCGTGCGAGTGAATTTACGGCGCCTCAAGTGATGCCTTATAATACATGTGCTGATTTGCATTCATGGATCAAGATGGTATTCAGCTGGCCTTTGTGAGATGATCCAGAGCATTTTCCCTCTTTATCTGCCAGAACCGAAGAGAAAAGTACTGATTTTGACCAGATGCTGGCCAACAGGAACCAACGGTAACAGCAATACTTATAGCTGCACCCTGTGCAAACAAGAGAAACTTAAAATAAGATTTAATTTAAGTCCTCGTTGTAATTACTCTTTCTTTGGCAGAAGTATATCAGTGCATACTTTGTGGTTCATTGTGCTTTGTGGTAATGTTCCTTGATAAGCAGAAAGCCTATCTCTTCAAAACCACATGCACAAGTCTACAGTCATTGCATCTCACAACATCTTATTGTGTCTTGTAACCCTTTTCATCTGTGTTGTTGTTAGAACCACAGGCTACAAGGTAGTTTGCTGGGATATCATCTGAAATTTGGTGACTTTGTAGTTTGCCTTTCTGAACCATCCCTTTGTAGAAGCTCTTTTTTATGCAATTAGATCTCTTAAGTATTTTGGAGTAGATCTGTTCCAGCTGCGCACATCAAATGACTTGACAGTTTTGCAAAATACCTCAAGCTCAGTCATACTGGATGAATAGCATTTGTTAACGTCCATTCTTAAATCTTGCCACAAATTCTCAGTTGGATTTAGTTCTGCAGTTCTGTCTGTATGTTTAGGGTTGTGGTCCTGTGGAAAGTTGAACCTCTTCCCCAGTCTTAAGTTTTTTTCGTCCTCTTGCAGGTTTTCTCCCAGGATTGCTCTATATTTCACTTCATCCACCTTCCCGTCAACTATGTAAAAGTTGGGAAGATTAATCGGATGGTGGATTCAGGATGTTGATCAGGATTAATTTTCGGTAATATCTTGGCCAAAAAGTTTGTTTGGTTTTTTTGGTCTCGTGACCAGTGTACCTTCCTCCACATATTTTCTGTGTCCCTTACGATAATTTGGGGCAAACTTCAAAGCCCCTTCTTACATGTTTGTAAGAAACATCTTCAGAGAATACCACCACTGTTAGATATAAAGACTAAAAAAAGTTTTATGTATTTATTAGCAACTTAGTTGGTTACAATTACAACAGCTAAATGAGAGCTGGGTCCTTGGTCTATGTCAGCTGTCATTAGTGGGACACATATGTCACCTTTGTTGCATTAAGACCAGAACCAGTTTGAAATTAAATCACAACAATATTCAATGTAGGAATAAAAGTCATAATTTTGAAGTGTATGACAAATAGTTGTCCTGATAACATTTAACATCTGACCTGTAGCTCCTACCAGCTCTACTTAGAGTTGTAGGCATTTAAAATTCTCTTCAATATTTTTCTCTTTGCTTGACACTATTTGCTTAGTCATTGCCTGAAGTTAAAAAAAGAGTATCACATGTAAAAAAAAATATATATATAGAATAGTAAGAGGGTGTAAATACTTTTACAGGACACTTTGAACCTCTCCTCCTTTGTGTGCATGCGAATAGTGGTTAGTGTTGCAGTGTGTTCACCGTGGCCCAGATGCCAATGTTCATGTTTGTGCTCACTCCTCATTAATTTATTTACAGGTTCCTAAGGCAACCCTCATGAAAAACAATTAGGGCTTCCCATGGAGGACCTTGTTAGCAGCAGTTGTTAACTTCCAAACAAAAGTGCTTCACATCTTTCTCCAATGATTTAAGATTGTTAAATTGAAAAAAATGGGTCCATAACTGTTTTTTAAGCAGCCCTCTGTTGCACCTCTATTTTTTTCCATTTATAAGGTGAAATGTGTTCCACCTGAAGGTTTTGGGCCAAAGGCACAACATCAGCAGCATAGTGGCCTTACCTCTGCCATTGATGACTTTCTGTTTTCTGTCTGGTGTGCTACTCTTATTATGTGTGCGTGTGAGTGTAATGGTACAGAGAGACTTTAAGAGCAGAAAAAGAGCGTGTGTAAGTGTGTGTCAGGGCAACAGAGGGGTGAGTGTGTTCACACAGTGGGTGGGGTGGTGTGAAGCTGTTGATCTTGGGCTTCAGTCTTAAACAAATTGGCCATTCCTCTGTGGGAACTGGGAATGTAGTCACACAGGGAAGGTCAGCCTGCTCTGTGTCAGATTCTCTAAATTTCTCCAATAGCTAATTATCTCCTAGAGTGCCAGAGGAGAGGTTTGGAAAAGCTTTTGTTGTTTTTTCTTTTTTTTTCTGAAGCCCCTCCACACTCTCCCTTTGTTGCTACATTCTCCCAAGCTGACTCTGAAAAGTTTAATCTTGATAGGCTAGCTGAGGACTGCATTAAGGTAGTTATTTTTAATTATTATCTTGAATGCTGCAATGAAACCCCAAAATATGTACTCTCCAGCTGTAGGTGCAGTTCTGACATATAAGCGTTTTGATGCTCAAATCTTGCACTGAACTGTAAAAGTCGCATGCCATTCTACTTCTTCATTCCCTTCATCTGCATTGCTTTATACTGAAAAAAAATATTTTACTGCAGTCATATGATGCATATGATGCTATTACTGAGGTCCAGCAACCTTTAGCAACTTCAAGCAAAGATTAAAATGACAAAAAATCTTTTTCTCACTGGCTTGACTTGATGAAAGGTTGCATTACCTCCTGCAGGCAGCCCCTTCGTTTCCCCACGTCCTCACAGTGCAGCCACATTATGAGCTGCCCGGCCTATAATGTGAATGCGATGACAGGAAGGTTGTCAGGTTGCTCCTATAGGCCACCAGGTGCTGAGCAGCAGTGAGTTAGAGTCTGGAGAAGCTTGTTTTCCATCTAAAACTGCAGTCACACTATTTCTCCTCTTGGCTGGTATGTCAGAATATCAAAAGCCCTTTTATGTGTGTCCAAATAGAAAGAAACAAAGAGCAATTGAAGAGCTACAGAATGTATTGTTTATGATGCATCATGTTACATAAAACAAATTCTTATATACATCCTACTACAACCAGGGTGGATCTTCTATTGCCTTTAGAGATGATATAGCTGTTTATGGCACTGATTTGACAAGCTGTCAGAAACATTCTTCAGACATTTTGGTTCAGATCGACATGTCATGTAGCTGATGCACATTTGTTGGCTGTACATCCACAATGTGGTTGTTCCATTCCAGGTTCTGTCGAATTGAGATCTGATGTCTGTGAATGCTGTTTGGAGAAAAGTGAATGAAATGCATGATCAAGAATCTAGTTTGATGTTGGGCTATCTGGCATGGTGAATCATCCTGCTGGACATACCCATCAAATTTCTTCAATAAATTTCTTAGCATATATAAAGAAGATTAAAGGCAATGCTGGAGTATCATTTACTGTATAAGTAATGTACTTTATTGGTATTGACAAAGTGAAAATGTACAATAGGTGAAAAGTGAAATGCTGGATAATAGTATGGCCATTGTAACCATTAACTCTCTACCTTGTGATTTACCCTTCAGTGTTGTATTTGTACAAATGCAGGTATCAAGAAATGGCATGTTTTTGAGCTAAATTAAAAAAAAAATTAAACAATGTGGTGTGTTGATTACCATTAGAAAAGATTTTTACTCTCACTATTAATTGTTTTAAAATTTGACAGCTTGTGATGGGTCTAACATCTGCCTGAACATTTATTCGTACATAAACACCGGCTACTTTTGTGATAAGATAAAGAAATCTAAATCTGCATGCTGACTATGTTCATCCAACTGTTCTAAATGAAACAATATGATTACAAAAACATTTTCTTTCAATTTCTTTTGATTAATTTAAACTGCTTGAATTGTAGTCCATTGCAGCTTTATCAACTTAAAATCAGATGTTTTAAGCTATTTCCCCTTCCTCATAGTTTGTTTTTTTTTTGGATCGCCTTGATCTTTTTCTCTGTCTTCTTCATTTTGTTTTATCTTTTCTGTCTTAGCAATTATACATTTCTGTTGGCTTCATACCACAGGCTCGTGTCCCTTCTCTCATTTCCACTCTCAGCCTCTAAAGGGATTCTGTTGTTGACACAGACTGAAATAGGGGGGACAGACTTTGTCAAGACCGTCTGGTCCCCAGCCAAGAAAGCCACTAGTTTCTCATGCTCCCCCATCTCCTTCCCAATTTTTTTTTTCTTTCCCTGAGAATGTCTTTCTTCTGAGTTTTTTTTATGCTATCTCATCTACCTGAATCAATTTTGCCTTTGTCAGTGCTCACCTGCAGCACGAGCGTGAGAAAGTGCCCTTTGAGAGGGTACTTTAAAGCAGCATAGGTCATCATTTTCATTGACCCCTTCACTGGTAATTATGTGCACAAAAGGCTGTTGATAGAGACAACAGTACATTTTTTTTAATTTTTTTTTATTTTTCAATAAATTAACTTGAGCTTTGTCATGGCTTCCTGCTGCTGGTGAAAGACAGCTGCTGTCTTGGAAGGAATTTCACATTACAATAGTTTTTTTTTCTCATAATTTTTAAAATGCAGAGACTGCCTCTAGGGTTAGCAAAAAGAACAGCTGAGTTAATAGTGTTACTCAACTTTAGTTAATCAGTACAGTGCAGTGAGATCCTGAGACTCAGTGGAAAATACATAAAATATCAAAGAAAAGAGAAGTCTGCTGTTATGGTAAAGCGAGCAGCGATTATGTTTCAAGAACAAGAACGTCTTCTAGAAAAAAAAAGCTTTGGCTGACGGAGCCGTCTTCCATTACCATCTAAGAGGTATTTACAAGCGCGATTACTGTGATTATTATTTCAACAATACCCCGCAATGCTCTTTCATGGGCTGCCAGCCGGAGCGAGGACAGGGAGGGCCTGCCAACCTTGTCAACCTGGGAATTTGTCTAGCAGCTCCATAGGACCCAGAAAAGAGGAACAGAATGAGCCAGAAAAAGAAACGCCATGGCAGAAGTAAAGAAAAGGAGATGCGGTTCAAAAAGGCATTTGCCTTTCTGCAGGGTCACAAGACGCCACCCTTCTAAAATGTCTTTGACCTTCATTTTTCTCTCTCTGCAGCCCCCACGGAGCCTTTGCTGTGCAAATTTGCAGACGGAGGGCAGAAGAAACGTCAAAGCCAGAGCAAGTATCCTCAGAATGGGAGACCGTGGCACAGAGAAGGGGAGGTAAGATTTTGGGAAAGTACAAACTTTTACTCTTGCTCACTGAGAGGAAATCCTAAATGCTGAGTGACCCTGAGCTTTTTCCACATATGTAGAGTTGAGTCTTAGGAGGAATGAATGTAAAGAAATGGAATCAGTACATCTATTATATCTTTTCTGTAACTGTCCACAAATGGCTCCAGTACAATGTAATGCTTCAGTAGCCGATGGGTCAAAAGACCTGCATGGTTTGGTCATTAATGTCATCATGACTTGTGTGAAACAAGAAGGGTTTCAAAGCTGCAGGAAGAAACAAGCAATGAGGCTTGTGATAATTATGTTCATCAAATAATACCAATGTATTCTCTTTTCATTTAACTGTACTTTTAGTGAATTAATTACTAAATTCATAAAAACTGTTCATCCAAATCTACAGATTAGGATAAAGGCTCCAATAATATGAAAAAGCTGTCAAATCAACACCCTCGTGCTGTGCTCTATAACCACAGACAGAATCACTGAAACTTCTTTTTGGGATTTTTTCCAAGCATTGTTGGTGTGTTTGTGGTGATATATAAAGACTTTTACAAGGAACCACACTTCATTCACAAGTAAAACAAAACTGTTTGCATTCAAATATGACAATAATGTTATAATAGATGTTAAGATTTACTGCTGTAAATACAGGCCTTCCAAAAACCCAAATAAGTCTGTCTGTCACATCTAGTGTTTTTGCAAAGAGAAATGATTTGCCGTTTGTGTCCATTTTAAGATATGAAACTAGTATGAGGAAAAATAGAAATAAATAGACAGTTGAGCTGGCCCTGAATGTACATGAGCTGTCATGTAAATTGCACCTCTAGCCAAATGCCTCACTGAACACACATTCCCTCCATACATCAGAATGGCAGGAAACCCAAAACCAGATTCCGTGTGATAACATGCAGATACAAGGTTACAGCTAACAACTATCTATACTGGAAAGGACACGTAGAGGACGCAGGCTAGGGAGCCTTTAAACTGGAATACATAGATGAGGAAGAATGCGAGCATATACCTAAACCCAGCACACACGTTTAGTGAGGCTGACAGTTGTGCTGAAGCAGCAGGGGGGAAGACCGAGAGAGATGAAATGTTTGTCCTTCAGAAAACAGTCTCTACGCGCTTTTGTTGTTGGTTGTTGGACTATAAATTGGGCTCCGTGTCTCTCTCAGTGCTTCATCACATGATTAACTGCACTGAACACATCCATTCAATTAGGGGCTGTTTTTTTATGGTAGAACAATTTTACACAAGAACTTTTAATGGGTTTTAAAGATAATATCTGTATGTTGAGACTTCAATTTATCATGAAGATTTTTCTAATCCTCATAGGGTCAAACATCCCCACAGCTGCATACATTTCACTTAGAACATTAGACCTAAACTACATCGTTTTTGCAGCCATCAAGCTCCTGGGGTAAATATTGCTGAGTATTTCGACATTCATCTTGGTTAAAATTAATGGAGTTAATGATGCTTCTCTTGCAATACAACTGGAGCACTGTTTTTGGCTTGAAAGCATGACATTTGCTCCTGCAGTTGTACTTCTATTATAATATTTCTTCAGATTGCATTTCAGCAGTTGCAGATTGATTTTAGAGCAGAATGCTTGTGTGTTAACATAATTTTTTTTCAAAGCAATATCAAAAGTGATCCAGATTTTTCCAGTTCATGGAAGGCCAGAAATGTGGTGGTTCCTGAACAACCTAACCAGTTATCTTTCATCTGAGGTCGACTGTTTGTGTATGCTCCCAGAAGTCAGCACAGGCCAGATACATCTGATTAACATGTCATTCACTACAACTGTTAAAATGAATGGTTCTGCATACCACAGCAGTTTAGGAATGATTTCAAAGTACCGAAGCAGCTTGTGTAAATCTGCAGTTTTCCTCGGAAAGTTCTTGCGCTTTTTATTTGTTCCAAGTATGGGTCAACCCAATATGATGTCAAATAAATCATTTTTTTAAGTTTCCAAAGAGAAAATATAAAAAGTTTCTCTTTTTTTAAGAGAAAAAAGAACTCTTTGTTGGAGCTCTACAAGGTCCCTGCAAACCTTTAGCATACTCCTCGGTTTATTTAGAAGAATTTCAACTTTTCACCATGTAAAGAGGCTCTGCTTTAAGTTACCCTCTTGTAGGACGTGCAAGGTGATTAAAGTAGAGCTTGTCCAGGATGGTGCACTCTGACGCAATTTACTGTAGCTAAGGGAAGTTTCATCAGACTTCAAGACAAAAAAAATTGTTCACCTATATTCTATAAACATACAGAGACCAGAGGGGAAACAAGAACGACCGGGGAGAAATAACAGAGACCCAGAGTTTGTGCATAGATCTGAGTTCAGCCAAAGGCTGAGCTGAACAAAAAACATTGAAGCACATTATCATAAGCTAGCTAGCTTGAAGCTTAATTCAAATGTACACTGAAGACCCATTTAAACCTCAAGTTTCAAATCTTAGAGCAGGGATTTGTGTCTCAGTTCAAAATATTTTCACGTTCCCTGTTCCTGGTAGTTATCTCCTCTTCCCCGCTGGTGTCCTCCACTCGCATTGTTTCACATTACTTTGCCTTTTACAAAATGCTGTGTCGAAGTTCAAGACCAAGTGTGGAGAGCGAAATCTGTTGCCGAAAGCTTATATTTTTATGCTGGTTGGTTACTTCAGATCCACACCTCTGCTTCGTATTATTTTAGAGCGAAATGAACAGTGTTTTGGAAAAGTACTCTTTAGCTTTTCTCCTATTTTGCTACATTACAACCACAAAATAAAACGTTTTTTTTTTTTTTTTGAGGATTTAAAGTTCAACACATTGCAGCTCATAACTGCAAAGCGGAAAGAAAAAGGGTACATGACAGAAGACCTTTTAGAAATAAAATGGAGAGCACGACCATAAACACATAGCTTGACCTACAGTGAGATAGTTCTGATCAAAGTATAATTATGTGTTAGAATAGCCTAGTCAATGCAAAGACCTACATAAGTCAGAAATATGTGTTAGTACTTGAAATTAACCAATAATCAGACATTCTACATCCTATCTCACTGAGCTTGGGAAGAATGGAAAGAAACGTCCCATCTTTACATGTGCAAAGCTGGTAATAGACGTAAACAAAACAAAACAAAAAACAAAAAAACGCATCTGTAATTGCAGCAAAAGGAGGCCTTACAAAGTATTGCACCATTTTCTTTCTATTTCACAATTATGAGCTACTTCGTTCTGGTCTACAACATAAAAGTCATAAATTGTGTTAAGGTTTGTGGTTTTAACGTGACAACATAAAAACAGTCCTTGAAAACTAATTTACAAGCTTTTTTCCAGACGTAAATGTCCACTCGCCTTATTTAGCACAAGAGGCTAATAATAGATGTGCCCACTCAACATGGTGCAGAATGTGTTAATGAATCTCACAGAGAGAAGGCGCTTCAGGTGGGTCAGTTGACCTTCAAAAGTGAGAAGATTTGCATGCACCTGGTTCCAAGTGTGTGGCCATGACATGTTCCAAAGGCAGTCAGCTCTAACTACATCCTCAACACTTCAACTGGATCTCCAGTGATGCAGTTATTGCTGGTGCTAAGTGATGCATATTTGGTATTATTTTATTATTATTTCAGGCATAGATAGGTTTAACAAGCTTTAGTTTTATTCTTGCGTGAATAATAAAGTCTCTCTGGTGTCATCTCATAACCCTTTTATTTTATTGTAGAAATAAGATCGGTAGATTTGGCCCAAATGCAAGTACTTAACAGTAAATCCAAACTTCCAGGAATAAGGACTTTGAATTTCTCGTAAAAGCTTTGATATTTGAACTTATTAATTTATTTGTTCATGTAAACCTTTTTGCAAACAGCTTTTTAATGCATATGTCTGTTAACAAAGCCAGATAAGTAGAGATTAACAAATAATTTTATTCTCCTTTCAGGTACATTGTGTTTTGAAACTGAGTAACTGGTTTTCCAACAGATTAATACCATCGAGGGTCTGATTATTTCTTTCCTGCTAACTAGAAATTTAAAAAAGGGTTACTATATTTGTGTATTTGTGTCAACTGTTGCTTTTTGTAACACTCATTCAGCCATCAGTAGTTACCAAAGTTTCAACTTAAATAAGATTGTGCCTTCCTTGGGACTTCGTGATCAGCTGCTTTCACATGTTTATTTAAAGAGCCACCATTTGTATTTGTTAGTCTTGTCAACTTTTTATTTCATGCCATACTAAAGAAAGGAACTTTGTACATTTATGTTTTGTGAAATTTCACCAAAATGTCCTTCATTTTTGGCGATGGCCGCATGAGATCAGGCGTGGTCTGTTGCCTCTAACACCTTTGCTGAGGGAGATATAACTACGATCGACCCTCTGTGATACGATCCCCAAGGCCGACTCAAAGGACGTTATGCAAGGATTTCCCAGCCTCTAGACACGATGCTATGATACTGGAAAGTGCTGCCAGTGTTTGACACCTGGTTGAAGGACAGAAATGTTTTGCCATATCAGTGGGTTGTTTATACTACTGACCACAGAGATTTCAAGGTCACTGAATGTGCGGTGTTGATCTGCAGTCGGTTTTTTTCTCCTTTTTCCTCTAACCCAACTATCCCACACAGAGATGAGGAGAACATTTAAAAGGTTTAAATTGGTTAACTGATATAAACATTTAGCTACATTTTAAACATCTTCCATGTTTCATGTTGGTATATATTTTGGTGAATTATGCAGATTTTGACATCTGCATTTGGGTTTGTACCAGCCTTGTCACTATTGAAGGCAGATCACCTGAAGATGTGATCTAGTTGAATCAAAAGCATTTGAATGGGATAATGAATAGAATGTCATTCACCCTACTGTCATTGATCAGGTGGTTGATGGGCTATTACATGTCAGTCTGTTTATCAGAACTGGAGACATTTATCACCACGCATACAGATTAAGGGGAGAAAGAGTCCAAAGCATCCATCAGTCTCTTACTCCTCGTCTGCCTGTACAGAATCTCCTGTGGCTTTTTTTTAAAATTTTTCTTAACTCTTCCTTTTATTCTGCCTTTAAGTGCTTTCTGCACACGTTTCTCTTTTTTTCTTCCCTTTTTTGTCTCCCTGCGTCTTCCTCCCTGTGTTTGAAGTCTTCCCAGACCCCACAGCAACATATGGAGAGAGAAAGAGCAAGTGACTCACTGAGACGGAGACAGAGAAACAGAGAGGAAACACATTGCATGATCAGTCAGGAGTTGCAAGGGGTTGAGTGCTGCAGGGTGGCTGGTGGCAAGGATTGAGAAATATGACAGATTTTCTTGTAAACTACCCAATGTGGGAGCCTAGAAAGTGCTGTCTCTCGCTGTCTCATGCTGACAAACATATTAGTCACTGCAATTTTTTTTTTTTCAAAACACACACACAAGCTCTGTAGGTGCTCAACCCCATCCCTTTCCCCATTTTTACTCCTTCCTTGCATCTCACCAACACACACACACTTATTAAAAAAAAGAAAAAACTTTTCAAAGTCACACTTCTCAAGCAGCTACTCTTGGGGAATGCATGTAGATAAAAAAATAAAAAAAACATCCGGATTTTCTCTGTGTGAAAGCCTAGCAGATGTCTACGTGTGTGTTTGTGTGTGTGTGGCCACCAGGCAGAAAAAGAACAGAAAGCAAATTGGTTTCTGAACGGAAAATACAAGCAGGCATGATGCCACTGTTTATTCGGACACACAGATTTTATAAGTTACCAGCTTAAGTATATTTTTAAGAATTCAAACTCTCCTGGGATCATTAAAAAAACTATTTTATTTTCAGAACACGGAGAGGAAGTTTGAAAACTGAAAATAAACTGCTTCTTTTCTAAAAGTCACGGTGGTGGCTGAGCTCTGTTTGATTATTTTATTTTATTTTATTCAGTTTTGAATCCATTTCAGATACCCGGGCAGAGTAGCTGCCTCTTTTCCTTTTTTCCAGACGTACCAGCCTGCATCAGTAATCAGTTTATAGCCCTGCAGAATCGCTGGTCAGGAGCTGTGGAAGTCATCAGCACATGGAAGGAAGCACAGCACCGAGGGGAGATATCAGCCTCGCCAAACAGCTGGTCATATCTGCTGCTGCTATTAGCACACATGTAAAGTCATGCTCACCAACAAAACATGTCCACAGTCTCTTCATTTCAAACAGTGCCTTGCAAAAGTGTCATTGGGGGTTTCTACCACATGTGCTCATCTAGACAAGGGAACATTTACCCATACGCCCAGTAAAACTCAATGAAGACAAACAACCGCATTTTATTGCTACATATTCTTAATATTTCTTGGTTAAATTTAGGTCTGGACATTGTCTGCTTTGACCTAAACCATTCTTTTGACCTCAGGGCTCTTGTGCAGCTGCTAGTAGAACCGTCATCCATACTCGTCTTTTGCCGCCTCTACCAAATTTTCTTCTACAGTTGCTCTGTATTTAGCTTCATTTAATTCGGATAAGCTTCCCTGACCCTGAGGAAGAAAAATATCCCCACATCATGATGCTGCCAGCACCACCCCAGTGGTTGTGTGTTCAGAGTGATGTGCAATATTAGTTTTCTACCCCAAATAGTGTTTCTCTGTTTTCTGATGTGTTTTCCACTTGGCTTGTGGCAAAATAAACTTTTAGTGGTTTTATTTTTCAATTCCATTACCCAGATACTGTGTTTTTTTTCTAATTAGGTGACTAATAAACGAAAGTAATAGTTTAAAAATAATCTGCCAGTGGAACTAGTACTATTTGATCAACATAGAGGAATCATTTACTTAAAACAAGTTCCTATACCTTTCTGAAAAGTTACATGTAAGTTAGGTTTGTCTTATTTCAAATGTCTAGAAACTAGATCAAAAATACTTGGTAAGAGTTTATGTTTTTACAGTGTGAATAAAAGTGAATTCAACAATTTCTGGATTTTATGTTTACTTTCTGAAGTGGAAATCTTTTCCACTTTGCAATAACCTGTTATATGTATTCAGTCACCTAAAATCCTGATAACTGCCTTGAAGTTTGTGACCTAAAAAATGGTCAAATGTCCAGTGGACAGTATGAACACTTTAACACAATATTATGTTCACACATCCAAACTTTGAAAAAGATGTTTTAGACAATACACAAACACTTAAATGTTCACAGAATGATGTTACTAATCTTTTAAAATTAACAGCTACTGCATTCGTTTCGAATAAGCTTTCCTTTTGAGTGGACATGCTAATACATTTTCACAGACAGACACCGAAAGCCACTTGATTACACATCATCGGATCTGCTGGAAGTTCAGTGTTTTTGCTCATTCTCTGGGTTTTGGTCATAGGCTCACTGATACCCCTGCTCTTTAGAGCAGCTGTTTCCTGAATTGTGTGTGCAGGTAGCCGCCAATAAGAACAAGAGTGAAAAGAAGTACAGGAAGAGGAAGGAAGGGAGGGTTCGAAGATTAGGAGGGTGTGGGGTGAAGAGTGAAGGAAGGAGAAAACAAGATGTTGAAGAAAGGGCAGTAGAGAGCACAAAGTGAGGGAGAAGATGGCCAAAAAAGTGTGTGTGTGTGTGTGTGTATTCTGATGAAATCTGCCATCCTCAGCAGCCTCCTGTTAAAAGAAATCGGATTAGCTCTCCTCCGGGAGGGAGCCTTCAGGAATGCAGATGAAGGATTGCGGCACAGGTTCCTCTCCTGGACTCTAAAATGCTCTTAGCCACACACACCCAAGCATCCCGACACACCTTCTCTGTCTCCCTTTTCCCTCTAAAAGGCATGTCTTCATTTCCTCCTATTCATAAAAGCATAATTGTATGTGATTGAAATAAAAAAAGAGTGTCTTCAATCCTAATTCAGTTTGTCCTATTGACTGAGTTTAGTCCCACCTCAACTTTGGCACTTGTCAGTTTTTCCGAATTTAAACGAGCTGATACGAGTTTGATTTAATTCATTTTTAGCATAAAGAATCGGTGCTTGGATGTAATAAATGTGCAGCTGCAAATGATCTATGTGACATTGGCAACTATTGGCAGCTTCTGCTTCAGTCTGAAAGGTTAGCAGCTGAACGCGGTCTGTATCAACAGTTTGTCATGTGTTATGTGGCTTTTCAGTTGTGTTTGAACTTGTACTTCATGAAGTTTAATTAATTAGCATTTTTAGCCAAGAAATATGATTAAAATGCAACAGCAGTATGATAAAAAACCAGGAATCTAGCTGAGAATGCTGACAAAAGCTGGGGAAGAGAGACCTCATATACTGATTAAGATGATGATTTATAAATTTGTCCATCCATCCATCCATCCATCCATCCATTTTCTTCCTCTTTATCCGGGGTCGGGTCGCGGGGGTAGCAGCTTCAGAAGGGAGGCCCAGACTTCCCTCTCCCCAGCCACTTCTTCTAGCTCTTCCGGGGGAATCCAAGGCGTTCCCAGGCCAGCCGAGAGACATAGTCCTTCCAGCGTGTCCTGGGTCTTCCCTGGGGCCTCCTCCCGGTGGGACGTGCCCAGAACACCTCGCCAGGGAGGCGTCCAGGAGGCATCCAGACCAGATGCCCGAGCCACCTCAACTGGCTCCTGTCGATGTGAAGGAGCAGCGGCTCTACTCTGAGTCCCTCCTGGATGACTGAGTTTCTCACCCTATCTCTAAGGGAGAGCACAGACATCCTATGGAGAAAACCCATTTCGGCCGCTTGTATCAGCGATCTTGTTCTTTCGGTCATGACCCAAAGCTCATGACCATAGATGAGGGTCGGAACGTAGATCGACCGGTAAATCAAGAGCTTCACTTTTTGACTCAGCTCTCTCTACACCACAACGGATTGGTACAGTGGCTGCTTGACGGCAGACGCTGCGCCAATCCACCTGTCAATCTCCCGCTCTCTTCTTCCCTCATTTGTGAACAAGATCCTGAGATACTTGAACTCCTCTAGTTGGGGCAGGACACACACCCCGACCCGGAGAAGGTACTCTACCCTTTTCCAGCTCAAGACCATAGCCTCAGAAGTCTGTTTGGAAACTTTATCACCAGCTTAAATTAAATTACAGAGCTGCACAGTGGAATGTAGCATAAAGCATCTGTGAATTAAGTCTCCAGCGCGAAAAAAAGAATGAGTTGCTGCTGTAGCTAATTACTCTGGGTAAATGTGCAGATCATTGTGCTAAACTTTAATGGAATAATTTCCAAGGATGCCAGAAGATTCTTTGGACTGACAGAGGTCGAATAAAAGCCAAAAGTCACAATACAATAATACATTTCTTTGACTTGAGGAACTTTATGCTCACAAATACTAACCGCAGTGCTGTTTCCAATGGAGCTATTTGTTGCAGCTGGGCCATGTAATGATCTGTCTTTGTTCTTTACAGTCTTGAGTTGTTCCTTCTTTAGATCTAAGATTCGAGTTGTTCCAAGAGACAAGTTTTTTTGTGTATGTGTGAGGAAAATTACATCCTCTTTGCTTTTTGACTTTCAAAAAATCTCATCAAACTGTTTTTCCTGCTAAGAACATCAATGGGGAAAGTAAGAATAGCAACTCCTTCCTTCTTTGTTTCACATGCCACATCACTTCTGGTCTAGAAACATGAGCTCCTCATTCACTTGTGAGTACAATATCTTGGATACAATATCTAAGGATGTAATTGGACAAGCACCATCATACATACGCATGTGTATATTCAATAGAAGTCTCTGGAAAAGTGCATTTGTGTCAGAAAGTGCATTTTAATGTCACTTATCTGCTTGGACAAACACAGACTATGATTTAGTTCTGCTTCATACTGTTAAGGTTTAATGATTTTCTGTCTCCTTAAACATATTTATAGATTAATCAATGTAAAAAGAAGTCAAAGTCAGAAATCCCATTGCTTTTGCAGTAACAGCTGATAAACTGAAGAGACGAATTGCCTAACAGTTTACCTAAATAATTATTCAAATATAAGATGCATTTTTGAACATTTTCCTGACATCCTTTCTCTCTTTCAGACTGGCATGGCGTTAACGTACGATCCTGCTGCAATGCAGAATGGGTAAGAAGTCTAAATTGGCACCAACAAATGCACTCTCCCTTCCAGGCTCATACAAGCCAAGTCAATATCACTGTCATACATAAAGATTAATGTAGTGTCTGCACTTTGTTACGGTTTGATTAGGGAAATCTATACAGACTCCAGGTATTGGTTTTTCGGTGGTTGGGTTGGATGAGAGATGTGGGGCACAGAGGGGAAGCTGTGTGAGCCTTCCTGTGTGTGTTTACTTGTTTGTGTCTTCACATGTGCTTTTGGTCTTTATGTCATGAATTAATGGTAATCCGGAAATAAATGACCAGAGCGACATATTTAGTTTTTCGAAGTTCCTCTGAGACAGGAAAGAGCATGCTGAGCCCATCAGACTTCTGTCTACCCCTGACCTCAGTCATTCTCAGGAAACTCCTCACTTCCACTTCCTAAACCACTTATCCCCCAGCGACCACAAGTCAATCTCAACCAGCAGCCTACACAAACAGCACCACTCACTTTATGCAGCCTGAAATGTAAACGCTCTGTCTGATGGAGCTCTGCAGGCTTGTAATCTCACGGGTATATTTTGCGGGAAAGTAATGTTTACATTTTCAGACATTCCAGTTTACATTTAGTCAGACTGCAGAAAAAGTGAACTAACAGAGCAATCAGTTTGATATCATCCAGCAGAAATGTAAAATATAGGAAGAAATGTCTTCACAGACAGATGCAGTATTGTTCTAGTGTATACTCACATTACTATATTAAATGATCAGAATTGACAGTATTTTCTTCCATTGTAGTGTCTGCAATATATGCAAAAGTTTTAAACTACCCTTGATTTCTTTATCAGTGGACCTGCATGCTTTCTAAAGGTCTTTAAAATATTTTCTTAAAAACAAAACTGGGAGATCCAATATTCTTGGGAATCAACATGTTTGAGCTAAAATACACTTTTCACATATTTTTTTTTCTTAATTCTACTTAACAAAAGGGAACAAACTTGTGGTTAGCTAATGAACATTTCCAATATTGTCACAGCATTTAAAGCTTTGATCACTCTGGCATGCTCTGACATCTGATTTAAAGTACTCTAAACCAAAGGAATGTAATGTTGGAGTATTTTTGTGATTTTGGATTTTAAGGACAATAAAATCAGTGTTTTGGAGTGGTCATTAAAAAAGCTCCAATCCCAGTTCACTAGTAAACCTCTAGACAGAGCTGAAAACAAATGTTTATCAGCTGCTTTACCACAACACCTTGGTAGAAATACTGTACATCTGCAATGATCTAATAGAAGCGTCTTTTTGCAGCTAATTACTTTGGAAGATTTATAATCTAAGTCCCTCCTGATGTACAATTTGTACATGCAGATAGGAATGGATGTGCAAGGCCAGTTTTGCAACTCTAGAACTTGGATAATCAGTGAGATGGAATGAATGAAATCATCTGTATAGTGGTATCCTGGGGTCAGAGGTGAGGGCATCTGGTGGACAGCTGAGATTTGTTCAGAAATGGGTCATGCAACAGAGCAATGATCCCAAAAATCAAACAAATGGCAGGAAAAGAAAAGTATTGTATTGTTCCAGCGGCTTGAAGTCCAGACGTCAATCTGATTTAAAAGGTTTGGCTGAAATCACAAGAGAGCAGCGGATAAACAAATGTCTTTCAAGATCAATATACTAATGCAAAACTACAAATGTGTGCTTCAATTCTTTCATAACAATCTGAGAGACACATAAGATCATAGAGAACACGACTACTACATCTCACCCTTACTTAATGTGATTTAGATAAGGGTAAGATACTCTCTTTATAGCTATTGAGAGTATCGAGCATTTTGGGTTAATTTTAGAATATTAACACATAATTTAACACATTTCAAATGACTTCTTGATAACATGTGATCTAACTATTTGGCTGGCTCTTGCACATGTAATTTGGGTGTCAAGTTATCAAGTAATTATTATAAGTGAGTCTGAAAACATTTTACCAAATGATGTTCTGATCTTTAGTTACAGACCATGCACAAACCGACTAATTTTGTTTGCCTAGACAAGAGCCATTTAAATATAATTTGTTATGCTCCATACTGTTTTTACTTTGTGGCCTTGAGGAAACGACACAAAACACCAAAATAAATAAACCTGCAGTTTTACAGATATGTCTAGCTGAGGAACAAAACGTTGCAGCACATTTATGTTACTTTTACATAAGAGGTATTTGTTTCAACTTTTTAAAATGACACTGGTTAATATATATTGTCCCACTTAATTATGGTAAAATTTCATTTGATCCATTCAGATGCATTGATTTTAGCACAACTTTATCATTTAAACAAGGATAACAATATTACATTCTGACCTCAGCTACATGATTGATGAATGTTTACACTTCTCATACAAACCTATGAATGCATTTTTGTTTCCAACACTGGGAATTGTCTCTGTTCTCACTGAAATTGTCTAAGCACTACCATAACTGAGAGCTTAGCAACAGGAGGAAAGGGTAGATGTAAGGTAAGGTAGGTTTGGAGAAGTTTAAGAAGAAGTCTCCTTTTTCTAAACAGCATGACTTAATGATTTAGACTTTCTAAATGTTTTCTGACTGTACCACATGACTTCGAGCAGACGAGGACAAAGTAGGTGACGTCTTGATTTACATTACCTTGTTTTAAGAAAACCAAATACAATGAACCCCTGCCTATTTGCGGTTCGGTATTCTTGGAAAACATGTATATTTGTTAAAATATTCAGCGGAAAATTCAGAATGGGAAGCTGAAAGACTTAGTTGCAATCCTGCTTGGCAGGTTATTGGCTGGTGTTTGGGAAGCAGTCAATCCAGGAACACAATTTATTTTACTTTTTGCTGATTGGCAGTTCCCCCAGGAGTGGAAATAAGAAAGATTGTAGATATTAGCTTCCTAAAATGGTTTCCACTGTGAATATCAATGCATATTAAGGTATAATTGGTGTTTGAGCTGTTAAAGCTGGTAGTTAAACATTATTAGGGTGTCCAATGTAATCCATTTCAGTACAAATACTAATAATAGTCAACAATTAGATCCTCTGTATGCAAAAGTATTCTGGAGTCAAATGTCAGTCCCACTGTTTGACCACTGAAGTTTGCTGAAACTGGGTCATCAACAGAAAATGATCCAAAACACAGCTGCACAACTACAACAGAATGGATGAAAATAAATCAATCAAGGGGGTCCAATGGCGTAGTGAAAATACAAACCACAACCTGATTGAAATGCTGCGATGGGACCAGAAAAGAGCTGTACAGAAAACATTTGTGTCCAAAACTCAGTGCACAATAAGAGGGGGCTAAAGTTGGTTCTTTTGTGTGCTTTGGCTTTGATTTAAATCATTTTAACAGCAGATGGTTTTCCACATATTGAAAAACTAAGATTTGAAGTAAAATCAACTTTTTCTGATTTTGTATAAACATAAATATAGAAATAAAAATGTTACTGTCGGGTATCGCCAAAGTTTAACACCTTTGCATTATTCCATTAATGTCAATTATTTATTTTTTCATAATTGAGGAATAATTGAACTGAAGTATTTTCTGAAGTCTCAATTTTAACCTTGTAAATCACTGCATTTTTCTATTATATTACATGACGTAATTAGGACAGCTTTTGCTTGGTTTTAACTTTTTCCATTTTGGCTCCTTTTGTTCTCTCTTCTCAGTTTCTACTCCTCGCCTTACAGCATCGCCACCAACCGCATGATCGCACAGACCTCCATCACGCCCTTCATCGCTGCTTCCCCTGTTTCCACATATCAGGTAGGTCATAATGTGCCACTTTATGGGTGGATCGCTGCCTCCATGCGCTATAGAGAAGTTTTCTTTGTGTGCGGGGATGTTAGAAAGGAAATGAGCTGCAAAACAGCATGAGGTCCTCTTCTCTTCTCTGGTTATCTCTCCACTGTCCCAGCTGTGCTTGATAACATCTGTTGTGCGCATGGGAGTCACAAAACAAGCAACAAGAAAGAAACAAGTAAGAAAACAAGCAACATAAAAATTGGCATCAAGAAAAGGCTGATAGAGGAGAGAACAAAAAAACTTGCACATCCACAGTGTAATAATTTTTATCTATATATGATAAAATATTGATGTATCATAAAAATCAATGGGGTTTTTTAACTACTCATTAAGTGATCTCTTTCACATAATTAGATTTACCTGATTTCTGTGTATTTATTATGATTTGAGATTTTTTTTAGAAAACATTTAAAAGAATTACAAGATTTCATTATTATTGCTTAACAATAATAAGCAATTCATTTGAAGCTTTCTGAATTTAAAAATGGGCAAAATCAGATCATTCACATTAGAAGGATTTTTACATTTAATCACTCAGACAAACATTTTGATTGTAGCAGCTGACGATGCTAAATACTTGAGATCCTTGGTGCATGGATGCAAATTTTGCTTGAAATAGAGCTTAAGTCCTAAAATGACATAGAAAGCATCTGAGGGAAAGCTGTGCTTGTTGGTGAAATTGTGAAAAGTATCTAGTTTCCTCCCATTCAGCTGTCTGACTCTCTCTGCTCTCTGCCACTGCTTTTTTCATTTTATTTTATTTTCTCTACCTTCACCACAATTGCTTCTTCTTTCAGAGTAAATTTTCCACATTCCCCGTGGCTGTGATGTGTGGAGTAATGCAACAGAACAGAACAGGAACGTGAAAATTGGCTCTGTGATATGCTGGGAGCATCAACATTTCCCGTCGCTGCACATTTCATGCAACACCCTTTTTCCTAAATCTTAACATCAAGAGGCCCCGCCGCCATGCCCTTTTGCTCTGATGCTATCATTTAACATTGGTTCTGTTTGGTATGCAAGGACAGACAGATGAGAACACAGAACAAGAGAAAGGAGATAAAGGAGAGGTGGGAGCGTTTTAGAGGAAGATAAGTTGGAAGAGGAGGAAGGATCGCTCAGGTGGCGGTGATGGCAGTGCTTCGGTGGGTGGGCAGAGGGAAAGGTGTTCTTGAAGGTTGCTGTGCTCGTCTTTGATGCACGGCTGATTAAAACTGCGGTCCAGTACCTGCGGTGTAGGGGGAGAGGAAGGGAGGAAAAGCGGGCCATGGCACGTCTCTAATCCGCTCTCGGAAGGCTTCCCAAATTGATTTATCAAAAACAATGGCCAGGCTTTTGAGGAATATTAATCCTCACAGTTTCAATATCGGCCAGCTCTGCCACCGCTCCTTGTAATATTGCCCTTCAGCCAGGCATGGTGGGAAGGTGAGTCCTTCATCTTCTGCTAAAGTACAAAGAGATACAGCAAGAAGAAAAGGGAAAAGAGACAAGGCATACAGTTATACACAGCATGGCAAACAAAAGGAAATCATTTCGTTTTATGATGAAAAGTATTACCTTTTGTAATGGAAATCTCTCGGTGCATAGATGTTATGGCATTTGCAATACCGTCTTTTATGTTTCTGTTGAGGTGATTCTTATTTTCAGCAGCATTTATCAAATCAGCAAATGGCCCATACAGCTCCAACTGCTAGGCTCTGGTGTTCTTATAAAGCTGCCGTCTGTGGGCTTCAGTGATGACTGGCTTTGTAAGACTGAAAAAACGCTTTGATGATACACATGACAGGAGCCGGTCCAGACCAGATCACTACCAAGATTTCAGCTGTAGTGTCGCCAGTCAGCCGTGGCCTGGTTTCCATCACCGGCTCTACAGACCGCTTCACTGGCTGACTAAATATGTGGCTGGCTGTTTGAGAGTGGAGCTGGCTGCTTCACTAACTAGCTACCTGGCAGGCTGTTTGGCTTTACATGTGACTGGTTGGATGGGCTGCCAACTGGCTAACCACGCTACTGAACACCCGGCTGACCAGCTTTTTGGTTTATTGGCCCTTTTAAATTGTAAAACAAGCTGTGAAGTTCAGCCAGGGGTAGGGTGCTCTCTTGGGTTGAGCACATTTTGTCATTCATATTGACTGAACCCAGGATGGTTGTATGATTGTACCCTGGTAACTCCTGTAATATAGAAGCAAAGCCACTTCATTTGAGCTCGGTTTTGTGCAATTCGGTTTATAAAATTAAAACCAGTGACTGAATCTTCATAAGCAAAGTCATTCAAGTTCAAACATACAGTATATGAGAAAACATGATGTGTTAAAGAGGCACATGCGATTATCATCACCTTTATTATCTTTTCAATGTTCTTGTGCATGTAGCTCGGAATAATTATATTCATCTCAATGTTTGAATTAAAAGTAAAATACCGTCATAGAAAAGAAAGAACAAGCAAATACAAAAAGAGAGATGGGATACAAATTTACATAACACAATGGCCTCCAATAATGAAACTAGCGAAAGAAAAGTTGGCAGATAGCAAGTAAATTCATAAGGTAAAGATTTTTATGGTTATATTTCCAATGAGGGGTAAAAAGAACTGGCTTAAAAACTTAGTAGACCAGCATCCAACCCAGGAATTTAAAAGTTCTTTGTGGCTGGGCCAATCTGTCTCTATATCCGCACAACAGTGGATGACAAAAATTTTGTTATGAAAAAAAAGCTGATTAGCCCTGCAAGAGTGAAGTTTGGAGAGTGTGGGTATTTGTATTTGTGTTACTATAATAACTCCTGAACATTAAAATATTGGGGAAAAACAGGTGTTTTCAAAAGTGTTGAGAGATGAGGAGAAAATATCTCCATTCTTTTTTACTGTAGTCCTACTTTAATACTGTAGCCAGAAATTCAGTTAAAAATTAAATAAGTTGGGGCGTGCTGTGTAGGGGATAGCGCGACCCACATTTGGAGGCCTTGAGTCCTCGACGTGGCCTTCGCAGGTTCGATTCCCAGACCCGGCGACATTTGCCGCAAGTCTTCCCCCATGTCCTTCCCCCTTTACTGTCAGCCTACTTTCATATAAGGGACACTAGAGCCCACAAAAAAAAAACTCCTGGAGGGAAGAAAAAAATGTTAATACGTTGCCACTTCTAAACAAAAACATAATAGTATACTTGTAAATCAATTGAACATGTAAATAAATTAGAAAGACATCATGGATGTTTGTCATTCTTTTTCTTTGATAAAATAAAAAAGAAAGATTCTGTGCTTTGAAAAACATGGTAAGGAAAACTAAAAAAGGATTTTAAAAATTGGAGCATGAGGTGACATGAAATATATATTTTGCCAAGTGGGATAAGTGGGTGTTTTTATTTTTATTTTTTGTTGTTGTTTTTTTAAGTTGTACCATTTCATTAGATCAGCTCAGTGGTGTGTTCGTCTTACTAATTGCTTCTTTGCTTTCTGAAGCCCTAAATCAGCTTCAGAAGGACCATCTCTCACAATTTACCACTACCATTTTAATTAGCAAACAGAGATTTTAACCACATCTCTCATTATTTCCTTGTTCTCTTTGATCTTGAACAGCCAAACCCAAAGCCCTAAGTCTTATACGTATTAGTCTCAAGACTGCAGTCCTTTTATCTCTTAAACTAACAGGGAAGCTGGAATGCTCTTCCTCTGCCAGGGCCTGCACTCTGTCTCAGTTTTAAAGAAAGTGGCTGAGATCAGAATGAAAGCTTTTATGAATTCCTCGTTTAGTTTCTCAAAATTCTGGCCTTGAAGTTTTTCTATATTCCTGTGTACAAACAAGTGGCACAGAACCCTTGTTATGGTGGCACTGCAGTTTCTTACTTAGAAAATGCTCAAGAGAAGTGATCATAGATAAGCTTTTTATGTGTCAATCGGCTGTCCTGTTCAGCTGCAGAGAACAAACAGTGCCATGTGTAAACAAGCCGACTTGGCTGCATGTTTCCGAATATCAGCCTTGTTTCGGTGCGGATCCAAATCACGCATTTGTGTTGGCTCAGAGGATTGATTGCTCTTATAGCAGATTATTCTGTGTTTGTCTTTGTTTAATCCAATCGTTTTACCAAGATCTACGGCCGGTCTGTGTGTTTGTCAGCTACAAGCTGTCCAATTCTTCTCTCTTGCAAATAAAAAAAAAAGTTCTGTTTGTTTATCATCTATTCATCCAGTTTCATAACTGTCACTATCAATGCTTCATCATCTCTGATTTTCCTTTTCTAAATTAGTTTGTTTCTGTGAGTATTTCTCTGGTAATTGCTTGGCATGTGTCTCTTCTGTCTTTGATTCAATCATGGTAATTTTATTAATAAAAAATGGTGTTGAGTTGCTGTTGTCTTAATTTAAAGCCTGTTATTGCAAACAGAATTGAATTGGAGAGCAATAAGAAATAAACACTCCAGGCACAAGCCAAACTCTTGGCAGTTATGTCAAAGCAGGCTGCCTCCAGATCTCTAAATTCTTTCAATAACTTTTTTGGCATAGCTCAATCTGTGTGAATCTCAGCCATTTTGGTCAGTGTAGTAATTTTAAAGCCTTCAGACAGGAACATTCTTCGAACGAACTGCAAATACGCCAGCGTCTTGTATTTGTTTATGATGGATATAATTTAGATCCAAGACTCGTAAAAATGTACGTCACTGCACATTTTGTCTGTTTTTCCTCAGGTCCAGAGTACGTCATGGATGCCTCATCAACAATATGTTATGCAACCGACAGTAAGTACACTGCAACATTCTCCACACTGGAGATATACAGTATATATCGAATTTTCAGACCAGCTTCCGTTTGGTATTCTTTTTTTACATCACTGGCTTCTATTTTCCTGCACATTTTACCCAGAGGAGACAAATTTATTCAATCCAAAGCACCCAAAGGAGTCAAGAAAAAGATAGAAATAATTAACAATATATTTATGATAGCATTTAGTTTTCTAGAATAAGAGTCTGCTTTATTCTGTACGAACCAGTGTAATATCTAATGGAGGAATAGTTTTTGATTAATCTCCAGCATCTCACCACACAGTTTTTGTTTTGACACTCCTTAAATTGAAATAGAATAACTTCAAAGTCAAGAGAAGTTTTCAACATTCAAATCTGTTAAGAATCCACAGGGATTGTGCTTGTTTTTATTTCTACCTCACCTCATAAATTTAAATCCCTGAAATATTATTAATATTAAATGAAAGAATTATTGCTCTAATGTTTTGAGTTTCTATTTCTATAAGATCAATACTTTTAGTAGTTTCAAACACTGGATGCAGATCTTGTTTTTTGGCCAATGCAATTTTTTGATGGCTCCACTTATTTTACCGTCTTTTCCTTTTCTGTAAATTTAAGAAAATCATGTTTTCCAAGTTTAGCTAAATTTTTCTTCCATGTGGACGGCAAGCCGTGGATCTGAGAGGAGGAGATCAAGTATCTGTGTCTTTTTCAGAAATGATATCATGATGGAATGGGAGATGGACAATTGAATTGTTGCTTCATTTGCAGTAATGAGACCTTTGGTTTGTTCTTACCCAGAAAAGAAAGTGCAGATTCGAAAGGTGAAGTTCTCGCTTTGCTTGTCCGTCTCTTTTCCAACCATCATGAGATGCGGATAATGACTGAAAGAAAAAGATCCCGGATACAAGCAGCTGAAAGCAACAGAAGGGCTCTGCATTAGAGATAAGATGAGGAGCTCTGTCATCTGCAGAGTTCAGAGTCAAAACCTCCCTTCACTGCAGCTAACTGAGTCAGTTGAAGTGGTTCAGATATCTTATATTATGTATGTTGGACAACTGAATTTTCATTTTTTCTGGGTGTGCCACAGTCATTAGAAGCCTGGTATTACTCTTTGTGGAGAGGGATGTCAGAGACTCACCTCTGTTACAGGTGAAATGGATGGATTTATGGACACTTAGATAGATGAATGGAGATTTTAAAAAAATCATTCAAAGCTTAAATGTCATATATTATTCCAACTAAATGTATAAATAATTCATGACACCCCACGTACATTAAATGTGGTTCTTATTCTCATATTGAGCATCCGACACTCGTAAAAAATGAGCGATTGCGACTCCTGGTTAAAACAAAGCTACTATGAGTGGCATCATGCTGTATTTGCTGAGTTAATGGAGCCATCAAAGAAAAGACTCAGTAGATTATAGGCCATTTCTTAAAATCACAAGTTGAGCACATACCTTGTGGGCCAAATATTAATCTGTATCTTATTTGTATTCAGAGGAAGTTGCAAGTCAGCCCAGTTAGCAGAACAAGAAATGTTTCATGCAGTATTGATGCAACAAGGCCATGTAAAGTTGAAGTCCCTTTCTTTGTTTGTTCCTGCAGGAAAAGTGTGATATAGCAAATGATTTCTGTCCAGACTAATCAGTCTGGTTTTCGGTAGCTTTGTTAGGGCCTCTCCTTAGAGTTTGTGAGTTTCAGCCTCATGAACTAGTTAACGCTGGAGTCCACCGCTGATGGTGCAGTACTCCCTCATTGGAGGGGAGCTCAACCAGCCGTGCGACTCCCTGCTAGGGCCATTTACCACTCGGTCCTAGCCATCTCACTTCCCCTCCCACTGCGGGACAGTGAACATGTAATCTGGTCACAGCAGGCCTCCAGGCAGACACACGCATACACACACACACACACCTTGAGGTAGCTTTCCTCAGAGCTTCTCAGTTTCCCTTTCAGCTTTTTGTACGAGTTCTGTAGCAAACTTGACCTCTTCATCCGACTTGACCTCTTTTCCCTCCTACCTTCTCAACCAGACGTGCTCTTTTTTGATGTTTCTTGTTTTCTGGTAGCTTTTGGCTTGTATTGATGTTAATTTGTCGTGTTATAAATATGAATTCCTTGGCTATAACATTTCTACTATTATAGTACAAATATGTAATGTTTGTAATATTTAATGGCAGAATTCTCAAAGGTACAGAGCAACCGCTCACTACATCACTGAAAATCTCTAAAGACAGTAAAAAAAATTGCATATATGGAGCTCTAATATCTGTACACATACAACCAATTGTTACCTAATAATTTATCTTAG
The DNA here is from genome assembly GCF_002775205.1 of Xiphophorus maculatus. Lineage (NCBI taxonomy): Eukaryota > Metazoa > Chordata > Actinopteri > Cyprinodontiformes > Poeciliidae > Xiphophorus > Xiphophorus maculatus. The sequence goes on from NC_036455.1 coordinate 4,949,323, forward strand.
CAGTAAAGCTCTGCAGGTAAATAGTATCTGATTGCTGTCTAAAACAAAGACAAAATTATTACAAAGTTCAAATTGTAAACTTTATTTGCCATCTTATATTATCAGTTAGCATTGTCAGTACAGCAAGCATCAACCTCTGTGTGTTATGCCTGTGAAGAATGTGTGTGAGGTTTGCAAAAGATCATAAATTTTTCCAAATCTAGGATGTTGCGTATCAGATGGAATCAGACTCCACAAGAGGATAAAACAGAACCACTTTGCTTTGATAAGTTTTGCTAAAATTTAACTCTCTGTATAAGTGTGGCAACACAAAGGAAAAGCCTACATGTGAAAAGCACAGCTTTCTCTCTTTTTTTTTTTTTTGTTGACTCAATGACAATGAAATTGACTTAATCTTTTTTGCTTCCACACTAAAGAGTGTTGTCAATGTGGCTTGCTACCGATTAGATGTGTTGCTTTCAATGGTCAGAAAGCTGGCTTTGACCAGCAGACGACAGATCAGAAAAAGTTGAGCTCAAATGTTTCCAATCGCCACCCAATTCCTCAGTATACCTCTAACTTTAAATCACCACTAGATACTAAGTTTGGTTTTCAATTAGCAAGATTTAGTTTTAAGGTGGTCTTTGTCAGACTGCCTTGGGGCTTTTAGCTGGTCTTTGAAAAAAATGTTTGCTTTTGATAGCTACTTGTTTTCTGCTTCTTAGTTTTACAAAATATTGTGCATTAAGAAACATAGCAAAGCCCTGATAGATGCCTATACGCTGGGTTTTCAAGCATTATGCTTTGGAAATCCCCTAGTTTAGCCACAAATAAGACAGAATTGTAGTTTCTGACAAACATTTATCTTTCTTAAGAGTTGCCTAAAAACTTTTTATAGTATTGTGTCTTTGCCTTGTCTGCTGCGTGTTGTCACAACGTTGGTTTTTGACTGATTTAGATCAGTCCCACCTGAAAGTTTAGAGAAAGATTTGTCACAACCAGCTTAAAAAAGTACAAGTAGCTCTTGCCCATGACAATTGAAACATACTGAATGACTGTTGCACAGTACTGTGTGTTTGTGTAATTGGTCATGTTTGACATCACATTCTTATGTGCTTTGTTTGTGTTTTGTTTTACCATATGTGAGCTCCATATTGGTCATTCCCGTCGAGCCTGTGCAACGCCTGATGGTCATCCATCTTCCGGCCCCTCTGTCACAGGGCCTCTCAGAGTGCTTGGCACTGGCCATTAACCAGCCGCCACATTGTGCTCTGCTCTACATCCCATCAATCGCTCATGCCAGCAGTAGCCATGTGGCCATATCTTTCCCTGTGGCCCCGTCCCTGTTGTCTTCCAGTGGCTCTTTCTGTAACCAGACGGCTGCTCGGAACTAACCCCAGCTGTCACGGCCGTCAGTGGATCATGGTGTCCAATCTGTCCCCCTTTATGACTCACACTCGTATCGACTACCAGTTACATACGCAGCAGACCACCCTTTACACACACTGTGTGCCAGCAGTGCAGTGAATCACAGCAAATTAGCCAAGCACCCCAGCTTTAAATGCTTGAGGAGGGAGGCACTCAAAACATTAAAAAGCAATTGATTGTGTGGCAGTTTGGCAGCTCCTTCCTCGTGTCGTGTGTTAAACCAATGGAGCGTTCTGTGGTGCTCCTCGTGTACGGGGCAATATGGAGCCACCTGAGCGTGGAAGAGAAACAGGTCACAGGTAGCAAATTAAATTAATTAAAGTAAATTGAATTAAATTAAAACACAATAAAATAAAATTATGTACAGACAATTAAATAAAAATAAAAGAATAAAAAGATTTAAATAAATCACAGTAAGGTAAATTAGTTTTATTATAAAAAAATATTGAAAAATACAATTAAAAAAATTTATGTAATATAACAAAATAATAAAATAAAAGAGGTTCTTCAGCATACATATTTAATTATGAATGCAAATTATACCATTTATGTTAAACCTTCCTTTTTGACCTTTCTCCTGCAAATCTTGGAAAACACCCAAAATTAAATTTAGCAACCATCTGAGCTGTAATTTGATTCATTTTGCATAGTGGTGCAGAACTTCACAATCTGTAAAGCATAGCTAAAATATTTTTGCTTTGTGGTCAAATGCCAGTCATTTAAATGTTGTTCATTTTAGTCTGTCTGTTTCAGTTGAAGCAGCAATAAGTCCATTCAAAGAAGCCATCGGGATAACTCACTCCACCCTAAACACAGATCCAACACCGTCCACCACACACAGCATACAGAGCAGTTCCTGGTGCCAAATGACACATTAGTTCATTTTAAAGGCATCACCATCAATCATTTCACATAGTTTCTTATGCTGACGAAAGAACAAAATCATAAATGGAAAAGCAAAGAGCCTTATCTTTCTTTAACATCTTGTAAAAGATTTTATTAGCTTGTTTCTGCAAATGATGAAACATCAGACTACGGACAACTGACTGTTATAAAACTGTGTTCCTGCAGGCAATAGAAAGTTGAACTGAAACCAAATGTTTGTAGAGACTATCTATTCATCACAGAAGAAGAGAAATTTCTGTCCAGCTGTAATAAATCTGGAGAGCTGACCATTTCCTGGCTCTCATTCAAGCCCATCTGCATTACAACTTTACATCATATAAAAAGGACAGATAGCCCATAAATAAAGCACATCCTCTGGAAGATGATTCAAATTTAACAAACAGAGGTGACTGATCTCAAAATGGAAAGATCTGCAGAATCCAGTCTCCGGTTGTAAATGGAAAGGTTATACACTTGAAACAATCTAAGTTCCCTTTCATGTGTGTTTGGCTTTGTTTCTGTTTGGTTAGTGGAACCTACAAATGTAGGCAATAAAAATGCGTGTTGGACACTAATGTGTGGAATAAATAAATGGTGTGCTGTATCAACAAATAAGCTGCTTAGACTGATGACTTCATGGGAAACCAGATTTAGTGGGCAGCACTGGCTACTGAATTGCTTGGTCTTATCAACAAGTACACCACCTTGCAAGAGTTCCACAATTTGTCACATTAGAACCACAAATTTAAATGTAATTTAACTGATATGTTGTATGTACACCAGATTAACAAAAGTTGATAAATAACGTAGTAGTAATAAGTGAGGCAACATGAATAATGCTAGGCTTACAAATTGTTTTACAATCATATAAAAATTTGGTGGTAGCAGCATCAAGGTCTTTTAGCTCGATCTCCTCTGATGAAATGTTAGAATTCAGCCACATTGGAGGGTTTTCAAGTGTAAATAGTGTGTTTAATGTCATATTTCAGTATCTGGGATGGATTTATGTTCAAGATTTGGGAAAGCCGCTCCAAAACCATTTTTGTATAGTTGCAGCTGTTATTGTAGCAAAAAGTAGAGGATTTACTGAAAATATGGATTGTATATACACACCATCCTTTTCAGATCTGTTTTTAAGCCTTTTGAAGACTGTGTATCCTTTTTTTCACTTTTTACATATAGTCCCTAAATTTTTAAGTTTGTGATTGTAATGTGACAAAAAACTTAAAGGATTTAAATAGTTCTGCAAAACAATATACATATATTTTTTAAAATAAAAGAAAAATTATATTTATAAAGTAGAATCCATTTAAATATGACAAAATCCGTATTTATACAGTAAAAATTTTTGCAACCACAGCTGCCAGTATTTTACCGTAAATTAGGAATGTTTTTTTACAGTGTAATATTAATAATTGTTTCATTCTCAATTACTGTGTAATATGGAGACGATGTGAAACTCATTCGTCTCCTTTTTCTCCTGTTCATCATTTTTCTCTCCCTCTGTCGGACATGTGCTTCACTCTTCAGTTAGAAGGGGAATTTTTTCCCTTTTTCTTCTTTCTACTTTGGTCAGCAGACCTTGGAGAAAACTGAAAAACTAAAATCTCCAAATGATAAATTCATACACACGGCTCGCGCATTCACACAACTGCCTAAAAACACATATTGTCTGAGTGCAGAAACTCATTCCACATAATGGTAAATCTCACTTACGAACAGCTCATCAATCACACACACACACAGACTCTCAAATTCACTTCACACTGCCTGTGAGTGCCGGGGTAAGTGCAGCACCAGCCATGCACAGCAGTGCTGTCTTTTCCTCGTGACTTATCCGTTCTCCTCTTTTTCTTCTCCTCACTCGCGGCTGTATGTGTGTCAAGTGTGCATTTGCCAGCATGCACTGGCCCTTACATAGGTGAATTATCGAATTCCTCTCTGTTTCACCCCAGCCAATCCTTTTCTGGCGCAGGCTTTGAATAGACATTTACCGAGCCCCTACTTTCTGCCTTCATCGGATAGGGGTGAATCAGTGCACTGTGTGATACCCATCTCCCCGCGTGACATTAAAATTGCTCCGCAGATTCAGAGGGGGGAACATAACATTGGCCTCATGAATTTATCTGCTGAGGCAGAATTTGAGATAGGGTTACATTCGTCCTTGGGTTGCTCCCTCTGTTCTCTCTTGTCTTTCAATCTTGTTATGCTTATTTCCTATATTCACTCTCTACTCCTTTACAAACATCTCACTCTCATTATTTTCCTCTTTTCTCCTCTGTTTATTTCTACTCTCAAGCACTTTCAGAAGATGATTACTTATGCTGTGACAGTGTCATTTAAAATATATTGTACGTGCATCTAACAGCATGTTGCTGCACGCTCCCACGGTGTGGGAAAAAGATTGAGCAACTTTATTTTTTACTTGTTGTCTTTGACAACTTTTGCAGTTTCAGCAAAATACAATTTGAGATACAAAGCTGATTATGTTTGCAATTTTTACTTTCCTTTCTGCATAGTGAGTAATTTTTTTGGAGAATCCTTTTGTGTGAAATGATTAATTTGCTTCATATTAGGTGCTCGGAAAACTCTTGATAAATGATCCCAGTCTGATTGCAGAGAAGAATAGATCTCCCATGAAGACATGACAAATGCAATTACATGCTTCATTTTCCACCTTCATCCTTTAATATGCACATTTGTACATATTTAAGCATACTACAAATCAATCAAAAACTATCCTTCACCATACAGTAGTTTTTCTTGCAGCCATTAACATGTTTCATAGTCCTGGATGAATAAAACGGTTGTGAAAATGCACATCTAATCTTGTGTTTAGGCTCTGAGCACACTAACATATATTTATTTTGTTAAAACGAAAATGGTCATCTCCTTTTGCACTTCTTGTCTTCATTGTCTGGAAAGAAAACCAGCAAATGGGTAAAGAAAACACATTAGTGGTACATATGTGTATAGACTGGATATGTGAAGATTATTTTTTTAAAAGACAATTAATTGAAATATACAGAGCCCTCCAGTGGACATGGGAATTTTGTTTTCTTTTGCGTTCCCTCACAAAACCTAGGCGTTCCCTCGCAATAATCTACTGATCAGTTACGCGGCATAATTGAATACTGTAAGCCTTTCTTATGGAGGCCGCCGTACTTTCTGCCTTAAAAACAAGATTATGTAAGGTTTTTTCATATATGTTAATATCTCTTTGTGAAATATCTGACATTTTATATCTTTTTCTTTAGTATAGAAAGGCACCACAAACCTATGATGTAAACAGAAACTTTCTATGAGTAGGAAAGAAATAAAAATACATCGAAAATATTTGGACTATTTCTGAGTTATTATCTCGGGTAATAAGTCATCTGGCAGTTTTGATTGTTTCTCTGTTGTGTTCGTAGTCTGAATGGTTTCAAGAGCTGCTTTCAGTTCCATGTTAGCCTTAACAGATATAAACATGCAGTAAAAAAATCAATTTTCAATCAGTTTTTTGCACCAAACAGTTAATAATAATAAACAAGTTTTCACTGAGGCTCTGTTAGAGCCATATGAATGAAATAAGTAATTATTGATATGAAAGGAGCATGCGGCTTTGACACCTGGGCGGTGGGTGTGTCGATGTGGGCGTGGCTCTCATCAAGTATGAATGGGAAGGTTACTGGCCTGCTGACTTTGTATGTATGAGGAAGCTGGTGAGCCGAGCGGTCAGGCCTTGCAAAGTTTGGAGCAGGATAATCAAAATGGAATAAATCGATAATTGTGACAGAACAAAGAAGAGGTTTGGAGTTGATTGATACACGGACAGATGAGATTCCCCGAGTTAACCCCAATTTGGCCCTCTACCACTATTAGTTTGCCGTGTTTTATAATAGTAAAACGTGTTTATTATTATTAAGTCTTTGGTGCAAAAAACTGCTTGAAAGTCGATTTAATCACTGGATGTTTATGTCTGTTAAGGCTAAGATGGATCTGAACATGAAAACATCCCTTTAAACCATTCAGACAACCATCACAGCAGAGATACAATTAAAACTGTCAGATGACTAATTACCCTGCGATAATAACTCAGAAAAGTCAAAATTAGGATGTTTTTTTATTTCTTTCCTACTTACGAAAAGTTTCTGTTTATATCATAGGTTTTTGGTGCCTTTCTATCCTAAAGAAAAAGATATAAAACTTCAGATATTTCACAACGAAATATTAACATTTGTGGAAAAACCTTACATAACCTTATATTAAGGCAGAAAGTATGGCGGCCACCGTAAGAAAGGCTTACAGTATTCAATTATGCCGCATAACTGATCAGTACAGTATTGCGAGGGAACGCGAAAGAAAAAAAAAATCCCCATGTCTCCTGGAGGGCTCCGTAGAAATTAATCAGGAAGTGGAAACATTTCTCTGGCAAACATTTTATTAGCAGCATACAAGCTTTAAAATTTAGTAAATTTTGCCTCTGCATCTGCATCAACCATTTGTGGTTCAAAGTGGCCAAGAAAGTCCAGCAAGTGCCAAAACTGTCTAGTAAATTGAATTTAGTTAAGAATTCGAGTTGCTCTTGTGGAGAGCTTCCTCAGAAATAGCAGCAAGAGTTTTTTTGCATGCATGGTGAGGCAGAGATTTTAGAAGGGCAGCAACAAAGTCTCTTCTCTCCATGAAAAAGATCAAGGACAAACTGACTACAGAAAGCACCAGGATTGCGTTTCTTGCAGTGTTTCAGCCTTTACTTGATCATTTTCTTGGAAAGGCTGACATTCTACAGGATGTACAAGGATTGATGAAGCCCACTCGGACTAAAAGCATCTGGAAAAGGTGACTTGTCGGAAAGAGCAGGAGCTTCTTAAAGAGGCAGATTTCAAAGCGTCCAATTGCAAAGTTAAGTTTCTTATAAGTCATATGTGATACATGACATTTTTAAACAACTAAAGGTAACATAGTTACTTGATTGTGCTATAAAATGGCACTATTGGCCTGGAGAATACGTAATACTGCCCTTTTAGGGTTTGTCATGTTATGCATTCAGAGATCATGATAGATAGATAGATAGATAGATAGATAGATAGATAGATAGATAGATAGATAGATAGATAGATAGATAGATAGATAGATAGATAGATAGATAGATAGATAGATAGATAGATAGATAGATAGATAGATAGATAGATAGATAGATAGAAGACAGTTGTAAAAACTTTGTCTCAGGGCTCCTTGTTAAAAACATATACATATAAGACACAATATGCACCAACAAAAACCCACATTCATACAAAACAGCCAACCTAAATACCTTAGGCTTTTTGTGCTACCTTTGCCTTTCTATTACCTCAAACCATTCTGCTCACAACCTCCAACATCAGCAAGGCAAATTCATCAACTGTCACTCACTTTCTCTGAGCATGCTCAGAGAAAATTCACAAAGATCAGCAGTTTCTGAAATACCCGGACGAGCCCAACTGGCAACATCAACCGTGTCATGTTCAAAGCCACTTCGGTCCTCTTTCTTCCTTACTCTGATTCTCAGTTTGAAATTTGTCATGTTGTCTTCATGTCAATAAAATGGCAGCAGCTCATTGCATTCAGGCATCCAGAAACTATTTGTGTTGACAAACAATTGGACAGATTCTGCCTCACAAAGTGTCTGGTGATTGTGTGTCTTTGATCTCAAAGCCTCTCATATGTTCGTTATTACCCATTTTTAAGAATAAGTTTTTGAAATATTAAAAAAAAGCCCTCCTGGGATTTCTGTCAGCTTAGGAAATATCCTTAATGTTGGTTTAACCTTCTTTATCTGTGGCTTCTGCTAGATAAAATCACCAGCTTGCCTCCATTGCTCATAATGTAGCAAGATATTTCTTGTACACGGTCCAGGTAATAGCGGCAATAGGGGCAACCCTGGAAATCTCTTTGCCCCAAGGAGGGATTCATGCTGCAAACCAGAGTGAAAGACTGGGGCAGTTGGCTCTGTTTGCTGGGATTACCCCAAACATAAAGGGCACCTTAAGGCTTTTCGTAAAGAAAGCTTTAGCGTAGCAGAACAAGATGAAAGGTGTTGCATTCCACACAGATTCATATTCAGCTATTAGCTCTGGGCTCATATCACAAGGTTTCATTTGAAAAACAGAAGTGTTGTTTCTTTTTCTTTTGCTTGTTTTTTTGGACTGATTTTATTTCCTGCTGTTTTGAACCTTCAGGTGGGCCATCCTGCAGACTTGGGGATCTGTACAATCCTTCAGTTTTTAAAGTATCCCCTCAATCATCAGCAGATGTTTTTTCCACACCGGAGTGATTGACCGAATACGCTTTCTCTGCATGTGTGTGTGTGTGAGTGAGATTGAGAAGCAGTGCTGTCGTGCTAAGTTTTTAGCAGAATTACTTCTACCCTGCAGTGTTCTCACATATAAAGCACACTGCCTTCGCACACACCAGCAGCAGTATCCTAACCGCAGAACCTCACACAGAGAAACCGACTGTCAGTCGCTGTGTGGAATGTGTTGAGTCGGGTTTCCTTCTTGTAGCCGCTCACAAGAGATGCTTTGTTTTAACAAACACTAGGGAGGACAGCCTTGGTCACTATTTGATGTTCTTGAGGGTTTTTATGTTCCTCCTTTCTGGTCTTGTCTGCCCTCCTAACATTCATGTTCTGTCTGATCTGCAGCACATTCAGTTCTTACCTCGCAGGCTTTCTTCTATCCAGTCTGGGGACAATGCTCAGTTCATAGTTTAGACAGTCCGTTATCAGGTTCAAACTTACAAGATTTGATCATGTGTACTAGAGCTATTTTCGGTCTATGCGAACGCATTACCTGAGTGTGTCAGGTAGTGTTAGTTTAACATCACTTTCAAGCATAACACAGGTTATAGTGATGAATATTTAAAGTTGGAGCTGTCATGCATTGAGCTTTTTGCCCTGGTTGAGGTGGGAGTGAATCAGATATATTTTGTTATATATATAACCCCTTGTTTAGATTAAAATGACTTAAATCCACTCCAACAATTTGCTAACAGAAGCAGAATTTGGAAAAATATTGGAATGCTATCAAATATATTACCGTGATTATAATTTGAATGTAATAATCTCTGAGACAAAAAGACATTTGTAGGCTTAACACCCCCACAGATGTTCTCAATGTTGTATCTATCTATAAAACGTTCTATATGTCCATCTAGAAACAAAACAGTGTTAAATGTCTGACTATCCATACAAACACACAGTAAAATTCAAATTTGATAAATTAGAAAATTAGAATTAGAAAATTATTAGCAGAATTACTTATACCCTGTATACAATGATGATTTTGTTTTTTCAATAACTAAGTTCACAAAGTGAAAAACATCATATAAATGACTTCTGCTTGTTATAATGATTTCCCACTTACAACTAATGGAAACACATTGAAGATTACAATATTACACCAGACCAATAAAAACAATTGAATACAACAATGTGGGAAAATAAAAAGAATGTTTACTACCTGTTAAAATTTATTTTCAAAAAGTATTTTAATCTTGCAAATAAGCCTCATCGGGATATGTATTCTAATTTATTGAAAATTACTGCAACCATTTGCTCATATAATGTCTTTAGACATTACATCCATGAGGCAGTTAGTCCAATAAACCACCAAAATAATATTGAATTAAAATAAAACATATTGACTTTAAAGTAATCGGAGTCCCACCTCAGTGTGCTTTTATACAAAACAGATTTTTTTAACCATAAACTGTTTTATTGAAAGGATAAGCTCCCTTTAGTTTGATCTTTGTTCCCTGAGCAAATTCTCAACTAACCTTATCTGGAGTCTGGGTAACACCAGCCCTGAATGTAAATCACTTTAACAGCCCGTTGAGTGTGCTGGACATCCTTCAACCCTAATGGATCCAGCAGTAAAAACGCTTACTATTTGTTTGACGTTTATGTGTGTGTCCCACCTGTTCTACAGAAATTATACAGAATCAGCAAATTTACAGAGTGAGTAATGAATATTAGCAGATAGTGATCATGGTTTCACCATTCTGAGCTTTTTACCCAGAAGGAGCGCTCATTAAACTGTTTTTCTTATTTACTGTACATTTCTTCTGGTCATTGAGTCTTCATCAATGTATTTTACTGCCAGAAAGGGGATATTTTCTCATCTCCGCTCTTGAACAGGATCAATATCTCCACCAAATCATGTGCATACACTGAGGAGCTCAGTAAACATCACCTCATACATTTGTAACAGATCGTGGGTCTGCAGCATCCGTTATCTTCCTTCACTCATATGCACACAGGACAGACCTGAAACATATATTGTCTATTTGTGTCAATCTCCTTTTCATTTTCTTTCCGCTCAAGCTTGTCAGTGAAGCAACACACACACAGTAAAAACCAACGCTCTCACAGTCTTACAAACACGGAAAATCGAAATCACAAATCGGCTTAACTCTCCCTGACATATCTGTGAATTAAGCCTTTCCGTTGCTCTCCCTTTCCCATTATAAAGGCATTGTCAAATGCTGAATCAGTAACAGGTAGCCCACAGCTCCTGCTGCTTCTTTCTTACCTTTTCCTTCCTATTTCCTTCTCTCCCTGTTGTCTCCTCTTTTGCTTTTATCCCCCCAGCTTTTCAACCCTCCATTTTTTTCCTGATTGTCTTCAGAATGACCTCCATCAGTTCTTTCCTTAATAACTTTCCCCTGTCCTTATGCAGTCTTATTTTTTATTCCCTTATTTTTTCTTTTATTAGTAATGGAAACCAGTGGTGAAGTGGCTGCAGATATTTTCCGTTTTCTATTTTATTCTGTATTTTGCTGTCAAATTATAATTATTATACATTTTATTAACTTCAGTGTTTCACATTTTAGCTCAATACACATGGGTTGTTTTGGAAACCGACAGATTAATATGAAGCACTAAATTTCCAGAAACATGTAAAGTATTTAAATGTATCCCGACACATAACTAATGTTACATCAAGCATAAAAATTGTGATTTAACAACTCAGCTAGCTTTTCTATAAATTCACGTTAATGGTTATGCACGTCATTTCATTTACATCGTTTTTTTTTTTTTTTTGTTGCAGTGATTTTGACAAGAGTGACTATTCTTCTATATGCTTTGGCTCCTACATAATGAGAGAAACTGAGTTGCCTCCAGTAGTTGTTGTTTACAGTTGCCATTTTTAAAAGCTCTAATAAGAATAAAATTGCCACTCTTGGGAACTTCCTCCAGACCAATAAAGACAGGTACTGAGTTATACTGTGCACAGTTTTTTGTCTCTCCTTTCTTCATAGTTTGCTCTCAATGAGTCAGACTTTCGTCAGATCCTTTTATAGAGGCTTTGCTCAGCAGTTCTTCAGCCAGTTTTGTTTGTTTGCTTTGTTTACCATGACTGCCAGCAATACTCTGCAGGATGCAGGAGTTGCTACTTCTTATTATTTTTAATTTATTTTTAAGAAAAGAATAATGCATTCTTGAGGATTTCTTCAGCTGTCTTGACAACTTTGATTTTTTAGTTTTTCTAATGGTTCTTCCACATTTTACATTGAAAGATTATTTTTTACCCTAATGGCTGACTATTTTAAGAGTATTTTTGCTGATACAGAAATTTGACCATAATCTATGATGACTAAAAAAAATAAGAACTTTTCATGCAAAATTGATACTGAATAAAATAAGAAAATATGATGACCTAACTTTTTCACATATATTAATGCAGAGAAATCTCATTTAAAGTGAAGCTCTTGTGTTTTTTAAAAAAAAAAAAAGTTTGGTATATTAGCAGTTAATGCTGGTTTAGATTAAGGTTTGTTATGTTACTAGAAAACTCCCTGGTGCACGTTGTTGCTTCTGCCAAATGTCAGCTGGGACAGACTCCAGCCCCCTGCAGCCCTCTGCAGGATAAAGAGGCTGTGGATAATGGATGAAAGGAAGTTAGTTTTTTTCCCCTCCAGCATAGTATTCCAACAGCTACTAGCATTTGCTCGGTTGTGTTGCATAGAAAGAATATTCTTGTTGCCTACAGCACAAAAGTATGTTCAGTGAAACCAGTGTTATGAGTAATTATTTGTGAAAAATTAATGCAATTTTTTTTTTAAGGAAAAAAATGTTTTTTGTTGTTGAAAATATAAATATTTCAGGTCCTGTGTGATTACTCACCCTAATATGCTAGTGGAGGAGTGATAATTTGGGTGTGTTTTGCAGTAAAAGGAGCTGAACTAATCCACATATAGTACCATTTTTTAATAGCTAAAAGTCAATTAAAATTGGGGCAGCAACAGAAAAACAATCCCAAGTACAGTGGCAAATAATTTTGAGTGTAGACAATGCTGTTTGTGTTAACTGCAACATTTTTTTTTCTTCAGTTTAAAAGATTGAATTGCTCAGTAGTGAAGCTTTAATGATACATGTTCAGTCTTTTTCACAACTAATAATTTCTAATATGTTGCACTTCAAGAGAGGGAAAACACGTACACTGTTCTGATCTCAGCGTTCCACCCAGGGCGTTTGATATTTTGCAGTTGTAACTCCAAGAGGTATCACAGAAGGTTTGCATACTGAGAGGCAGGGAGACTGAGGAAGAGGAGGAGTAGGAAGGAAACAGAGTCAACTGGCAGTGTTGTGAATGCAGGGTGTAGACAAGCGGAGCGATTCTGACAGGCTGTGTCTGCACAGTTTGTTCTCCAATAGGCCCACACAGAGTCACCAGTGGGGTGCACACATGCACACTCTCGCAAACACGCACTATCGAGTTGAACGCTCACGCACTCACAGGCGCTGTCAGTCAAGCTACACACGGCGTACTGCAGACTTATCGGCACGCACACACACAGCTACGTTTTTAGTACAGGCACACACAGACAAAGTAGGAAGAGAGGCGAGTGGAACAGTGGAAAGGACCAGTTTTGAATGGTCTCTTCCCAAAGCTTCAGTCCAGGGGAAATGGAGCTATCCTGACAAGGGATGAAAGAGCAACAATGGTTTCATCACTTTCTCTCATGTTTCACTGCACCATGAAAAAGAAGCTTCCGACAGCCTCATCTGCCCATTAGGGAAAACATGATGTGCATTATACCAAGAAGAGGATGCTGAGCAGTGAGCATATGAGAGGCGATGAGGACAAGCAGAGAGGGAGAGCAAACCCTCAGACACAGATATGGATGATTCTGAAGGGACTGAAGGTGGCAACATTGATCTCAAAATCTACCCATTTTCAGTTGCTACCCATCGATACCGTCTCCTTTTATTTAGTCTGGCCTGCCTAAAGCCTCTGCTGAGAAACATTTCCTGTCCTCTTCTTTTAAATTTACCTACCATTCCGTTTAAACAACTCAAAAATGATCATCCTATATATATATATATATATATATATATATATATATATATATATATATATATATATATATATATACAGTACAGACCAAAAGTTTGGACACAGCTTTTAATTCAATGAGTTTCCTTTATTTTCATGACTATTGACATTGTAGATTCACACTGAAGGCATCAAAACTATGAATAACACATGTGGAGATATGCACTAAACAAAAAAGTGTAAAACAACTGAAAATACCCCTTATATTCTAGTTTCTTCACAGTAGCAACCTTTTGCTGTGATTACTGCTTTGCACACACTCTGCATTTTCTTGATGAGCTTCAAGAGGTCGTCACCTGAAATGGTTTTCACTTCATAGGTGTGCCCTGTCAGGTTAATAAGTGGGATTTCTTGCCTTATAAATAGTCATGAAAATAAAGAAAACCCATTGAATTAGAAAGGTGTGTCCAAACTTTTGGTCTGTACTGTATAGGGCTATGGAAAAAAAATAAGAGACCACTTAAGATGATCAGTTTCTCTGATTTTACTTTTTATAGGTATATGTTTGAGTAAAATGAATATTGTCCCTTTATTCTATGAACTACTGACAACATGTCTCTGAAATTCCAAGCACAAATTTATTTATTTGGAGAAAATGAGAAATAGTCCAAAAAAAGCACAGCTTCCAGACCTCAAATAATGGAAAGAAAACAAATTTGTTTAGAAACAACCCGTGGAATGTTTTAATGTTTTAACTCAAGAAAAGTTCAGAAATTAATATTTGGTGGAAAAACCATATGGTGTTCAATGGGGATAAGTGCAATGGTTTCTTAAATATATATATATGATGTACATATGGAAATATGTACCAATATTACCCAAAGTTAAACTGACAGTTAAAAATGTGAAAAATAAGTTAAAAAAAAGAGACCACTAATATGTGTCCTATTCAGAACCCATGCCAAGAAGGACAAACTATTTTGTTATTCTTTTCTTTTTGAAAAATTCTGCATTTGACGGTATGTAAAAACAGGTTATGTGAACAACCTTGGCAACTTCCTGTTCTGCTTTAGAGGATTAAAGACCCTGTAAATTTAGATAGCATGCCAAAAAAGCTGCATAAATTAGGATATGTGCAATATTTTGATCTTTTTACCAACGAAGCAGAGTATTTGCAGAATAAAGTTGTTAGAATGTCATGAGCGCATCAGCAAACAGCGTTGCTTTTTTTCAGAGAGAAGTTAAAAATATAAACATGAAGCAGTGCAAAAAAAAAAAAAAAAGATAAAATGAAAATTCCAACTCAGTTATCAGGAGCAGGTGATTTTATGATATCTAAAAGTTTCCACAGGTCAAATTGAAGGGGAAATGACTCAGTCCTGATCATTTTGTTCTTATTATCTTTTCTCCTCTTTCTCCAGGGTGCAGTGATCACACCAGCCATGGACCACACTATGTCCATGCAGCCTGCCAGCATGATGGGCCCTCTAACCCAGCAGATGAACCATCTGTCACTGGGCACTACAGGAAGTGTGAGTACCCCTAATTGTGCTCTCATGAATCACACACAAAAAAAGACTTGAACAAAATTCTGAGCTCACAAGAAAACTCTGATACACTCTGATACTCAAGGGCAACTTCAGCCATTACTGTGTGATCACAGCAGTAAGATTTATGAGCAGCTTTGTTGTTGGGTTCAAGTTAAAAAAAAAAAAAGAAGCTGCACCAACTTTGCCCTCTACTCCCAAAAACAACTTTTGTCATTTCATGCACACTTTCCTTCAGGATTTACTTTTCATTCCTGAATGAATTAGAGGCAAAAGTTTAGTTTAAGTGCACAAACACAAAAATGATCAGTTGATAAAGGTTTTTATACTGAAGTGAAAGCAGTCAAAAAAAAAAATGTGGAGACCTCCAAAAAACTTGGAAAACAATTGATTATAATGCCTCCAAGAGATAACAGCATAGTATCTTGCCAACAAGATATATTTAAAAAAAGCAAAGGAGCGTGGATTTTATGCATGACACCTTAGTTATTACTTAGATTTTAAACGTTTGATAAGAGATCTGACTGAAGCTCATCCAGTGAATAATGATAAACCATATAATAATTGCTTTAGTGTATTTGTATTATATGTATTAGTCCCTTATTGACTATAATTTTTGACATGGAGATCTAAAATAACTTTTATAACTTCAAATCCTGCAACACAAAACACTCGTAATTCTCAATAAGTCCAAAAATACAACCTGAGATAAGCATCTTAGGTCGTATTTGTCATAATTTTTTAATAAACCCTATAAAACACAGTTTGGGTAAAACTAACCAATCTCTTCCTGCTTCATCAGAAATTAATACAACACTAGCTGCCAGGAGCAGTTAATCAAATGCATTTATTATTTGATCATCAGGAAGTGTGACCATTGCTCCAAAACTGCACTGCTGATGGGATTAAAATTAGGTTGACTAATTTGGAGCCATTTTATCTTTGAAAACATTTTTTAATTTAGTTCAGAAACTCCAAAGCGAGTTTCTGAACTAAAGAGAGAGGTTTTAAAGCTTCCTCTCGGAAAAGCCAAACAGTGTTAGTCTGTCGCCACATGTTCTCAGCCATAAATCTGTCATATTATTTAGTTTTAAACCGCTTGCATTCACTGCGAGATATTGAGAGAGCGTATTTCCTCCCTAATCTTCGACATTAAACAGATTTCCTGCAGAGCTTACTCCCTCTGCTCTCCACCCTTTTCACTTTCACCCTCTGATTTCAGATTCTTTCTCACACTTTCTAAATCACACATCAAACATATCTCTCCATCAGTAGCACTTAATGTGCTCATTCACTTGCTGTACAGTTGGCGTCCCCACATCAAGAAGACACCCCCTCCCACCTCCGCCTTCACATTTCAGGATCAAGTCGACTTAGAGGTGTCACACCGCTCTGAAGCTTGACTGTCTGCCCTAACCCAGCTGCCTGGGGGCAGACAAGCAGACAGCTTTGCTCCGGTGCTACGTTTGATCTCTCTGTGTGAGTTTGATTGAAACAGTGCTGTATTGTACAGTTACCCATGTGTTTCCAGGTGAGCTGTCAGCGACTGTGACGCCATGTTGGCTCTGTCAGGAATGCCCCCCTCATCCTAATCTGCCCCAGCTGTGCTAACAGGCAGGATTAGAGACTGGCTAATCTATGGTGATGGCTTCTGATGTCTGATGGGTTCTGTTCTAGAAGAAAGTGGGTTACGGTATTTTTCCTCCCTTTTTCCGTGTCTGGTATACCCCCTTACTGCCTGCTTAGCTTTCCCGAGGCGATGTGCTGTGCAGCAGAACTCCGCTGCGGCCGAGCGGCTCACGCAGCACGCCACGCTTGATCATCAACGGGGATTGAGACGCGTTTCCTGTAAAGCTGATTCTTAAGCCAGATGTGAAAAGCCTTTCATTCAACCTAATTGTGAAAGCCTGTTAAAGGGGCTTAGAGCCCAGGATGTTCAACTATCCGTGTAGTAAACCGGAGCTGACGGCATATATTCTTCAAGCGCATTCCTTGGATGTAGTTGCACATCTGGTTTTGGGGGCTTGTTTTGATGGCTTCTACTGGTCACGTGACTTCGTCCTGGCCACAGCAGAGCACCTGCAGTGAGTAATGTCTCCAGAGTCAACAACTTATCCAGACTGGCTCTGGCAGGAGAAGCCACACCTCAGAATAATCTTGGCTGTTCCTGGGCTCGCTGCGGCTGTTTTTCTTCCTTCTCCTCTCCAAAAAAAGAACCGAATGTTCTCCATCCGCCCAAGCTGTGACACTCTGATGGTGACCGGAGCTTTCCGAGAACGCCGTGGTATTTTGCTGTGTGGTTCTGGAGGAAAATTGTGCTTCATAACGAGGGAGCATGGATTACCAGCTCTTAACGGTCACTGCCTTGGAATTTTAGCTGCTTCTCCGGAAAATGTTGGGTGTCTATTTGGCACAAACAACTTGATTACAGAATACTGAAGAACCTCAGGCTTTCTGTTTATGGATGGCCCACATAAACATGCCATCCATGCTGCTCACTGATTTATGACACCATGTTTGGTGCATATTGCTCCTTTACTGATTTATTTATGGTCTTTGAAGTCTCAACACTTAGCAGGAGTCTATCTGTCATGCCAGTTTGCGCCTGTTAGCTGCTGTGCATCTGTGGAAGTGCATATGTTCCCTTTGTCATTTTGTCACTGGTGTCTGTGTGCGTTTGCATGGCTGTCAGTATCTGCATCTGTGTGTGAACTACTTGATGTTTGACATGACAAGAGGTGACCTTCCCTCTGTGCTCTTCATCCTATTCCCGTCAAGGCGTGTACAATTCAAGTCTACGTTGTAATGGTGGTGATTGACAACTTGCTTCCCCAGAAGACGCACAAAGCAGTTTCTTATTTTATATCAACTGTTCTCCTCGGTCCTTTAAATCTTTTAGGACATTGGCTTTTTCTTTATTTTACCAACCTTCTGCTGCACCGACATTGTAGCATTTCTGCTCTGTCCTTACACTCAAATGGGCAAGAAAGGTTCCAATCTATACTTTACAACATTTCCTTATTGCTGAACTCTTGCAGTCAGAGAGACAGCCTTACTTTTGACTCTGAAGTACTTTTGAGTTGATCATTGACTCACATCCTGAAGCTACAAAACAAGCTCAAAGCATCAAGCATCCACTTGCCAGTAAAGCTCATATACTGTGTTGGCTTTCTCCAAACATCTGTTGATTAGTCTCATCCATCCATTTTTCATAAATTGCCTGGTTCATTCAGATTCAGCTTTTCAATCCTAAGCCATGATATTGTGTTATTTTATAATTGTCTCGTGAAGAACGTCACCTGGGCATTGCACAGTCTGGTTTCCCAATTGTAAACAATCTATGCCTCTGCAAAAAGAAAGACTTCAGGTTGCCTTCAAACCCTTTTCAGATTGATTGGCAGCAATAGTTGATTTTCTAAGTTAATTTACCATTCCATCTTTGCTTTGTATGAACACTCACCTATGTCAAGACCAGCAAACCGCCAACCTTAATGGAGGTCTACACATTGGTGATCAGTAACTGAATTGCATTGGGCATCTGGTGGCTGATTTGCTTTTTAGATCTTGTGTAAGCAGCAAATGTTTACTGGCTTTAACCTCATTCAACATATAATATAACAGTGAAACCTGTTGTTTGTTTTTGTGCATGTTGGTTTGGATTTGAATAATTTTACAACCTGGCAAAGACTAGGTCTATTGTTTTGATATATAAAGCCATAGAAATGAAAGTGGGTGTATCATTACTCTCTATATTCTGCTGAGGCTGGCAGTATGGACGAATGTTACTCCTTTTCATAAGTTCAGCTACTCCTTAGAGCTGAGGAAGCAGGAACACAGACACTTAAACGCACTCATCTGTGCCTCGTTTCAGTTTTCCTGGGCTCAAATAAAACCTCCGTTGCTCCACTAATGGTTAGAGTTTGAAAGAGGCACTTTAATATCAGGCATAGGTATTTTTCAAAATGAATAGTTTGGATTTCACTTCAAAACAAAAACAGAATATATCAATAGAAATCAGAGCCTATCCCAAACACTCCACCACCTTCAGTGACCTACACGGAGATTCCAATGCATTAACTTATTACCAATTTAGATTTTCCACATTTTGTACATTTGCAAACTCTTTGGGTTTTATGTGACCAAAACAGTGTAGAAGGATTGTTTATTTTTTAAATGAATAATAATAATAATATTAATCTGAAAAGTGTGCATGTAGTTTTGCTGCAATTACAGCTGCCAGTGGTGTTATGGCGATATCTCCACTAGCTACACCTACAGACTGAAATGTTTGCCCTTTTCTTCTTCTTCACCTAACAGTTCCAATTGAGTCAGATTGTGTGGAGAACATCTGTAAATAGAGATTTTCAAGTCAAGATCTGGACTTTGGACCAAAGTGATTCATGATTTTTAAGATCTAAACCATCGTTGCTCTGACCATATGTTCAAGATTGCTGTCTTAACTGTTTTAGATTTCCTCTATATAGCTCCCATTCATTTTCCACCTTTGACAATCTACTCTGTATTTTCTTAATAAAAGCATCTCCACAGCATGATGCCGCCACCGCCAACGTTCACTGATGTGCAGTGCTAGCTTTCTACCATGCATATTGTTTTATATGGTGGCCTAAAAGATCAGTTGTTGGACATTTAGCCAGGCTGCTGTTGGTGGTGAGCTAAATGCTCAATTCACACTCCTGCTTCCCTCCTTGCTCCCACCAAACATAAATTGTGATCTAAGTCATTTTGGTGCAGAGTCCCAAACCACTATGGCAACAGTGTATTTTAGTCTATCCTATGGATTTTCATCGTGGCATTGCTGCATTGCGGTCCGCATTTACACAGGAGTCATGAGCATGTGTCATGGAGAGTGATGGCAGCGGGGAGGCTTAAGGAGTCTACTCACACCAGCCTCGTTAGGGAGCTATTCAAGCCAACCGTTCATCAAAAATACACACACACCATCTGCTCCAGGCCTGCGTGTGTTCGTGCATAAGCATAGATGTAAATGTGTGTGACGAAACATTTATCGCCAATTAGGGATGCTTTATATTACCCAAACTTGTCCCCTGACTGGACAAGGAAGGACTAAGAGAGCTGAAATTGGACAAAAAAAATTAATCTCCTTGACTTGCCACACAGGCAGCTGCAGAAATATGACTTACTCTACCTGCCATATTAAATAGGTTAACTAACGGTCATAATAGAGGAAAAATCTTATCTTATTAAATTTTCCTGCTAAATATATTCTAAATTCCTTTCCCAGTCCTGCAGAGAAATATCACATTTCAAACAGACATTTTCCCCATGACAGGGAGATTGTGATAATGGCTAATTATCTCTCACTTTCCTTCATTTGCTTTCATGCAGCCCTCGCAGGTGAGTTGACTGAATAAGTTAATGGGGAGGAGAGGCGAAGACCTCAAGTCCCAAGAAGAAATTGGTATGCATGGTTTTGATTCAACGGGGAGAAGGTCACTTCAACAATCTGATAGGCCCCCTTTGAGAAGGAGAAGGAGTAAGAAAGAGACCGTGACAGGAAGGTGAGAGGGAAGAAGGAAAGGGAAGATGTGATGTGTCAGGAGGTCTGGATACACTGCCTCACCCTGTCCTCAGTGTGACAGCCCCGGAGGTGTGATAACCTTAAATTCATGTCCAAAGACCTGTGCGGTCACGCTCGCTGATGAACACAGACTAACATCCATCCCGGGGCATCCTCCCGGCTCCGTGTAGCAACGGTGGGGGAGTTAATCACCCGTGTCCGTGGCCTTTAGCTGCTCTCATTAGCAGTGAGCGGTGGAGCCGTACCCGATCCATTAGCAACGCTGCCGGTAATGACACTCTACCAGCATCGGCGGGCCCGCAGCCAAAAAGGGCCTCGCAGCCCGCTGTAAGCCCCTCCATTACCGCCTCCCGCTGCACGTCGCCGCCATCCAACAAGGACGGAGAGGCGGAGGAGGAGGGGGAAAAAAGAGAAGGAAAACAAATCGGACCTCCCTTTTCCCTCAGTCCGGAAGGCAGCAGGAAGAAGAAGGGAAGCTCCCCGGCGGTTTTTATCTCGGATCACATCCGTTGGCGCTGCACCACAACATTATCGTTCCAAGCCTCTTTGTCTTTGTCGGTCGTTCTTTCAAGCAAAAAGAGGCAGGAGCATGTGATGAATGTGTCGCGCATGCAGCTGCACGCGAGAACACATGCAGACACTGATACGCACAGTTGCGTTGACTAGAACTGATGAAGGCGTGTTCTAATTAAAACTGGGCCCATGTTAAGGCTTTCACCAGGATGCGGGAAAAGCCTCCTCCGCATTGCGTGTGGAAGCCCCGATGCCTGACATGTAAGCAAACCTGTGTCATGCCTGTAAAATGCCCACCGTACAGCGAGCCTGTTAAAAACCAAGCCAGGCGTGACTAGAGGAATGTAGGCCACAGGCTGCAAACCTCCTGCTCTCCTTCACGAGCAGTAAATTCCCTTTTTACTCTTTTTATTTATTTATTTATTTATTCAGCAGTTACCCGGTGTATCTGCTTGGCCTTTTGAAGTTGTGGCGGGACAGCAGGACATCTCTCCCTCCTCCTTTTCCTCTCTTTCCGTTACACTTGTCTGATCTGCTACGCTCTCCTCTTGGTGGACTCATATTCTCTTAGCGCCCTCTGAAGGATTCACAGAGCATAGCAGTGTGGGCTTTCCTAATAGTTGTGGGAATAATTACATTGAATGAGTGTTCCGAGGAAGTATTACGATCTGCTTTTGATGTCAGGAATGTATTTCTGCTCTAATATGTTTCTGGGATTTGCGATTTTAATGAGTGTCTTAGGAATTTTCTTCTAAAAGGATTTTGTTTAACTACATGCAAGTTTTTTTTGTTGTTTTTTTTTTGTGATTGTGTTTCAGTACATGACTGCTGCAGCTGCCGCCGCTGCACCTATGCAAGGGACCTACATTCCCCAGTACACTCCTGTGCCTCCAACAGCCGTCCCTGTCGAAGTAAGACCCCCACGCATGCTTAACACCATGAAAAACAACAAGGGATAACATTACGTAACCCTGTAAAAATATTATACTACTTACAATTTTTTTCACTTCACTAAATAGTTTTTTTTTTCTTTGCATATTTTACATTTTGAAATCGGAGGCATGCATTTTTATTTAGTCCTCTTTACTCAGACTCCTTTACATGAACTCATCTAAACAGCAAATATTCTCAGCTTAAATAGACACAAGTTGTTCATTAATTTTGTTTTCTAACAAAGCAAAATTAGTGAACAACAGTAACACCAAGAAAAGTAGGCAAGAGGTCAGAAAGAAAGACTTGGAGAAGTTTAAAGCAGGATTATGTTATAAAACAATGTCTCAAGCTTTGAACTTCTTACAAAGTACTCTATCCAAGAATGGAAAGTACATGGTACACTTGCAAACTTACCAAAACCTGTTTCGTTGAACTGTCAGGCCAGAGAAGGAGAATATTAAATAGAGAAAAGGCTAAGAGGCCCAGAGTTATTCTGGAACAGCTGCAAAGGTCCAACGCTCAGGTGGGAAAAATTAAAAGTACAAATCTGGCTTTTAAGGAAGGGCATCAAGAGAACATAACATACATGTGGAGGAAGTTCATTTTTAGCCTTCATAGACAATGTGTATAGCAGAAAACTAACACAGCAGATTCTGCTGAGCAGATCATCTCAAATGTGGAATACGGGTGTGGCAGCATTATGCTGTGGGATTGCTCTTCTTTAATAAGGTCATTAAAGTCTCTCAGACTTCATGGAATAATGGCTGAAGTCAAATGTGGCAAGAAATAAAAGCTGATAGACACATACTCCAAAAACCATGCCACTGTAATTACAGAGAAAGGTGGTACTAAATAGTACTGACACAGATCGGGCTAGAAAAATATTTCATCACCACACTATTCTAATTGTGATTTGAATTTTTTCTAGTTCACAAGCATACACTACTTTGTTTCGATCTCTTTATATAAATTCCAGATGAAGTACATTAACATTTGTTGGAGTTATGTGAAAAAAAATGTGAGAACATAAAGCAGAACAGTCATCAAATGAAAAGTGCTGAATTAGGATTATATTTATCAAAGTATTTTCTAATAGTTTTCCCAGACCAGAAAATAACAAGTACAAAAAGTGCAAGCAAAGCAGGATGAGTCAGAAGTTTGAGAGTATTTGGGAAAGGCATTTGAAGTGCAGCACAGACTTCCTCCCCTCCTCGGTGGTTGTCTGAGCTCCTGGCAGGTTCAGGCAGTCTGCTCTGAGAAATGATGAACGCGTAGCGCTGGTAGGCGTGCGGGCAGCGGGGGAGAGCGGGCGAGCTGTCTGGCGGCTGACAGTGCGGTCATATTCAGATGGACTATCAGTCGCGTATCAGATGACAGGAGCTGAAGTGAGACACAGCGCCGGCGGAGCGGCCTCTCTCTCCTCCCGCAGCCGCTTCGAGCCGGTAGCTACCTGAAACATCCGTCAGCCACAGAGGCCTGGTTAGCCCCCGCCAGCCACCGGACAATGACAGTTTCCCCTGACACATCCATTAGTTGCCCCTCTCTTCTTCTATTTTCTACCCTTTTAGACTCCCCAGCCCTCCACCTCAGAAAGTTGCTGCCTTGGCTTTTGAAGGAGTCGCACAGAGAAGAGGGATGTAGTTGTAGCATAGCCCTCGGCGTCCTCTTCCTATTTCATCCTCACCACTGTCCTCTCAGTCCCGGCGTTGGCAGTGGGGTGTAGATCACCGTATCGGCCAGTGACTGCAGGGCTGATGTATGGACAGGACATCTTATCCTTGAGAGCTTGTTAAAGGTGATTGAGATGACTCAGTGATGGGTGCAATCAGTAACGCTCGACACATACAAAAGGCTAAAAGGGTTGTTGTGATGGATTTAGCGCAGACAGCCATCTGTAAAGAAGTTTTTCACCCCAAACACAAACGGTCCCAAGTCGCAAACGTCTGTTCAGCCAAATAAGAGAAAATTCACATTTACGAGTGGTTTATTTTGTAGTTTATTTGATAAGCTACTTGCACTATCAAAGCTTTGATAACTTTCACAGAGCTTGTACTTTTCCAGAAGTTAAATGTCACTTTATGAAACCTCACAGGTACTTGCCAGAACTTTCCTCAAACGTACATTGTATTTTTTCAGACTTACTAGGTACTTTGAGGAACTTGCAGAATGCGTACTCTGAAACTTTTCCCAGAACTTACAAGATATATTTCCTACAACAAACTAAGTACTTACCAGAAACTTTCTAAGTACCAACCCTTTTCAGTTACTCGAAACGTACCCACCATGTTTGCAAAGGTTTGCAAGAAAGTATCTAATAAATTCCATAAAGAACTTTAGTATGTGGTAAGTTTTCATCCCAGATCTTAAAACTACCCACTAAGCTTCATGAAAGTTCTAGATAACTTGTTGGTAAATTCCAGAAAGTATCTTATAACATCTGTGGAATATCTAGTAATTCCAGCTATGCACCTTGAGGGTTCTAGGAAAGGACCTGGTAAGAAAAAAAAAAAACAAACTGATGATTTCCAGAAAGGTAAATTCCTACCTGGGTTCAAACACTGCCATGTTTGATTGTTTGTTCGTTTATTTGTGTTAAAAAGACAGGGGAAAAAAAGTAAACAATACACACCATACACACACCGAGTAGCCTGATGCTGTCACACAGAGGTCTTACTCAGCCCAGAAATTTCCTGTGCCACTCTTCCAGGGAGTGGTGACAGATGCCTCACCCCAGACGGTGGCTCCTTCATCACAGGAGGTGGCTGGCCAGCAGCAACAGATCCAGGTGGACAGTGCCGATCACGTTCCTGCTTACTCATACCAGTCCAAGTGAGTAAGTCTGACAATGGAGGACAGATGTTTTTGAACTTTAGAGCCAAAGTCACTTGTTAGGTCATCATCCTTTAAAGAAAATACAGCATCAGTGGCAGACATTTTATATAGCTAACATTAAACTGTTGTAGACTGTGCTCGACTGATCTGGAGGTGTTCTTGCCTGATATTGATAAAAATGTAATTATTATTTGACCTTTTTGATTTCCAGAGTGGATGATGATACAACTTTAATGACTTAAAAAAGGGAATTATGGTCAAGTCAGTCAAGCTGAGGTTTTGTTTAGCCTTTCGCAGCATTTATTTCACAATTTAGCTTTACTTCCAAATTCATGTTAACTGCAACCTTTACTACACATTTCACAGTGGAAATAAAGGTGAAGAAAACACTTTGCTGTGTTTCCTGGCTTGTGGGAATCAGTTATTATAATTCACAGAGCAAGGAAACTGCTACGAAATGCCTACGGCCACTGATTGTTGGAACAAGCTTTAGAGAGTCTCTGTAAAGCTTTCATTCATTATGAATTTATGTTCCAACTGGCCTCTTCAGAAAGCAGTTGTGATCAAGGCATTCACTTAATAGGCTAATTAAGCCAAACTATTTTGTGCTTCCCACTTTTGATTTATGCATCTTACTTTTCCTTCCACTCTAGGGTCAAAATAATTTGCATAAAGTATTGTGGGAAAATGTCAAATTAGTTCATGTTTTATTTAACTTTTCATAATCACAAACCCTTTTTCATATATCAATGATCTCTGCATGTATTGGCGCCTTTTGTCAGTAAGTGTGAAAAGCTTTATATTATCCTTTTATTGCAGTTAGTCTTTAATTTCACAATTTACATTTGTATCCATTTGATGATTTCTGAGTATGAATACTATTT
Source organism: Xiphophorus maculatus (assembly GCF_002775205.1). Taxonomy (NCBI): domain Eukaryota; kingdom Metazoa; phylum Chordata; class Actinopteri; order Cyprinodontiformes; family Poeciliidae; genus Xiphophorus; species Xiphophorus maculatus. The sequence continues at coordinate 4,975,184 of NC_036455.1, forward strand.
GAAAAGCAGGTTTTCTTTCTTATGTTGGAGTAAAGTGGTAGAAATAAACGAATGAAGTCGTGGATTACTAATTAAAGATATGTTGAAGTAAAAATATATGCTTTCTTTTTGAAATTTAAAAAATGCCTCCTTTACTTTAAACTTATATGAGTTGTAAGGATTCCGCATAATGTGGAATCCAAGATTTTCTTTTCTGTTTCCTGTTTTACTCTCAGGGTTACATTATTTTCCTTTTTTATTTAAAAATAGATTTTTGGGAGAGGGTTCGGCTATTACTGTCAGACCCAACCAAAAAACAAATGAAAACATTTACAAAAAGATCATACGTGCCCAATTACTCAGTGGTTCTCAATCTAATTTTTTTATTTATTTTTAAGTCTTCCAGGATTTATATAAATCTTGACGGTGCTGTATTGCCTTACTCAAAAGAACAAAAAAAAAAAAGCAGCAAACTATTTCAGTCTGAAGAATGATTTCTTGAACAAAACTGGCATTTAATACTGATTCTAAAATAAGACATTAAGACATTATTCATATTATTCCAATCTGCTGGTGTCATTTTTGGCAGCTTTTTAATTCTTTATTGTGCCGTCAGCTGTCACCTCTGTTGCTCTGTTGTGTTTGTAAAAATATTCTTTAATTCCACCAACTCCAAACCCTTTTCTCTGTCTCTCTCTCTCTCTCTCTCTGCTTTCTCCTCTTCTTATCAGATAGCAACGGCCTGAGCGAATGTTCCTGTGACAGCGTTGCCTTGAGACAGAGGGTGGCTGCACTGTGAATGTGAGGAAAAGAAAGAGATTACTTCCAGATTGCCCAGGCACCAAAAAAGAGACACTTTTTTTCATTTCCTACCTGGCCTACAAGAAAAAAAAAAAAAATCAAGACTGAGGCAAAGAGTGCTGAGGAAAAGAGGGGATGTGGGGGAAATTACTGGGCACAGTGCAAAGAAGTAAATTGTTTTAGTCTGGGAATGAAACCCGCCTAAAGGGCTGGGCTGAAGCTTGAAAAGCTTCTCAAAGAAAATTCTCAACTAATAAAAAAAAAAAATAGAAAAGGCAAAAAATAAAATAAAAAGAGAAAACAAAAAAAATGGTTGAATGCGCTGGTAGGTGATGAAGTTTATTTTGTAATTAGAAAGGGGGAGGCAAAGTTTGAGATACACACAGAGATTGTCTTCCTCAGATATTAAGCTACGGTTTCTTTTCAGTCTTTTTTTTATGTTCTAGTGTTAAAGCTTAGTTTTCTAGATGTATTTGAAAAAAAGGGTTTTTTTCTTCTTTCTTGAATCTTCATGGCCTTAATTTGGAGGGCGCCAGAAACTTTTTACAGAGTGGAAGTCTGACGTCTAGTTGGGAGGGTTTAAAAACAAAAAAAACAAACAAAAAAAAAAGAAAACAGTCTCTTGGACCTCTATGGGGAGGGGTTCAAAATGCTGAATGAGTTGCTCTAAAGAGAAAAAAAAAAGAATCTATCACATAAGCTGTACAGATTTAATAGAGAAAAGCTTTTTGTTTCATTTCTTCGTTAGAAGAAAACTTTGATAATTATTATGTCAGAGGTAACTACGTGTCAGAAGTAAACAAAATGTCTGTTGTTGGGATGGGGTGGGAGGGTGACGCATCGAAGAGATTTTACACAATGGGAAAAAGTAGAAAACATAAGACACGCTGCGCTGTGGGTGCAGCCTGTTGCAAATGCTGAACTTGTTTTTTTATTCTCATTATCATTTTACATGCCGCTCTCAATGACATTAGTGCTTTTTATCGGCCACATTTTACCTTTTTTATGAGCTTTAAGATGTTTCTAGACTGCTTTGCTTGTCACACTGCAAAAAAAAAATAAATAAAAAAAGAATAAAATGCAAAAAAAAAAAGAAAGAAAAAAAATTCAAATAACTTCTGGCAGTGAAATAAAACAGTAGATTCAGTAGGAGCTTATGGTTTAAACCAATCAGTGCAAAAGCAATAGAGGAAATTGTTGACAATTTCTGTAGTCTTTCCTAGTTGTGGATCAAATGCAGCCCATGGATGGCCATTTTTATACCAAAGATGAAGAGACACTCTGAACCAGAGTTTTGCTTTTGTTCCCCCCCCCCCCCCCCCCCCCTTTTTTTCATTTTTAAGTTTGATTTCCTTGTTGTTAATGTTGATGTTGTTGATGTTAATGTTGTTGGTGAAGATGTTGTTGCAGTTATTGTCATTTGTTTGTTTGCTTATTTTTCTTCTGTTTTTTTTTTTGTTTTTTTTTTTTACCTTAATGGCCGGACCAGTCCTACAATCCTTCTCATCCTGCTTTATTCAGAGTCAGGATCATTTTTCACGCTTGTTCGATCTGTCTCTCTTTCTCTTACACACATCCACACACACGCACGCACACCTACAGCATATATTCTCACAGAACACACATACAACCTCAATAATAATCGGACAGTATTTAATTGTGTGACGTGTTTTTTTTTAGCCTCCTTTGTGGAGGTTTTGATGCTTTGAGGGTGCGTCTCACCTCTCGCTCAGATCCTGCAGGGAAAAAGTTGGCTAGAGCAGAGGAGGAAGGTTGCTGGAAACACGCTGAGGTTTTTCCTCTCTGTGGTTTCTGTTTGTCTCTTTATCCTTGTCGATTCAACCAATATTAACTCAAACATTTCTCAGTGAAATAAGCTGCAGTGAGGATCAGTTTGCTGCTATTTTTTATTATCTTGCTCACTATACCATCCCAACATGCAACTTTCCTCACATTTAAACAAACTGAGTGACATTAGCTGCATCTTTTAAAGCAGGTAAGTTACTACTCATAAAGAAAATTACACAACGCAGGCTTTGTCATATCAAGAAGTGATTGCATAAGCTTTGGCACCAAATGGCACTCTTCTTTTTTTACCTTTACGGTATATTTCTGTGTATTTACTCTCTCTTTGATGTCTTCATGCCTTCAGTAAGGCAGCATTAGGAGGCTGGAGGACAGGCAATGACTGAAACCACTTTCTATGCTTCTTATTTTCTTTTAGCTTGCATTCCTTCTTTGTTACATTGTTTAGCTGCACGTTTCAAAACTAATTCAAAGTCTTCATGTAGAGCGGAAAGCCAGGAATCGTCATTTATCAAACATAAACTTCAGTTAATCAGATTCATGAAGGGCTGCACCAAAAGCTCTGCTCATGTACTCTAGCAAGGCAGTGGTTGATTTTGTTGACATTTGTTACACCTTAAAGGACTTTTTTTCTATACTTTTTTGCCTTTTGGTGACGTGTCCAGCTGTCAATTATCTTAGTTTCGAAACTGCGTACCGTTCATCTAAACCTGTAAATGTGTTGGAAGTGGAAAGGTGAAAAGAAACCCACAGCGTCAAAGTCTGTTGATGGTAAAATGTTGTTGTCCAGTTGTGAAGTAGGTAGTAAAAGTCGGGCTCTGATGGGGCTTAATTTGGGTAAAAACATATGAGCTAACAAAGTGTAGCTATGTAGCTTATTTTTGTATTCTAAAAGTATTTTTCGCCTGATCAAGATGTGTAAAAGGCTTTAAAAAAAATCTATCTTTTATAGCGATAGCTAAACTTCACACTGAAATTTGGAAAAGTAGATGATTTAATTTGAGAACATTTTTTGGAAGGGGGCACATTTCATGTCGTGTTTGACATAATCACCAGCATAACAATTGCCACCTTGCAATGCATTTTTGTACGATAATTCACTTTAAATATTTCAGGCTGTCTAAGGCATATGTTTGACGCAGAAGGTTATTTCTTCTACCGACTGCAAGACAAAAAAACGTAATATTTTAGCGTGATAATTTTTTGGTTTATTTTCAGAAAATCCTGCTCTTATGTTCAGTTAAAGCACCATTAAAATGTTTAAAACAGCTGGAACTGTGGCAAATAAGGCTGAACAAGTTTATTTTATCACCATGCACAGACGTTTACAGAACTGTAGGGGCCACCAAGTCTATTAAGATTTGTCACTGTAGAGAATGCTGTATGGACAGGAACTGGCTGACCTAAAAAAGCCATAAAAATGTCCATGTACATCTGGTGTTTGGAGTAATTAAATATAACCCCAGCTTTGATCGTAGAGCATTACTTTAACACCAAATTCTATCTATTTAAAGATGCTGAAGCCATATATATTTATGAATCCTATAAAAATTTTGTAAAATAGCAACCCAGCTGTGGAAAGTTTGCTGACAAAATGTTTGAAAAATGCAGTTCATAGCTTCAAATAGGAGAGAAAACAGGTTATTGGTCTGATGTCGGGGGGGGGGGGGGGGAGAATTAAAGACTTGCACAAGCTTTTTATTTGTCTCCTTATAATAATTCAACTGCCAACACAGAAAGTTCATGACCTAGAGAATTATATTTAGTTTTTTCACTAGAAGCTGTAAAACTGCTTCCATGCAGTAAGGGACTGTAACCAGTCCAAAAGTAAAATGTTTGAACAGAGAAAAGGCTGGCTAAAACCAAGCAATGGTGCCACATTGCCATCAGTTCTCCTCTGTGACACTAACAAGCCTCCGTAGAAGTGTGTTTAAAGCCAAAAAAAGGACAAATTGTCCTGAACACCTTCCTGATTATGTGCCCAGTATGGCAGATCTGTGGGAACTAAGTGCGCTCCTCACCAGCCATATCCAGTCATTGATGGCAGCTCCTCGGTCGCCCTCCACTCTGAGTGCCCGTTATGCCCCTCGTTATCCCACCAGGTTGCACAAACAACTCCCTTTCCTCTGATCCTGTCTTTCCATCCCTGAGCTGCATGATGTTTGCAGTGACTTCACATTTGTGGACTGTCCCCAAGGAAATCGTCTGTGGGAGAACAGCAATTTCTGCCCACATTATTGCAGCCTGTTTGTGTTTTCAGTGTTCACCCTCCTGCTTTGCCCCAGCTGTGGTGCCGCAGCTATAAAGAAAAAAGAAAGAAAGAAAAAAAAAGACAACTGGCACAGTTTATGTGCCATGGTGTGGCCAGGCTCCTTTCTGCTCTGATTTTCCATCCCTACCTCGTTGTTTGCCTCCTCCCTCTCATAGTTTCTATCCGAGGTCTCTCGTCTTTATTAGGTGGTGCAAAAGCAGAACCGCAAACCAATTTCAGTCACTCTTGCAATGAGCCTTGACGGACCCAATTTGTCTCCCTCTGGGGCAATAGGGTCCACTCCAATGTCCCTCAAAGACCCCTTTCTTCCTGAGAGAGACGGAGAGGAGGAGCTTTTTGTTTGCTAATGACATATTTTATTTCGTTAGTGCTACTGATGGACTGCACATTGCAGACAAACTGTCATTATGCACGGCAGCGTTTGTAAGTAACAATCAAATTGAACATTTAGTGCCTTTTAACAAAGCTTCCAAATGATTCCATGTTCTCTCAGTAGTGAAGCACATGGAAGAGCTTTTGGAAGAACTTATGGAATCTCCTCAATGGTGCTAAAGGTGGAGCTGCTTTCCATTATTGGACCTCAAACTAACTCCATTGACTTGACATTGCACAATTGAAGCTGGCCCACAGGTGTGTGCTTAAAGCCATAATATATATATATATATATATATATATTTTTTTTTTTTGTTTCATCTTCCAGTGTAAACCAACTTTTTTTTCTCTCTGGCATCTGCAAGACACAAAGTCGGATCAAACTATCAGTAATTATTCCAGGTCAATTTGCAATTTTTTGTACCCACCTGTTTCCATTCTATCCATATCTATTTTCACAGTAAACAAACCTTTTCGTACCTACTGACTTAAACTGATGCATCACTTTATTTTTTTTAGTAGAGATTTATTTTCATGAAAATTGAAATAGATATAATCATAATAAGGCACACCATTCTTACTCTTTAGTTTATTTTAGAAAATCATCCTTCTGTAGATAGATGTTATTTATCTTAGGCATGTAACCACTTTTCCTTAGAGAAGACAATAGCGTTGTTTTCATTGACCATATAGTTGCGCAAATTGGAATTACAAAAATAAATTTGCTTAATATAAACAAGGCAATTTTGGTAAAACACGTTTTTCAATAAAGTTGGATGAGGTGGTTTTTCGGCTGTACCAAAATTGTTGTATTTTGCAAAACTGCAATGGAAACACTTTTTTCCGCATCACACAAGTTAATGTGATAAACAACCAGATGTTACTACTGCCGGAAAAGAGGAAGAAGACGACAGGAAGTGCTTGGAGGATGACAGCGTGGCATGTTTCTTAATGACTTATTGCTCAAACAAACATATTCATGTGAGATTTTATTTGCATTTCTTATTTAATGGAAATAATTATGAAAATGTTTTTTCAACATAAGCAGAATGTCAACCAGGTTTTGCTCACATCTGTAATGAAAACGCAGCAAAAGAGAACATCAGCAGAAACTACTATAATCTGTTCCTAAGGCAGATATTAAAGGTTGCTAAAGTGGACATGAATTGGCATCTTGTTGGTACTAAATCCGCATAGATTTCCAGAAACGTTTTGTACAAATCAACCCAAATTATTAAAGTAAAATATGTGGGAGTGATGAGATGACAGGGCTACTATCTGTGGCTACCAAACTGTGATCAACTGAATGTCATTTTTTTCCTACTCCTGATCTACCGCTCTACCTTTGCCTGTAGTCAACTCTAATCTCTCACTGTGTACCGTCTCTCATATTGTTGTGTTTAACAGGTATTACTGGGGCGTGGAGCTTGACAGATACACTGAGACACAGATCTCAAGCAAGTTTGTGCCGTTGAATCGGTGTACAACCAGGAAGAGTCCTTTGTTTGTGTTCAATTTACAACTTTCAGCCGTGGTATACCAGAATCAGAGTCGCCCAGCAGCTTTACAGCTTCTGTTCTTATAGAACAGAGAATATTGTGAATCCCAATAAGACTCTTAATGCATGAGTTGCACATCAGAGCACAGAGTGTTCTACAAATGGCCCGAGATTCAGTAGTAATAGCATTATGAGAAATAGGATTACAAATAGCCGAAAGATTATGTGGAAGAAAAATGCACAACTAAGAACATCAGTTCCATTTTGCTAATGGAGACTCAAAAGAAAGAAAAGACATTAAGGCAGGTGTTTTGCTACCAATATTTCACATAGATCTGAAAGATTATCCAAGCAGAAATGCCTTTTTTCTTAATAGCACAATGGAATAATGTACCTTCTCAGAATACAAATACCTTCTTGGTACGTCTGCGGAAGGCATGCCTGAAATTTTAAGGAGGCTGTTGCAGAAATGTGCCCCCAGTCAGATCATGTGTCAGCACAAACCTGGAGCCAGCAATACCAGGAGAGAAAGGAGAAGGGTGATCATTAGCTCTTGTTGCTGGGCAGAAGCGAAGTTTAGAGAGCAGCAGCTTCCCTGTTAAGGACTTACAGAGGTGACTAATTCGACCCCTCACAAATTAGGAGTCTTCTCTCCGCCTCGCTTGCTCCATCACACTAAGTAGCTGTTTCCTTTTAGGCAAAACAACTGGTTAATTTGTAGCCTTCTCTGTCTCTTCACCTTACTGCCACTTAGTCAGAAGTCCTTTTACCTAGATTACGTTTGTTTTCCTTTTCTTTAAATCTACGTCCTGCATGTTTTACATATTTCCGCAGATCAGAATGCCTGAATCAGGTGAAAAGATCATTCATTTTCCAGCAGAACTTGAAGAAAAACAAAGGAGCTAACTTACCCATTTCAGTTAACTGTCTTGTAGCAGGAACAAACCTAGCAGAGTTGCTGAGGGGTGTAAGTGTAGGTTGCGTAGTCTAGTTGTATCTTTTGTCCTCTGAAGAAATATCTGCATATGAGGCAGCAGGGATTCTTTCAAGGGATTCGTATCCAGTCCTTGAATAATCGAAGCAACTTGTCATCAATTACTTTGATCTTAATAGAGGAGGTAGTCTGATGTGGCAGCATCGAGCTTTTTGCAGATGATGTGGATTAATTGACATTTTGTATCAGTGACCTTTGTTGTGAGCAGTTTACAACGAAGTATAAAGAACTCATGGGAAAAGATGCAGCAGCCTCACTGTCTCTTGGTTGGAGTAAGTCTGTTTATCAAGAATCTTGATTCTTGTTCAAGAGTAAAACATGGTAGGTAGAGCAGAGGTGGGAAAATCTGGCCCGCAAGATTTGGCATGCTGCAAGTTGAAAGCTTGCTCTTCAAAACTTGACTTATAAAATTATATTAGGACTTGACTTCTTCTGTGATAGAGTACTAATGGTCTCTTCATAGCTGGGTCTATTTATATTACAATGTTTTTCAATGGTCATGAGCTGAAATCAGCTTTTTTTAGCTTTGAAAGGAATCTGTTGAGTGGATTGAAACCTGAATGTTCCACTGGACGATCCACAACTTGCTGCAGGAGCTAGAAATTCATTCTGGGAAATTATCTAGGATCTACGAATCGATCCCCGACATTGGCTGAAAGATGCTGTTATTGTTTATTCATTGGGAGTGCCATAAAGTTTATGCAATCACTTTTTCAAGAGAGATTTCAGATTGTAAATAAAGGATCCAACCTGCTCAAATGCAGTAAATCTTACTCACCCACTGACCTAAAATTAATTTCATAGCCAGAGGCAAAACAAAAACAGCAATATTAGAGCAGATTTTTGATAAAATCTTGGGGCAATATTCTGATCTTCTCTAATGTGTCCGTCCATTAAGGCAAGGTGCTTTTTTTCCCCGCACTGCCTTTAAACACATTCACTCATTCACTTCCTCGTCTCTCAGAATC